>NC_060268.1:113773206-114373206 GCF_021613505.1 Equus quagga | reverse complement strand
GACAACTTAGAGTCATTTTTCTTTTTTTTTCAATTGAGATTATTATAGTTTACAACATTGTGAAATTTCAGTTATACATTATTATTTGTCAGTCATATTATAGGTGCACCACTTCACCATTTGTGCCCATCCCCCAACCCCCTTCCTCCTGGTAACCACTGATCTGTTCTCTTGGTTCATGTGTTTATCTTCCACATATGAGTGGAATTATACAGAGTTTGTTTTTCTCTATCTGGCTTATTTTGCTTAACATAGTACCCTCGAGGTCCATCCATGTTGTTGCGAATGGGACGATTTTACCATTTTTTATGACTGAGTAGTATGCCATTGTATATATATACCACATCTTCTTTTCCAGTCATCAGTTGATGGGCACTTAGATTGCTTCCACGTCTTGGCTACTGTGACTAATGCTGCAATGAAGATAGGGGTGCACGAGTCTCTTTGAATTGCTGTTCTCAAGTTCTTTAGATAAATACCCAGTAGTGGGAATGCTGGGCCATATGATATTTCTATTTTTAATTTTTTAAGAAATTTCTATACTGTTTTCCATGGTGGCTGCACCAATTTGCATTCTCATCAGCAGTGTATGAGGGTTCATTTTTCTCTACAACCTCTCCAACATTTGTTATTTTTTGTCTTGGTTATTATAGCCATTCTAACGGGTATAAGGTGCTATCTTAGTGTAGTTTTGATTTGCCTATTTTCATGTGCCTATTGGCCATCCATATATCTTCTTTGGAGAAATGTCTGTTTATATCCCCTGCCCATTTTTTGATTGGGTTGCTTGACTTTTTGTTGTTGAGTTGTGTGAGTTCTTTATATTAAGGAGATTAAACCTTTGTCTCAACATGATTTGCAAACATTTTTTCCCAATCGGTAGGTTGTCTTTTCGTTTCAGTCTTGTTTTGCCTTGCCTTGTAGAAGCTCTTTAGTCTGATGAACTCCCACTTGTTTATTCTTTCTATCGTTTCCTTTGTCCCAGAAGACATGGTGTCCAAAAAGATCCTTTTAAGACCGATGTCAAAGAGTGTTCTGCCTATATTTTCTTCTAGAAGTCTTATGGTTTCAGGTCTTACCTTTAAGTCTTTGATACATTTTGAGTTTATTTTGGTGAATGGTGTAAGAGAATGGTCTATTTTCATTCTTTTACACGTGGCTGTCCAGTTTTCCCAAAACCATTTGTTGAAGAGACTTTCCTTTCTCCATTATATGTTCTCAGCTCCTTTGTTGAAGATTAGTCGCCCATAGATGTGTGGTTTTATTTCTGGGCTTTCAATTCTGTTCCATTGATCTGTGTGCCTGTTTTTGTACCAGTCCCATGCTATTTTGATTACTATAACTTTGTAGTATATTTTGAATTCAGGGATTGTGATGCCTCCAGCTTTCTTCTTTTTTCTCAGGATTGCTTTAGTAATTTGGGATCTTTTCTTGCCCCATATGAATTTTAGGATTCTTTGTTCTATTTCTGTGAAGAATGTCATTGGGATTCTTATTCGGATTGCATTGAATCTGTAGGTTTCTTTAGGTAGTATGGACATTTTAACTATCTTTATTTTTCCAATCTATGTGCATGGAATGTCTTTCTATGTCTTTATGTCGTCATCAATTTCTTTCAGGAAAGTCTTGTAGTTTTCATTGTATAGGTCTTTCATTCCTTGGTTAAATTTATTCCAAGATATTTTATTCTTTTTATTACGATTGTGAATGGGATTGTATTCTTGAGTTCTCTTTCTGTTAGTTCGTTATTAGAGTAGAGAAATACAACTGATTTATGTAAGTTGACTTTGTACCCTGCAACTTTGCTGTAATTGTTGATTACTTCTAGTAGCTTTCTGATGGATTTTTTAGGGTTTTCTATAGATAAGACCACGTCATTTGCAAACAGCGAGTTTCACTTCTTCATTGCCTATTTGGAGTCCTTTTTTCTTTTTCTTGCCTAATTGCTCTGATCAAAACCTCCAAAACCTCCAGTACTATGTTGAATAAGAGTGGTGAGAGTGGGCAACCTTGTCTTGTTCCTGTTCTCAGAGGGATGGCTTTGAGTTTTTCCCCATTGAGTATGATGTTGGCTGTAAGTTTGTCATAGATGGCCTTTATTATGTTGAAGTACTTTCCTTCTATACCCATTTTATTGAGAATTTTTATCATAAATGGATGTTAGATCTTGTCAAATGCTTTCTCTGCATCTATTGAGATGATCATGTGGTTTTTATTCCTCATTTTGTTAATGTGGTGTATCACATTGATTGACTTGTGGATGTTGAACCATCCCTGTGTCCGTGGTATAAATCCCACTTGATCATGGTGTATGATCTTTTTAATGTATTGCTATATTTGGTTTACCAATATTTGTTGAGGATTTTTGCATCTTTGTTCATCAGTGACATTGGCATTTTTCTTTATCCTTCCCTCTACATGCAAAAGGAGAACTCTGATAGGTGGTAACAGGAAGGTGAACTGATTTGGACCCCAGAAATGGAGGAACAGTAGAGTGGCAGGGGATCTTAGGTCCCCTCACTCAGCAAAAGAAGGCTACCTAGATCCAGTGTTTCCAGCTCCCAAACTTGCAGCCGAAAAAGGCTCATTCCCCTCCTGGATCTACAGGAGTCCCTCCTACAACACTAGGTGAATTAGTTTCCTATTGCTGCTGAAACAAATTACCGCGAACTTAGTGGTCTAAGAAAATATAAACTTATTATCATCCTGCTCTGGACATCAGAAATCTGACATTGGTCTCACTGGGCTAAAATCAAGGTGTCAGCAGGGATAGGGCTGCATTTCTTCAGAAGACTCTAGGGGGGGATCATTTTCCATGCCTTTTCCAGCTTCTAAAGGCCACTCACATTCGTTGGCTAGTGGTCCCCTTCTTCCATCTTCGAAACCAGCAACATCATATTGAGTCCTTCTCATGCTTCCATCTTTCTGAGTCTATCTTTCCTGCCTTCTCTTTCCATTTACAAGGACCTTTGTGGTTACATTGGATGCTCCTAGATAATCCAGAATGATTTCCCCATCTCGAGGTCAACTGATTAACAGCTTAACTCCATTTGTAACTTTTGCCATTTAACACAACACATGCACAGGTTCTGGGATTAGGATGTGGACCTCTTTGGGAGGCCATTATTCTGCCTACCACAGTCTGCCTTCTGGCCGCCAAAGATATACATCCATCCCACATGCAAAATACAATCCATTCCAAGGTCCTCAACCCATTATAGCACCAACTCAAAGTCAAAAATCTCATGTAAATCTTATCAGCTCAAAAGTCCAAAACTGCATCATCTAAATCAGGTTTAGGCAAGAGTCTGGGGATGATCCATCCTGAGGCACAATTCCTCTCCATGTTTGAAACTGTGAAACTCAAACCTTGAACTTTCTTTCAAAATACAATGGTGGGACAGACATAGGGTAACAGTTTTAGACATTTCTATTCAAAACAGGAGAAAAGGAGTCAGTAGCCCCAACCGATTTCAAAACCAAGCCAGGCAAACTCTTTTTTGTTCCAAGGTCTGGGACTAATCCTCTGTGGCTCAAGGCTTGGCCCTCTGAGTTAGTGGTTATGCCCTTGGAGTCATCCTTCCTTTTTTTTAAAGGTAGTACATGAGTAGTTTTATTAGCCCATTTCTTTCCTGTAGATTTGAGAGATCCAATAACCTTCTTTTACTTTGTATTCATTTCATTTGGTATTCTCTCTGTACTTTTCACTACAAGCTGGCAGTGTTTCTGCTGGTGTAACATCATCAATAACTTTGTGAGTTTCCCATGTATGTCACAGGGATACATGCCATTAGATAAGAGACTCCTTCATAGATCTTTCCTAGAGCTCAGTACCACCAGCAAGGGATAAAAATTGGAAGGCCACTATCAATAAGTAGCCAGGAGAAGGGCCCATCTTCTCTGCAAGCCTGAGACTCACCTCCCTACCCAGAAATGGCAGAGCAGAGGGGAGGACACTGGCAGAGGCAATCCCATCACAACAAGAACCTAACCTGAGAGGCACTCCCCATCTCCTACAAGCAGGAGAGATCCTGCCACAACAGGGGTCTGGCCAGGAAAGCCTCTTTGTTCCTGTGGGCCTGAGACTTTCCACCCTCACTGAGTGACAACAGGCTGACAAGCCTAGAAAAATCCCTCAGCCCTCCAGATAGCAACAGCAGGGACCAATGGGAGCCTGGCAGCACAAACTAAACAAAGCAGATGAAGACACCACAAAGTGTCTGAAAATTAAACTGTCCTTGGGACAAAAGTAAGCCAGGACCTGCGTACTAAATCTAAACGAGGTGATTGACCGCTGAAATAGAAAATTTGAATATAAATCAGAATCTCCTAATAAAATAGACAAAAATGTCTGGGATATAATAAAAAAAGAATCACCCATAACACCAAGAACCAGGAAAATAACAATTTGAATGAGAAAAGACAATTAAATGTCACGAACACTGAGATAAATCAGATATTGACATACTGTGACAAGAACTTTAAAGGAGCCATCATAAAAACATTTCAACAATCAATTATAAATGAAAAAACCAGAAAATACCGGCAAAGAAATAGAAAGTTATGAAAAAGAACTAAATGAGAATCATAGAACTGAAAAATAAAATAGAAATTAAAAACTCGCTGAATGAGCTAAGTAGTAGAGTGGAGATAATGAAGTATAAAATCAGTGAACTCAAAGACAAACCTACAGAATTTAACCATCTGAATAGTAGAAAATAGACTGAAAAAAAAATGAAGAGAGCCTCAGAGATCTGTGGGACAATAAGAAAAGATCCAATCTCCATATCATCAGAATCTCAGAAAGAGAGATGAAAGAAGCTGATAGAGTATTTGAAGAAATAACGCCTGAAAATTCCCATTTGATGAAAGATATAAACCTACAAATTCAAGAAACTGCAATAACCACAAAGAAAGGAAACCCACAGAAATTCATACAAGGAAATATCGTAATTAAACTTCTTAAAACTAAAGACAAAGAAAAAATATTGAAAACATCCAGAAAGAAATGACGCCTTACCCATAAGGGAGTATCAATTTGAATGACAGTGGATTTCTCATTTGAAACCATGGAGGCCAGAAGGAATTGGCAAAACATTTTTCAGGTGTAGGAAAAAAACTGTCAACCACAAGGTCTAGGCCTGGGGAAAGTATCCTCCAAAGATGAAGGAGGAAGAAAGGCATTCTCAGACAAAGGAAAACAAATAATTTCTCACCTCCAGATAAAAGTTGGTTAAAGGATGATCTTCAAACAAGAAAGAAACTATAAAAGAAGGAATCATGGAACATCAGGAAGGAAGAAAGAACAATAGAAAAATCAGAAAAACACAAACAATAGACTATCATTTTTCTCATGAGTTGTATAAATCATATTTGAAGATTGAAACAAAAATTATAGTATTATCTGTTGCTCAAGACAATGACATTTAAAATTAGGGAAGGCATATGGACTTAGAAGAAAGGTTTCCACATTTTACTTAAGTGGTAAAACACGGATGCCAGTGCTCTGTGAGAAGCCACCTATGTACATTGTAACATCCAGAGCAATCAAAAAGAAGACTAAACAAAGTAACACACTCAAAAACACTATAAATATATCAAGATGAAATACTAAAAATTATTCAAGTAACCTAGAGGAAGACAATAAGAAAGAAACAGGAATGAGAAACAGAAGAAACAAACAGAAAACAAATAATAAAATGGCAAGCTTAAGCTCTAACATATCAATGATTATCTTAAATGTAAATGGTCTAAATATACAAACCCAAAGACAGAGATAGGAAGAGCAGATTTAAAACAAACAAACAAACAAACCACCATTCAACTATACTGTTTACAAGAAACTCACTTAAAATTCAATGACCTACAGGGGCTGGCCCCGTGGCCGAGTGGTTAAGTTTGCGTGCTCCGCTGCAGGCGGCCCAGTGTTTCGTTGGTTCGAATCCTGGGCGCGGACATGGCACTGCTCATCGAACCACGCTGAGGCGGCGTCCCACATACCACAACTAGAGGAACCCACAACAAGAAATATACAACTATGTACTGGGGGGTTTTGGGGAGAAAAAGGAAAAAATAAAATCTTTAAAAAAATAAATAAATAAATAAATAAATTCAATGACCTACATAGGTTGAGAGTAAAAGGATAGGAAAAAAAATTTACCATGCGAACATTACTTTTAAAAAAGCAGGAATGACTATATTACCTGATAAAGTAGACTTCAGAGGAAAGATAATTACTAATGGCAAAAAAAAACATTACATAATGATAAAAAAATCAATCCACAAGGAAGTCATACAAATTCTAAACATATACACAGCAAAAACAGTGCCTCAAAATGAAGCAAAAACTGATAAAGCTGAAAACAAAAATAGATAAATCAATTATAGTTGGAGGTTTCAATATCTCCCTTTCAGCAAACTGTTAGAATTACTAGACAGAAAATCAGCAAGGATAAGATTTGAATAACACAGTCAACCAACTGGATACAATTAATATCTATAGACCACTCCACTCAAAAACAGCAGAACATACCTTGTTTTCAAGTGTCCATTGAATAGTCCCCAAAACATACCACACCAAGGTGTGCACAAATCATGATAAATCTAAAATAATAGCTATCATACAGTTGTTTTCTCTGACCATAATGTAATCAAACTAGAAATTAATGACATAAAAGCAACGAGGAAATCTCTAAATACATGCAAATTAAGCAACTCAATTCTAAATAACTCACGAGTCAAAGAAGAAGTCTCAAAGTAAAACAAAAAATACATAGAACTTGTGGAAATTAATAAAAGAAACCTTCACTAAATTGGACTTGGGAAGGCCTGTAGGGGGAGCTCTCATGCCTTATCATACTTCATCACTTACACAAACGAGGAAGAGAGGGATGCTTGCATCTTTGACAGGAAGTAAAACTGCTTACTACAGAAAGAAGATTTCTCTCCCCACTTTGCAACAGTCCAGCCAATGAGAAACGCCACAGCTCAGCCAATGAGAAGCCGTTGCTGTCCCGAACTGCTACTTTCCCCCAATGGACTTTGGATTCCCGCCCTACTCCCTTTTTTTCTCTAGAAGAGCAGCTCCTCTCCTTTGTTTTCCAGATTTTCCTATGATCTGTCATAGCATGAACATCTCAAATTGTAATTTTTTTGGCTATTCCCAAATAAATTCATTTTGAGACAAAATATCAGGTAAATTTGCTTTTTAAGTTGACAAACTGAATGAAAGTAAAAATACAACATATGAAAATATGTGAGATGTAGCTAAAGCAATGCTGAAAGGGAAACTAATAGAGGAATGGTCTCAAAATCAATAATGTAAGAAACTAGAAAAGGAAAGGCAAAGTAAACCCAAAGAAGAGGAAAGACATAATAAAGATAAGAGCAGAAATCAACAAAATTAAAACAGAAAAGCAATCAAGAAATTAATAAAATAAATATCTAGTTCTTCAAAAAAGCATCAATAAAATCAATAAACTTCTAGCAAGACTGACACAGACAAAAAAAGAGAAGACACAAATCACCAATATCAAGAATGAAACAGGGAACTCACAGAAGATCCTGCAGCCATTAAAAGGATACTAAAAGAATACTATGACTAACCTTATGATCACAAATTCAATAATTTAGAAGAAATAGGTCAAAAAAGAAGTCTCAAAATAAAATTAAAAAAATACGTAGAACTGTATGAAGTGGAAATACCACCTGTCAAAACATGTGGGATGCACATAAAGCAGCTTGAAAGGGAAACTTATAGCACTAAATACTCACGTTTAAAAAAGGCTCATTTCTCAAGTGAATGAAAATCAAAAACGACTAAAACTCAACAAAGATGACATAGATAATTTGTGTAATCCTACAACCATTAGCAAAACTGAACTTTAAATCTATAATTTAAAAGCTCCTGAACAAGAAATCTCCAGGCCCTTAGTTTCTCTGGAGAATTCTCTCAAATATTTAAAGGAGAAATAACACAATTTTACACTATCTCTTCCCAAAAATAGAAGAAGAAACCCACTTCTCAACTCATTGTATGAGGCCAGTATTACTTATTCTAAATTTTATATAAATTCTAAAATTTATACAGAAAGTCACAGGCCCTAGAATAACTAAAATAATTTTGAAAAAGAAAAATAAAGTAGGAAGAATCACTCTACCTGATATTAAGCCTTGCTATATAGCTACAGTAATCAAAGCTGTGTGGTACTGGTAGAGGGACAGACACATTGATCAATGGAACAGACTACAGAACCCAGAAATAGACTGAAACAAACATGACATGTTCAACTTATTCTTGACAAAGGTACAAGCAATTCAATGAAGAAAGGACAGCTTTTCCAGCAAACGAAGCTGGAGAAATTGGATAACAACAGTAAAAAATACATCTCCACCTAAATCTCATGCCTTATACAAAAATTAACTCAAAATAGATCATAGACACAAATGTTAAATGTAAAACTATAAAAATTTTAGAAAAAAAATAGAAGAAAAATCTCTGGGGTCTAGGGTAAGGCAAAGATTTTAGACTTTAAACAAAAGTATAAACAAAAAGAAAAATTGATAAATTGGACCTCATCAAAATTAAAAAACTCTTTGTCTGCAAAGCAAGTTGGAACTAAAATATTAAAGAAGAATAATAGTAAAATGGAATGCAAGACAGTGATCTGAGGTCCTTGTATTTCTTGAGAAGAGGTTATCGATATTCATTAACTGCAGCCTTTTTAAGAAAACAAGTTAAAACACAAGACAAAGAAATAAAACTGTCATTATTTGTAGATGCCGCGATGGTGTATAGAAAACCCAAAGGAATCCACAGTTAAATTTTTAAATGAACAAATGATTTTAACAAAGTTGCTAGATAAAAGATCAATATAGAAATAACAATTGCATTGTTATATATCTGCAACAAACATGAATTTAAAATTTTTAAATGATACTATGTACAAAACCATCACAAAAGAAATCAAATGCAAAGGACCAAATCTAACAAAACATGTGCTGGAGCTCAACATAGAAACGCAGCATCTAAATAGCTGGAGGGATAGGTCATGTTCTTAGATTGGAGGATTTAATATAGTTAAGATGTTAAGCATCCCCACATTGATCTATGGATCCAATGGCATCAATCACAGTCAAAATCCCAACAGGGCTTTGAGAGGGATTTGAAAAACTAATTCTAAAAGTTTTTAGAATAGGAATGAAATAGCCCCCAATAACTAAGATATTCTCTAAAAAGACAAACAGGGTGAGGGGACTTCTTCTAGCAGATATCAATAAAAATTGTTTTCAGCTGTATGACAGAGTGGTCCTGGAGGAGCAGAACAGGGAAGCCAGAAACAGACTCCTGTGTGGATAAGCACTTGATTTTATGACAAAGTTGGCATTGGAGGGCAGAGAACAAGATGGAGTTTTCAATAAATGGTGCTGGGACAACAGGATATCCATGTGGGAAAAAAATAAAGCTTGACTCCTACTTCACATCATACATAAAAATCAATTCCAGGTGGACTGAAGATAATATAGGAGAATGATTTTGGAGGAAAGGGAAAGATCTCTTAAACAAGATACAAAAGCACTAACCATAAAGGAAAAGATTGCTAAATTGGACTACATTACAATGATTTCATCAAAAGACACCACTGCAAAAGTGAGAAAGCAACCCACGAACTGGGAGAATACATTTACAATACATATAAAAAGCAAAGTACTTTCATCCTCTCTATATATCCTACTGATCAATAAGGAAAAGACAGGCAAGTCAAAAGAAAAACAGGCTAGAAAATTGAACAGGAAATTTATACAAGAAGATATGCAAGTGGCTAATATACACATGCAAAATTGCTTAATCTCATTAGCAGTCAGGGGAATGCAGATTCATACCTCTTTGAACCATTATTACACATCCAGCAGAATGGTTAAAATTTAAGAGACTGACAATAGCAAGTGTTGACAAGACTGTGGAGCAAGGGGCAGGTATTCACACATGGCTGGCAAGAGTTGGTATTGTATAAATATTTTGGAAAATAGATGGTGTTATTGACTGAAGTTTAATATAAGCATATCCTATGGCCCAGTAATTCCACTCCTGGATATATACCCAATATAAATGTGTGGACATGTATCTCAAGAGTCATGTCCAAGAATGGTCACAGCAGCATTATTCATAACAACCAAAGATTGTAAACAAGCCAAATATCCACCAGCGTTAGGTTGGATAAATCATGACACAGTCATTCAATAGAATATGGTATAACAGAGAAAATGAGTAAATGACAGCTACAGGCAACAACGTGGTGATTTCACAAACAAAATATTGAGTGGAAAAAGTGAAGCATATAAGAATTCATACTGTGTGATTGCTTATAACTCATCATTGATGGAAGTAATACATGTTGAAATCTGAGGGATGCCATTGAAAGATACTTCTAGGGGAATTTATAATCTTTAATGTTATCTATTAGGAAAGAATATTTAAAGTCTAAATGAAGAAGTTAATAGAAATAAAATAAGCCTCTAGCTAGAAGGAAATAATCAAGATTAGAGCAAAATGAAAATAAGGGTAAAATAGAAAGGATCAACCAAATCAAAAAGGTCGTTCTTTGAAAATGCTAATAAAAATAAACAAACATCTAGAACAAGTGACCAAGGGAATGAAAAGAGAGAAGCTATTAGCATATAACACAAGGAATCAAAAGGGGGTATAAGTATAACAGAAAATTTAAAAATAACTATAGGCCATTATTATGTCAATGCATTTGAAAACTTTGACAAAATGGACAATTACTTGAAGAAACAAAACTTTAAAGTCTCACAAAGAAATAGAACACCTGAAGATGGCCACGAACATTAAGGACATGTAGTCAGATTTAAAATCTGCTCACAGAACCAACAATGAGGAAATCAGGTCCAGAGACCCCTGTAGCTGTGTTCATCGGATGCTTTCAAACGCATCATCTCATATCAGACAAGATCTGCCAGTTTGTAGAAAAGGGAGTGTGCCCCTCCACTCACACAGGGAGAGTGACGTAACTGTGATGTCCAGGCCTTCTCTGGGGCAGGACCCAGCCACCCACCCCTCTCCTCCTCCAACCAGTGGGGGAGGGGCTGACGTCACACATGGAAACCAACCCAACGGGCTGCCACTCCCCAAGCATTTCCAGTTTCCTCTTTTGCCCCGAGTGACTGGAGAGTAGGGTCTCCCTCAGGGAGGGAGGGGCAGGCCAGAGAGGCACCCTGAGGCCCAGCACAGTCCTGAGGAGACAGCATCCAGCCCCCCCAGGAGGGTCCCACAGCAGGATCCAGCACCCCTCTGGGCACACACCTGCTCTTGGGCTCCCTTCTCTTGATCTACCTGCCTCTTTTGTCTCCAGTTTCTTCCCTGAGTTTATTCCATGCATCTTTTCTCAACATCTGGTGTTGAACACAAAGCTCATTAATTTTCATTCTATCTTTTTCCCTAACATAACACCTAAGGTTATAAATTTCCCTCTTGTGCCCTTTTACCTGCATCTCGTGGGAGTCCATATCTGCTGCTTCTGTTACTGCTTGGTTTGTGTCTTTTGTAATTTTCCATTATCATTTCCCCTTTGGCCTATGAATTTTTTTGGTTTCCAGATATATCTGGGCTTGGGGCCTGTCCTTCTGTGATTGACTTCTGATGTTATTGTGTCTTAATTACACAGCATGTCCCATATATCATCTTCAGTATTTGTTGAAGCTTTCTCTGTGGCAACTATGTGGTCAATATTATAAAAGTTCCATCTGTGCTGAGAAAACATGAATGTCCAACATATTGGGTGTGGGTTCTATATCTGCCCAATATGTCAAACTTAAAAATTGTGTATTTCAAATCTCTTTATTTTCATGATTTTCATTGTGCTTGATGCATCACTTTCTGAGACATGTGTTGAATCTCCCAGTATGCTGGTGAACTTGTTAATGTCTCCTAAGTGTGTCATTGTCCCTCTGAGGCTCCACTGTTGTTTATGCCTCCTGGTGCGTTATCTCTGTCATTGCCCTATTGCCACATACCATGTCACTATAGCCCCTTCATCCCTGCCCTGCTTCCTGCCTTAATGGCTATTTTCTACATCGGCTCTCTTTGGGGTAGAATGTGTCAAGTCCCTTTTCCTATCGCCTCACTTTTGACTTTGATATGTTGTTGTATTTCGTGCCTCCCTACTACTTCTCTTCCTGCTCCTCCTCCTCCTCAACATCCTCACACTCCAGGTCCTGCTTCAGTCCTGGTTACTGTTGGTGTTGGTTTTCCCTTTCACTCATCATCTCTGATCCCATTCCCGACATGCCACCCCAGCCCCGCAGCCTCTCTCATGTGTTTGATATGTGCCTTTCCAGTCCATTTATTTATTTACATATGTTGGCAGAAAAGGAAAATACAAAGTATCATTTATACGAGCTTCTGTGGTGCACATTAATGACGTTGGGCTATAGGGTTCATCCTGATTCTTCCCTTTCTCGCCGGGTATTCCCAATGTCCCCGTCACACCTCCTGTCTACTCTGGGGTCCTGGCCTCATGTCACTCACCGCAGACCTGACGATGGACTTGGCCTTTCATGTGGCCTCAAGAGGTCTATGGTTAGACTCACTCTTTTTCTCCATAACCACTTTTCCTCTGGAATTCTAACTTTGCTGGCGTTGGTTTGTTTGACACAATGAATGCTTCCGTCTAAAGTCTCATGTCCTTCTTTAATTCTTGGAAATTCTCTGTCAGTGTTTCTTCAAATATTTTCTCCCCATTAACTCTTGTCTCTCTTTCCAAGACTCATAGTAGAGGCATGGACACTTCTTTTTCTACCTTCCACACCTCTCAACCTTCCTCCTATGCTTTCCATCTTCTCCCTTCCTGGTGCTTTCTGGAAGAGTCCCTCATTGAAATCTTCCACTCCATTTCAACAAGTTTATTTTTCATACACCTCCAATTGGTCATCTTCAAAACTACTTCTTTTGAACTTCTGTTCCCAGTAAGCTCCCCATGACTCCAAGGACTTTAGTCACTGTCTTAAGTTCCTGCTCTGTCTGTCCCATCAGTCTGTCTGCTCTGGCATAGGCAGCTCCCTTTGGGGTCTTTCTGTCATAGGCTCTGGCTTCTCACCATTTGGCCTTGTGACCTCATATTTATTCCCTTGAGGCATCAGCCACCTTGGCCGGGCATGTCCCCCAGGACTGGGTGTCCAGCCCACTCATGCTTCTCCAGGTAAGGCTGGGGTGGGAAGGGGAATGCTCAGAACTGGGCAGGCCCGAGCCCACTGCTGCTAGCTCTGCACCCAGGCTGGCCCCAGCATATCCTTATGTCACCACTCTGGAGACCCCACTTTGCTGCCCAGTGTCCCACCTACAGGGCAGAGGGTGATGGCGGAGCTGAAGGGGCAGGCTGGAGCAGCTGGTGACTGCGCATGCACGAATGTTCTTAGTTTTGCTTTGTTTCTGAGCTTCCTGTCTGCTCTGAGTACTCTCTGTGCCCAGTGGCAGAGGGGCCTCTCCAAGCTCAGAGGAGAGGCTGGCTCAGCCCCAGCAAGTGGATAAAGGGGAGAACCTGGCATGACTTTGAGGCTCCTGTGCTAGTCCTCCACACCTGTGCCCATCATGCCCTCAGTAACTGGGACCAGCCCCTGTCTGTCTCACCAGGCATCCCCAATGGTTTCTCATTTGCTCTGGTCCTGTCTTACAGCATTCCTGGGCTGATGTGGGGGGAGGCTGCCAGCAGCCCTCGATAGTCCACCATTTACTGCAGCACCAGAAGATTTCAAAGTTCAAATGCAAATGCCCTCCTCTATCTCCACTCTCACCATGCCCTGAACACCTCTCATGACCTCTGGTCCTCCTGCTGACTCTAGTAATTACTAGGCCTCCAACCTGAACCTGCCAGCCATCCACCTTCTCTGCTCCTGGAAAAATGCAGCTGTTGCGGTCCGAGTTCCATGAAGTCACAACCTCTGACCTCAGTGGCCCTCACCCTTTGACTCAACCACTCTTGCTTTGTCTCTAATCTCTTCGTCTCTCACTGTCCAACACTGGCGTTATGAATGTCCCATCCCCTGGAACCTCATCCTGCTGTGTCTCCCCTCCACACACATACGCTCACACATTCTCAAATGCACACTCTTACTTGCTCACACACACTCACACACTCACACCACCAAGAGAGGTAATGAGGCAGCTGTTGTTCTGCCAAAGGCCCACTTCCCCATAAGCTCTGGGACCCTCAATCCTGGCTTCCCCCATCATTTTCTTCCCTACTCCTCTCTCTAAGGTGTATATTTCTACTTAAATCACTTCTTTCTTCAGAGAAAAAAAAGGGAAATAAAAAACCTGCCCGAGTCCCATGTTCCTCTTCAGCTCTGGTCCCCTCATCTTCCCACTGCAGCCAGCTTCTTAGCAGAGCTGGTGCCAGCTCCCCAGCTTGGGCCTGAGCACCATTAACTCCCCAGCCCTTGTGGAAGCCCATGTGGTACCGAGGTCCAGCTCTGGGTGGTCGGCCAGTGAGGAGGCTCACTTAGCGTGATAAAGTCGGCATTCCCAAACTTAACTGATCTCAGCGCCATTTCCCATGCAGCCCCCTCACATCCCGAGGAACCCAGTTGGGGGGCCAACGACCACAGCCACTGTCTCCACTGATTCATGCTGATCTCTTCTTGAAGCAGCAAATTGGAAAATCTGAAGGACATCCTTCTGTCCGTTGTCCGCTCCATGGCCCTGATGGCCACCTCACTCTGCACCTTCTCCCTTCCTGCCTTCCATGCCCCTGACTCTACTTCACAGGGCCTCTCCATCTCTCCTGCCTCCCACCTCCAGCCGCCCTCAGCCTTGGCCCTTCTTGCTCTGTGCACTCCCAGGGGCCTCTGGGTCTTCGAGGACCTACTCACTGGGAATCCTTCAATTTCAGTGACCCCAGCCTGAGTTCCCCTGCACTTCAGTCCTGCTCAGTGAAGGACACATCCTATTCCACGGATCCAACACAGAGCTGGTCAGCTGTCCTAGAGGAATGGATCCCCTCTACCCACCCCTGGACACCCAAGCTCAAGCCATGACCCTTGGCAGGGCCCTTGCCTCACCCCAACACCTGTTGGGTCCCCAAGTCCTCGATCTTGTCTCCTCCACGCTTGCCCTCCCCCACTGCAGCCAGACTTGAGGGCCTTCGACGCCTGGCCTTGATCACCAGAAGCCTCCTAACTGATCCCTGCCTCCCCCTACCCATCGTCCTTGAGTGCAGCCTCAGGATCTTTCCGAAGCACAGTCTGACCCAGTGGCCTCCCTAGATCAAGGCTTCCTGTGGCTCCACACCACCCACAAGGGCCAAGTTTAAGCTCCTGAGCATGTTTGTCACCCTCTGAGCCCAGTCTGCTTTCCTGGCCTCCCTTCTCACACCCACCCTGCCTCCCACCAGGAGGACCACCCCAGCTGAGTGAGGATGGAGCGCTTTCCTGGGCCATGGGACTTTCCGTGCTAAAACAGGGAAGTCCTGGGCAGAAGGATGAGCTGATCACTCTAAACGTACCGTTTCTCCTGCCCCCTGGTCTTTTGCTAGCTGTTGCCTCGGGCCAGATCACCCTCTTCCCCGGAAGGCCTGCGCCTGCAGGACTAACTCCTGGAGGACTCTCGCACAGGGGAACCTGTCACCCTCCCCGTGGGGTGGGGCTCCCATCTGTTCCCACAGTCCCTGAGGACTTAGCACCTTACCTCCATAGGCTTTGGCTCCTGGGGAGAAGGGAGATACATTTTAACTCTGCATCCCCCATCTAGTGAGTGCCTGCAGGCACAGGGAGGTGTTCACTTACTGCTCGCTTAATCAGAATGAAAGATGGATTTGGTGTGTCTGACCACAGCCCTCAGTTTCTGGGGGGAAGCGGAACCAGGAAGAATGCAGTAAAGCTTGGTGCCAGATTTGCATGACTCATATCCACCTACGGGGAGCCCGGGACAACAGGCATGCCCTTGGAGGATGCTCTTAGCCTGTGAACCAGGACTGCCACCCCTCAGAGCCCTGAAAGGGGTGAGGCCCAAGGGAGGAACCCCAACACCTTAAACGTCGGCCCTGAGTCCCCGGGTGTGGGACAGACACACAGAAGACAGAGCCACTGCCTCTCCGGTGAGCAGTGAGCCCTCGGTGACTCAGAGCTGCAGGAGAAGGTGTAGGCGGCACAGGGAGACCAAGCAAAGGGTGTGCATCTGAGGACCTCATCTCTCCCCAGCCCGGCCACGGCTGAGGACAGGCCTGGAAGGAGCCTGCGGTCAGCACAGAGGACCCTTCGTCCCCTGCAGGGAGCAAGAAGCACCCCCCAACTCCAGACACCACTGTCCTCTGACAGGAGGATGCCTCCAGCCATCCCAAAGAACACTGGCCTTCCATCCCTGCCATAGACCCACCACCATTGTTTCCAGCAGCCCAAGGGGCACATACAGCTATTACCACTTAAGTAGTGACAGAGGCACTGGGGTGGGGGGGCAAGGACAGGAGCTACCCCATGAACCTCCCAATTGTGATCGTGAGCCGGGGGGCAGGCCAGTCCCCAGGTGATGCCCACCGAGGTGGCCACAGGGGCACATCTCCAGGCACCGCGTCAGCACCAGAGAACTCTCAGACTCCCGTTGGCGGAGGCCCTAGATCGCTCACCAGGCACTCGCCACACTCCGACACCAGCTGGGGGCCAGGAGGACTGCAGCTGACACTGTGGGGGACCATGCAAAGGTGTGTGGGCTGGGCCCTCTGAGACAGGGCAGGAAGCATGATGTTGTCACATGGAGAGGAGAATGGAAGGTGCTCCAGAGAAGGCAGGCCTGAGCAAGATGCTCCAGGCCCTCAGAGTCCATGGGCCGGAGCCCCAGGCCCTGCAAGGATGTTGGCTCACACCCGCCCTGGACACTCTTGCCTTGGTGCCTCCTCTAAGATGGAAATCAGGTCTGAAGGGGCAGCTCCTGGGGAGGCTGGCAGCTCTCCAACACCCTGCTCTTCCACAGACCTGCTGAGCTTCTCCCCAAGGCGGCAGGCAGCGTCCACAGTGCTCTGCCCTCCCCACCCTGTGCAGGCAGTGTCCTTCCTCGGCCCTCGTCACCATGGCCCTCCTGTTGCCATCATGGTCCCCACCTTCTGCGCTTCTCTACTCTTCCACCAGTTCACAACCCGTCTCCCTCAAGACCCCAGGCCCCACGAGGACAGACGTGCGTCTGGTCCAACCCTGATCCATGGACCAGTGCCTGGCACAGGGGGTGCTCAGCGAGTGTTTGTTGGATGAACAAAGGGGGCAATTAGCACTTAGAAAGTCTTTCTATTTAATTCCAACAAAGAAATTTCATCCGTTTTGCTTTGTTTGCTTTTCATGAGTAGCTGAGCTATGTTGACCACCTTCATATCTGTGTTAGTGAGTGTTCTCCAGAGAAACAGAATTAATAGGAGAGATATATATACACAAAAGGAGATTTATTATGAGGAGTTGGCTCACGCAATTATGGAGGCCGAGAAGTCCCACAGTCTGCTGTCATGGTGTAAGCCCCTGTCCAAGGGCAGGAGAAGACCGATGTCCCAGCTCAAGCAGGCAGGCAGGAAGGGAACAAATTCTCCTTCCCTCCACTTTTTGTTCTTTCAGGCCTTCAACTGATTGTATGAGGCCCACCCACACTGGGAAGGGCAATCTGCTTTACTTAGTCTACTAATTCAAATGCTAATCTCTTCTGGAAACACCCTCACAGACACATGCAGAAATAATCTTATTCTGGGTACCCCATGGCCCAGTCAAGCTGACACATAAAATTAGCTACCAGCATATCTTAGTTATCCATGCCTCAGGCCTCATGCCTGGTCAAGTGTCCTGGTGGACTGGCTGGCCTGCTGAGACAGGCTGCTGGAACTTCAGGCATGTTAGCAACCAAAAGGACCCTCATCCATCAATTTACACACCAGTCACAGCACCACACGTTCCAGGCTCACATGACCCTAAGAGGACAGTGATGAAAGAGTAAGCCACACAACTCCCCAGTGGGGAGTGCAGTGTGAACCCTGGTCTAGCCGGCTTCAAGGCCAAGGCCGCCAACCACTGGTCCACTGACTCCCAAGGGGCACAGAGCCTGGGACAGTCTGCCCCTTCCCCCATCACCTGACGATGCCACGCCAGGCACTGCAGAGCCCTGCACGTGACAGAGGGGACACACACCCAGGGGACTCTAACGAGACTTCTAGAATCCTGTAGCTAGAGGCTTGTATATATTTATACATTTATTTATCTGAATGAATTTGTGGCAACTTACAATATAACACAAACATAAGAAAACTGAAAACCATCACAGCTAGACAATGGTTGTGGGTGTTTATGCAACAGTATCACATAGATACCTGTTTGTTGGCACGTGTAGGGACACGCGTGTGTGTCATCCACACCTGCACACAGGTCTGCCCAGTCTTCTGCCAGAAGGGCTGCAGGCACAGCCTTCTGAATAGCTGGGAAGATGACCATCAGCGCCCGACCCACTTGGCATTTGGAAAATGTATTTGATGGGAAGGTCTAGGAAAAGAAAATGGCCGCGTAAGGCTTCAATGATTTCTTAAGGACATGTTGTTAAATGATTTAATTCCTTCCTGAGACACTGCCCATGAATTGATGACCTCTGCTTTTCCTTTCTCCAGTTCAATGAGCAATGGCTTTCCTGACAGGCCAGTAAATTTCTCCCATTGCTTCTGCTAAGAAAATTTCTTTAAAAGATGATGAGAGGAAAGTGCTTTATTGCAAAGCTCTCTGTACCCCTCCTCCTTTCCTCACAGGGCATAAAGCTGCCGTGGAAGGAAGGACAAGCCGGTGGTAGTGCTCCCAGGATGAGCCGAGCCCCGTTAAATTAAAACAAATGAAGGCGACTTCCAGATGGTGACTCACACACAAAGGAGGCCGGAGACTAGGGGACGGCTGGCTGCCTTCCCGAGCGCTGCCCAGGCAACAAGATGAGGCAGGAAGGGAGCACCCCCCAGTCTCCCACCCCAGCCAGGGCACCGGAAACTGCACACTCACATCTGAAGGGGGAGGATCCCAGAGGGACCAGAGTGAACCCCACTGGCCTGCCAGAGCCTAGGGTGCAACCATCCAACAACACAGTCTGACGACCACCTACTGGGGGCCTTTCTGCGGGCCGGGGCAGAGCCAGCCGGCACCACCCGGAAGCGCTGTGCAGAGGCCTGGAGAGCAAGGGAAGGCTCCTGGAGGAGGGGACAGCGCATGACCAGCAGGACAAACAGGAGACTAAGCATCCTAAGGGGAAGGCACGGGGCGGGGCAGGAGGCTGAGGAAACGCTGGATGTGGGGGTCTGCAGCACGAGAAGAGCTAGGAGGGGTCTTGCTCAGCACCTGTGACACTGCCCCTCCCCGTCCCCGCCTCTGCAGCACAAAACTGTCAGCTGGGGACGCGCTGCAGGACTCCCACCCCACCCCCAGGGCAGCTCTCCGCCTCTGAGGCCACGCCCTCCTGGCGTGAGCGCTCGGGAAGGACCTCCCCTCTCAGGTGTGGGCGGGTCTTGGAGAGGCCCAGGGCCCAGGTAAGGAGTCGATCTGGCTCTGGCGATGGGTCTGGCAGTAGCCGCCTTCCAGGGCTGAGCTGGGAGCTCACCCACCCCGGGCCTTCGGATGGACGGTTGACGCCGTGCCCCAGCCCCTGTCTGTGTGTGCCCTTGCCCCAGCTCCCCGGCCTCTGGGGCCTGAGTGGGAATAAAGCACAGTGTCCAGGTTCAGGCTCAAACGCACAAGACGTGCCCCCAAAGACCACTCCAGCCAGGCCGGGCAGCAGCGGGGGTTGGGGTGGGAGGCACGCTGCGGTCAGGAGAGGCAGCCAGGGACTGCAAGGGACAGTCCCCCTTTCGCCGCAAAGTCAGGGCCGTGACTTACCAGAAAACGATCTGAACTTCTGAGAAAGAAACTAAAATGAAAAGGGAAACAGGTAGAAAGATATTTGTATCAAATATGACAGACCTATAGCTAGCACTACAATATATAAAAAATCCCTTCAAAATTTAATGAATTCATCGAGTCCTTGATCGGGGGAGGTGGGGGCGTGGGGGGCAGGACAACCACATAAAGAAGAGCAAACACGGCAGTCAAAGAAGTTGAGACTGAGTGATAAGGTGCAGCTTTATACCAAATTAATGACTTACCGCCAAACCCAACAGCGACAAGTTTGCGGTGCAGAAGCAGGTAACGTGGGGCCGGTGGCCTGGGAACCGGCCCCATCCTTCAGGCTGGCCCCACAGGCTGCTGCATCCAACGCTCCTACTCTGGGGCAGTGATTCCACATGTGGGCGATCACGCCGAGGAAACAACATAAGAGAGGGGCGACACTGCCCGCGCTGACAGGCTCGCGGTAGCACTGTCTGCATCAGCGAAAAACTGAGGACAATCTAAATGAGCCCCAGCAAGAGGTGGGAAGGCCACCACAACACAGGAGGTCATGCAGAGCCTGAGTCCCCTTTTTGTGGCACTAGGTTAGTGAGCAAAGCACAACACAGACATGGCCAACATTGCCTCAGGTACAGGCCAAGACAGCCAAGAAATAGGAAAACCGTGACAGCTGAATGGGGCACAGGGCTTGACCCATTTACCCTCCTGTGCACGTGAGGTTGGTTCATGTTGATTTGCAACACTTCTGTTTATTTCAAGTGTCTGTGTCACACAACACACCATGATGTCACCATAGGTGTGTGCTCCTTGACACCTGCTCCCTGGTTGCCACCCCTGAGGCCCTCAGTCCCCTCTCCTCTTTCCCAGCCTACACGCCTAACCCATCCTCAGCAGAGAGCCCTTCAAGGACACAGTTACCTCCCATCTTTGCTTACTTACTATTTATGCCTGACCTCCTTCCAGAAAGGATATCCCACATTCAGTAATAATGGGCAAAGTATAAAAATTAAACACAAGCTCATGTGATGAAAAGAGAGACCAGGGGCTGTACCAAAAGACCAGCCCAAGGCAAGTAGGTCTGGAACCGAGGGTAAAACTTGTCACTGAGCTTCCTGGAAGCCAAAGTAAAAAGGGAAACAGTATTTATTATAACCCTTATTATCCAGTACAAGAAGCCATAATTATTTGTTGGGAAAGACCAGTGTGTTCCTAACCCTACTCTGGGAGACCTGTTAACGTGTGTTTGCTCATATAAAGGTGATGAAGACACCTCAGGGCCTCCAGTGGTTTCCTGGGTAATACAACATTCTCCACGTGACCTGAACTCACCTCAGCCTCATCAAAATGCCACGTTAAGTTCTGGCTCTCTGACACAGTCTGTAACGTAATCAGGACAGGTCACTTTCTGAACTAATCCAAAACGGAATACCGTCAGAAATGGGAGGCCGTCTTGGCCGCCACCTCTGGTTCCCCGACACAGTCTTGTTTTTCATTCCATGATAGACATCAACATAAGGGAGGAATGAAATGACAGAGCAGCAAGTGGTGCTCGGCTCCTGAGCCTTGAGGGTCCTGGTCCCTTCTAGGGCATAGAAGACTTTGCTGCCATGGGGCTCAAAGGTACCTGGAGGACTCAGGCAGGCAGCAGAATGGAGGGTGCCTGCAGCCCTCAAAGCCCTCCCCGTGGGCCCTCCCCATTTACGAGCCCTCCCCGTGAGCCCTCCCCGTGACCTCTCCCCTTGGGCCCTCCTCGTGCAGCGGATGGCAGGATGTAAGGACACGGTTCTCCCAAGGGAGCTGATCCTGCCCTCCACTGACACCTGCTTCCTCTCCCAGCACTGCCCTGTGGAGGGAGGGGCAGGGGCCCGGAGAGACCTGGCTCCTACCCAGCCCCATTTCTGTGTCAAGTGTGTCATCTGGGACGGGTCACCCACGGTGGGTCACTGAGCCTCCTGAAGCCCCATTTTCTCCTGTGTCATCTGGGGGTGAGGGAGTGTAACCTGCAAGAGTGGTTTAGGGATTGATGATCTGTAAAGCTCCTGGCACACAGTTGGCTCTCAACACCTGGGAACACAAATTTCCTGGGTGGCGTCTTCAGCCACAGAAAGTGCAGCCCTCACACCTCCAGCTGCAGGCCCGGCTCTCAGCGCATTTACAGGAAAGGGAGAGGAGGAAGTCACCGGTGGGACATGAAGCAGCAGGCAGGTTAGCAGAGGAAACTGAGGACGCCGCCGCCGTGTCATCATCGCCATCCTTGCGTTATCTCCCCCTGTCCAAGGCCCTGACAGTTCTCTGTCCAACTGGCAGCCACTCTGACTAGTCGGACAGTGGGGGCGTGGGGTGGGTTTGTGGGGAATCCTGCTGAAGCCAGTGAGATCTGTCTGGGGACCCTCAGCCTCTGGGGCAGATCCAGGCCTGGAGCCCAGGCTTCAAGAAGCCCCTTGGAGACAGCTGACACCACTCGTCATCTCCTTCCTGACGGCTCCACTCATGGAAGCCACAGAGTGCTGGCCAGAGAGCACAGGGAGGGAGGAGGCCAGCCCTCCCCGCCCCCCAGCTGAAGACAGCTCAGAGGGAACTCCACTCAGCCCCACGTGGAGGGCCACATGGGACAGGGGAGCACATCAGGGCAGACACTCGGAGACATGCCCAGCCACTCGGATGCACTTGGAGAAGAGGTTCTCTGGGAGCCACCCAGGAAACCTGCCCTCCCCACAGGGACCAGCTCTCCTGCAGCGTCCTCACCTGCACCTAGTCCTGCCTTGCTTAGAAAACCCAGACCCTCGACTTGGCCCCAGACCCTGACTGAAGCCCACCCTGCACGGCCCCCAAGGCCCCCACTCACCCGGCCATCACTCCTGCCCGTCCCTCTGCCTGGAAGGCCCTGTCCCCACGTTTCGACCTGCACGACACTGAGTTGCCCCTGAGGTCAGTCCTGGGTGCAGCCGCGGTGGGAAGGTGGGGGCTCAGGAAAACCAAGGAGTAAGGTGCACCCTTCATCTGTCCCGTCTCCCCCCCAATCCCAGCGTCTGCTGAGGGCACACTCTGGGCCGTCCTGGGGAGAGAGCCCACGGGAATGAACACAACGCTTTGTTCTGATTACAGCTTTTTCCCACAACAGAGAGAATTTCTGGACTCTCCCCAAATTTCCTCTCCTCTTAAAATTTTCGATTAAGAGCCTAACCTTGATGGAAAATGGCTGTTTTCCGGAAGGTTCTCCAAGGTGCTGATTCCTCATTGCTGAGTGCTTTTTCTAAACAGATGAAGACTCTTGATAATTCTGAATTAAAAATCAGAGCCCAGGACTTCACTCAAAGAAGGGAGGAGGGGACAAGACACCCTGGTGAGGCCGGCCCCGAGCTGGCCACTCCCTGGGGGCTGTGGTGAGGCCGGCCCCGAGCTGGCCACTCCCTGGGGGCTGTGGGCTGTGCAGGGGCTCGGAGGCCCTTCCAGCCTGGAGAGAGGCTGTCAGCCGAGGAGCAGCAGGGATGTCCCGGGAGCCAGGCTGGGCTGCCAGCACAGCAGCTGAAGTCTTGAGGAAACTTCCTGATTGCATTAACGAGGTGGCACCACCAGGACATAATCAGATCTCCCTGGAGGACGTGGCTTCCAGAAGGGCTGCTGCTCACACGTGGCAGAATTAGGGCAGCCGGGGCCAGACCCAGTGGAAGGAGGGAAGCCCGTGCTGGGACCTAGGGCAGGAGGTCCGGGGCTGCCCCGCAGGGGCTTGTGGGTGCAGGGCCAGCGAGCAGTGCCGTGGCCCAGCCCTAGGAAGCAGCACTTCCCAGCGATCACGTGTGCAGGCACCTGGCGTGGGAGGCCCAGTTGCAGGCCGAGCAGCCCCCCATCACAGGCCTTCCTGGTTTGACAGGTCAAGAGGGGTGCCTAGAAAAGCTGCGTGCTGCAGGCAGGAGCAGACCTGAGCCGAGCCTCTCACCCCGCTCAGGGCCATGAGCCTGGACTCAGAGGACGGAGAGAGCGAGCTCTCGTTCCAGCTCCCCCATCCTAGCTCCGGCCCGTCTATGCCTCAGTGGGGCAGGACTAATCACAACAGCTTGTCAAGATTGCTGTGAGGACCACCGAAAACCCCAGCACAGGGGCTGTATGATGCAGGGTGTAGGTGTAAGCATCAGAGCTCCACAGGCCTGGACAACCTAGGCGCTTGCCTGCTGCTGGCTGAGACCTTGGGCATCTGCTTATCCTCACTGGGGCTCAGTTTCCTCATCCATGAAATGGGGTAATCCTAGGGTGGTTCTGAGGTTTGAAATATCAGAATGTACGTAAACCACAAAACAGAGCCTGGCCCAGAGAAAGCACCCAGTAGACATCAGTGGCTGATGCGAAGTTTACTGTCACTAGAAAGAGACGACAGGACCACTCCTGCCAGAGGTAGCAGCTGAGGCAGGTTGTGGGGGCAGTAATCTCAAAGTCTGCTCCTTCACTTTGCAGTTCCAAGACCCTTGGGGACACAACTCCTATTAACCCAACCTCAGAAGACTAAGGGTTATACCCCAGGCCAACGTCCTGCAATGATGCCTCCTGGTTTCCTCTCTAAGAATACTTTTTATAGAAGTTCCCAGGGCAGCCAGCTCTATATTCCTATCTCCTGACCATGAAGAGAAAGTGTATTCGAGAGTTTCTCAACATAGGTTTGATGAAGAAATGTACAAATGCAGGGATGAAGGACACAGCCAGAGACCACGACACAGAGCAGCTCAGGCGACCTGCTGACATGCACAGGGCAGCCTGCTCTGGGCCTCCATCCCCAGCAGGACCCCTAACCCCCTTCCCTATCCAGCACAGCCTCCGTCATCTGGGCCAGCCTCATCCTGCCCTCCTCTGCCTCCGACCCCCTTCACCTCTCTTCTCTTCCCTCGGCCCTGGGACTTTGCTGATGCTGACTGCTCTCACGGCCCCCAAGCCTCACACCTGCCCGAATGCATGTCCATGTCACCCACTTGAGTTCTGGGAGAGGGCGTTTGTCCTGCTCGCCTGTATAGAGTGGGAAGGACTCGGCTCTGGAACCTGGGTGTGGACCCGGCTCTGCCACATGGCCTCTCTGTGCCTTTGTCTCCTCGTCTGCTCAGTGAGGCTCACCAAGTCCTGGACTCACAGCAGAGCCCAGGCTCAGCACACAGAACGTGCTCAGTAGCTGCACCTGACACAGGAAGGCCTGACGTAAACTAAATGCCCAATGAATGCTTGGTGACTGAGGAGAGCATCGCTTCTTCCAAGAGGAAGAGAAAGAAAGAGGACTAGAGACAGCCGAGATGGTTTTGAGTGTGGCCTTGAAGGATGGGCAAGGATGGACAAGCAGGCAGGGGAGGGTGAAATTCAAGGTGCAGAAACAAGAGGGCGTGGGAGTGCGTGTGTGCATGTGTGTACATGCACATATGTGCACGTGTGCCGGGAGGAGGCCCTGAGTGCACTGTGAGGCTCATAGAACAAGATCCCTCTAGAACCTCACCCTGTGCCTGAAGTCAGGGGGACAAGGTGACTCTTCAACAAGCATTTGTGGCTCCTTCATGTGGGCCAGGCCCTGTGGAGACCCTGGCGGCAGTCCGCCTTCCCAGAGCTGGGAGAGCCAGTCAGCTCCATCCCTCAGGGAAGCCCTGGGGCTGAGGGGCCGATGGAGCTCCCTGAGCCCCCTGGATGGACCCAAGGAGGCTTCTGGCAGGATCTCTGTTAAGATCAGAAGGGAAGCGGGCACAGGGAGAATGGATGGGCTGGGGGCAAGCCAGAGGGGAGGAGGATGGAAACAGTGACACCCTTGGTCTCGTCACTCCACCTCTGCAAACTCCAGTGCCTCTTCAGTAAATGGGGTGACAATCATGCCTCTGCTTCTAGTACGAGGGCGGAGACGAAGTTCCTGGTAAAGCACCTGAAATTGGGCTTGTGCATGGAAAGTTTCTCCATCCACACCGGAGTGATGGAGAGGATGGTGGAGAAGGTGGACGTGGAGATGGCAAAGCAGCACAGAGCCAGGTCCACCCGGGAAAGCCCACGCCCACCGGCCGCAGGGAGGCCCGGGGCAGATCCCTTAGGACAGGAGACGACAGCCAGCAAGTCCAGCTGTGGGGAGATTTCAGCAGCAGTAATATCAGGACTAAGTGGCATCACAAAAGAAAACGATCCAAGTATTAAAATCAAGTGGGTAAGACAAGATTACTTAGAAGCGTATCTTTCCATGACTGCAGCGATGGGGAAATAAGCAGGCCTGGAAAGAGCCGTGGAAGGGGCTAAGCAAGTTCAAGCAGGTCCTTAGGCCACGGTCTTGGGGGTGTGGACTTTTCTCTCTTCCCCAAACCTGTAGCAGCAGGTGATGCTTGCGCCCAGGATGGTCTTGGGGTTTCAAACACTGTGTCTCCCTGAGTGTTCCTCTCTCCTGACCCAGGGAGCCTGGACGTGCAAGGCGTCCACGCAGCTGAGGAATCCCTGGGGGCAGCAGCAGGAGAGCCCCCACCCCACCCGTGTTCTGTGTGGTCCTCAGAGGCCCCCCCCTCCACTCCCTCACCCCTGCTTCCTGGGATCACCGTCAAATTAACCACCAGCTTTTCTTTTTTTATATTTCTTCTCTTTTTCACATTTAAAATTTTAATCCATTTATTCTAAAGCATAGTGTAAGAAGTGACTTTATGTTTTTTCAATGGATTAAGCACAGTCATGCACCAAGGAACAACATTTCAGTCCATGACAGACTGCATATATGACGGTGTTCCCATAGGATTGGTGCCATATAGCCTAGGTGTGTAGTAAGCTAGACCATCCAGGTTTGTGTAAGTGCTGCAGGGGAGGAAGAAATTTTCCTCTACCCTCTAGGTTCTTCTGGCTGGCCTAAGAGTTAAATTGACATGAGACAGATTAACAGGAGAAAAACAAACAAAAGTTTAATAACATGTGTACAGGGGAGAAATCCAAGAAAACTGAGTAACAAAATGGTCGAAGGCCTCACCTTAAATACCATCCTCAGCCAAAGACAAAAGAAAATGTTGCGGGTGGAGAGAGTCAGGGACGTTTTCAAAGGGAGGGAAGGCAACTCACAAGCAGGTGAAAAGGAACAAATATTTGGAAAACAAGTGTTTGGCTGCACAGAAACAGAACCCAGAGGGGAGCCCATAGAACAGGCTTTTCCAGGTTCCTCCTTGTCTGCCAGCTTGTTCGTGTTGTGCTAAGGTGAGAGCTCGCTTCCTGAGACAGGTTTTTTAATCCGAATTCTTTTAGGCAGTTAAGGGGGAGGTAGCAAGAAAAACTGAGTCTTGTTTCTTAAAAATAATCAGCCTAAAATAATCCTCATTTTGGGGTGGCAAATTTTGTTCCCCTTTGGCACACTCTGTGATGTTTGCACCATGAGGAAATAATCTAACAACGCGTTTCTCAGAACACGTCCCCGTCATTAAGCAACGCAGGACTGTAGTTGTCTGAACCACACTTGTTAAATAACTCATCTCTCCCTCGTTTCCCTGGCGCCTTGAAGTGGCACCCCCATTGTTGTGTGCCCACTGTGTGGGTCCCCTTCTAGGGTTTCTGTTCTGATAATCCCATGAGCATAATCATGTGGAGCAGCCACCTTCCCAAGGGTCAGCCTTGGCCCAGGCGCCAAGATGCCCTCGCGGCAGCCTGTGCATTTCTTGATGTCTCGGACTTCCCCTGCCTTCTCTGACCACTCGCTCCATCTTCTCAGTCATGCTCCCTCCACCTCCCCTGAGCTGTAGCACTGTCCTGGTCCAGCCCCCAGCACTCCTCTCTCCCTACCTTAAACAGGCTCCCCAGCTTCTTGCCCCAAAACACGACCCCCAGGAGGCATCCTCATCTCAGCTTCTCTCCTGGGCACCAAACGCCCAGCATTAGCTGCCTTCCCAGCATCTCCCCTTAACTCCTCAACTCCACCCCTGGGGGCCTTAATGCACACGTGGTGCAAGCACACAGGCACGTATATGCCAACACACACACACATGTGTACACACACACAGTTATGCTAAAAAATCTATTTTATGTAGAAGAATCTCAGGTTCGAAGATGTGTCGAAAGTCATGCAACTACTGAGTGGCAGAACTCAGGTCTCTACTACTCTTAGCTCTACTCTGGGTATTTTTTAATAGCAGGTTTACAAAAACACAGGGTTCCAAATATTGGGGAAATAAAGTGAAAGAATCCACGTTATGTGGTCAGCCCAGTGCCAGGGAACATAAGAGCTAAATATGCACTAACTGTGGTGATTCATAATTATTTCTGTTCTTATTGTCAGCCCCTGGCATGGATCAGAGACGCAGACTGCCCGCTCTCTCCGGATCACGCTGAAGAGGAGCCGAGTTCACCTGCGGCCCCTCGGCATTTGCTTGTCTTTGGCGCCCCCTCCTGGCCTCCGTGTGTAACTCCCTGTGACGGGGCCGGGAGGAGCGCAGCGCGCGGGCGCTCTCGCCCCAGGACATTCGACCCCATGGCCGCTCTGAGACGGGCGCACGGTCCTCCTCCTCTAACCCCCAGGATCGTGAGAAGAAGAAAGTCCCCCGCACTGCTGGGAGCTGGGGCTGTCTCCTGTCTGAACACACAAATGCGCACACTCTCACACTGCTATGCGCACACTCAGGTGCGTTCACACATGTGCCCACACACTCCCTCGCACACTCTCTCTCACCTGGGTGGGCCCATTAGGCTTACACCCGACTTGACACCACTTACCATCATAAAGACACACAGTATTAGAACTATGATTACCTCTTATGTTTATTGTATAGTTGGGGAAACTGAGGCCCCAAAGGAAGATACACTATGTCCAACTCACAGCATTGGCTGAGCGGGCACCCGGGCCAGGTGTTAGGGCAGCAAGGAACGTGACATTCGTCATCAGTTCCCAGCCCAGAAGCAGCACCACGGAACCAGGCTGGCTGCAGTGGCGAGGGCCCAGCGAAGGTGCTGGTGCGGCCTCGGTGAGTCACAGCTGAGGACCTCGTCCAGGACCTTAGCATCCAGTGAGGGAAGCAGGTGTCTCAACTACAGACACCTGCAATAAAGTGTTAGGCGAGATGGGACTGACGGCTGTGCGGGGCCCGCGCGGAACTGGGAGGCCTGCGGTGGGGGGCCAGTGGAGGCGACCCCAAAGCTGAGCGTGAAAAACAAGACGTTCTTGGAGGTCATGGAACAAGAAGGGCACGATGGGCAGGGAGGGGTTGCGGAGGCTCCGGTGGGAGGAGAAGCATGGGAAGAAGGCTAGCGATTAACAAGGTGGTAAACCCAGGCCCCTTCTACGCAATCCCCACGGAAGCCCCAGGGAAGGCGGCCGCAGCCTCACAACTCCGCACGGGGGCCTCCTAACAGTTCTGCCAGCATCAGCCCCCGGAGCCATGCCTTCAGATACTAGGATTCCCATTGCACAGAGGAGGCCTGAGGCTCAAGGAGGGTTAGTAATCTGCTTAAGGCCGTAGCACTTAGTGGTCGAGGCAGGATTTGAAACCCGCACACTGGCTCCAAACTCCATGCCCTTTGTAAAAAAAAATTGTGGTAAAATATACATAACATAAAACTTACCATTTTAAGCATTTTTAAGTGTACAGTGGTATAGTGGTTCAGTGGTATAAGTACATTCACATTGTTGTGCAACCATCACCACTGTCCATCTCCAGAACTTTTTCATCTTCCCATCCTGAAACGTGCAACCCATTGGACCACTCCCCATTCTCCCTTCCCAAGCCGCTGGCAACCACTGTTGGACTTTGTCTCTATGAATTTGCCTATTCTAGGTACCTCATAGAAGTGGAATCGTATAGTATTTGTCCTTTTGTCTCTGGCTTATTTTACTAAGCATAATATCTTCAAGCCTTGTCCATGTTGGAGTATGTGCCAGATTTTCCTTCCTTTTTTAAGGCTGAGTAATATTCCATTGTATGGGTACACCACATTTTGTTCATATGTTGATCCACTGGTGGCTACTTAGGTTGCTTCCACCTTTTGGCTGCGTGAATAATGCTGCTATGAACACAAGTGTGCAAATATCTGTTCAAGCGTCTGCTTTCAAAAAATCCACTCTCAGCACCATGAAGAAGTGGTTCTCATAAACCTCAGGGAAGGTGAGTAGCGTGGGAGAGCAGAGTGAGAGCTGAAGGAGCTGGGCAAATGTAGTGCAAGAGAGACAGGCTGAGGGGCCGCCCTGGGAGCTGCCACAGGAGGAAAGCCTGCTGGGGAACAGGCGTGCGGTCTCCCAGACACCCTCCATGTCAGGGCAGCAGCACCCCCGGGGGCTTGGCGCTCTCTCAGGAGCCTTGGTTCCTCTTCATTCCTGCTGGCCCATCTCCACATAGTGGGGCAGCCAGGAGCCCAGGCCAGGTGAGAGGCAGCTAACCTACAAGAAGCAGAGAAGTGGGCAGTCCCTCAGCTGCAAGGACAAACAGAATTGGGACACCACCCCACCCTCACCCCCCCTTAAACCAGGGGAAATGCACCCACCCTGCAACTAACCACCAACTGTGCTCACTACGCTCTGAGACAGCGGAGCACTTACCTGGCAAGGCACAGCTAGAGCAGATGAAAATGTCCCCGTCCTGGGCAGACAGAGCTGGCCTCTCTCCACTGCCCCGCCTCCCGACCCCCTTCATCCTAAGCCGACAGAGAAACATCCTGCATGTGTTCAAAGATTGACTAGCTCCAAAGATCTGAGCAAACTAAACAAACAGGAGAACAGATTGCAGTATCTCGCTCATTTTTACAGAGAGATTTGAACCCACATCCGGCAGAGGGTCAATGCTCCTGTCCGGCTCGTGTAGAGCATTTGGGAACACTAACACTGCCAGATGAGCAAGGAACCTCCACACCTTTCACAAACCACATTCTCTCACCAGGTTACGATAAAAGTAGAAAGAATAAGAAGACAATGTTAAAAATGCATTTTCGAAACAAAATTAAGTTTCATAATGAAATGATGAAATGTTTGGAACTCAATGACAATAAGATGTCCACATAAAAATTATAGAATTTAAAATTGGTATTTAGAGGGAAATTTATGTTCTTAAAATGAATTTATAATAAATAGGATTAAAAAGGCAGAAGGAGAAATCTGATGGGAACTTGGGTTAAAGAGAAAATAAAAACTAAAATGAAAAATTATTGGAAACAGATAATGATAAGAGCATGACCTATCAAAACCCATGGGATGTGTCCAGAGAGGTATTCAGGGGCAACTGGATAGCCTTAAGTATACATGCGTGTACTTAAATATAAGAAAGCTGTAACTAAGCAAATAACACAAGAAGCTTTTTTTAAAGAAAGAAGAAATAAACTGATTTAATTTAAAAACAACCATAATAAAAGTAGATGATAAATAAAACCTCAAACCTGTTCTTTGAAAGGACGATTAAAATAAGCAAACTTCTGGGAAGTCAAGAAAAACAAAAAAGGGAAAAGGTACAAATGTGAAAATAGAAGGTTCACAAAAGAGGCATGACTAGGGATCTGAAGGAAATGTTAAACCACAAGAAGATGTAGGCACAGCTTCATCCTGGCCGATTTTGTTTTATCATGATAAAATGGAAGATTTTCTGATACATAAATCACCAAAATTGGCTTAACAGGAGGCAGAAAACAAGCAAGGAAAAAACTAAAGAGGTAGTGAAGGTATGGGAGGGGCCCCAGCAGCCCCAGGGCTGGAGCCAGCGGTATGGACGTGACCAAAGCGTAGGAGAAAATGGGAGGCTCCCCAGCTCTTTCTACGAGACTAACAAACCAAACAAGGGTCTCACACACACATTCACATGCATGTCTGCACAGATGAGCACACACAGACACCCCTCCGACACACACACACACTCACATGCACACACTGCTGTGATATGGAAAGATCCCCCAAGACACTTATTATAGTTAAAAATAGAAAGTTTCCAAAAAAAACAGTCCTATTTATTCTTGGGGTTTTTTTGGTTTGGTTGGTTGGTTTTGGTTTTTTTGTTTTTTGCTGAGGAAGATTGGCCCTGAGCTAACATCTGTGCCAGTCTTCCTCTGTTTTGTATGTAGGATGCCACTACAGCATGGCTTGATGAGTGGTGTGTAGGTCCTCACCTGGGATCCGAACTCGGGAACTCCAGGCCACCAAAGCAGAAGGCGTGAACTTAAGCACTATGCCACCAGGCTGGCCCCTGTCTTTGTTTTCTAAAGACTCCACCATGCGATTTGTGTTTGTTTTTCAAAGACTCTGAAGTATATGGATGTAAGTGTCCAGAAAGAGATCTGGAAGACACGCTCAGACAGAGGAGCAGGGTTAGCTGTGGAGAGGAGAGTCAGACAAGAGGGCGGGGAGGGGGTTAGAGAGGAAATTCGTTCTTTTTACGCTATTCCTATACTTGGAATGTTTACAAACTGAATATATTCATATATTCCTTCAAAATAGCTAAAGTAACAGTAAATCAATCAATTTATAAAAGTAAATAAAACCAATAATTAACTTAATTCAATTAATATGAAAAGTAATTAAAACTTCAATAATTATGAATTAAATACTTTTAAGCTCAAGAATAAAAATTAAAAATTTAGAAAACCATGTGGAAAGATCTTTTATACCAGGAGGATATTTCAAATAGAAGGTCATCTCTGTAACCAAAGAGGCAGGAACGACTCACCCAAACATGACACACAACCTAAAAGCCATGAAGGAAAATGCCAGATTTGACTGTATGGACATTTAAAACTGCTACACAAAGAAGGGCATCATGGACTAGTCAAAAGATAAGCATCATATTAGGGAAAAAATATTTATAAGATTCATAAACAGCCACAGGATTTATACCCAGAATATGTAAAGAACTTTTACAAAATCAATATGGCAAACAACCCAACAGGAAAATGAGCAAAAGATGCGCATAAATCACAGAAGACATGAGAATGGCCAATAAACGCTTGAAAAGATGCTAAAGCTCTCTAGTTAACTAATAAAAATGCAAATTTAAACAATAATGAAATATTTCTTGTGCCTACCACGCTGACAAAAACTAAAAGCACTGAGCGCATTCACCACTGGCAGGAATGGGGAAAATTTTCAGTTATTTTTTAGATATTTCCTCTTATCTATTGATCTTTTCCTCTCCTCCTGGCTCTCAAGTTAGATACCTGTGAACGCTTCTTCCTCCCCCTCTGTCCCTCCTTAACTCTCTATCTCCTCGGCCCCTCCCTTACTCTTCTGGAAGACCCCCAACCTGATCCGGTTCCTTCTTTTGTTCTGTTCTTTAATTTTCCTGTCAAGTTCATCATTTTGGCACTTGCATTGTTCATACCCAATATCCCCAGCTGGTTCTTCCTCATAACGGCTCGTCTAGCCTCCCGTTTCCAATATCCTCCTGAGGATATTTATCACGCACACGGAAATGCTTTTCCTGTCTGGTCTGTTCATCTGCTCCCCCTGGTGTTCAGTTTTCCCTCTCGCAGTTTACTCTTCTCACATGTCTCATTTTTGGGCCACTCACTGTCCATGGGGAAGGTCAGCCACCTTAGCTGGTCAAGGACACTGGGAGGAGGGGCAGGGAGCCTTAGCCCCAGTCAACACCTCCCAGGTAAGGTTAGGGAAGGTGGGCGAGGGTGAAAGAACCTGGCTCAGCCTCCCCTCTTTGCTTGTCCCCACTGGGCTAATCTGGCCCTCAGGGAACTCCCCTGTCCTTCTAGTCTGGGTGCTGTCTTTGTCCAGGGGCTGCAAACCTGCTTTGTAATTGACTGCCCCTTGGGATGGGGAGGTGCCATGGGGCAGCCAGTCAACCTGCCCAGGTGTAGCACTCACTCCAGGAAGGTTCCGGGCTGCTCTGGCACTGCCTGGACACCTGTGGCTGGTACAGGATCCCTGGGCAGGCAGTAACCCAAGATCAGTGCAGGTAGGAGAGGAGCCACTCCAGCCTGGTCCTGGATGGACTCGGTAGCTGCTTCCACTTCATAATATGCCCCATCTCCCATCGCAGACCCCACTGGGCTCTGCCTCCCCAGGGATTTCTCATGGGTTTTCATCTTAGGTTCTGGGCTCCATCAATTAATTATACCTTTTGTGGCACCTCCAAGGTCTGGGTTCATAGGATACAGCCAGCAGCCCATATTAATTAATCCATCTTATTAGGAACCAAAAGCAAAATTTGAAACAAAAATCATAACATCAGATGTTTTCATGGGTGAAGAAAATGGAGGCATGCTGACATTGCTGGTGGGAATATGAATTGTTACAACCTTCTGGGGGATAGGTGTTGTGGCAACATGTTCCAAATGCTTGAAAAATTGATGACAAGATGGTGTAGACTCACCTGTCACTGCTCCCTCCCTCTAAATATGACTAAATGCACTGGAAATAAGCTAACAGATAATCATGAGGACTCTATAAGGTGGAAAGAGGACGAGACTGGCTGGGAAGCAGAGGACTTGAAGGACTTGAGCTGAGTTTCTGGGTTTTCTTTTTATCTCCCATTGTCTTAGTCCGTTTGGGCTGCTGTAGCAAAAATGCCAAAAACCCCATGACTTAAAAAACAGAAATTCCTTTCTTATAGTTCTGGATGCTGGGAAGTCCACGATCAAGGCACTGGCAGGAGGGGAGGAGGTGGAGAGGAGAAGGGAGAAGGGACTAGGCAAAGAGTTCTTAAAATTGACACCAAAGGTACAATCCATAAAAGAAAAAATTGATAAATTGGATGGAATCAAAATTAAAATTTTTAAGACAAATTACAGACTGGGATAAAATATTTGCAAATCACGTATCTAACAAAGAACTTGTATCTAGAATGTATAAAGCACTCTCAAAACTCAACAATAAATAAACAGAATTGAAAATGTACAAAAGACATGAACAGATATTTGACCAAAGAAGATATACAGATGGCAAGCAGATGAAAGGATGGTCAACATCATTAGCCATTGGGGAAGTGCAAATTAAAACCACAACAAATTATGACTACATATCTATTAGAACAGCTTTAAAAAAAAAAAAGAAAGAAAAGCGATAACACCAAATACTGGTGAGGATGCAGAGAACCAGAGTGTTCATACATTGCTGGTGAGAATGTAAACTGGCACAGCAAGTCTGGAAAATAGTTTGGCAGTTCCTTTTAAAGCTGAAAATGAGGGGCCGGCCCGGTGGCGCAGCGGTTAAGTTCGCACGTTCCGCTTCTCGGCGGCCCGGGGTTCGCTGGTTCGGATCCCGGGTGCGGACATGGCACTGCTTGGCAGCCATGCTGTGGTAGGCGTCCCACGTATAAACTAGAGGAAGATGGGCACGGATGTTAGCTCAGAGCCAGGCTTCCTCAGCAAAAAGAGGAGGACTGGCAGTAGTTAGCTGAGGGCTAATCTTCCTCCAAAAAAAAAAAAAAAAAAAGCTGAAAATGAACTTTCCACTTGACCTAGAAAATGCAATCTTGGGCATCTATACTGGATAAGTGAAAACTTATTTTCACACAGAATATCGTACATGAATGTTCATAGCAGCTTTATTTCAAAAACTGGAAACTATTCAAATGCCCTTCAATGGTGAATGGTTAAACAAACCATGGTACATCCATATTATAGAATACTATCCAGCATTAAAAAGAAACAAACTATTGATATGTGCAACAACTTGGATGAACTCAAGGAAATTATGCTGAGTGAAACAAGCCAATTTTGAAAGGAGAAATACTACATAACTCCATAAAGTTGTGAAGTAACATAATTACAGAGATGGAAAATAGACAGTTGCTAGGGGTTAAGGATGGGATAAGGGGGTGTGGCTATAAAGTGGTAGCATGAGGAGGCCTTGTAGTGACAGTAGTCATGGATCATGATTGTGGTGGTAGGCAGACAAAGCCACACACATGATAATGTTGCACAGAGCGACACACACACAATTACTACATGAATAACTCTGAAATCTGAATAAACTCTGTGGATCGTAGCAAGGCCAATTTCCTGATCGGGATACTGTGTTACAGCTACGCTGTATGTTAGCACTGGGAGAAACTGGGGAAAGGGCAGAAGGAACTTCCCTGTACATTTTTTTGGCAACTTCTGGTGAATCTATAATTATTTCAAAATAAAAAGTATTTTAAAAAATGGCCTCAGGATCTCACTTGTAGGAATTTATTTTGAGGAAAAAAAGGACAGGGATTTCAGTTCAGGGAAAAATGGTATAAGTACATTTCACTCCATGTCTCAGACTGAAATACAACTATAAAAACTGGGTAGAATGCATGGAGAAGCTATTTGAGGACTTTTAAAATCAAATAACAGCAGGAGACTTGGGAAAGGAGACCATAGTTCAAGGTAACACTGAGCCGGTGATGAGTCTTACGATTTCCCTTCCCCAGCACCTCACAGCCTCTCCTCAAGGCAGCCTGAACTCTGAGGTGGACATTGGTGCAAACAGAGAGCTCAGGAAACCCTCGGGCTCAGGCTGAGGAGCAGGTGAGGGTCTCCTAATACCCAGAAAGATGGCGAGAGAGTCCCCCTTTTCGCTACTCTATTTTCTCGTGTCCTAGTCCTCTGCAGCCCACAAGTACCTCCTTTCTTGACAGGTAGAGCTGTGATCCAAGTAGGGTGGCGTTTCTGTTGTGTGTGTGTGTGTGGTTTTTTAAACCATTGTTTCATTACTCTCTGTCCTTTTACTGCTTGACCCTGGATGTGGGCATCGTCACTGCAAGGAAGCTGCAGAATGGAATAAACAATGCCCCAGTTTCTTGGATGGAGGACTAACGAAGAGAGCCCCAGGGAACTAGAAAGTACCAGGGAAATCATGGAGTGGGAGGAGTTCAGGACAGTGGCCCCCAAAAGTTCTTTATGAGCTCCTGGGCCCCCTCCTCAGTTGTGCATGCGTAGATCCAACCCTAAGCAGCATGCCATTGACTTTGAGAATGGACCTAAGAGATAGATCGATGTCTAGGTCCCACATAGGCTACTGGGTAGTGCACATGTGGAACTGACCCAGATAACACTGCAAGGGCTTTGTAAATGGAGCTGACATTGTGACCACAACCCACAGAAGGCTGGTTGGGACTCGCAGCTAAACAGTGCTTACAGAGACATGTACAGTATTCACTGCTTATACTAGAAAAGAAGACAGACCTCAAGTCATTTATATAAGCTTCTACCTTAAGACATTAGAAAAAGAAGAGCAGAATAAAATCAAGGCAAGCACAAGGAAAGAAATAATAAAGGACAGAAACCAATGAAATTGAAAACAGCAAAGGAATAGAGAAAAATCAATGAAACCCCAAAGCTCATTCTTTGAAGAAAATCAATAAAACTAATATACCTCTAGGAAGACTGACAAAGAACGAAAGTAGAGAAGACACAAATCACTAATATTAGGAATGAAACAGGTGATATCACTGTAGACCCCCAAGATAATAAAAGGATATAAGGGAATCCTACAAATAACTCTGGGCTCATAAATGTGACAACTTACACAAAATAAATCAATTCTATTTCATAATCTACCAAAATTCGCTCAAGATGAAAGAGATAATCCAAATAGTCCTATAACTATTAAAGGTATTGAATCCATTGTTAAAAAAACATTTTTAAGACATCTCAAGACCTAGATGATTTCACTGCCAAATTCTAACAAACATTTAAAGAAGAAATAACACCAATTCTACCCAATCAGTTCCAAAAACTAGAAGGGGAGGGAACATTTCCCAACTCACTTTATAAGGCCAGCATTACTCTGATACCATAATCAGATAAAAACACAAGAACTCTCCAGACCCATATCCCTTATAAACATAGATGCAAAAATCCTCAACAAAACATTAGTGCATCAAATCTAGCAAAATATTAAAAGAATAATATACCACAACCAAGTGAAGTTTATCCCAGGAATGCAATGTTGGTTCAATATTTGAAAAATACACCAATGTAATCCACCACGTTAACAGTCTAAAGACGAAAAAAACCACATGATTATATAAATTGATGCAGAAAAAGCATTTGGCAAAATTCAACACCCATTCATGATAAAAATTCCTAGCTAACTAGGCACAGAAAGAAATTTCCTCAAACTGAGAAAGAGCATCTACAAAAAAATTGGGAACAAGGCAAGGATGCCCACATTCACCACTCCAACCATTCCACTTCCATATTATACTAAAGTCCTTGCCAGTGCAATACATCAAGAAAAAAGGGCATATAGTTGGAAAGGAAGGAATAAAAATTGAACCTATTTGCAGACAATACACCAAACATCAGGTCTATGTATAAAACCCCAAGGAGTCTTCCCCTGCCCCAAAAGACCCAGAAATAATAAATAGATCTAGTAAAGTTGTAGGATATAAGTTCAACACACAAAAATCAATCAGTTTTCTAAAAACTAGCAGCAAACAATTTGGCACCTATCATTTGCAATGGCTCCAAAATTATTAAAAACTTAGGCATAAATGTAAAGAAACATGCACAGGATCTGTATGCTGAAAAGTATAAAATGCTGATGAAACAAATCAGGGAAGAACTAAGTAAATGGAGAGATATACTATGTTCATGGATTGGAAGACTCGACAGAGTAAAGATGACACATCTCTACAAATTCACCTACAGATTTAATGCAATCAAAATCACAGCAGGACTTTTTGCAAATGTAGGCAAGCTTATTAAAATTTATACCAAAAGGGAAAGGCCCTAGAATGGTTGCAACAATTTTGAAAACGAGGAATAAATTTAGAAGACTCACACTACTCAACTTTAAGATACTATAAAGCTACAATAATCAAGGTTGTGTGGCAAAGGGATAGACAGAATAGAGAGCCCAGAAATATACCCTCACAAAAAGGCCCAACTGATTTTTGACAAAGATGCAAATGTATTTTAATAGAGAAAGGATAGTCTTTCAACAAATGGAATTAGAACAATTGGTTGTCTATAAGTTAAAAAAAAACAAACACCAACCTAAATCTCACACCTTGTAGAAAAGCTAACTAAAAATGAAAATCATAGAGCTATAAAACTTCTAGAAAAAGACATAGAAGAAAATCTTCATGACCTGGGGCTAGAAAAAGAGTTCTTAGTCATCAAATTCACAATCCATAAAAGAAAAAATTAATAAACTAGATACATATTTAAAATTTTGCCAGATACTGTTAAGAGAATGAAAAGACAGCTATAGACTAGGAGAAAATATTTGCAAATCACATCTGACAAAGGACTTATTCCAAAATATATAAAAAAAACTCTCAAGGTCAACAATAAGAAAACAACTCAAATGAAAAGTAAGCAAAATGCTTAAACATAAACTTCACCAAAGAGGACATTGTATATGAAAGGCAAGTAAGCATATGAAAAGATGCTCAATATTATTGGTCATTAGGGAAATGCAAATTAAAGCCACAATGAGATACTACTACATACCACCACAATGGCTAAAATAAAAAAGTACTGGCAATACCAAGGGTTGGTGAAGCGACAGAGTACTGGAACTCTCCTTCATTGCTGGTGGGAATGCAAAATGGTACAGCCACTCTGGAAAACAGTTTGACTGTTCTGTTAAACCATGTGACCCAGCAGTCCTACTCCTATGTGTTTACCCTGGAGTAATGAAAACTTATGCTCACACAAAAACCTCTACACAAGTGTTTGCAGCAGCTATGTTCATAACTGCCCCAAACTGGAAACAACCACAACGTTCTTCCATTGGTGAATGGATAGCCAACTGTGGTCTGTCTGTGCAGTTGGATACTATTTGGTCATCAAAAGGAATGTACAATTGATACGCAGAACAATTGGGATTAATCTCAAAGCCATGCTTTTTAGTGAAAGTAGCCAATTACTAAAGATTACCTACTGTATGTTTCCTCTTACACGACATTCTCAGAACAACAAAGCTGTAGTGATGAAAAACACATTCGTAGTTAGCAGGGAGTCAGGGCGGGAGAGGGTTGGGCTACACAGCGTGAGGGAGTGTTATACGAATCTATATATGTGTCAAAATTCATAGACCTATACACTTCTTTAAAGTGGGACCAGAGGTGAAACAAAAAATTTAAAAATCTATTCTGTACCAGTCACTTTGTATGTAGTATCATTAAATCTTCACAAACTGCAAGATCAGTTTATTATCCCCATCTTACAGCCAAGAAACTTGAAAGTTAGATATACTCAGGAACTTGCCCAGAGTCACACCACAGTGAGTGGCAGAGCCTGGAGTCCCTTACCCAGACCCTCTCTGCACCTCAGCACCAGCACAGTCAAGTCTGTGTGTAGTGGTCTAAGACATTGGGAAAGACAGGTTGCCCTCTTTGCTGATGTCGCTTACATGTCTGGCTTCTGTGCACAGCCTTGCTTAGCTGGACCTCCTCAGCTTTTAGCCAAGTGAACCCCAGCAAGATCACCTGGGCTTCTCGGGCACTGGTCTGCATAGCTGGGTTGGACTTGTGATCTTCTTTGCAGGACATGAAGATACTGAACTAACAGAAAGAATGTTGGACTAAGACCTACCTGTGTTCAACCTTGACCCCTCCCTAGATAATTCCATCCGCCCCCAGGTAGGTGTTGATGCCTCTCAGGAGTGCATTTTAAGCTCAGATAAAACATCAACCTGAGCTTCAGACAGCGTTCCTAACTACCTCCTCAGATGTCTCCACATGGCTGTCCCATAGATACCATGCCCTAAATCTGAGCTCATCACTCTACCTGAATCACCCATTTCTCCTCACAACTCCCAGATCCAATGTACCTCCAACTTTACCTCCTAAAGCTCTAGCACCCACTTCCTCTCTGCACCACCTTCCAGCACTCCTGTGTCAGCCTCCTCCCAGGACTTATCCCTGGACTCCCTCCAAACTCTTCTCTACCCCAGCAGTAAAGGGAATTTTTAAATCACGCAAATCTGACCATGTTGTCCCAGCTAAGTTCTCCAAGGTCTTCCCAGTATCTTGGGATAAAGATAGGATCTTAATGCAGCCTCATCCCTTGCCTCTCCATTTCCTTCTTTATCTTCCACTCCAGCTCCCTGCAACTCTCTGCCTGTCCTGGCTCCAACCACTGCCTTGCAGTTATCATGCTGCCTTGTGCCACAGGGCCTTTGCACATAATTTCCTGGTGCCTGACACTCTTCCCCTTCCCCATCTCCTATCCTTTGCCAAATCAACCTGCTTCTTCAGATTATGGATCAAGGTCACTTCCTTCCTTTAAGCAAGGCTTCCCTGATCTCCATTCTGTCTGGAGCCACAACGTCCTCAACATGGCCACTGACACAAAAGCCATCAAGTGATTGAAATGTGTGACTGCTGCTGAGGAACTGGAAATTTAATTTTAACTACTCTAAATTTAAATTTTAAACCTGGTACTAGATTCAGTTATATTTGAAACAAACCAGGGTATATGAATCTTACTTTTTCAACTAATTTTTGTGAAATCTAAATATAGATCAAGTATTTTCCAAAAAACTTAGCATTTGAATTGAGAGGTGCTGAAAGTAAAACAGACACCAAATTTCAAAGACTTGACAAAAAATAAGAATGTCAAGTATCTCATTAATGATTTTTGTATTGATTATATGTTGCAATGATAGTATTTTAGATATATTGGCTTAAAAATATGAAAATTCATTTTGCCTATTTCTTTTTCCCTTCTGTTAACGTGGTAGCACCGTATTTCTATCAATCAGATGGCAGTGTCCAGAGAGAAAAACCTGGTCACGGTGGCCCTTCAGGCTGGCGCTCTGGCTGCCTTCCCTCGGTGGAGGGCAGCAGCTTGCACGGGCCAGGCTCTTTCTCCTTGAGTCAAGCCAGTCCTGTGTGCTGGGGCCATCTTCAGTCAGTTCACAGGAGGGAAAAGAAATTTAAGAGGATGGTGAAACAGCTCCACTTAGATACCAACTTCCCTATTAGGTTCTCATCATGTTCTTTGTTAACTTTGCCAGAACTTATGGGTTTTTGTTTTTGTTTTTTGCTGAGGAAGATTCACCCTGAGCTAACATCTTGCCAATCATCCTCTATTTTGTATGTGGGTCACCTCCACAGCACAGTCAACTGACCAGAGGTGTAGGTTGATGCCTGGGAACCAAACCCGGGCCACTGAGTGGAACACACCAAATTTAACTTCTAGGCCACAGGGCCAGCCCCCAGAACTTATGTTTTTTAAAGCACATTATCACTTTCAAGTCCCCCCTAACCCTGAGATTGGCAAGCCACCTCCTACACATGAGGTCTTGGGCAGGTGGAGCATGCTCAGAATGGCTCAGGTAGGCAGAAAGCTCAGCAGCAGCTCCCCTTCTGTCTTCTGTGCACTTGCTGCCAGGCCACAGTGTCTTGGCAGGTATGGAAAAATCCCAAAGCACATTCACTGATAGAGCAGGAATTTAATTAACTCCTCCATTTACTGCAGCCCCCTGAGGTGCCCGGCACCGGCAGCACTAGGTCTGAGGACACAGTGGCGAGCAGCACAGGGTGGCCCTCTCAGGAGGGAGTAGTTCAGGGCAGGAGCTCCCAGATATTTGGATCTTAAGATCTTTACACTCTTAAAAATGAATGAGGACCTCAAAAAGTTGTTTTTCATGTGGGTTGTATCTATCAATTTTTACTACGTAAGAAATTAAAGCTGAGACAAATTTAAAGTATTTTTATTAATTTGTTTTAAAATAACAAAAACAAGCCCATTATGTGGTAAGATAAATAGCATATTCTTGTGAAAAATATTTCCCAAAGCAAAAATACTTTGTGGGAAAGTGGCATTGTTTTACAGTTTTGCAAATCTCTGTAAGTCTGGCTTACTAGAAGCAGCTGGATTCTCGTAGCCGCAGTCAGGCTGTCCCACTATTGCATGTCATGTGGCCTCTGGGAAACAGGGCTGTGCACTATACCATACACTCTGCTCTAAAACTTTACTCTAAAGCTGAGGTTTCAAGTTAATATTTTTCCCCTTCTGGAAGACTCGTCATGAAGGTGTCAAAATAAGTAGTTATCCACAATCATCAAGCATTCATCCCTAATGACAACTACTAAGCCAAAATTAACAGGAAAATATTTTAATGATATTTTTGTAGCACAAATAATTAAACTGAGATAGGTAAGAGGAATGTGAGGGAATCTACAAAATCATAAATTATATTGCTTTAATCTCAACATAACTTAGATGCTGCCAGCAGTTTCCACTTCTCCTCTCAAAGGCACAGTCTGGGCAATATATCCAACAAAGACGTCTTTCTTGGGCTCGTCCCCTGACTTGTCGTTTATAAGTACTATAATATTTGAAACCATCCATCTCTATCTGTCTGGAGCTCACTTCGACTGCTCCTCAGGCCCCTTCAGGCTAGACTTCTGATTTCTTCTTTCTTTCTGACCCTGAATTCGGAAGAGCTTCTTCCTGAGGTCCTTCTGTCGCTTCAGTTTCTCTTCCTCCTCCTTCTGCTTCGCTTTGAAGTGTTCTTTATTGTGCAGATGCTGTTGCACCTTGGCCTTCTTCATCTTCTGACTGTGCACTGTGCTCAGGGCATCCAGCAGTGCGAGGATCTGACAAGGACAAAACCCAGTGAGCATCACAACATCCTTAACAGTTCAGCACACTTTCCCTCCAAGAGTCAGGGGCCCAAACACTTCAGCTGACTATCACAACTAGAATTGATCCATGATCCAAATGAATATTAACCTAGCGAAAATCGATACTGAACTAGGGAAACATAATTTGCATGGAGATGTAAGTAGGAGCATCTTTATTTAGCAAAATACTTAAATAACAACCTTCACCACAAAACCACCTTCGTTAATCACTCTGTGGATACTACGTACCACTAAAACAGAGTGATTCGCCAGCTGTGTGCCTATTACTCCCCATTAAAATGCGTAAGGCAGAGCAGGACTAAACAAAACAAGGGAAATGGACTTTGGCCTTTCCTCCAACTTCTAGTTTCTAGTGCCTTGAGTAAGTTCGGCCCTTATCCTTTCCAGATGAAAAATGAGAATGCAGTAGAAATGCCAAGTGTGCTGCTGAAAGCATTATTTTCAAGTCTAAACGCAACATGCAGGAAGCCATCGGTCGACAGTACCTTCCTTTCATGAGGCTCCCGTATGACGGCTGGTCTCAGCCTGTCCTTCGGCATCTTGCCTGCCTTTGCCTGGGTCTTGGGTTTGTTCTTAAATGGCAGGGCCTTCTGCAAGGCTTTTGGAATGTGCAGCGAATTAAAATGTTTCTTTTGCCTCATGATCGGCTGAAAAGAAAAATAAAATACAGACTATGACATACTGATTTTTCACAAGATTAATAACACCAGAGTCTGCTGACTATCAGAAATGAGGATTTCATCATCCATCAAAATATGGACTGCCTCAATGGACATGCACGGCTCAAAACAGAAAGACAGCTAGAATGTATTTATAATTCTTCAAGAAATCAACTGTGCCCACTTCTACAGGATGGATTATGGGGTCTCAACAGAGCAGAGGAACAGATGCAACATTTCTTTTAACGCAAAATTCAAGCCTGATCTTTGGGGCACTGAGGTGTTTTATTTTCCTGAGGAAGATTTTCCCCGAGCTAACATCCACTGCCAATCTTCTCTTTTTGTATGTAGGCCGCTGCTGCTAAAGCATGGCTACTAACAGACGAGTGGTGTAGGTCTGCACCCAGGAACCAAACCTGGGCCACCAAAGCGGAGGGCACTGAACTTAACCACTAGGCTAGCAGAGTTGGCCCTGAGGTTTTTTTTTTTCCTAGCTTAACAAGAATAATCTAGCTGTTCATCTTGACTATCAACCTCTCTGGATTTAAGGATGTAGTTCTTTCTCCAATCAACAGCCAAAGTGTCCCCATTCCTGATTCTCATTAAGTTTAACTTTACTGTGTTTCTAATGGAAGGCCAGCTGAGAAAAATGAGATTTAAACAACAGAGGAAGGCAAAATACTCTCTACATTCAATTTTTAAGGTAATCTAAGTTCTAAATGCTTAAACTGAGAAGACCAAAATTCTTAATTGCCTCAGAAATAGTTAATAAGTTGAAAGTTCTGCCCTAGACATTTAACAAGGTCGATGCCAACTATATAGACAATATTTCTTCTGTCTTTAAATTTATCACTAAAGACACCATCCATGATAATATTCAATACTCTCTGTTTAGGAACCTAAAATGCTTTAAAATAAAACAAATCAGAGAAATCACCTTCTCCAAAAAAGAGTAAGCACCACAGGCTGGATAACAAGTACCATGTCCTGAAGTGTATTTTCCCAGAAATTCATGTAACATGATTCAAATTTTATTATTAACTATTATAGAAAAAGTAATGCTTGGGAAACTTCTGTTTCCAGCAGAATGGCAGACTGATATCCTGAACAACCCTCTCATTACAAAACAATTAAATATCTTACATTAACACAAACAAATCTTTTCAAATGTAGTGTTAACCTGTGAAGAAAATAATGAAAGTTCTCAGAGACCAAAATCTAAATGAAAATGGAAATCCAGACACGCACTGAGAACTTAAAATAAAATACTGATGAGGCCAACTACTCGCAAGGACGCGGAACAACTAGAACTCTGATAAACTGCTGGTGGGAGTCTAACCTGCTATGACTTCAGAATACTACAGGCGTCATCCTCTGTAACCCGGCAATCCCAGCCCTGGGGATCTATGCAACAGCGGCGTGTGCACACGCACACCAAACAAGTTGCACGAAAGTGTTCAGGGCAGCATTTGTAAGGGCCAAAAATTGGAAGCAATATCCATCAATGGAGAAATTGACATTGTCACATAATAGAATCCTACTCAATGATAACAATGAATGAATGTCTGCTATATACAAGAACATGGATGAATCTCATAATACCAAAAGAAAGAAGCCAGGCAAAATAGTATACACCATATTTTATAAAAGTCAAAAAGAGGCAGGACTGATTTACAAGTTGGGAGTCGGAACAATGGCTATCTTTGAGGTAGAGCTGGGGTAGTGACTGGGAGAGGTCACAAGGGGGGCTTCTGTTGTGCTGGTAGTTCTATTGTGTGATCCAGGTGGTGGTGATTTGGGCGTGTTAAAATTCAGTGAGCTGTACACTTATAATTTGTGTACTTTTCTGCAGGTACATTAACACTTCAGCAAAACATTTATTAAAACTTTCAAAAAACCAACATTACTTCAGTAAGAATTAGCACATTGTTTGCAAAAGTAATACATGTATATGGTGGAAAAAAAATAGTTCAAAAGAGTATACAATGAAAAGTTTAAGTCTCTTTTTTAAACCTTAGAAAACCAACATTACCACTTTACTGCATTCTTTCTAAAATACTCTATGAAGACACAACATGTTCGTTCAAATATAATGTTAGACTTTCTACTTGAAAATTCAAAGCCTAGACAACATTATGTAGAAGCATCTGGATGACCTCCATCTACAGGGCACATGCATGGCCGTACCTTATACAGAGAATCCTTGTTGGGCTTCAGTTTGACACCATGGGCAAGGCGGAGTTGACCAGTTGTTCGCATTCCTGACCAGGTATCTTTCTCACCAACTGGCTTCAACAAAGATGTTACTGGGTTATAGAAGGCTGGAATGGAGACAGGATACCAAGTTCTCATGAAGACAATATCTGGAAAGAGAGGAAATTACTTTAACATTTTCAAAAGAAGATTCATATCCATCTAGTCAAACAAAAGAACAAAACATTCACCCCAAACTTCCGTAGCTGGTAGCACAGCATTTGAAGAGAGACATCACCTAGTGAACTGCTCTTGAATATCACACAACTTTTACTGGGTGTGAACCACATGGCTCCAGACACAGTGTGACTTGGCACACTGCACAAGATGCTCCAGCTGGGGAGGGCTGGAGCCGACCCTGCTTTTCTAAAGACCTAAACTACAGCCTCTACTCCATGCTGGCTAGAAGTCAACAGTGAATGGTGACATGCTGTCGTGAACACATCACAGAGGATATTTACCACTCATCAGCAACTTATCCTCAAAGCTGGCCCGGAAAGCTCCTTCTGGAGCTCGGAGTGCTTTCTTGATCTGCCCCCTTATTCCACTGACAGTTCGAATCACAGCACCTTCAAACTTTGCCACTTCTAAGGCAGAATTAAACATTCCCTACAGGTACATGAAAAAAAATTAAAACACACAAAATCAGATACTTTACCTCTTAGTTCAAAAATATATCCTTGGTTAAAAAACTCATTGAAGGGTGATAAAATAATCAAAATGTATTTTTCCCCCTAAAAGTGGAATTACTAGGTCAAAAAGAATACAACTGTATTTTCCCCAAAGTAACACTAATCAAGACTCTATTGTGGACTCATTAGCACGTTCATCACTGGTATCTCTGTAGAAGAGAAGGTCAAAAAAGATACTTATTGGACTGAACTGGCCTAGACAGCCTTTGCTATCATCTCACAGGCCTGGACTACAGCTCATACGCTATGACTCAGGCGCACAGACTCAGAAAATAAAGAGAGCTAGATAAACGCTAATGGTACTATTACCTTATATTACAAGAACATTTTATGATAATCTTAACTGTGTTTTTAATGGAAACACCCCCACTAATGAAATTTTCAATAAATGTTGCTCAAACTATCCTCCCACGTTATATTGCAAGGCAGAGTGCCCATTTTTCTGCACACTTGCCAAGTATTTTTTTTTTAATTCAATTCTACTTGCAACTTTTTTTTTACTCATTTGTTTTTTTTTTTAAATCTTGAATTTATCTTTTTTTTTTTTAAGATTTTATTTTTTCCTTTTTCTCCCCAAAGCCCCCCGGTAGATAGTTGTATATTCTTTGTTGTGGGTCCTTCTAGTTGTGGCATGTGGGACGCTGCCTCAGCGTGGTTTGATGGGCAGTGCCATGTCCGCGTCCAGGATTCGAACCAATGAAACACTGGGCCGCCTGCAGCGGAGTGCGCGAACTTAACCACTCGGCCACGGGGCCAGCCCCTTGCCAACAAGTATTTTGCAAACTATTTTGTCTACTGATCTGTTTGACAAACCTATAATTTCTCCCCTTTCTTAACACAAACCAAAAAGGTAGGAAACAAAGACTAGTGAGTGATTGCATATTTTCAGTATTAGCTCTGTGACAGTCTCACACGGAAGTAACAAGTAATAGCCTAAATTATTAAATCTATTTTACTTCACCTGAAGATTTCTGAGCATATTTAAGTAACACAGAGACCAATATAAATAAGTAAATTAAAAATATCAAAGACCAAGTTTATTAAAGATTTCAAATACTTTTCTGAAAACATTAGACTTATATTTTAGAAGTATTTCATTCCTCCTTTAACAATATACACTTTTATAAATATGTGAATATACCGACATACAGACCTTAATGAATGAAGTATTCTTGAAAATTTTAAATGGAAAACCAGTTAGCTTTAATTTCTTCACAATTTTTATGGATTTATCCAGATCAAGAACAACTCCTGTGGCAGCTATCCGGAAATCAGGCTAAAAAGGAACCCCCAAAATTTGAATACAGGACTAATATCGGCAAGAGAAAAGCTACGATTCTTTGTAATGCAATAAATTACCGAAGTGCCTTTCACTTACAATCAGCTAAGAAAGAAGAACATCTGAAAGGCAAAACAGCATTTTAACAAAAGCAACCTGAAACTGTAATGCAACTAATGATGATGTCCTGAGTATTTTCCTGAGGGTGATTTCATATAACATAATTTCACAACAATGATCTATTTGGAATGAAAAGGAAAATGAAAATTTGCTCACAATGTTTAATAAGTTAAACTGTGGACCCGCAGGGAGGACTCCATCTGCTCATTACCCTGTTTTCTGTTAAATAGGGCCAATAACACCTGCTCTGATTGATCAAACGAAGACTGTGTGAACAGACTTTGCTACACCAGCATTACTCAGGGTAGTCCTATGTCTGAATGGTATCTGATATACCTACATATGGTGTAAATATAACTTCTACATGCCCTGGGAAACCAAAAAGCTCCTGTGACTCGCTTTACTGTGGCATTTGCTTTTTTGCAGTGGTTTGGAAGCGAACCGGCAGTATCTCCGAACTACACCTGTATATCACTCAGCACACGGTGAATGCTGCTTAAATACTGTTCGAAAAGAAGTCCAAAAATACATAAAAATATGAAATGCCATCAGTACCATGACAATTATCCTTCTAGCTCCCTCTTCTCTACTCCCACACCCTATTTAAAAAGATGTAAGAAAATTAAAAGCAAAGTTTATTATAAATACTAAAAATGAGTCATTTTCCACTTAAAGTTTCATGTACATATTCCATATTCATATATACTTCTCAAACACAATCTGTAAAATAAAACATCCAAGATATTTACCATTACACCACTAACAGACTGGACTGCCAAGAAGCCAGTTCCCTGTGGAGTGATAGGACCTTAAAGAAAACAGAAACAAACAAACAAAAAATATATATATAGTGAACCACACATTTTGGATTCTGTTTTACATATATACTCCAATCCAAAAAAAGAGAAAAATCTTACGAATTGGGATTTCATGAATGGAAAAAAGCAAAACTATTAATGATGAAGCCCAAAAGGTTTAAATTAACCTAAAAGCAAGTTATTCTAACCATATTTTACCCCAAAAGGTTGCTCCACAATGCATGTGCTGTGGGGTGTATTTCAGAAGCCTCTGTCTTCCATTGTGGTCTTCAATATAATAGAGCGGGATGGTCTGAAATCTCCTCCACCCTACAGAAAAAATGATTGGATCTCGGGACTTCAGGATTTTCTTATACCAACGATGTTTCTTCAGACGCATCTGAGGGAGAAGAGATTTCAGTAAGATTAGTGGTGGAAGCATGTTTGAAGACCCTCAAGTGTCAAGAGTGCAGCAAAGGGTACCTACCTGTACATATCCGACATTGCCCTCACTATTGCCCAAACCACCCAAAATAATTGGGTAATGGGGGTCAAAGTTAAGCACGAATTCACAAGGGACATTTTCTATCTCAATTCGGACATACATCCCAGGTCGAAACCCCTCATATTGAACTCTGGCTTCATCGTCTTGATCTTCAAATTCTGCCCGGTTAAGCTATATATGAGAGGAGAAAAGAACAATGAAAACCCCACAATGCCGTTATCTTTAATAAATTAAGATTAACGTTTAAAAAATGAGCAATTTCTAAATAAAAGAACCATGGACAGAATTATTTAGGCTTTATCGCTATTAAAAACAATATACATTTCACCTTTACAGTTTGTTCAGGATTATGTCCCAGTTGTTTTCTTCTCTGCTGCTCTAAGGTATAGAGAATGTAAACAACCCTGAAAGGAGCCCTTAACGCTGGTCAGCAACCACCCTTCACTTCCCCAGTCCACACTTGCTTTTCTTACTCTCCAAACAATTATTTCACACTTTTTCTCCTTTCTTTGAACACCCATTATCTCCTCCCTCATCCTTACTCTCAGCTGTTGACTAATTCACTCAAAAACTAAGCAATCTAAAAGAACTTCCACAGTCACCCCATCTACCAGGGGTGACAGTCATATCCAGCCTTTTATTATAGCTCTGCATTGTTCAATATGGTAGCTACACGTGGCAAATGAAATTGAAATTAAAATTAAATAAAAATGTAAAAATTCAGTCCTTTAGTCACATTAGCCACGTTTCAAGTGGTATCAATATGTGGCTAGAGATTACAAAACAGGAGAACACAGATAGACATTTCGATGACCACAGAGAGTGCTGCTGGGCAGCTGTTACAGATTACTTATCCATGCCTCTATTTAATGCCAAACTCCGCTTGCATACTGGATATCATCCATTCTTGTTGGACTTTATTCTAACAGATCTTGCCTGTTATTTCTCTCACCTTAAAACCTTCTTTTGACTTCACTTCCTCCAACTATTGCCCCATTTCTCTGCTTCTCCCTGAAGCAAAATGCCACAGAAGTTTTCTACAGTTACGGTCTCCAGTTCCTCTGCTCCCATTCTCTTAAATCCCCTAAATTGGGACTTTAACCCACACTCCATAAAAATGCTTGCCAAAATCACTAAAGGCCTCCACATTCCTAATCTAGTGGTCAATTTTGTTTTCATGATAGTTAACATATCAGAAGGGTTTAAAACAATTTATCACTTCCTTCTACGGTGGCTTCCTGCAAACCTCACGTTCTCTTAGATTTCTTCTATCTCCTGAGCACTGCTCAGTCCCCACTGCTGCTTCTTCCTCTCTGCCATGCCTCTTACAATGGAGTACCCAGTGTCCATCCTGGTCCTCTTTTCTCCTGTCTCTATGCTCATTCCCCGGGTCATCTCATCCATTCCATGGCTTTAAGTAGCATCTAAATGCTGAGGACAGAATACATAAATCCCTGGCCCCAACCTCTCTCCCAAACTCCTCACTGACTACTCCACTGTCTGAAAGATTAGCTCAAACTTAACAGATCCAAATTTCATCTTCTGGGACAAACCTGCACCAACTACAGGCTTTCCTATCTTAGTTATGATGACCCAATCCTTCCAGTAAGCCACCCTTATTTCTCTCACACACCCCACATTCAATCCACCAGGAAATCCTATTGTTCTACTTTTCAAATAAAGTATATCCAGAATTTGACTCTTTCTCTTTCACCTCCACTGCCACACTGCTCCTCAGCTCCCAGTGTGAGGCACTTTAATCTTCCTGAACTCTTGCTGGAGCAATCCTTTCAAAGGTAAGCAGATCACGCATGTCTCTCCTTTGCTCAAAACACCCCACTGGCCCCCAGTTCACTTAGAGTAAAAAGTTACAAGTCTTTTACAACAGCCCACAAGGTTTTAGGTAACTTTAAATTGCAAATGGCCTGAAGCAAACACTTCAGAACTAGCTTTACATTTCTTAGTCATGTCTATCAAGGGTCCGAAAAGACGTGAAACCACTATGTTAATGACTAACCAGGAGATACTTCTTTGACTAGATGAAGGCCTACATTGAGCAAAGCCTGTTGACCACATTTTCACAAAGTATATACTTAACTTACATAAGGCATATTAAGGTATGTTCCAGCTTAAAGGGTTTCTTGGGAGCCCCACTTGTCAAAGCACAACTCAAACACTCACCATGACTGCATACGTATCTTGGTGTCTCCTTCAGAGTGAGTTCGTCAACTCAGCCTGTTCAGCCTCCCCAGGCAGGAGGGCCAGACTATCTCCCTTTCAGCGTTCCCCATGCTCCCTTTATCTCCATATCTGACCTTACACTTGAAATATCCTCTGAACTCTGACCAAGGTGAATTTTCAGAAACCCTTCCCTGGAGAGCACGGGTGTGTTCATAAGCCATACAGGCCAAGAATCACATACCCATTCAGAATATATCATTATGGTTCCAGGGAGCAGTAATCAGAATGCTAAAGCAACGCTTGCATTTAAATAAACACACTGTCTCAAATTACTACACTGTGAGACCCTCAAAAGTGGTGGCTGTATCTCAGCCATTTTTGCTTCCTTGATGCTTGGTACAAAATAGGCACTAATATCTTTCTGGTGAATTTCTGACTGAAGAAACAATTACAAGACTGCATGAATGAACACACATCTGCATCTCGACCTAAGAGTCCAGACAACAGGCAGAGAAGCAGGTCAGGGAGCAGACACTTAAATAAAGTTACATATTCACAACACTATACTATAGCCTTGAAATGAGGCTGACAGGAACTGAGTTTTCGTACCTGTGCTTGTTTCTGCATTTCTCCTTTAAGATCGTCGAAATATGTGCTTTCTCCTTCATCATATTCTGCATCAAACATTTCCTTCAATTTTCTCTTCTTATCCAAATGCTTTTTCTTGGCGCTTTCCTCTGTGCTGCGGTCAATTTCTTCCTTAACTTCTTCCTCTACATCTTCAATCTTCAATTTCCAGAAGAAAAAATTGTATAAAAGTTTGTGGAGATCTTTTCTTTAAACATTAAAGCAGATTTTAAAAGTTCTATTTGAGCTGCAAAAATCTTAGTTACAATCATAATGAAAACAAAACAAAACAAGCCTTTGGCTCTAAATAACCTGTATTGCTATAAGAGACGTTTAGACATCTGCATTACAATTAACTGCCATTCCTTAATCTGGCTGGGAATGCCAAAGCACCGGACAGATGCTCCCCAGACACTGCTCTAAAGGAATGTTAAGGAGAACAGGGAATAGTACTTTAAAAAGGGCACTTAAACTTAAGAAGAGGAGAGTGATGGCAGAAGGAATGGTGGAGGGAAGGCAGTGACTTAGGAGCTAAATCTTTCAATGACTCAAGAATCCTAATGACAAGAAGAGGTAGTAAGTGTCACCCAAAATATCAAGAATAATAAACCAAAAACCTTTGATCTGTCCCCACTCTCCATATTTTTAGGAAGGAATCCATCCATCTGTAATCTACACAGATAACAAGTAGGATTTGCCTTCTCAATATGGGCCTCTCTCAGAACATAATGACCACAGATCAATGACCAGTGACTGGAACCTGGCCACAGCAAAGTCATACCTGAGTATCTGGGCCTGATTTTCCCTTGTGCACATCTCCTGTTTCCAGGTCTTCAAAGTCACCATAGAGCTCCTCTGGGAAAAGAACAACCAAATGAATCTCCTGTGAATACGGCCTGCATGTGACACTCGAGCACCACCAGGTGGACTGAGCACTTCAATTTCACTGTTCCTACTGCTGCACACTCCAGAAGAATCTTGTACTTACACAGGCTTTTTTTTCTTGTTAAATTATCAGTATTTCATCACCTGTTTAGATTAAGTAAATGGACCCAATCCACGTTTCCATACTTTACTTCGAGATCCCACTTAGCCAAGAGCTACTTTTTGAGTATAGGTGACGGATACTCTGTAGCAGAGAAGCACACAGGTGGGATGCATGGCCCTGCAGGTGAGTGTCCAAGACCAACAGTCCAAGGAGTGACTTGAAAAAATCAAGGCTTGATAACAGCACACGTGAAAAAGCGTCTTAATAGTAAGATCAATACAACACAATGTGTGCCCTACCTAGGGAAAATCTCAGATTACGTAAAAGACAGCATTTAGAGTAAGAGCAGTATGCAGAACAGCGCCGAGCCACATGAAGAGCTCACTCATTCACACATTTTTGGAGCTCTGACTTTAGTTATGGGTCCTACCTTTAAAAGAAAAGATGTTACAACATCTTAGGAGGCAACATCTAGAATGGCACTAAAATATTTTCATGTAAGAGCCAAAAAAACAAAGAGCCAAAGAAAATATAATAGATGGGAAGATTCCATTTGCAAAAAAAATTTAAAAAGGATAAAATACTCAGGAATAAATCTAACAAGAAATGTGCTAGAAATTTATTTCAAAATTTTAAAAGCTTTAATATGCTACCAAAGGACACATGGAATAACATTAGCTAACACTTTTAAGTGCTTTACACAGGCACTGCTCTAAGGACTTTACACGCCTTAACTACATTCTTCAACACGACCCAACAGAGGTGTTATTAATGTTACCTACTGAACAAATAAAGATGACCATGTATCTGGAAAGGAGGACTCAATATCAGGAAGATTCCACTTCTCCCTTTAACATAATTACAGTAAGAAATACCACTAAGGATTTCTGGTCTGGAAAAGATAGTGTAGACATGTTTCCTCTGTTCCTCTCGACTACGTATAACCAACTCCAAAAAGAACACAAGAGCACTGGAGACAACCAAAGAACTGTGAAAGGTGGGAAGAGAAAGAGGAGCTGGTGAGGGTCCCCAGGACCAGAGGAATGACATAGTGGCCAGTGTCTCACTACTTCACAACCCACAGAAAGGCGACTCAGGGACATTGCTTCCCAACCCCCAAGCTATCAACAGAAGGCAGCTCAGATAGGCTCATTCTTCCTCCAGCTCAAACTGGATCTCACCAGGAACACCAGGCAAACCAGGCAGCACTGGCAAAGGCGATGGATTGGAAGCCCCACTGACAGTGAGGGCAAGTGTTGCCTTCCCTGAAGATCTGAATCTCCCTTCCTCCACCAAGATACACCAGGTGGGCCATTGAGCCAGGCATGAGACTCTCCTCCCCTACCTAAAAACAATGTGTGCCCAGGCAGGACCAGCAAAGAAACCCCCACAACAACAAACTGGCCCCACTGGCCAAGACAACCTTCCCCCACCTAGCTACACCAGGCAGCCCAGCCTGGGGAGGCTTCTCTGTTCCCTCAGGTGACACCAGCAGGGATCAGTGGCACCAGATAAACCAGGCAGACCAAAATAGCACTGCAAAGGCTCTGAAATTAAATTGTCCTTAGAACCACAGTTCACAAAGTAGACCAGGACCTGCACACTAAACCTAAATAGGATGACTGCCTGCTAAACTAAAACATTACATAGGACCCAGTCTCCTAACATAATAACCAAAATGTGTAGGATACAAGAGAAAATCACCTGTCATACCCAGAACCAGGAACATTCTAATTGGAACGTGAAAAGACAAATGACTGACACCAATATTGAAATGAATCAGATATTGGAAGTATCAGACTAGCATCTTAAAGCAGCCATTATAAAAAGGCTTTAACAAGCAACTATAAACCCTATGGCAACAAGCAAAAAATTGAAAACCTGAGCAAAGAACCAAATGGAAATTACATAACTGAAAAACACGATACAAGAAATCTTTAAAAGCTTACTAGATGGGCTCAATATTAAGAGTAGAGATAACAGAGGATAGAATCAGAGAACTTGAGGCCAGATCAATAGAATTCACTGCGTCTGAACAACGTAGGAAAAACAGCCTAAAAATAGATAAACAGAGCCTCATGAACCTGTGGGACAGAAACAAAAGATCTAACATTTATATATCCCACAAGGAGTGGAGGTGAAAGAAATGATGACTGAAGCTTCCCAAATCTGGTGAAAGACACAAACTTATAAATTCAAGAAGCTCAGCAAACCTCTAACAGAGTAAACCCAATGAAAGCCACACCAATCAAACTTCTGAAAACTAAAAACAAAGATAAAAATCTTGAAAGCAGCCAGAAAGAAATGACAGATTCCCTGGAGGGGCATACCAATACAAACCACAGCATATTTCTCCTCTAAAACCATGGAGGCCAGAAGGAAGTGGCACAACATTTTTCAAGTGCTGAAAGAAAACAACTGTCAGCTGCGAATTCTATATCTGGTGAAACTATCCTTCAGAAATGAAAGGGAAAAAAAGGACATTCTTAGATGGAGGAAAACTACAGGAATTTGTTGCCAGCATACCTACCCTTAAAAAATTGCTAAAGAAAGTTCTTAAACAGAAGGGTAATTACAAAAGGAGAAATCTGGGACCACAAGGAAAAAAAGAAAAAACAAAAATAGGCCAGAAATATGGATACATGCACTAGATTGTCCTTCTTCTTATGAATTTTTAAAATCATATTGAAGATTAAAAAAACTTACACCACCATCTAATATTCAAGCCAATGATAGTTAAAAATAGGGAAAGTAAAGGGGTCTAAATGGACGAAAGGTTTCCACATGTTACTCAGAGTGATAAAATGTTAGTACCAGTAGGCTATGATATTACAGTATGGATGTCACAATACCCAGAACAACCACTACCAAAACTATACAGAGATACACTCAGAACACTGTAAACATATCAAGATAGAAAGAAGAAAAGGGAAACAGAGGAGAAACAGAAGAACTAGAACCAGAGTTCTAATAAAATATCAGACAAACAATTACATATCAGTAAATACCTTAAATGTAACTGACATAAATACACCAATCAAAAGACAGATTGACAGAGAAGATAAAAACAAATAACCCTACTGCATGGTGTTTACAAGAAATTCACTTCAAATTTAACAGCCTAAGTAGGTTGAAAGTAAAAGGACAGAAAAAGATACACCATGCAAACTCATCTTTTCAAAAAGCAAGAGTGGCTATATTAATAGCTCATAAAGTAAGCTTCAGAGCCAAGGAAATTACCAGAGCCAGAGAGGGACTTAATTGAACTGTAGGACCTAGAATTTCATGTGCTGCCTTGACATCTTTGAGCCTCACAGGGCCCCAAAGGCCTAGCTGTGAGTAGGCCACCAGATATGCTGCACCCTTTGGGAAAGGATCCCCATTCTGCTAGTTCTTTTATCAGCTGGAGCAGCTACACCCCACCCAGTCCTCAACCTAACAGATCTCACTTCACCTCTCTGCCAGCCCATGAATTTATTCCAACAAGCTAATCACATCCTCCCAAGGGAACCACTGGTCATCCTAAGCTCTTTTAAGTATGAAGCCTGACTCCCAAAGCCCTGGTTGTTCGCTCTGCTCCCAAGTGCAATCCCTGCATGGCATGCGGTGTCCTCGTCCTTCACGCTCTGAGTGTCTGTGACTAATAAACTGCTCTCACTCTCATCTGTCCAGTGTCAGGTGTTGCCTGTTCTGCCATGCCCATGACTCTGGGGCTGGAATCCCTCCCTCACCAATGGAGTGAACAGGAGGTCACCATAATACATAATGACAAAAGGATCAATTCACCAGGAAGATGTCATAATCCTAAAAGTCTATGGACCAAATAGAGCCTAAAATAGATGAAGGAAAAATTGATAGGGCAGAAAAATAGACAAATCCACAATTGTGTCTGGTGACTTCAACATCCTCCTCCTAGCAACTGATAAAACAGGACGGAAAATCAGCAAAGATACATAAGATTTGAACAACACAGTCAACTCACTAAAATCTAACCGACATATATAGAAACTATACCCAACAACAGCAGAATATACAATTTTTAAAGCACCCACAGATCATCTACCAAGACAGGGCACATTCTGGATAAGAAAGCAAATCCCAATAAATCTAATAGGTTTGAAACCATAAGAGTATGTTTTTAGAATATAATGTAATTAAACTGGAAATCAATACAGTCATGCATCACTTAACGATAGGGATGCATTCTGAGAAATCCATCATTAGGTGACTTCGTCGTTCTATGAACATCAAAGAACGTACTTACACAAACCTAGATGGTATAGCCTATTACATGCCTCGACTATACGGTACTAAGCTTACAGGACCATCATTGTATACATGGTCCATGACTGACTGAACCTTATTCTATGGTGCCTGACTAACAGAAAGGCAAAATGAACATTTATAAACATATGGTAAACAACACGCTTCTAAATAATGCATGGGTCAAAGAGAAGTCTCAAAGGAAACATAAAAATGCATAGAACTGAATGAAAATGAAAACACAACATATGAAAGTTGGTGGGGTGGAGATAAGCAGTGCTGAGAATGCAATTTATAGCACTAAATGCTCACATTAGAAATGAGATAAGGTCTCAAACCAATAACCTAAGAAAACTGAAAAGTGCAAAAGAACCTAAAAGAATCAAAGAACAGAAATAATAAAGATAAGAGGAGAAATGGATGAAAGTGAAAATTAGAAAACAGAGAAAAATCAATAAAACCAAAAGCTGGTTATTTGAAAAAACCCAACAAATTTAATACATCTTACTGACAAAGACAGAAGACACAAATCACCAATATTGTAAATAAAACGGGATTCTTGAAACAGATCATGCAGCCATTAAAAGGGTATTAAGCAAATACTATGAACATTACACTCAGAATACCCAAGCTGGCCTCTTGGAGAAGGCACTTAATGGAACTTCCACTTCCCCAACAGGCTTTAAAATTCCTTGAAAACCATGAGCTACCAAGATTCAGAGAAGATGGAATAGATAACCAACCTAAAAGTCCTATAACCATTAAAGAAATAAAACTTGTGAATATAAGCTCAAAATTTCCAAGCCCTAATGGTTTCACTGGAGAATTAAACCAAATATTTAAAGAACTCATCCCCATTCTACATGATCCATTCCAGAAAAGAGAAAAATTGGGAACACTTCCCAACTCATTTTATGAGGCCAGTATTACCCTGTTATCAAAACCAGATGAATACAAAAGAAAAAAAAAGAAAACCCAACACTACAGATCAGCTTTTCTCATGAATGTAGACATAAAATTCCTCAAGAAAATACTATCAAATGAAGTTCAACAACATAAAAAGAATTATATACCATGACTAAGTGGGGTTTATTCCAAATATGCACGGCTAGTTCAACATTCAAAAATTAATCAATGTAATCCACTATATCAAAAGGGTAAAGAAAAATTCATACGATCACATCAATGGACACTAAAAGGCATTTGACAAAATTCAACACTGATTCATAATTAAAAATAAAGCAAAACAGAACAAAACTAAAACATCTGTCAGTGCACTAGGAATAGAGAAGACAGAGCACATAAAGAGCATCTACAGAAAATCCAAACTAACATCATACCTAACAGTGAAAAACACTGGGAACAAGGCAGGATTTCTACTCTAGCACTAGTCCTAGCCATTACAATCAGGAAAAATATAGAATATAAATAAAAATAAAAGGCTCACAGCTTGAAAAGGAAGAAATAATACTCTCCCTATTTGCAGATAACACAACTGTCTACATAGAAAATTGCAAGCAATCTAAAAAAAAACCCCTCCTAGAATAAGTGAGTTCAGCAGAATAAAGATAAACACAAAAATCAATCAAAATGAAATGCTTAAGTATAAACTTAACAAAATATACTCATCATCAGCATGCTGAAAATTATAAACCACGGATGAAAGAAATCAAAGAGTTTAATAAATGAAGAGACATATACTATGTTCCTGGATTAGAATACTCAAGATAGTAAAGATTCTGCCTAAATTGATCTATAGGTTTAACGTGACTCCTATCAAAATTTCAGCAAAGATTTTGTAGCCATAGACGAGCTTATTTTAAAATTTATATGTAAAGTCACAGGCCCTAGGATAACTAAAACAATCTTGAAAAAGAAGAATAGAGTGTGAGGAGTCACTCCACCCAATACTAATATTCATTACATAAGGACAGTATCCAAGATAGTGTGGTCTTGGTGGAGGGACCGATATATGAATCAATGGAACAGAAGAGAGAACCCAGAAATAGACCCACACAAAGATGCTCAACTAATTTTTGACAAATGTGCAAAAGCAATTCACCGGAACAAATAGTGCTGGAGGAATGACATGTACATTCACAGGGAAAAACAAACCCTGACCTAAACCTCACATCTTATAAAAAATCAAATAGATCACAGACATAAACAGAAAACAAACAAACAAAAAAAACCTGTAAAACTTTCAGAAAACAACATAGTAGAAAATCTTCAGAATCTAGGACTAGGAAATAATTCCTAGACTTGACACCAACTACACGATCCCTAAAATGAAAAAAACTGATAAATTTGACCTCATCAAAATTAAAAACTTTAGCTCTGTGAAAGGTCCTATTAGAAAACAAAAAGACAAACTACAGACTAGAGAAATTATCTGCAAACTACATATCCAACAATGGAATAAAATATATAAAGAACTCCCAATGTTCAATAGTAAAAATACCCCACCCCAATTAGAAAAAGGGCAAAAGAAATCCACAGATATTTTACCAAAGAATATATACAGATGGCAAATAAGCATACAAAAAAGTGCTCAAAATTCTTAGCCATCAGGGAAATATAAAGTGAAACCACAATGAAATACCACTACTCACTTACTAGAATGGCTAAAATAAGTAACGGAACACCAAATATTGGCAAGGATGTCAACAAATTGAATCATCCATATATTGCTGGTAGAAATATAAAAATGGCCCAGCCACTGCGGTAGTTTCCTATAAACTAAATATGCAATTATCATAAGACCCAGCAATTGTATTATTGGGCATTTATGCCATAAAAATAGGAAGTTTATATTTACATAAAAACCTGTACACAAATGTTCATAGAAGCTCAATTCTTAATAGCCCAAAACTGGAAACCCAGATGTACTTCACTGGGTGAATGGTTAAACAAACTGGTACAGCCATACCATGGAATACAATAAAAAGGAATGAAAGGGATACAGTCACATGCAACAACTTGGATGGACCTCTAGGGAATTATGCTGAGTGAAAAAAAAGTCGACCACAAAAGCTTAGCTACTCTATGATTCTATTTATTTAACATTCTTGAAAATGATAAAATTGTAGAAATGAAAAACAGCTAAGTGGTTGACAGGTAGGAACTTGGGAACAGGTGACAGCAGGGAGGTGGATATGTTTATAAAAGAGCAACACAAGGGATCCTGTAGTGATGGAAATGTTCTGTATCCTAACTGCTGATAGATAAATAAACCTATGCAAGTGCCAAAATAGCACAGAACTAAACACACACACATAGACATGCATATGAGCGTAAGTACAACTGGGGAAATCCACATAAGATCAGTGGATGCTATCAATGTTAATATACACGTTGTGGTCTTGTACTATATACATAGTACAAAATAAAAGATCTCTCTGTGTTAGTTCTCACAAGTGCATGTGAATTTACAATTCAATCTACAATTATCTCAAAATAAAAAGTTTAATTAGAAAAAAAACCACCAACTTTTCTTTTGGACTGGAAAAGATAATTCTCAAGTTCATATGGAAAAATAAGCAAAATCAGGACAAAACAATGAGAAATCTTTTTTCTATTTTCACAAAAACTTCTTAAGGATAAGATAAATTCCAAAAGCTCTTTAAGGCAAAACCGATATATCTAATTTCATTAAAAAAAAAAAAAATTCCAGGGCCGGCCCCAGAGCCTCGTGGGTAAGTCCAGCGCGCTGCGCTTCGGCGACCCGGGTTTGGTTCCAGGCGTGGGCCTACGCCACTCGTCTGCGACCACGCTGCAGCAGCACCCACATACAAAACAGAGGAGGACTGGCACAGATGTTAGCCCAGGACACATATTCCTCAGGAAAAAAATTCTACATAAAAGAATCATAAATAAAGTTAAAATATAAATGTACAGTTAAAATATACATGTTAAAATGAGGGGGGTAAATGTAGCACCTCATTATCACAAAAAGCTAATTTCTCTAACATATAAAGAATTCTTATAAATAAGTAAGAAAAAGATCAATAACAACCCAATAGAAAAATGGGCAAAGCATGTGCAAAGACAATTCATGGAAAAGGAAATACAATTGACCCCTTAAAGACTGCTCAGACTGGAAGAGATCCAATATTTTGTTAGCACTCGTTTATTAACTGTAACAAATGCACCATCCAAATGTAAGATGATAACAATAGGGCAAATTGGATATGAGGTATATAGAAACTCTGTATCATATTCACAACTTTTCTCTAAATCTAAACTATTTTAAAATAAAGCTTATTTCTTTAAAAAAATAGGCAAATGACTTGAACATCTCACAAAGGAAGATATTCAAATGGCCAATAAGCACAGAAAAAGATACTCACTGTCATTAGTCATCAGGGAAATACAAATTAAAACCGCAATGAGACACTATTTCACTCCCACTGGGATGTGAACTGAAAATTCTCATCCTCTGCTGGCGTTCTCTTTGAAGACCTGTGGGGCAGTTTACTTTGTGGTCACCCCATAGAGACAGGATGGACCTCCCACCCCAAATTTGGTTTGGATACTAAGTCAGAGGACAGCCCACCTGCATCAAGAGGATATGGAAAGATTTTTGACTTACATAATTAGTCTTTCTGGGGAGAGCAGAGCAGACTTCCCAAGGTAGTTCAAATATAGTTTGAGAGGGAAAGGAGAATAGCCTGTGGGTGTTAATTGCGTTAGCTGGTGATGCTTGCGTGAGGGCAGGGGTGTACGTGGTTTGAACTCATTCATGGTGCCAAAAGAGGAGCACCTGGGCTTTTTAATCAGCTTGCCCAGATGGAGGACAGGAGGGTACTTAAGAGCTGTCATCAGTCAAACATAGAAATGGAGTCAGACACTATTACAGCTTCTTATCAAGTCGGGCATCCGCCTACTCTATAGTCCAGCCATTCCACTCCTAGGTGTTTACCAAGGAGAAAAGAAAACCAATTTCCACAAAAAAACCTTTGTTTTTTTTCAGAGCAGCTTAACTGTAACAGCCAAAAACTGGAAAAAATGTTCAAAGTAGCCTTAATTGTAATAGCCCAAAACTGCAAACAACCTAAATGGCCATCAAGAGAAAAACAGATAAATAATTGTGACATACCCATGCAACAGAATACTACTCAGCAATAAGAAGAAACAAACTATAACATGAATGAATCTCAAAAAAAGTATGCTAAGTAAAAGAATCTCTAAACAAAAGAAAGTATGTTTTATTATGTAATTCTGGAAAAGGCAAAATTAATCTATAGTACAGAAAGCAGACCATTGGTTGCCACGGGGCTGGTGTGGTTGTGAGGGCAGGGACCGACTGCAAAGGAGCATGAGGGTACTTTCTGTGGGGATGGTACTATTTTATTTCTTGCTTGTAATGGTGATGTATGAGCACATACAATTGTCCAAACTATATTCTTAAAACAGGTGTATTTAATTGTATGCCAAACGCATCTCAACAGGGTTGATTTATTAAAAAGTAAAACATCATGCTGAGGGAAAGAACCCAGATACTAAACACCCTGTGATTACATTTGTAGGAAGTCCCAGATCATGTGATACAAATCTATGGTGATAGAGATCCAAAAGCGGCTGCCTGGGGTAGGGATTGAGCACGGATGATAAAGTGCACAGGCAAACATTTTGAGGGTGATGGGAAATGTTCTTACCCTTGGCTGATGGGTATAGGTGTATATAATTGCCAAAAGTCATTAAGCTATAGCCTAATTTTTAAAAAGCGCCTTCCTTAAAAACAAAAATAAAAAATTTCTAATCCCACAACTAATGAATACAATTAAAAGGAAAAGTCAAACTTCATTAATTTTCTAATCATGAGGTAAACAGAATTGAAAAATAAATCTAAAAGTTATGGAATTAACAAAATAGATAACTTGCAAATCTAACTTTAAAAAAAGGGACAATATTAGAAATGAGCAAGTGCAAGTAACAGATGGCTTATGTGAGTTTTTCAGTAATGGAAACCTGTAAAACAACCCATTTAGTGCAGCGATACAAAAGGGATGTCTATGAGAAAAATAAAAGTAATAAACTCCCCCCCAAAAGACTAATAGATCTAACCACACGATATTTTAAAATGTATGTTTAATGTAACACTAAACAAAATTTAAAAATTAAATGATAAAAAGCAGAAAACAATATTTGCAACAAATGAAGAAGGATAAATATTCTTTAGAGAGTAATTTTACAAATCAGTAAAAAATATATTAACATCTCCTTAGAAAAATGGACAAAGGATACAAACAAGGAATTCAAAGAAATGCCAAAGCCAACACACCTTCAATAAATATTCTCACTTACTCGTAATCAAAGAAATGCCAGTTACAAATAGAAGAAGAAACCATTTTCATCTATTAAATTGGCAAAAAATCATTTCTTATGGTCAGTACTCAATACTGAATGAAAGCAGTAAAATAAGTCCTTAAGATAGACTGCTCAAGGGCACATAACACAACTTTCTGCAAAACTTTTTGGCAACTGCGGTCCACAAAAACGACTCAACAATTCTCACTTTATGAATCTATCTTATGAAAACAAAAAACATGATCCAAGAGTTACTTCAAGGTGGTCCAACACAGGGTTATTTATAATATGGACAAAGTAAATTGCTTAAATGTCAAACAGAACTGTAAAGTGAATTATAATACTTAAATCATAAATATGAAACCTTTGAAAAAATTTAAGGACACGATTTATATAAAGTATAATTATAACTAGGAAAGTTTATATTTATATATACATATAAAATTTTAAATGATTGGAAGGAAATATCTCAAAAGGTTAACAAAGGTTTCTTACAGGTAGTGGAGGCTACGGTACGATATGTACTTTTTATTCTAAATGTTCTACAATGCATATTACCTTTATCATCAAAAGAAATATAAACATTGAGTACATTTTCCACACACAAAAATCTATTTTTAACAAATGCATGATAAAATTTATGGAAAGCCTTCCTTTTTTCCTCAAGGTCCATATCTAATAAGTCAATTAACCAGGTGGGGAAAAGAAGATCACCACGAAAGGAGGAACCAGAATACTACCCACAAGTCCTGTCAGAGTTCCCCAAAGCATTTCACAATTGACCAATATTTTCAACTTTACTGTTAGAGATAACGGAAGAAAATAAAGAGAAGGCAGTCTTCTCTGAAGAATACAGCCCTTTACTTACCGTCTTCTGCTAAGATCTTGGCTGCATCTTTATCCTCTTCCCACTTCCCAGTCACGAAGCAATCTCTGATACTGTTCATAACCTTATACAGAAAAGTCAGCCTGAGTTGACATGCTCCAATCACTCAACAAAACAACTCCTATTAAGTAGTAGTAGTAGGTGACAACTTGCCCTTAAATACTTTCCAAGCCATTTTATGGATATTCTAATTCCAAGTGGGCCTGAGATAGTATACCCTAGATGTAGAGAGTATAACCATAGAGATAAAAATATAAATGTCATAACATTAAGCAGTGGAAAAGGAAAGTACTACTAGCTCCCTTACCTCATAAGTAAACAAATACTAATTCAACAGATTTTCAAAGTTTCTTAGTGTTCCTAAGGTTTTTACATTCTTAATAAATTAATGGATCTAGGCATTGACCATTTACAGTTGCTAACATCACAAGATGATGTTATGTGCTTCCTAATTAAAAAAACACCACCACCTAGGAAGCCAAAAATAAAAATCAAACCTAAATCCAATCAAACTTCTAGATGTGCTGTCTATAAAGGAGCTACAACCATGTGGTTATTTAAATTCTAATTAATCAAGATTAAATAAAACAAATAAAATTAAACATTTAGTTGTTCTGTCTCATTAGCCAGATTTCAAGTGCTCAACAGCCACAAGTAGCCACACTGGACAGTGTATACATAGACTACTTCCATCAACACATTCAGCTTTATTGATATTGCTCTCTATCAATTTATAGGAAATACAGAGGAGAGAGGAGTCTGATAAACTGAACACAGGGATGCAATGCAATCTACAAAATTCAGAATATGAGAAACTCTACAAATCAAATACTTGGTTTCTTAAACAAGTAAAATCTAAGGGCAAAAAAGAGATAGGCAAAGGCAAGGATTATAGATTAAGAGATTTAAAAGGCATAGTGAAAAACAACAACAAAAAAACCTGGTAAAACTACACTATGGTGTTTAATGAGGCAAACTTGGAGGATGAAACTATGAAGAAAAGAAGGAAATGATTACCATAAGAGTTGTGGTTCCCTCTGCAGGGAGAGAGAGGACTATGACCAGGATGGACACATGATGTACTCACCTAGTAAGCCGTTAAGTTAATCAATTGTTTTTATGTGGTCTTCTGTAACCTGATTTACATTTTAATGTAAAAAATGGTTACATAAAATCTCACAAAGTACATAAGTGCTACCCAGTGAATTACAATTGGGAATGTGTGAGTGACTGGGTCTCTCTGAGGAGTGACATTTAAGCCAAACGGAATGATCCAAAGAAGCCAGCCTTGGGGGATCAGAAGAACACTTCAGAAGAGGAAAAAAAGAGCGGGCAAGAGGTCTAAGATGGGAACAAGCCTGGCAAGTTTGAGACCTGAATGAATTCCAGTGTGACTAGAGAGTTGTGAGCAGAAGAAGAAAATTTACCCTTGTCACAGATTTCTGTTTGCTTACGAATAGTAGAAACTCTAAATTTAACTCAGGGACACTAGGTATATCCTAGTTATAAAACACAAAATATTTCAAATGTGTGAAAACTTATGTGCAATGCTTGGAAATAAAGATTAATGCTACTATCCACACTAAAAGTTGAACATTTTCCTTTTCTCAGTAACACATGCACGTGGTCTGACTAAACTCTGAACATGTTATTGCCTAGGATGCAAGAAATATTTACTCCAGTATGTGGTGAAATGCCCTTTTATCTTAGAAAAAGAAAAAGCTAATAACAGGTAGGCAATACTGAAATCACATAATCTTCTTTCAGAAGAATTCCTTTATTCTCAAGTCAAACATGCTATTCACACCCAGCCTTACCTCCTCTAAGTCCCAATCATGAGGAGCCTCCACATGAAATCTGGAGCAGTCCAGAGAGTCGGCCTTGTGCTTACACTCTCTGGCAGGCTGGCTGACACGAAACAACCCTCCAAGCTCTTCCCTGTTATCATCATCATCTTCTTCATTATCCTCTGTCACTAAAAAGACCACCATGATGGAAAAGTGAGAACAAATCCACACTGTAGAGGACTTGGGACTGAGCGTCCCTGTTCAAGGTATGTACGGTAGGGCCCAGGAGCACATCTGCCACAGACAGAGAAAGGCCAAAGAACTACTGTCAACATGTCTGGACCATGTCTGCCCTCCCGCAAGACAGCAGCAAAGAGTCCACCGAGGAGGGAGAATACTAAGGGTTGTGGGAAGAAAGGGACATTTAAAGGCAGGGCTTTCAATTACCATGAAGAGCTTCTCTTGTAGAGTGTTGAGTCTCTAATCATTAAGAGTACTCAGGCAAAACCTGAGTGGAAACAGGTACACACCAATCCTCTGATTTGATGCTCCTGGCTCACATATACTCCTTTGGCCTTGGTCTAATCATGTATTAACAGAGGACCACAATATAAAGTTCACCACTTTATGTTTATTTTTTGCATCATTGATTTACACTTTTTCCAAAACAACATATAAACAGTTTAATAAAATACAACATCAGAGGACAAGGGCAAAAGGGAAAAACAGAATGAGTTACACAGAGTTCTCATTCTAGGAAAGGAAAAATACACATTTACAGGTAGAAATATTTTTCTGGCACTAAATTCTATGCAAAAATTCCCATGTAGGACTTTGTATAGGAGGCATAAAATGATGTAATGGAAAGTATTCTCATCAAAAGTTTTACAGTAAACCCATAAATCTAGTTCATATGATTGATTTATGGTCCTCATGAGCTAATGGCTAAAAACACCTGCTGAATATAAACTATGACAGCCAGGAATATCTTATAGATATCAAAAGTAGCACCCAAATCCTCCAACCAATTCCTCACCCCCTTTTCAGAAAAGAGCCGAAGACACTAAAATGTTTCTAGATCTGAACCAGAGCTCTTTACCTGTTCCATAAATAAGCTTTCGAAGGTTTGGAGTCGCTTGTTGCTGCCTCAGAAAGGCCTCAGCTGCCTTCCTGGAAAGGTCTTCCTTCCACTTGAGGGCACCTGAAAGGACCAGCACTAACATCAGTTAAGTCTGTTTATCTTTCCTCTGTGTTTCAAGCTTACTGCTCATTCATCCTGAAATCCTTTTATGAGGTGCAATATCTGAACTGCTAATAAAATCTCCAAAACAGCAGACCCCCAAATGTAGACTCTATTTGTAGAACATTTTCAGTGTCAAGTTTAAAATGGCAGTTAAATTAAATTTGAGCATACCTGAAGTTTCTGTGGGAAACTTATTTTCTTCCTTGTAACTTTCTTCCTCCCTGAGTAAGTCTTCTACATCACTGGTCTCGTTAATCAAGTTCTCTAATCCCAGCTTCTGACCACTAACCACCTGAGAAGACTCTGGAATCTTTTTTCTAGTAACCTCTTCGTTTTCTGAATCCTCTCCCTCTGTACTGAGAGAGGAGCTTTCTTCAGATTCATCTTCAGATGCAAATGCCTCTTCAGCTGTGCAATGACCTGAATCTGAAGTGGTGAGGATTGCTTTTTTCATTGTCAAAGACTTCTCTGGATTCAAACTGTCACTCAAACCTGCTTTACTACCTTCTCCAGCAGCCTTAGATTCTAAAATATCCCTCTCTCCTTCTGAAGTGGAATCCTCTTCTTCACTGCTTTCATCGGCTTCCCCTGCTTCTTCTTCCTCTGAGCTCCTCTCAAGGTCATCGTCACTATCAGCAAATGCTGGCAAATCCACCTCAACATCTTCTTCCATCTCCTCAAGTCTCTGCCGTTTGACACCTTTCCCAGTCATATACTCTTTATCAGCCATTTCAGCATCCTCCTCTTTTTCTGTTTCATCATCACTAGAGCTATTTTCCAAGCTGTCACCTTCGGACATTTCTTCATCATCTTCATCATCGCTATCTCCAGACTCATCTTCTTCATCTCCAAAAATGGCTTTCCGACGGACTCGACCAGTTTTCAAATCCATCTGCTTTTCCTCTTTTGGCATCCACAGCCTATATCACCAAGTAAATGCAAAATAATTCAATTTGTACAATAATTGGCCAATCTAGAAATGGCAAGTCAATACATATGCAAAGAATTAGAAAATAATGTCAAGGAATGGCTTTAAATGACATAGCATAACAAGTGATTCGATAATACTGGAAGAATTAATAAGCAAACTCATGCACAATTCCCTAATGCCACTCTTCAAAACAACTTATAAAGAGAAGCAGGAGACAACTTTTTTTCCTAAAAAAAAGGTCTAATTTTAGGAAAAAACTGCTCAGAAGGGAAGTGAGTGTTTAATAGATCTTTTAGAAGATGGATCATTTCCAGATGGTCCTTAGAGAAATGGCTGAATCCAGGTCCACGGCAGGGAAAGTACAAAGTAAGCCTGGAACATCTTGTGTCAGAAAGCAAGGAAGTACTCAAAGACTAATGGGGACATGCCAAAAGGACACAAGAGGCAGACAGAAGGGACAATATAGAATAACTTTGAAATAACGATAGTCATCGGATAATAACAAATGGAATTTTTAAAAAAAGTTTACTAGTCAACAGTGATACTAAAATAAAGGGGTGGAAGTGAAAGCCCGTTGTTAAAGAATGCCAGCTAACAAATGTAGAAGGAGAAAGATTAAGAACATTGCCACTTTGAAATCACCTATGCAATACCTGATAAAGGGTCATCATCGAGATGCTAAAACCAGAGGATAAAATAAACTAAGAAGCTACTAATGTAGCAGTGTATATAAAACTGCTGTATATAGAAAACTGAAAAAACCCATTAGGAAAATACTAAAAATTGTACTAAAAGAGGACAGATAAGTTAGAATGCACCAATAATAACAAAATGATAACTATGTAAAAAGACTATAGAAAGAAAATGCTCACAACACAGATACGAACATTTTACATGTATTGTGACTGTAACTGTGAGAAAGAGTATACATGGGGACAAGCATGGCTAAAGGAATACTCAAAAGAAGAAAATAGCTACTAACATTGATTGTAATAATGGGATCTTTTAGTGAATACTTCTTACCTGCCAGACATCATGCTAAGGAGCTTATGTCCACTATTGTATTTAATCATCACAACAACTACGAGATATTAGGAAATTGAGGTTTAGAGCAACCAATTTCCCCAAACTAGTAGGTCTATTGCACTTAACTACCATGCTATATCATCTGCTAGTTAGAGCGCAGCAGATAGTTGTTTCCAAAAAAATTTCCCTTCATTTGGATATATTTATAATAAACTATAAACTCAATAATCTCAATCATTTTCAGACTGATTTTTATTGAGAGTCATAAATCACCACAATAAAGCCAAACATCCACTATAAGGTATACAAATTCCCAATCCAGACTGAAAATAATTCACATTAGCCAGATATTAGTGGAAATCAACCCACAGGAGATACTACAATGCAATCTAATTACAACTTTTAGAGACAAGCTATGTGGCTTCTGGACAGCCACCTGTACAGGCTCCCTGACTCTGCTTGTTCTCTGGATTCTAAAAGAAAGCCAAATGACCTCAGGTTTCCTAAGAAACAAAAAGCAACCTACGGAAAAGGTTTTGTGATATCTGAGGAATATTCTGGGTCTGTTAAAAACTGACTCTTGTACACTATTTCAAGAAAATACTTCCATGTAATGTCACATAAGTGAAGAGCCCTCAGAAACGTAGGCACACACAAGCAAAGCAAAACAAAACCACCTGGAATGAATTCCAACAAAATGTGTTATGACGGCAGAGTTATGGGCGATATGGTCTTCTGTGATATATTTTATTAAAAATAGAAAAAAAAGGACACTTACCCTTGATTATCTATATCCTCTGACCCCAGTGGTTTTGAATCAGAAAAAAGTGTCACTCTACTTGAAGCCATCTTGGCATCGATAGTGGAATGGGTGGAAATGAGACTCTGGACCAGTTCATGGGTGGGCCTTGTCTCGTCCTGTCAAGGCCATCAAGAAAGGGAGAGTGAGGAACACACAAGGATTCTGAAGAGACACACTGGTTTCAATCAGTTTCTCAAAATTACCCTAAACATAGGGGCTGGCCCCGCGGCCGAGTGGTTAAGTTCGCGCGCTCCGCTGCAGGCGGCCCAGTGTTTCGTCGGTTCGAGTCCTGGGCGCGGACATGGCACTGCTTGTCAGACCACGCTGAGGCAGCGTCCCACATGCCACAGCTAGAGGAACCCACAATGAAGAATACACAACTATCTACCTTTGGGGGCTTTGGGGAGAAAAAGGAAAAAATAAAATCTTAAAAAAAAATTATCCTAAACATAGTTCCTGAGCTTTCTTACTGCCTAAAAAAAACAATTCTTACAAAAGCCTAAAATTGATCTGTCTTCATTAAACTTTTCCAAAGGTCATGGAGTATACAACCTGATAACCTTAGTACTAAGCTAGGAAAATCTTAGGTGCCAATGCTACAGAAAGCATTTTTTTTAGCCCAATAAAATCCCATTTCAGAACAAAGAAATAAAAATCTGGAGACCATTTAAAAAAAAATTGTGCTACCGTTTGATTAAAAAATTTCACTTCAAGGGTTCGCTGCATAGAAAGATCTCTCCCAATGAGCAAAGCTGCACGCATGACGGTGCTCACTGCAGCACGGCCCAAGCCAGGGGGCAGGGGTGGGACCCGTGGCCCTCTGAGGGGTGCTTCAGTAAACGAGGCTTAGCTGTACAATGAAGTACTGCACAGCTTAAAGAGACCGAAGCAGCTTACAAATACTAACAGGGAACGATGGCATCACATATTCTTAGGTGCCCCAAAACGTTGCAAAAGCATTTATAGTCAGATTCCATGTAACAAATATTACTTCCCTCTCTCACACCCACAAATACCATATATATGTATATTTGTATACATATATAATAATCTAAATACATAGAATATAATCTAAATAGATATGTTTATGTTTAGAGAAAAACAGAAAAAAAGAGAAAGACCAAAGAGAGCTAGAAAACACACTGATTTTGTATACAGAGACAGGAAGTACGGTGCCAGACTGCCTGCACTGCTCACGCTGGGAGACGCAAGATCCATGTGTCTTGGCATCAGGGAGGTATGGAGGACACGACTCTTACTTTCTGCCTGGTGCAATTAAGTATTCTGTATATTTACAATGTGCATTGTGGCCTTTATCATAAATATGAATAAAGATAAAAAGCTTCAGTAAATAAAAGCTGACTACATTACTTCCTGCAACCTCTCTCTCACCGATTCCTGGAAACCATGGCTGCCACCAAGGTCGACATAGACAGCATCTTTGTCATACAGCACACCACCAACTCCAGAGAGAGGTGCGTAAACCAACTTCTCCTTCTCATTTAAACAGCGCTTCTTTTGTTGTTCAGGAAGTGCACAAGGGTCTGGGAGGAAACTGACATCACTCACAGCAAAATCTCCTACACCTGGAAGACAGAGACGGGAAGACGGCTTTAGCTGATGGGTGTACTGACTGTCGGTAAAAATGGCCCAGTCGAAAGGCTTCAACCACGACAAGCACATTGTTTGGCACTGTGCCTCTCGGGCCAAACACCACCATCAGAGCAGAGGGGATCCGGTCAACTCAACACCTTTGCTGGCCGATGCAGAGCTGGGTTACTCTTAAAACTTCCAGCAATGTGGCTCTATCTTATTCAGTCCTTTTTCAGTTTTCCTGAGAAAAGAAGTCATCCCAGGAGTTTTACAAATACAGTGTATTTTACAAGAAAAGCATACCTGGCATGTGAATTTGGCTTCTATTTTTCAAGTGTGCTCCTCTTAAGTAACCGTAAAGAGACACCTTTCGGTCACACTTGATATTTGTTCGGATATCTTCTGGGTTTGTCAAATCTTCCATCCTAGAGAAATAAAAAGCAATTATACACCAGAAATGAATGTCAGAGTTCTTGTACCTCCCTTAACGTGTCAATGATGCATCACATTCGCTAGTTCACTAAATATGCTGCTTAGAAAATTATTAAATTCAGAAATAAGGAAGCACAGTTAACCATCTACCAGAGGAAAAGGAGCCAACACATGACTGCATCTCTCTCACAAGAAATGAGAAGTGACATGCACTAGGGGTTGAGGAAGAGTAGAGAAAATATCCCAAAAAACCCTTTATGAAAGAGGATTAAGCTGTGATCTGGGTTTTTTAGTGTGGCTTGGATTTTACAAGTGGAGAAAGGGTACTCCAGGCTGAGAAAACAATATGAAAAAAAGCCTAAAGGCAGGAAAGCACAGGGCACATCTGAGTGACTGGAGCACCACAGTCCAAAGACAGTATCACTGAAAGTTAAGGCTGAAAAGGCAGGATAGGCCACATCCTGCGGCCTTAAATGCTTCAAAATCCTCATTTTCTGAACATTTCACACTTTACTCTCAAAACTACAGCATCTTTAAAAATACAAAAAAAGTAGATATTTTCCATCAACTACATTAAAAAATAAGCAGAAAATAAACCTTATTACTATTCTTTTTTAACCTTTTTAGCTTTGAAATATGTAGGCCAGGAAGAAAATGTTTGCATTCACTTTTTACCTGTCTACCAGGATATAAGGGTGAGAGGTTTGCCATGTAAGAGGCCTAAACTTCATAACTGTAATAAAACGGCCCAGATTGTGTATTTCTTGGTTTTGATATTCTCCATGTACCATTCCAGAGAGGTAGAACAGCTTGGCACCCTAAACATAAAAAAAAAATTAATTAATTAAATTCTTGTCGATATTGCACCAAAATAAAGGTCTCTAAATGAGAAGCAATCCTAAGAAAGGGCGACTTCTAGCAAATCACTGTGCAATGCTTCCAGAACTTCTCTGGCTTCTTTTCAGGACTCCTCTTATTAGGGTTTCATAGGGGCAGAACGGCAAACACATTCAGTTTCAAGACTGCTCTCCAGTCAAGCAGTGGCATCGGTCTACAGTACTGCACAGAGAGGGCAGTGAGGCCTGTGAGCACAGAAAAAGTTCTGTGACTGCTGGGCCTCAGTAGTATGGAGGGGAGGCAGGAGTAGCAATATGTGTGCACCACAGTTCCTGGTCCCATAACTAGGAGATACTTCAGAGAAACTCTATTAAATCACAAATCAAAAACACTCAGAGTCAGACACAACCTGGTGCTGGGGGATATGGAGACAAATGACACACCCCAGGAGGTCTGCAATCAAGACTACATCGTGGAAATATTCCACGGACTATGAACAGACACATAAAGGAAACTCAGGAGGTGAATCCTGTAAAGATGTTTGTTAATCTCTCTTACTCATCCTGTCTATTTTTAAAGGTTAACAGTATTAGTATTCAATAATTAATTCTCTTCCTACCGGGTAAACTTCTGTCCAGAACCTGTGTTTTAATCGTTTCTTTGTCTTCTTCAGTTGTTTATTATACTTGAAGGAATCTAGGTGAGTGAGAACGCCCATAATTTTAGGAAAGCCATGTACTTGACAGATGTTTAGAAACTCAAATGTTTCCATTTCAAAGCCAAAGCTGGCATCTATAAGCATCAGGACCTAAAAACAGAAAACACAATTTCTCAAGGAAGCTACTCAAAACAGATCATCAGCAACTATGACCTGTGGGCCAAATATGGCCCATCACCCATTTTATAACTCAAGTTTTACTGGAACACAGCCATGTTAACTCATTTATGTATTGTCTACAGCTGCTTTTGCACTACAATGCAAAATTAATTAGTTGCAACAGACACTATGATCCACAAAGCCTAAAATATTTACTATCTGGCACTTTACAGAAAAAGTTTGCCAACTCCTGCTCTAGACTAAATCAAATGATTACTTAGGAATCACCATGACAGAGAAAACACCAGGCTTTGACTTGCTCTAAAAGGCAACCATGAGACAATATCCACCATGATATAAACTTCCATTTTAAGAATTTGGATACATGAGAAATAACTCAGAAAAAGCTGGGTCTAATTGGGTCTTCATTTGAAAAGTACTCACTTCAAGAAATAAAGGGGTTTTTTTTGGTGAGGAAGACTGCCCCTGAGCTAACGTCTGTGCCAATCTTCCTCTATTTTCCATGTGGGACGCTGCCACAGCAAGGCTTGATAAGTCATGTGTAGGTCCATGCCAGGCATCCCAACTGGTGAACCCGGGGCTGCCGAAGCAGAGCGCATGAACTTAACCACCACACAACTGGGCAAGCCCCAGAAATAAAGTTCTTTGTAAGGTATTTTTAAGCCAAATAACAGATCCCTGACACCCAAAAAAGGAGAGGAAGTGGTGATCAATGAAAAATTTCAAAAATGTATAGAGGGGCCAGCCCCATGGCTCAGTGGTTAAGTTCGTGCACTCTGCTTTGGTGGCCCAGGGTTCGCCAGTTCGGATCCTGGACAGTGACCAAGCACCGCTCACCAGGCTGTGCCGAGCCAGCGTCCCACATAGAGGATCTAGAAGAACCTACAACTAGGATATACAACTATGCACTAGGGGGCTTTTGTGAGGGAAAAAGAGTAAGATTGGCAATAGATGTTAGCTCAGAGCCAATCTTCAAAAAAAAAAAAAGTATAGAAAATCATTTTTGTTTCAATCTTCTCACGGGGGAAAAAAGGTTTTTGCTGGGAAATCTGTAGTAGGAAAACTGTATCTTATATGTTAATCTGTAATAAGCAAATTGCTCAGAAACTAAAAAGAAGACTACCAGTTTAGAACTGAGTCAAAGAACAGTAAAGTTATAAATGGTAATCTATAAGAGAATATAAGTGGACAAGTTCAATTTTTAAAATTTATGACTCTTCAAACATGCAAAATAATTTCAGAGTTGATTCCTGCAGACTTCTAGTTTTAAGATATTAAAGACATCTCTATTTTCATATTTGTGTAGCTAACTAGAAAAAAATTTTTTTTTTAAACTTATCTTTGATCAAACCAGAGAACATTCATTGCCCTAAACTGCAAACACAGGAAGGTGGCCACCGAGCACTGTGAGACAGCCTAGCTGCCACTGCAGACTACAGGCCAAGCTGGCACATGGAGTTCTCCAACACCACCAGAAGAGGTCGAAGGTGAGTGGGGTGGCTGTGGACTATCCCTATACCCCATTTGATACCACAGACCGCCAAGCGGCAAACAATTAACAGTAGGGTTAGAAGAATAGCAAACAGTCTTTGGTCACCTAAAGTAAGCCTGTATTACTCCTCCAATGCACAGACATGTGCACGCACACACAAATCCATGCATTATGTGAGCCTTCACTGTGACTTAGGAGGCTTTATGACAACCTAGAGCAATCAATACAAGCCAGGTCAAACAAATCTTGGTACATACAACGGAATACTTTAAAAAAAATGGGGTTGAGCTACAGTACTTATTACATACCTCCAAGACACATTCAGTGAAAAAAAGCAAAGCACAGAACAGTGTATATAATAAAGAGTGTGTGCTTTAAAAAGGTTGCATGTGTATTTTATATATGTATCTAGAAGGATACTGCTGAGAGGAACTAAGAGACTAGGGGTCAGAATAAGGAAAGAGAAAACATGAATTGTGCGTAGCCTGTAGTGCAGTTTGAACATTTTACCAAAAGTGTTGTGTTCCTTTTTAAATCTTAAAAAGATTTATACAAAGGCATCTTTCTTAATATGTGTATGTTTCTAAAATTAGAGACTTGGTATATTTTACGTAAAAGAGAAACTAATGACTCATGCTGAACTATTTCAATCATTTCAAATATACAAGGCTTAATAAGTTTATACTATTTTGTGCTGATAATAACACTTATTTTTATTAACAGTAGCATTACATGTTCAAAATTTGAGTGATATTTAGTTTTCTGACATTAAAATGGCACAGTTGTAAGATCTATATTAAATTACTTTTGATTTTATATTTTAGGAGACTTTCTGAGCCAAAGGAAGTCACCAAACAGCTTGTCAGAAAGTGTTGAATCAAAAAAACAAGGTATCTGTTACCCTACACCTCCTAATCAATATGGCTTAAATTTTTTTTCATTTGGCTTTATCTTTGCTAGTTTAAAAGGTAATTAATGAACATGACCATTTTTGTAAATGTAATGGAGGCTGCACAAGTTCCATATGCTGAGTACTGTCTAGATTTTCTATTACAAACTCTGACAACTTCTCAAGGTAATCCATGTACTTAATCATTAAGCATGGAGGTTCTGCCACCATTAAGAGCAGAGCTCCCATCCTCAGACAAATTACTTAACTTCTGGGAGCCTCAGTTTCATCATATATAAACTGGAGATAATACCTACTTACCTCTAAGGCACACTAGGGGATTAGATGAGCTAAATTTGTAGAAAGCTGTTAGCACAGTGCCTAATAAGGGTCCAAGAAATGGTACTATTATATATGTGAGCTTTTTATTAGTTACGTCCATTAAAGGTTTTCGCCATCCTGTGGTTAGCTTTAAGATTTTAGAATACAATTCACCGTGCATATTCCATTTTTATTATAACAATTATCATCATCATCAATTCAAACAAATCTACCGTATCCTTGATGATACTCACCATTCGTTTAATAATCATAAACTTTTCTTCCCTTCAACATGGGATAAATAACTTATCACGCGGCTGTAAAGAAACCCAGGTTGCCTCCACTGACTTACCAAATCTGCTACTTTAGCCAGATCAATCATCACGTTAATGTCACACCCACATTCAATAATGGTGAGTCTGCGCTTTTTACCTATGAGTGAAAAGATGAAAATTTTATTTTATTTATTTATATTTTTGAGGAAGATTAGCCCTGAGCTGCCATCTGCCGCCAATCCTCCTCTTTCTGCCGAGGAAGACTGGCCCTGAGCTAACATCTGTGCCCATCTTCCTCCACTTTACCTTATGTGGGATGCCTGCCATAGCATGGCTTGACAAGTGGTGCGTAAGTCCGCACCCGGGATCAGAACCAGCAAACCCTGGGCCGCCGAAGTGGAACATGTGAACTTAACCACTGCACCACAAGGCTGGCCCCTGAAAATTTTACTTTTAAAAAATCTTGGAAAAAATCTATCCATTAACTCAAATTATCATTTTTAACTACATCCACTAAAGCATCACATATACTTATAGAAGTATGCCAGAAGTTCATTCTTATAGGAGAAAAGTGATGAAACAAAATAAATTCCATCTTGGTTTTCTTGCTATGTTCTCTAATTTTAAACTAGTATCAAAAGTCCACCCATACGAATAAAATACTCAAACTGGAACAGGCAGACAAGCAGGCTTGATGACAACCGTGATCCTGCTGTTTAGCAGCAGACCAATGTTTCTATTTCTATCAAAGTTTCCTGTGTTCCCACCAGAGCTAAAAACATTCTCAAACCTAATGTAACAGAATGTTCATGTAACAATCATTATTTCTAAATTAAGTTAAAAGAAATCAGTAAAGACAATAGGAATGCTTTAAAGATAAAGAAAAGCTTCAGTCCAACTATATTATTGCTATAATAAATTTCAGATTCTACCATTGCCATTTTGGGAATTTGTTTCGTCTTCTCTCTTAGATCACACAGGACAAACTTCCTCACTTCCACAAGAATGTGGCTTCATGAGGGCAAGCAGGTGTGCCCAGTGCACAGCAGGTACTCACTATCTGTGAAATACCTTCAGGTGCTCCCCATGGCCAAGCCAGCCTGCCAGGCCTGTCAAGCCTTTCCGAAGAGCACACTTGGCAAATCCATATAGCAGTCAGAGTAAGGTATACATCTACATCATTATTATCCCTGGGAATCTATCCTTTTCTGAAGCTACAGGCAACTCAGCAAAAGTACGAGAGATGAACTGAAGTGACAATATTACTTTAACATTTACCAGTCAAGAAAATGTTCAACAAAGACATGCATGTCCCTCAGATGATAACACTTGCCACGACAGTCTGTGGCAGCACCCTCCTACCTGACACGATTGTTACGGGCCCTCTGATCTCTGTCAACTTCTGCCTGGTAAAATTCCGAATAAGGCACTGAATCAAAGTGCTCTTTCCAACTTTTGGAGGCCCCATCACCACCACCACTATTGGTGGGGGCTCTAGTGGAGTTCGATCAACCACTGGAATGTGATGCTTTTTTGTCTTCAAATCCTGAGTCCTATTTGTAAAAAAAAAAAAAAAAAATTAAATTCACTTCTAAAATATAAAAAGCCTCATCCTTATAAGTAAAGATTTTAAAGAGAGCAAAACAGACAATATATGGAGACCACAGACTTGTTAACTCCTGGCCCCAGGTATTTGGATTAAAGTGGACTACACTTCAGTACATATATTAACAGATTGACTTCAACAGTACAGACTAGTGAAAACTATACACATTTTACACCTGATTGTTTTATTAGTTGACTGTACCAGTTTAAAAAGAAAACAAAACAAAAAAGGCCAACATGGAGGCACTGTATCATAATGAATAAGAACAGAGGCTTTGGAGTTAAATTTGGCCGTCCTACTAGGAGAATTCAATTCAATAATGTTTAAAGCACACTGCCTGGCATATAATAAAGACTCACTAAATAAAGCTATTTAACACTACATATTACAATTATATGAAACATATCCAGAAAAAAACACAAGCACACCTATTACAATAGAAATTATTTAAAGTTTATGAACAAACAAATTCTCTAAAGAAAAACTCTTGGGGTCAGCCCCGTGGTGCAGTGGTTAAGTTCACACACTCCGTTTTGGTGGCCTGGGTTTGGATCCCAGGCACAGACCTACAGCCTGCTCGCTAAGCCACAACATGGTGGTGTCCCACATACAAAGTAGAAGAAGACTGGCAGAGATGTTAGCTCAGGGACAATCTTCCTCACCAAAAAAAAAGCTCTCAACCTTTTCTCTTGGGCCGAAAATGCCAAACAGTGTGCAGATGCTGACAGCAAGGTGGCTTCCACAGGAAAGACTTCTCTCCTCTTATTAAAAGAAATATGGCACCATCCCCATGTCCTTCAGACCTGGAATAGACTCATGAATCCAATGTCATCTGGAAAGGCTCCTACTCTCTAAAAAGAATAAATGGAAGAACCACTAGACTCCAGCTAAACATACCTGTGAAAGGATCGAGCCATCCGCACAGCAGACTGCACTGCAAAAGCTTTGGGGTTTCTCTTCCGCGCATCTTCCTCGTCTCCAAGTTGGAGATCCTGCAGGTGCCGTTTCCTTTTCTTCTCAGCTTTGGGCCCACTGTTTTTCTTTCTGTGTTTCTTCTGGTCCTTAGTCTCCATAGTGGCTTTTTACCAATTCTCAAGTAACTCTAACCCACCTAGAATTGGGTGAAGGTAGGGGAAACATTTTACAATCCAGATAATACCCAGGAAAAACAGTAAAATTCATTTACTTCTTTATGAAAAGATATGTATTTGTTCACCCAAGAGGGATAGAAACTGCTTAATATTATCCCCAATTTCACTTCTCTCTGTTATGAGATAAATTAAATTAGTTACCTCTGCTTAGGTTACTCTTTATTCATTGTAAGTGTCTACACCAGCACTGTCCATTTCTGTAATGATGGAAATATTCTATATCTATACTTTTCAACCACTAGCCACATGTGGCTACTGAGAACTTAAAATGTACCTAGTGAAAATGAGAAATTGAATTTTTAATTTTATTTATTTCATTCAATTCTAAATTTAAATAGCCAAGTATGACCAGTGGTTACCATACCAGATAGCTGAGGCCTAAATATCAAGTGGACTAAAGAAGTGGTTTCCAAACCTAAACTGTTTTTAAGATATTTTATTTTAAAAAATTAAAGCACTTTAATAACCCTCCAACATGACGGCAGTATTACTTTTAGTGTTTGTTGACTCTGTAAAACTTTTAAATTACAATAATCGTCTATTTACATTAAAAGTGAGTATCTATGTGTGCGAAATATGATTCTGGATGATGCCGGGAGACTACATGGATTTGCAGAAACCCTTACAATAATTTCTGAGAGTTCCAGGAATTCACGACCCACAAACTGGGAACCATTGGATTAGTGAGTTTTTTAGGAAATAAGGCTGCACACAATCCAAGCGCTTGGTTAAAAACAAGGGGGAGGAGGGGCCACTTCATTCAATTACGGTACTGAATTGATTTCAGCTCAATAAACATTTGTGTCTGCCTATGACGTGCCAGGAGATGGCTACAGCTATGATGTGGCCAATGAAGAACATCCAAATGTCTTCCGTGTGTATTAAGGCCCACATCAAAAGGCTACACTGTAGGAGGTCAGTCAGCGATTTCCCACGGCCACACACCAGCGGCATAGAAAGTCCATATACACCAGCATAATGTCAAGAAACACTGGCTGGGAGCTAGGAGAGCTGGGCTCTAGGAACGCTTACAAACTAAACAGCTGTGTGATTTCAGAGATATTATTTTTCTTCTCTACTATATTTGGTTCCGAACTTGTACGGATGCCTTTCTCCCAGCGAGGGGGCGGGGAGCGGGGCGCCGGGGAAGCGGGACAATTTGGAGTCAACACATCGGACTCAGGTCTACGTCACTTGCTAGATTACGCCGCCATCAAACGACCCCTCATCTCTCCCCGCCACCTCCCCTCCCCGTCTGGGCTGTCTGCACCGATTCATTCAGCCACTCCCCCCAACAACCTCGGAGCACTTCTCCGGCAGGTACGAAATACGCCTGTCCAGCGCATGAGGCGCTCCTCGGGACTGTCCGGGAGGATCGAGGGAAGACCTTACCACGCGCGAGACTCGAGATCCTCCCAGAGCCTCAGTCCCGGGGACCCCACTACCACCACCTCCCCCCAGCCAGCGGCCGTTACCGAGTTCACACTTGCTACTCCGGCTCAGGCCCGCATGGACAGCGCCGGAAACGGAAATGCACTGTGCGCGCGGCCTCTACACGCCGGCGGGGAACAAATAGACAGAAGAAAGAGACCGGCGGACTTTCAGGGAAAAGCCGGAAGGCAGGCTTGTGATTGGCTAAGGGCGGGCGCAGACGGAGTCTGCGCTGTGCGCTCCACCTGGAGCCACGCCCCGCCACGCTCCACCCCGCCCCAGGACGGCTGGCGCCCCTGGGCCAGTGGCCGTTTGGAGAACAGTGCGTGAGCTAGTCACGCCTGAGTCCTCCTGGAGGCCGCGGCGACAGCGCGGTGTGGAACCCGTTCTTTGGTGCGGGACAAAAGCCGGAAGTAACATATTTAGCTCTGGTCACCGGGGAGTCACCGCGCCTGTCCCCTCCGAAAGCCTCAGGCATCACGTTCCCCAACTGCCTAAAGGAATATCTCCTGGTTGGGAGTCGCTCTGGCTCGTCCACTTGCTCATCTTTAAAGATGACAGAGCTGGAGACTTCTCAGGCTTCCTTAGTGCTATAATTCCCTCTTTTCCCAGGACCAACAGACTCTGAGGACAGGGACAAACTCTGACCCTGCATGAAATTCCTGGGAGACGGGCTTTCCCTGGGGAAACGCAGCCTCTTGCAGTTTTCTTCGAGCGCAGGTTTGCCTTCCCAGGGCTCTGCCCATTCCCACCTGAGGGACACTTTGGAGTTCATCTAACCCCCATCTCAGGTGAGCTGGGATGCTCTTTGCCTACAAAGCTAGGTGCATTTTCAGAGTTTGTATCTCCCTCTTGTCTTGGAGGTTTTCTTTTCAATATGATCCCACCAGTGGTCCCGAGGCAGTTCTTCTACCCCACAAAACTAGGCTTACTCTGTAACTGAGACTCCCTGTGGTTCATGCCTTTTCACACGGGGCTTGTTCTCTCCCTCGGCATCCACCGTGCACTCCGCTGTGCTAGGGAGGCTACCGCACAGGGCACACACTTCCCTCATCTGTGAAGACCTTACAATTTTGTAACTCTCTCCAACACGACCCCTCTTACTTCTTGGAGATCTTGGTGTACAGGTATGTAATCCTTCTAACATCCTCTGGGTTCCACGAATCCCACTCTTACCTTCTGCCTTACATCAGCTTCTCATTCCTCCTGTGATCATACTGATCATACCCTAGACCTTGTCAGTTCCAAGGCTTGCAACCCCTGAAGCATCCCACTCTGACCACCACCTCCTGTCTTTCCAGGTTACTCCCGCTAATGCTCTGACACCAAAACTCCCGTAACCCTACCAGTGCCCCTAATCCAGATGTTACTGCCTTCCTCTCTGATGGCTTCTCTCTCCCTATTAAGCTAGCTTAAACTCCATAGTCAATGATATCATCAGTCTCTTGCATACTTCCTCAGCTCCCTCACCTCCCTGTCACTTCATCATATCTGCTTGGTAAAATGAGAGCCCTAGATAAACCCAATTTTCCATCTACTGCAATGCAACTAAACATGGCTGGAGGAAAACCCAAAACCACGCTGACCGCCCTCACTTTAATAATTCCAGCTTTGCCTGGTCTATGCCACTCTTCTGCATGAGTATTTCATACCTCCTCCTCTCTCTTCAGTCCTTCCCACCAACCCCCTCCTTGCGTCCTCCTTCACTAGGAAAATGGAAGTGGAGACTCCCACCACCACAGACTTTCACCACCACATCCACCCATGTCCCCCTCTGCTGCCTGCCTATCACTGTAGATGAACCACCACTGTGTCCACCTAGAGGAAGCCTGCACTTCAGTGCAGGATCCCATCATCTCCATGGCACCACTCCAGCCAGTCTATTCTCTCCCCAACATTTCAGTTTTTACCCGACTATTCCTATCATCATGCAACATTCAGTTTCTGTCATCTTCAAAACAAACTCCTCTTGACTCCATTTTCTATACCAGATACTACACCTTTTCTCTGCGCCCCTTTGTAGCAAAATTTCACAAAACAATTGTCAATATGTTCTCTGTTCCTCTCCTCCTATTCTCTCTTAATTCACTTGGCTCCCAGAACATCATCTGCAGCCCTGGCTGCTCCTCCTCTATGGCGTTTGCTGGTTTTTCCACTCCTGCCTGACCCGTTTAAGTTGGAGAGAGCCCAGAGTGCTCAGCCTTTGGTCTTATCTTCTGTGTTGATACTTATTCCCTGGGTGATCTCATTTTGTCTTGTGGTTTTATGTGCCATCTGTATCAGTTCTCAATTTATTGTATCTCTGCTACAAATTCATACTAATTTCTTACTGTGCAAGAATGGAGTTGGGCCCTTTAAATATTTTTCCTTTGACTGACTTGTTAAGTTTGGTCAGTACATGTCAATATAGAGATTTTGCAGGATTCAAGCAGTCTTTCTTACAGGTTCTGCTCCATTCCGTGGCCAGGCTTCTGCAGGTGGGTGACTTCTCCAGGGCCATCTCCTTCAGTACGTGGTGGCCAGCAGCTCCCCACTCCCTTTCCCCCATGACCTCCCGGAAGTTTTGTCATTGAGTTACTCTCCTGAGACACATCCGCTTCCCCCAGCACTTAGAAAGGGATTTCCAACAAGTTCCAGTGGGCAGCCTTACAGGGACTCCCCTGACACGAGTGGGCCATGGCCATACTACTCCAGTGAGCTCTAGATCTCAGCTGGTGGGGGTGAGGGGGCCGTTCCTGGGCCTTCCATCTCTGCCATAGGGTAGTGGCTGCTCCTCAGATCTGCTATTCTTATATTCTTTAGGGGTCTCTTCTTACTAGCCCATGCCTCATTGCTGCAATACCCTGTTGTAGCTAATAATTCTTAATATAAACTTTTCCTGTTCAAATTACTGTGTGGTTTCTCCTTCCTGATTGGGCCCTGACCAGTACACCATCATTTGCCAACAACTCCCAAATTTACATCATGACTCAGACCTCTCTCTTGAACTTTGGCTGCCTCCCTGACATATCCGTTTGGATGTTTAATAGACATCTCAAACATAACGTGCCCAAATGAAACTCATGATCTTCCTTCTCAAACCAGCTGCCGAGTTTTTATTTCAGTTAATGACAGTTCCATCCATAAAGCTGATTAGGCCAACCACCTTGGACACATCCTTGTCTCCTCTTTTTATGTCCTCCATATCCAACCTGTCAGAAAATTCCTGTTGACAGTACCTTTAAAATATAACCAGAGTCCAACCACCTATTACCATCTCCAGTACTACCACTCTGGGCCGAGCCCCATCTTATCACACAGATTCCTGCAAAACCTCTTGATTCGTCTTCCTGCTTCCATCCTTGCCCTTGGACAGCCACTTCACAATGCAGCAGCCAGAGTGACCCTGTTAAAACATAAAGCACCACTGGGAGTTTAAATTGGTATAAACAGTCTGGAAAATGGTTCGGCATCCTTATTATTACTGAGCATAAACCTACCCTATAAGCCAGTGACAGAAATATATACTGAAAGACATATACAAGAATGTTCATAGCATTGTCCAAATTTGGAAAACCCCAAAAGTCCATCAACAAAAGCATTAATAAACTGTAGTATATTCATACACTGGAGTAGTATGTAATAATGAAAATAAACTACCATGAGCAACAACTTAGATTATGTTTAGCAAAAGAAGCCAGATACAAAGGAGAACATGTATGATTCCATTTATATAAAGTTTGAAACTAGGCAAAATTAACATATGGCAATAGAAGTCAAGAAAACTGTTACTTTACAGAGGAGGGGATGTATGACTGGGAGGGGCCGTGGGTGCAGCTTCTGGAGGGCTAGTGATGCTGTTTCCTCATCTGGTGCTAGTCAGTGGGTGTGCTTCCTTTGTAAATATTTACTGAGCTGTACATCTGTGCTCTGTGTACTTTCTGAATGTATATCCTATTTTAATTTTTAGGTTTATAAAACAAAAAAACACGTAAGATCAAGTCATTCCTCTACTCAAAACCCTTCGATGGCATCCATTTCATTTCAGGAAAAAGTCAAAGTCCTTACAATAACATCTCAGCTCTGCTTGTCTTGGTTCATCTTCTCAGACTTCATCTCCTATTACACTCTCCTTTGCTCACTAGCCTTCGGTGCCACTGGCCTCCTTGCTCTTCTGGGAAGATGCAGGCGTGCTCCTGCCTTTGAGTCTTTGCATTGGTTCCTCTTCCTCCAGATATTCATGTAGCCAATTCCTTCACCTTCTTTAAACTTTTGCTCAACTCTCCCCTTTCTACAAGGCCTTTCCTGACTCCCCACCTTCACCTCAGCTCTCCCAGTGCTCTTATCCTGCCCTATTTTTGATAGCATTTATCATGTTGAAACATGCACACATGTAATTAACTGTCTCTCCCTGCGGAGGGCAGGGAATTTGGTCTGTTTTATTCAGTGGTGTATCACAAGTGACTAGAACAGTCCCTGGCATATAGTAAGTGCTCAGTTCCCACTTGTTGAATAATGAATGGATCTGAAAATGAAAATGTGTTAGGCAGCTTCTGACCTGGCCCCAATGATCCCTACCCCCTGGTTTCACACCCTTGAATTCACCCTTGTGTGTGAGCTGGACTTACTGACTTGCTTCTAATAAATGGAATCCACAAAAGTGGTTGGATGTCACTCACGTGGTTAGGTTATAAACGACTGTGACTTCTGTCTTGTGGGTATACTCTCTATTGCTATCTCAGATCACACATTTTGATGAAGCAAGCTGCCCTGTTGGGAGCCCCAAGTGGCAGGGAACTGAGGACAGCCTCTGAGGGTTCCTCTCAGCGAGGGACTGAGGCCCTCAGGCTAACAGACCTGACTAGCACAGACCTGAATCCTGCCAACAGCCACATGAGCGGGCCTGGAAAATGATCTTTCCCAAGTCAATCTCTGAGATGACTAAAGCCGAGGTTGCTGTCTGTGAAAGACCCTGGGCCAGAGTCACCTTGCTAAGCTGTGCCCAGATCCTGACCCACAGAAACTGTGAGATCAAAGTGTTGTTGTAAGCCACTAAGTTTTCAGGCAATTTGTTGCTCACCAATAGATGACATAGAGGAAAAGAAAACATGAAACTGTTAAACAATATTCATAGAAGGAAGAAGCAGAGAAAAAATATGCATGCTTATCAAGTACCTACATTTTGACAGGCACTTCCAGATGCTTTTAATGTATTTTCTCAAAAATGGATATAAATGGTGTATTAGTCAGAGTTCTTGAGAGAAACAGAACAAATAGGGTGTGTGTGGAGAGAGAGATTTTAAGGAATTGGCTCACGTGTTGTGGGGGCTGGCAAGTCTGAAATCTGTAGGGCAGGATACCAGGCTGGAGACACAGAGAAGAGTCAAGGTTGCAACTTGAAGTCTCTGGGAGAATTCCTTCCTCTTCAGCAGATTTCAGTCTTTTCTCTTAAGGCCTTCAACTGATTGGATGGATTGGATGAGGCCCACCCACATTACGAGGGTAATCTGCTTTCCTCAAAGTCTACTGATTTAAATGTTAATCTCATCTAAGACAAAAAAGACCTTCACAGCAACAGTTATTTGGGTACTGTGACCTAGCCAAGTTGACACATAAAATTAACGGACACAAATAGCAAAGTTATCAGATTTCAGATAAGAGAGAAAACATCATCGTGGGCTAGAGTTCTCAGGCCATTCTTCTGATGATTCATCAAAAATGGGTTAGAATAGTTGAGGAGGATTAGGAAGGGGTCTATATGTAAGAAGAGACACTTGAGTAAGACTTGGAAGCATTTAGGATAAGGAGAAGTAACATTTTTGTCCATCAGGTACTTATTTCTTTTCATTATCAAACAATGCAATGCTACTGGCCTCCAGTATAAAAAATAATGCACAGATCACATATAAAGAATAAAACAAACACAGGTGTACACATTACCCAACCTAAGGAAAAGAATATAAGCAATGACTTTAAAGCTCACTGTGTGCCCCTCCTCCATAAGATCCCGAAAAAAGTAACCACTATTTATAACTTTGTATTTATCATTACCCAGATGTTCATTATAGTTTTATTGCTATGTATACTTCCATAAATAATATGTTAAGTTTTAAATATTTTGGACTAATACATAGTTTTTTATTATGTGATTATAACATAATAAATTTATTCATTCTTCTGTCTATGAACATTTGAGTTGCTTCCAGTTTTTGTTTTTCTTTTACAAACAATGTCTCCTGTTACATATATGAAGTTGCCAGATCTTAGGATATATATATCTTTAGCTTGTAGAATACTGCCAAACCATTTTCAAAAATGAGTCAGTCATGACAACAAGATACCACTAAATACATATTACAATGGCTAACCATTTTTTAAAAAATCAACAAGACCAAATGCCGATGAGGCTGTGGAGCAACAGGAGTGTTCATTCCTTGCTGGTGGGAATGCAAAATGGTACAGCCACTTTGGAAGATAGTTTGGCAATTTCTTACAAAGCGAAATATACTCTTACCATACAATGTGGCAATCATGCTCCTAGTTATTTAGCCAACTGATTTGAAGCTTACATCCACACAAAAAACTGCATGCAAATGTTTACAGCAGCTTATTCACAATTGCCCAAAAGTGAAGCAACCAAGATGTCCTTCAACAGGTGAACGGAGAATAAACTGTGGTACATTCAGATATTGCACTATTATTTGGTGTTAAAAATGAAGGAGACACTGATTCATACAACAACATGGACAAATTTCAAATGTGTTTTGCTAAGTGAAAGGAGCCAGCCCCAAAAGTTTCATTCATATGACATTCTAAAACATGCAAAACTATAGGAATGGAAAACAGATAGCAGTTGCCAGGGATTGGACAGAAGGAATGTTTAACTACAGAAGGGACACACAGGAATTTTTAAGGAGATAAAACTATAAATTTCCCTCCAAGCACTACCTTAGCTGCATTCCACAAGTTTTGATACATTGCATTTGTATTATCCTTCAGTTAGAAATATTTCTAAATTCCCTTGTGACTCTTCTTTGACCCTGGGTTACTTAGAAGTGTGCTTTAATGTTTTCAAACATTTGGGCTTTGTTTTGTTTTGTTTTGTTTCGTTTTACTGATTTCTATTAAAATTCCATTGTAATTAAACATAATCTATGAGTTCAGTCTTTCAAAATTCATGGATTGTTGTTTTATGGCGAAGCACATGGTCTATCTTGGTGAACATACTGTCTGCTGTTGTTGGGTGCACTGTCCATAAAAGTAATTTAGGTCAAGGTAATTGATAGTGTTTTCCAGACCTTCTATGTTTTTACTTATTTTCTGTCTAGTTGTGCTATCAACTGTTGAGATAGAGAAGTATTAAAACTTCCAACTCCAATTATAGATTTTTCAGTTTCCCCCTTCTGTTGAATTTTTCTTCACGTTTTGAAGCTTTATTATTAGGCATATATACATTTATTGTGGTGATGCCTTCCTGAAGAACTGACACTTTCATGTTTCTGTAGATTATTTAAATGTTTTTCAGTATTCTAGCTTGATTTCTTTATAATGTTTTTTAAGCATATCACTTTGTATAGTTTTCTTAGTGGTTGTTCTGTGCATTATAGTGAACATACATAACTTATCACAGTCCACTGCTGTTGATGTTTTACAACACTTTAAGTGAACTGTAGAAAGATCACTTCCATTTAGGTTCCTTTGCCCTCCTTATTAAATATAATTACCTTAAGTATTTCCTCTACATACATCGAGCACTACATCAGATGATGTCATAATTTTTGCTTCAGCTGTCAAGTGGGATTTAAGAAATTCCTGAGAATTAGGATAGTCTATTATATTTACCCCTATTGCTAGCCATTCAGGCATTCTTTTCCTTTGTGCATGCCAAACCTTGTTATAATTTACTTTCTGTTTAAAGAACTTTCTTTAGCCATTCTTAAGGGCAGGCTTGCTAGCAACATATTTTCTTAGTTTTTCTTTGTCTGAGAATGTCTTTATATGTCCTCATTCTTAAAGGCAATTTTTGCCAGTTGAGATTCTTTTCTTTCAAAAATGGAAAAATTTTGTGCCACTTCCTTCGGACCTTCATGGTTTCTAATGAGAAATCCAGTGTCATTGTCACTTCTTTCTCACTGCTTTCAAGATTTTTTGTCTTTAGTTTTCAGAAGTTTGACTATGTGTCTTAGAGTGGCTTTCTTTGTATTTATCCTCTTTGGTGTTTGCTAAGCTTCTTTAATCTGTAGGTTTGACTTTTGTCAAATTTGCTAAGTTTTAAACTATTATTTCTTCAAATACTTTTTCAGGACTACCTCTTCCTACTCTCTTCTGGGACTCCAATGGCACAAATGTTAGATCTTCTGTTATAGTCCCATAGGCCCCTGAGGCTCTGTTCATTTTTTTTTTCAGCCTATTTTCTCTCTGTTCTTCACACTCGGTAATTTCTATTTTTCTATCTTCAAGTTCGCCAATTCATTCCTCTGTCACCACCGTTTTATTCTTGGGCATATCAATGGAGTATTTTTAAATAATTAATAATTCATACACCCACTCCATCTCCCCCCAATTCCCATTATTAATATCTTCCATTACAATATATTTGTTACATTTAATAAGCCAATATTGATATATTAACTATGGTCCACAATTTACGTTAATATTCACCTCTTGTGTTGGATTTTGGACTTTGACAAATGCATAATGACATGATCTTTACAGTTTCATAAAAAATAATTTCACCATCCTAAAAATTCCCTGTGCTTCATTCACTCTTCCCTCTCCCTAAACTGCTGGCAATCAGTGATCTTTTACTTTCGCTATAGTTTTGCCTTTTCTGGAATGTCATATAGTTGGAATCATATAGTATGTAGCCTTTTCAGATTGGCTTCTTTTACCTAGTAAAAATGCATTCAAGGTTCCTCTGTCTTTTCATGTCTTAATAGCTCATTTCTTTTTATCACTGAATAATACTCCATTGTATGGATCTACCAGAGTTTATTTATCAATCACCTATTGAAGGACATCTTGGTTGCTTCAGCTTTTGGTAATTATGGATAAAACTGATACAAACATTCACGTGCAGGTTTTTGTGTGGACATAAGCTTTCAACTCAGTTGGATACAAGACTAGGAATGCAACTAGTGGATCATGTGGTAAGAGTATGTTTAGTTTTGTAAAAAACTGCCAAACTGTCTTTCAAAGTGGTTGTACCATTTTGCATTCCCATCAACAATGAATGAGTGTTCCTTTGCAGTGTATCCTCACAAGCATCTGGCATTATCTGTTTATTGGATTTTATCTATTCTAATAGGTATGTAGTGGTATCTTATTGTTTTAATTTGCAATTCCCTAGTGATATCTAATATTTAGCATGTTTTCATATAACTACATGCCATCTGCATATCTTCTTTGGTGAGGTGGCTGTTCAGATCTTATGCCACTTTTTAAACCATGTTGTTTGTTTTCTTATTACTAAGTTTTAAGAGGTCTTTGAATATTTTGGATACAAGTCCTTTATTAGGTATGTTTTGCAAATATTTTTTCACATCTGTGGCTTCTATCTTCATTTTCTTAGTTTTTTTGGCAAAGCAGAAGTTTTCAGTTTTAATAAAGTACATCTTTTTTTCCATCATGGATTATACTTTTGGTGTTGTATCTGAAAACTCATTGTCAAACCCAAGGTCACCTAGATTTTATCCTATATTATCTTCTAGATGTTTTATGGTTTTTCACTTTACATTTAGGTCTATGATTCACTTTGAGTTAATTTTTGTGAAGCATGTAATATCTATGTCTGGATTTTTTTTGCATTTGAATGTCCACTTGTTTCAGCACCATTTGTTGAAAAGACTACCTTTGCTCCATTGAATTGCCTTTGCTCCTTGGTCAAAGATCAGCTGGCTATATTCATGTGGGTCTATTTCTGGGCTCTTTATTCTGAATCACTGGTCAACTTCTCTATTCTTTCACCAGTGCTATGCTTTCTTGATTACTGTAGCTGTATATAAGTATTAAAGAGGGGTAGGTCATTCCTCTGTGTTCTTTAGCATTCTGTTGGCTATTCTAGGTCTTTCGCCTTTTCATATAAACTTAGAATCAGTTTGTAAATATCCACAAAATAACTTGCTAGGATTTTGATTGGGATAGAATTGAATTTGTACATCAAGATGAGGAGTATTAATATCTCAACAATACTGAGTCTTGCTATCCTTCAACACAGAGTATCTATCAATTTATTTAGATCTTCTTTGACTTCTTTAATGAGAGTTTTGAAGTTTTCCTCACACAGATCCTGTACATATTTTGTTAGATGTATGCCTAAATATTTCATTTTTGATTTACTAATGTAAATGGTATCCTGTTTTTACTTTCAAATTCCAAGAATTCATTGCTGGTATAGAGGAAAGCAATGGCCTTTTGTATATTAACTTTATATGTTGCAACCTTGCTATAGTCAGGGATTTCCCTGTTGTTGTTGATTCTTTAGGATTTTCTACATAAATAATCATATCATTTGTGAACAAAGACAGTTTTATCCATTCCTTCCTAATCCATATACCTTTTATTTCTTTTCCTTGTCCTATTGCATTTGCTAAGATTTCCAGTCTGGTTTGAATAAGAGTGTTCAGGGTGATATCTTTGCCTTGTTCCAGATCTTAGAGGAAAAGCATCTAGTTTCTCACCATTAATAATGATGTTTGCTATAGGTTTTTTGGTAGAGTTCTTTTTTAAGTTGAGGGAGATCCCCTCTATTCCTAGTTTGCTGAGAGTTCAACATTAATAGATGTTGCATTTATCAAAGGCTTTTTCTACATTTATTGATATGATTATATGATTTTTCTTCCCTGTTGATATGATGGGTTACATTAATTGGTTTTCAAATGTTGAGCCAGCCTTGCATATCTGGAATAAATCCCACTTATCATGGTGTATAATTCTTTATATACAATGTTGGATTCAATTTGCTAATATTTTTTTGAGGACTTTGCATCTGTGTTTATGAGATCTGTGTTTATGGTCTGTAGTTTTCCTTTCTTGTAATGATTTTATCTGGTTTTGGTATTAGCGTAATGCTGATCTCAGAGAATTAAGTAGGGAATGTTCCTTCTGCTTCTATTTTCCATAAAGGATTGTAGGGAATTTATATCATTTCTTCTTTAAATGTTTATTAGAATTCATCAGTGAAACCATCTGGGTCTGGTGCTTTGTCTTTTGGAAGATTATTAATTATTGATTCAACTTCTTTAACAGAAGTTGAAGTCTGTTCGGATTGTCTACCTCTTACCTCTGTCTAGTCTTATTCGGATTGTCTACCTCTCCTTATGTGAGTCTTGGTAGTGCTTTACTTTCCTAGGGCTGCTATAAAAAATTAGCACAAACTAGGTGGCTTAAAACAACAGGAATTTCTTCTCTCACAGTCTTGGAGGCTAGGATGCTGAAGCAAAGGTATTCATAGGGCCATGCTCTCTCTCAAGACTCTAGAGAATAATCCTTCCCTGTCTCTTCTAGCTTCTGAGGGTTGCTGGCAATCCTTGGCATTCCTTGAACTGTTGACTCTAATCTCTGCCTCTTTTCACATGGCCTTCCTCCCTATTTTTGTGTCTGTTTTCTGTTTTTATAAGGACACCAGTCATTGGATTAAGACCCAACCTAATACATTATTAACACACTTTTATTTAACTAATTACATCTATTTCCGGATAAGATCCTATTTCCAAATAAGGTCACATTCTGGGGTTCTGGTGGACATTAATTTTCAGGGGACACTATTCAACCCAGTACAGGTAGTTTGTGTCTTTCAAGGAATTGGTCTATCTGATCTAAGTTATCAAATTCATGAATACACAGTTGTTTAAAATATTCCTCTTATCTTTTTAGTATCCATGGAATCAGCAGTGATGGCTCTTCTTTTATTCCTGATACTAGTAATTTGTATTTTCTCTCTTTTTTTGTTAGCCCAGGTAGAGCTTTATCAATTTTATTGAATTTTTAAGAACAAGCTTTTGATTTCATTGATTTTCTCTGTTTTCCTGTTTTTAACTTCACCGATTTCTGCTTTAACTTTTATTATTTATTTTCCTTGGCTTACATTGGGTTTAATATGCTCTTTTTTCTTGTTCCTAAGGTGGAGCTTAGATTATTGACTTTGATGTTCTTCTCTAATATATACATTCAATGCTATAAGTTTCCCTAAAAGTTCTGTTTTTGCTATATCCCATAAATTTAGATAAGTTGCATTTTCATTTTTACTTAGTTTGAAATGTTGGGGGGGCGGGTAAGATGGGCCCTGAGCTAACATCCATTGCCAATCTTCCTCTTTTTGCTTGAAGAACATTGTCCCTGAGCTAACATCTGTGCCAATCTTCCTCTATTTTCTATGTGGGATGCCGCCAGTGAGGCTTGACAAGCATTGTGTAGGTCCAAGCCTGGGATCTGAACCCACAAACCTTGGGCTGCCGAAGCAGAGCACAAGAACTTAACCTACACCACCGGCCCGTGAAATATTTTTTAATTTCTCTTGAGACTACTACTTCTTTGCCCCATGTGTTGTTTAGAAGTGTGTTACTAATCTCCAAATATTTTGAGATTTTCTAGCTGTCTTTCTGCTATTGATTTCTAATTTAATTCCATTGTGGTCTGAGAGCATACCTTGTAAAATGTCTATTCTTTTAAATTTGTTAAGGTGTATTTTATTGCCAGAATGTGGTCTATCTTGGTGAATGTTCCCTGTGAGCTTGAAAAGAATGTGTAATCTGCTGTTGTTAGATGAAGTATTTTATAAATGGCAATTACAGTTGAGTGATAGTGCTGTTCAGTTCAACTATATCCTTACTGATTTTCTGCCTGCTAGATCTGTCAATTAATGAAAGATCAGTGTTGAAGTTTCCAACTATACTAATGGAATCACCTATTTCTCCTTGCAATTCTGTCAGTTATTGCCTCATGTAATTTTATACTCTGTTGCTAGGTGAACACACATTAAGGATTGTTATGACTTCTTGGAGAATTGATCCCACTGTCATTATGTAATGCTCTTCTTTATCCCTGATAATTCTCCTTGTTCTGAAATTTGCTTTGTCTGAAATTAATACAGATACTGTAGCATTCTTTTGCTTCATCTTAGCACGGTATACGTTTCTTCACCCCTTTCCCTTTTTTTTGTTAAAATACACAAAACATAGAATTTATCACTTTAAGTATACAGTTAAGTAGCATGAAGTACATCCACACTGTTGTGCAACGATCACCTCTATCCATTTCCAGAATTTTTCATCATCCCAAACTGCAACGCTGTGCCCATTAAACAATAACTCCCGTTCCCCTCTCCACCCAGCCCCTGGGAACAACTAGTCTACTTTCTGTCTCTTCAAAGTTGACTCTTCTAGGTACCTCATATAAGTGGAATTATACAATATTTCCCTTTTCCATCTGGCTTATTTTACTTAGTATAATGTTTTCAAGGTCCATCCATGTTATAGCATGTATCAGAATTTAATTCCTTTTTAAGTCTATATGTTACATTGTCATTAATATGTTTTATTTATCCATTCATTCATCAATAGTAACAAAAGAAAACATAGATAAATTGGACTTAATCAAAATAAAGAACTTTTCTGCATAAAATCACACTATCAAGAAAGTGAAAAAACCTACAGAGAGGAAGAAATATTCACTTATCATATACCTGATAGGGGGTTACTATCTAGAATATATAATGAACCCCTACAACTCAACAACAACAAAACCCAAACAACCAATTCAAATATGGGCAAAAACCTGAATAGACATTGTTCCAAAGTAGATATACAAATGGCCAATAAGCATGTAAGAAGATGCTCAACATCTTTAGTCATTAGGGAAATTAAAGTCAAACCCATAATGACATATCACTTCACATGTACTTAAGTGATATAATTTTTAAAAATGGAAAAGAACAAGTGTTGACAAGGATTTGAAGAAATTGGAACCCTTGTGCACTGCTGGTGAGAATGTAAAATGGTGCAGATGCTGTGGAAGAGTATGGAGGTTCCTCAAAAAATTAAACATAGACCTACCATATGATACTGCAATTCTGTTTCTGGATATATACCCAGAAGAATTGAAAACAGGGACTCAAACAGATACTCGTACACCAATGTTAATAGCGGCATCATTCACAATAGCCAAAAGGTAGAAACAATCAATGTGTCCATCAGCAGATAAGTGGATAAACAAAGTGTGATTTATACATACAAGTAATATTATTCATCTTTAAAAATGAATGAAATTTTGAACTTTTGCTACAACATGGATACACCTTGAAAACTTTAAGCTAAGTGAAATAGGCCAGGTACAGAAAGACAAATATTGTGTGACTTCACTTACAGCAGGTACCTAAATAGGCAAATTTATAGAGACAGAGTTGAAAGAGGTCCGTCAGGGCTGGGTGGACAAGACTGGGGAGTTACTGTTTAAGGGGCACAGAGTTTATGCTGGGGATGATTTAAAAATTTGGGTATAGATAATGGTGGTTACAGAATATTGTGAATGTATTTAATGGCACTGAACTCTACACTTACAAATGGTTAAAATGATAAATATTATGTTATTTTTATTTTACCATCATAAAAAATTAGTATGCCCAAATCAGATGAAAAAGTGGTTGTACCTTACTATTTTCCCATCCACACTGTATGAAAGATTTATTTTCACCAGTAGTTGCAATGGTCAGTTTAATTTTTAAATTTTAGACCTTCTGATAGGTGTGTGATAGTATCTCATTGTGGTTTTAATTTACATTTCTCTAATTACTAATGATCTTAAAAGATTTTGACATGTGTTTATTTCCTATATATGTATATCTTCTTTGGTCAGGTTTCTGTCCCATTCTTTAGTTGATTTTTTTATTGAGTTTATTTATTTAGTTATGTATTTATTTTTATTGAGTTGTTGGGGGTATCTTTATCATTGAGTTTTAAAAAAGTGTTATTTTCATTTTATTTTAAATTATAATACAGTAAAATTAACTTTTTCATATGGTTTATGAATTTCAAAACATGTACAGATTCATATAGCCACCACCACTGTCAGGAAACAAAATAATGCCCACCAAGATCTCTCATGATATCCCTCCATAGTCACATTTCACCACAGAGGACACTTTGCAAACACTGATGTGCTCTTCTTCGTTCTAGTTTTGTCTTATTGAGAATGTCATATAAATGGAATCATACAATATGTCGCCTTCTGCAACTGGCCTTTTTTCAGCTTTATTGAGATATAATTGACAGATAGCACATGTAAGTTGAAGGTATACAATGTGATGATTTGATACACACATATATTGCAAAATGATTACAAAAAGTTATTTAACACCTCCATCCTATCACATAATTACCTTTTCTTCATATGTGGCGATAACATTTAAGACCTTTCTTAACAACTTTCAAGTATATAATATAGTACTGTTATAGTCACCATAGTGTATATTAGATCCCCAGAACTTATTCATCTTATAACTGGAGGTTTGTACCCTTTGACTGACATCTACCCATTTCTCCCACCCCTCAGATCCTTGCAACCACCATTCCACTCTCTATTTCTATGAATTCATCTTTTTTAGATTCCACATATAATGAAAACATACAGCATTGATCTTTCCCTGTCTGACTCATTTCACTTAGCATAATGCTCTCAAAGTTCAGCCATGTTGTCACAAAAAGCAGGCTTTCCTTCTTTTTTATGGCTTAATAATATTCCTGTGTGTGCATGTGCGTGTGCGTGTGTGTGTATGTAACCACATCTTCTTATCTATTCATCTGTCGATGGACACTTGGGTTGTTTCCATGTGTTTGCTGTTGTGAATAATGCTGCAATGAACATGGGGTGCAGATATCTCTCTGAGATAGTGATTTCATTTCCTTCAGAAATATACCCAGCAGTGGGATTGCTGGATTGTATGGTAGTTCTATTTTTAATATTTTGGGGAGCATCCATAATGTTTTCCATAGTGGCTGTACCAACTTACGTTCCCACCAAGAGCGCACAAGGGTTCCCTTTTCTCCACAGCCTCATCAACACATCTCTTTTTGATGATAGCCTTTCTAACAGCTGTGAGGTGATATCTCATTGTGGTTTTGATTTGCATTTCCCTGATGATTAGTGATGTTGAGCATCTTTTTATGTACCTGTTGGCCATTTGTATGTCTTCTTTGGAAAAATGTCTATTCAGGTCCTCTACTCATTTTTTAATTGGATTGGGGGTTTTTGCTATTGAGTTGCATGAATTCCTTATATATTTTGGATATTAACTCCTTATCAGATAGATGGTTTGTAAATATTTTCTCCCATTCTGTACATTGCCTTTTCATTTTGCTGATTGTTTCTTCTGCTCTGCAGAAGCTTTTAGTTTAATATACTCTCTTGTTATTTTTGCTGCTTGCGCTTTTGGTGTCATATCCAAAAAATTATTGCCAAGACCAAGGTCAAGGAGATTTTTCCTTTTTTGCGTGTGTGTGAGGAAGATTGGCCCTGAGCTAAAATCTGTTGCCAATCTTCCTCTTTTTACTTAAGGAAGATTGTTGCTGAGCTAACATCTGTGCCAATCTTCCTCTATCTTATGTGGGATGCCACCACAGTGTGACTTGACAAGTGTTTCTAGGTCTGCACCCGGTATCCAGACCTGTAAACCGTGGGCCACTGAAGCAGAGCATGTGAACTTAACCACTACACCACTGGGCCAGCCCCTTTCCCTGTAGGAAAGTCTTGAATCCATTTGGGGTTAATTTTTGTGAGTGGTGTAAGATAGGAGTCCAATTTCAATCTTTTGCGTGTAAATATTGTTTTCCGAACACCATTTAATGAAGAAATTATCCTTTCCCCATTGAGTATTCTTGGCTCCCTTGTCAAGTATTAGTTGATTGTATATACATGGGTTTATTCAGTGCTCTTGGTTCTGTTCCACTGGGCTATGTGTCCGTTTTTATGTCAGTACTATACCGTTTTGAATACTACAGCTTTGTAATAAAGTTTGAAATCAAGAAGTGTGATGCCTTCAGCTTTGTTCTTCTTTCTCAGGACTGCTTTGGCTATTTAGGGACTTTTCTGGTTCCGCACAAATTTTAGGATTTTTTTTTCTATTTCTGTGAAAAATGCCATTGGAATTTTGGTAGAGATTGCACTGAATCTATAAATGGCTTTGGGTAGTATGGACATTTTAACAATATTTATTCTTCCAATCAAAGAACATGGGATATCTTTCCACTTGTTTGTGTCTCCTTCACTTCCTTTCTTCAAAGTCTTATACTTTTCATTGTACAGATTTTTCAGTTCTTTGGTTAAATTTATCCCTAAGTATTTTATTGTTTTTGATGCTATTGTGAATGGGATAGTTTTATTTCTTTTTCACCTATTTCTTTGTTGGTGTATAGAAATGCAATGATTTCTGTATGTTGATTTTATATCCTACAACTTTACTGCATTTGTTGATTCCAATAGTTCCAATAGTTTTTTGGTTGAGTCCTTATGATTTTCTCTATATAATATCATATCACCTGCAAATAAAGACAATATTACTTCTTCCTTTCCATTTTGGATGCCTTTTACTTCTTTATCTTGCCTGATTCCTCTAGCTAGGACTTCCAGTGTTATGTTGAATAAGAGTAGTAATGGTGACTACTATTATCTTGTTCCTGATCCTAGAGGAAAATCTTTCAAACTTTCACTGTTGGGTATGATGTTAGCTGTGGGCTTGTCAAATATGGCCTTTATTATGTTGAAGTATGTTCTTTCCATACCCAATTTGTTGAGAGTTTTTATTATGAAAGGATGTTGTATTTTGTCAAATGCTTTTTCTGCATCTATTGAGAAAATCATGTTTTACCCTTTCATTCTATTAATGTGGTGTATCATGCTTATTGATTCATTTATGTTGAACCATCCTTGCATCCCAGGAATAAATCCCACTTGATCATGGTATATGATCTTTTCAATGTGCTTTTAAACCTGGTTTTCTAATAATTTGTTGAGAATTGTTGCATCTATATTCATCAGGGATATTGGTTTACAGTTTGCTTTCCTTTTGTCTTATAAGACAATTTTTAAATTATTTTTATTTTTAAGATAAGCATCCACATTGACAATCTAGAAACAGTCCTTGCTGACACTTTGGATATATACGAATAAAATGGTTAAAAGTGATTCCCCAATTTTCAGTGAAAAACTAGGAAAAAAGAACATGTTCACGCTGCAGCTGAATTTCTCTGTCCTCTTTTTCAAAAAATCTTATTTTGCTACCAAGCCACTCCCCAAACCATGAAAAAAAAAGAATTTTTCAAAAAGCCAACAAAACCTAGAAATAAGAATCTAGATATCAAGCCAAAAGTACCCCTCCTAGCAGGACTGTTGCAAAAAAAGGGTAGGAAGCCAAATTTCCATAGCTCATTAGAAAAGACCTTTAAAAAGAAAGAATTCAGAAAGTTAGGACTGGAACTACAGTGGGGTGGAGTTCAAAAAAGGGATAATTAAAGAAAGTTCAGCTTGTGCAGTTTGGAAATATATTAGGCTTTCTCCTGTTCCAGCAAAGGCAATATAAATATGAGCTGGTGGAGTTAATATTAAAACTGTTCTTACCAGCGGAGGGTAGCGTGAGAGTAAAGGGAGAGAATGCAGAACCAAAGGAAGCAAAGTCAAGTCATTCTGAAGCTAGGCTCTACTGCCCAGGAAAGTTGAATAGGGCTGAATTCCCCTGAGCCAGCACTGTTAAACCTCAGAGTTGGCTCAAAACCAGTGGACTATATACCACTAATAAATATCAGGTGACCCACAGTGTTTGTGGTATTAAAAAATATTTTTAAATTTATCTATAAATTTCTGTTCTGAAAAGCAGTTTTTCCGTGAAAAGCAACACGACACTGGGCCATCCAATCAGTTATAGAGTAAAGGGCTTCCTCCAAAGAAAACTTAGCAGAAACTTAGGTTGGAAGGAATGTAACATGGAGGAAATGAGATCAAGCTCTTGGTACAATTTTAATAAGGCTTCTACCCGCCTCAGTTGTAAGGAGTAGCACTGAGGGGGCTCCCATAGAATCTCTAAGAGGGATGCTCCTCAGAGATAAAAAGGTCCATAAGTTTAACCCTTGACTCCTCTCCTCATCTAAAGCTTGGGGAAGAAAATAAATACTTAATTTTTAATTAGTCAGAGCTTCGGGCACACTATAGAATTTAATATTCTCTAGTTTTAATTTTCTGAAGCTTTGGCTTATACTTTTCTCAATTATGTTATATTGAAAAATGTATGAATGTGCCTTAATCAGTACTACCACACGAAAACATAAACCTTGTTCTTCCAAATCTCCTTACATAGGAAGAGTGACTGAACAGTACCCTAAATATCCTGCAAAGTTACTTTGTGTACTTGACAAAAGATTAGGGCAAACCATTCCACTTCCATATCTTGAGTAGTAAGAGTCAACTAGTCTTCAATCTCATCTTCCCAAATATCTCCATTACCATCCACAGCATGGAACAACCGGTTAAAATACAGCAAAGCAGGATCATTGAAACATTTATAAGGGCTTGCTCTGGAGAGAGAACTCATGCAAATCCAGCAGAAATACTGCATACAGTCAGTACATGTCATCTTGTTACATCCATCTAATTTATCTATGGTAGTCCCACAACACGCAAAGTTGAGGGAGGTGTGGATTTGGCACTTTGAGAATTGGGGGTGCCTGTGCACCAATCGAGGGATCCTCAGGTAAGATTTTCCCAGTGATTTGTGAGCAGGCCTCCTACTGGGGTCTAGAATGCTGTCAGCAGGAACTGCATCCCTTTAACGCCCTCTGATATTCTTACTTGCCTCTTTCCTGATCTCCTCCCTCTCCCTAGCCATGGAGCTGTTGATTTAACACTCTGGGTGATGCAGGAGAGAGACCAGGTTCTTTAGCAGCATCCCACACAGCTATGGAAGCTGGGCACTCACTCACTACTGTCCCTTTTATTCTGCAGGAGGGATCCTCAGCCTCCTTTCTCTAAGCTGTGCTGCCTCGGAGAAAGGAACGATGCAGACAAAGTTCCTCTTACCCACTCCAATGTGTCCAAACTTGTTTTTTGCTCCAATGGGGTGCTTGAAATTCTCCTCTAGAAACCTGGGCTTCTACAAAGGCTCTTTCATCCATGGGTGTCTATCCAAGTCAGCATTTTCCAGGTGCTCCTGGACCAGGGCCAAGAGGTGCTGGAGTTGGATCACAGGCTCCACTCAGTTCCATAACCCATATGGGGTCTGTCTGCTTATCAACAGATGCACAGATGGGCAAGACTCCTTCCAGGTTGCTTGCTGTATAATGCTGGATCCCACAGCTCCATAGAGGCACTTTTGTTCACTGACAGACGTCAAATTTTAGATATTCAAAGAGTGAAGAAAACAAGGGATGTCTTAGGCCACCATGATGCTGACATCACACTCCTGCATCTTTTTCTTTACTTCTAATTTTGAGACAATTTTGAACCTTCAGGAAAGTTGTAAGTATGGTACAAAAAACTCATATATATATTTCACTCAGATACCAAATTCGAGTTTCACCAATTGTTCTAATAATGCCTTTTAGGAAAAGGATCCATCTAGGGTCATGTGCTTTATTCAGGTGTCAGATCTCTCTAGTCTCCCTCAACTTGAGACAGTTCCTCAATTTCCTGGACTTTGATTACCTTGGCATTTTGAGGATTATAATACAGCCACTTTGTAGATTGTACCTCAATTTTGCTTTGCCTGATGTTTCCTCATGAGTGGACCGTCATTATCCATTGGCTGAACTGTCACTGAAATGACGTTGAGTTTTCATACTGCATCCTCTCAGGTGTACATGATGTTAATTACAGGTGGCACATGATGCTGCTTAAACCGTTAGTGATAGTGTTACCTTTGATCACTTAATTAAGGTGGTGTCTGCCATGTTATCATATTACAGCCCCGTTTTGGGAAACCCTTTGGCAGTTTCTTATAAAGTTGAACATATATTTGTCATACGATCGAATACCACCACTCCTAGGTATTTACACAAGGTAATGAAAACCTATGTTCACAAAAATATTTCTATATAAACGTTCACAGGAGCTTTATTTGTAACAGACAAAAGTTGAAAACAAACCAAATGACCTTCAACAGGTGAATGGATAAATTGTGGCACATCCATAGAATGGAATACTACTCAGAAATAAAAAGCAATGAACTACTGATGCATGCAATAACATAGATGAATCTCAAAACTACTATGTAGTCATCAAAGATTACATAATCTATCCATTTATATGATATTGTAGAAAAAGAAAAATTATAGGGAGAGAAAACAGAGCAGTGGTTGCCAGAGCTTGAGCATGGTGATAGTTACATGATTGCATACATTTGTCAAAACCTATTAAACAGTCCACTTGTAAAAGAGTGAATTTTATTTTATGTAAAATTATACCTCAGTAACCCTTATTTCAATAAAAATACTATTGGGGTCAAGTCAAAAGAACACAGGAGTCAATTTGAAAGGACTCCAGGGACCAAAGACCGGACCATTTAGGCACAGAAGAATAGACTGCAACTGATTGAAAACCTGCAAATATGTAAAAATCCATGAGTCCAAATGATGCAAAGAGAGAGAGGGAGCAGAAGATGAAAAGAACTTCATTGGTCAACATTAGAAATATCCAGAAAATCAACTCATTAATCAGAATTAAAAATGGAGAATTTTTCTTGAAGAATTCCAACCAATACATATGGAAATGATAAAATTAGAAAAACATGTTTTGACCATCACGAAACAGTGTTTCACACAATTATCCATGATGATAAAATCATTAGAAGAAAGTTGACAGGGAATATTATAACAAAACCATCAAGCTGTCACCACCTAAACCCAGTGATCAATCTAGTGTCACTATAAGTGAGAGTGCCACAGATTAGGTCTCTCATATTATGACAACCAAGTACACAGCACCATCTATCAAATTTTTGTTGTTAGTGCTGTGGTGTTGATTCCAACTCCTAGTGACCTTATATACAGCAGGGCAGAATCCTGCCTGGTCTTTTTGCATCATCCTTTCCTCTTCTAGAGCTATATCAATCAATGCTCTGCTATTCAGAGAGTTTTCATGGCCAATTTTTTTGGAAGTGGGTGACCAGGTCCTCCTTCTTAGTCTGCCTTAGTCTGGAAGGTCTGCAGAAACCTATCCAACATGGGTGACCCTGCTGGCATTTGAAGTACCAGTGGCATAGCTTTCAGCATCACAGCAACACATAGCCACCACAGTATGACAACCAACAGAGGGGTGGTGTGGTTCCCTGACTGGGAAACAAACCCAGACCATGGCAGTGAGAACACTGAATCTTAACCACTAGACCACCATGCTGGCTCATCTAGCAAGTATTCCTGGCTAAAAAAGTTGAACCTGAATCTAGTTCTAACTTCCCATTTACAGGAAATACAAGGGATTTGAGAATAATTTCAAATGCCACCACCAGGAAGCAATCAGCCAAATAAACAATGAAGGAATATATTACAGGACAGCTAACTTGGTTTTTTCAAGTCACAGGCATAAAAAATAGGGGTGGGAGACAGAACTCAATATGAAATGATTTTACAGACCTAACAACCAAATGCAGTGAGTGGACTGTGTTTGAACCTTGATCTGAACACACCAACTGTAGAAAGATATTTTTGGCAACAATCAGGAAAACTTTTTCTTTTTTAATCTATCTCCCCTCAAGGACCCCCCATGTTTTTTTTCCCCAAAGATTGGCACCTGAGCTAACATCTGTTCCCAATCTTTTTGTTCTCCTCCTTCTTCTCCCCAAAGGCCCCCAGTGCCTAGCTGTATATTCTAGTTGCAGGTCCTTCTGGTTGTGCTATGTGTGACGCCACCTCAGCATGGCTTGATGAGTGCTGCTATGTCCGCTCCCAGGATCCAAACCGGAGAAACTCTGGGCTGCCAAGGTGGAGCACATGAACTTAACCACTTGGCCACAGGGGCGGCTCCAAATCGATTAGACAGTAAATAACATGGAAGAATTATTAATATTGTTGGGTTTGATAACAGTACTGTGGAGAATGTCTATTTTTTATGGACTTAACACTGAAGTATGTAAGGGTGACATGACGTGCTGTCAGAGATTTACTTTAAAAGTTGACAACTAAAGAAACATGAAAGAAGAAAGATAAAGGAACTATATCAAAATGTTGACATTTGTTGATCTAAGTGAAGGGCATCATTATATAATACTCTCTTCCTTTGTGTATTTTTCTTTAACTTCTACAATAAACAGATTTTTAAACATCCTCTCTCCTTTGGCTGCACATCATCCAGCAGCAACATACTTTTTCTTTCTTCCCTCATAAAGAAATCCTTTTCAAAAGTGTTGTCAACTTTGTCTCCATTTTTTCACTTCAACTCACTTTCACTCCACTAAATTTTAATTTCACACCCACTGCTCTAAATTACCTTCAATAAATTCTCCAGTGATTGCCGTCATTACATTTGAAAGTTCTTTTCAATTTGTACTTATTTGATGTCCAAGTGCCATCGAACAATTACAAATTTTTGTTCAAAAGCCACTTCCTCAGGCTTTTTTTATATATTTACATATCCCACTGGTTGCGTTTCTCTGGAGAACCCTAACATACATTGTTTATCTTTACATTATCCTGAATATTCTGTTAACGTGCTTATTGCCTGCTTCTACCACAAGCGTGCAGGCTCCATTCAGGTCAGGACTTCATCTCATTTGTTCACTGTGCCTACCCAACAGAACAGAATCTGGCACATAGTTGATGCCCAACAAATAATTGTGAAAGCAATAAAGTTTTATTACTAAATACTTTGACAGATCAGTTTTTTAATTCTAAATCCTGAATCCATGTGAAACTTTTTGTTATCATACACGTTAAAGATCTAGCCTTATCTAGATAGTTAGCGGTGCTTCTGAAGGCTCTATTATTTGCTATCCCAAGAGCTAGGAAACCCATGCCAAGAAACTTGTCCAAATTTCATCAGATTTATAGTACCTATAAATTTGGATGACTTGTTCTCAAAATCCCCCAAATTCGCTAAAGTTCCCAGCATTCCAGAAAGTCATCTTTCTGAGTACTAGGCAAGACTGGAATTCTGTAAGCTGAGTATCAGGCCAGTTTTCCTCAGAGGGCTTTGTAGGCATTGGCTTCATTAGTCAAGTAGACCTTGTTCCTTAAGAATGATTTACTATAGGGGCCGGCCCTGTGGCCAAGTTGGTTAAGTTCGCGCGCTCCGCTTTGGTGACCTGGGGTTTCACCGGTTTGGATCCTGGGTGCAGACGTGGCACCACCGCTCATCAGGCCATGCTGAGGTCCCACGTAGCAAGCCAGAGGCACTCACAGCTAGAATGTGCAACTATGTACGGGGGGTGCTGGGGAGAAGAAGGGGAAAAAAAAAAAGGCTGGGCAACAGATGTTAGCTCAGGTGCCAATCTGTAAAAAAAAAAAAAAATGACTATACCTGATCAAATGGACATCATTAACAAATATGACACTAGATAATTCCTTGGTTGCACAATCAACTTGCCCAAATATATCCTGGTTAAAAAGGACAGATTCTTACCGAACCTACAGAAATAACTATATTGCCATGAAAGTAAGGAGACTTAGTAAGAGTTTCTGAATTCAGAGATGTTGGTTAAGAATCAGATACTATTTCTAAATGTTTCATTTTAGTTTACAAAAGCAGAGTCTACTAAATTGTTTTGGGTTACAAATAGCTTTTTAAAAGTTTCCTCATATATCCAGTGTATTAGTCAGCTCAGGCTGCCATAACAAAACGCCACAAACTGAGTGGCTTAAACAACAGAGGTTTATTTTCTCACAGTTGTGGAGGCCACAAGGCCAAGATCAAGGTCTCCATAGGTTTGGTTTCTCATGAGGCCTCTCTCCTTGGCTTGTAGATGGCCGCCTTCTTGCTCTGTCCTTAATGGTCTTTCCTGTATGTGTGTGGCCTCTCGTGTCTCTCTGTATGTCCAAATTTCCTCTTCTTATAAAGACACCAGTCAGATTGCATGAAGGCCACCCTAAAAGACCTCATTTTAACTTAATCACTTCTTTAAAGATCTAATCTCCACATACAGTCACATTCTGAGGTACTCGGGGTTGGAACTTGAACGTATAAATTTCACAGAACACAATTCAGCCCATAACATACAGAAAATAGAAAGTTAAAACTACATCAAAAAATTCCTAATGAGTAAGAAAATTTCTCTCCTCAATTCATTTGAGCCAATGTAATCATTCTTATTCCTCTGGGTCTTGGGTTAGTAGTCTGCTCTCCTGAAGCCACCTACTTTTAGACTGAAGGGTCCTGGAAATCCTAAGTCCACTGGTACAGTCTGAAAGTCGTCCAAGTGACGTTATCTTAGAAGCTGTACCCAGGAGTCTATTCTTTGAAGTATCCATAGTTGAAGTACCTTGGACAGTCCTATTCCATGAGGCTCCATGACTGTCCTTTGTTGAAGACACAAATTCGGACCTGTTGAACTTACAGCAGAGTGCTCAGGCAAGCATCAGAATAAAAACTATCTGCAGGTGACAGACACTTAATGGCTGTGGTTAGTTTATAACTGTAACCAATAATATCAGAATGAGAATACAATTCTCCATTGGAGAATTGTACATAACTATTTCCTAAGAATTTTATTCCTAAGGCTATAAACATATTATCAATAGAGAGGGCACTGACAAATCTCCAGAGCCATCCATAAAGAATATAATTTCTGGAATATTTATATTAATAACAATTTATCTTTACAAACTCCACCTAGGGAAGACGGACTTATCTCTTCTGATTTGACTACTCTTCCCATGCAACTCTTACAATAGTAACTCATTAAACCAGTCTAATTGTTTCTAGCATCTCTCCTAAGTTGAAAGAACAAATCTTTGTGATTTTTCTTTGAAAAAATATCATATAGTTCTGAGTGTAAAAGCTATCCTGGCCACACAAAGATGCATTGTCTTTACTTATCCTCAAGCAGAAAGACACCTGGTATCTTTTCCTTTATCCCTCAGTTCTGAGATAAAGGGCTCTGCATGAGCCAAGGAGAGAATGCTCTGTTCTGTGCTAACGGAGATCATCAGGCAAGGAAGGGTCAGATGGACTCCCTTGGACCTCTCTTGGAGTCATCTACACAATTTCTCATGGCCACTGAGGTTGTCATAAGAGCAACTGCTGAGTCCACACACTTGATCACACCATTCCAAATGAAGCTCTGACACTCAACTCCAACTCTTTAATCTGGCTCTCCAGACAGAATGAACCAGTGAAATGGTGACTGAGGGTAGTCCAGGACATTTGAGAGTTTTCTGAGGATCTCATTTGAGCTCTGGTTCTTGGGTTAGTAACTTTTTGCAGAATATGATGGAAGCTACTGACACACTCCCAAGAAACATGCAGTTCATGTATGAATGACAACATAAAACTTTTTGGGTGCTAGGTTAGGCAGTGTGCTGAATTAAGAATGTCAGTTTCCTCATCATCTGCTTATGAAACCCTGAATATATTCCAAAGGGGAGAACATGGGGGCGCCAGAATCCCATAAAAGGATGAGCAGAGAAATTCTAATCAAGCCACTCATCCTGGCAAAACCCCTTCATCTGTGTTAGTTACACAGCAGGCTCTCTGCCATTCTGGTCAGATAAATGGTTGGTAAAAGGTTAGCCATTTAATCAGCTAGTTAACAAGATAATCAGAGGCTAGATAGTAAGGTGAGAGGCAGGCAGCATGCTAGAATGTTGCTCAGTAAGGCTAAAAAGGAAACGGAGTTACAGCCTAAAGAGAAGGCTCATTACTAGGTATTTCCACACCCAGATGGGAACAACTGCTGTAAATACAAGCACCCATACCCCCTAACTATGCCAACCTGAAGAGTCTGCAAGCAGGTGGAAAGAAAACCTGGAGCTCCTTGGGCCTCCAGTTGAGGCTTCCATTTGCCGGAAACAAAGAGAGAGAGACCTGCTATGGAAGAACCACCAAGCAAGGGGGAGGCAGGACAAGGGCTCAGGGAGCTCTCTGTAAGCCAGTTGGTGGTCTTGGGGCTGCTCTGAGGGGCTGTCCAGAAGTGGGAGAAAGCAGCTGCAGGCTGAGCCTCTAATCCCTGGACTCCAGCCTGATCTAGGAAAAGGCCCAGGCCAACTGGGGAAAGTGTTCAACCCTGGGAAATACCTTGGAGTAAATTTAATGCAAACCCATTCAGAATCCAAAACTCTCTTGTGTGAGAAGTGATAGAAAGTAACAAATAGAATATAAATAACATCGTAAACAACAAAAAATATATGGGGAAAAAAACTTCAAAAAATATAAAGGACTTGCTCTATATCAAAAAGGCATTATGAAGCCATACTAATTAAAAGATTACCTTTGGCATGAGCACAAAGAATTCAGTGAAACAGAAGTCAGAAGAACTGATCACAGTATATGGAGGATGTTAGCATTCATTGGCTTAATGATGAAACCACAAGGACAAGATGGTATGGGTCTTTGGGATATCTAGAACAAGAGAGTCAAACTGACTGGTCTTGTGCAACATCAAGATTCCATCTGCCTCTTAAATGTTTCTCTCCACATGCTGACTATTTTTCTTCAGGCAGACACACTCATGGCCGCTGGCAGTTCCAAGGTCACCAACCCACAGAACACAATGTTCTCCTATAACAAAAGTTTCAGGTAGGGCTCTTCTTGGCCCATTTGGATCAACTGTCTTTGCCTGGAATAAATGTGGAGCCAAAGGACGTGAAATCTTTAGGATATCTGCCATCCCTTATGTCAAGAGGGCAAGGTTGGCTACTAAAAGAATAAAGGGATGAAGTGCTGATCAGAAATACTCCTTGCAAATGGTAATTTAGCACCTGATAAAGATAGTACTTCAGATTAGTGGAAAAGGAACAAATTAATCAAATGGTGTTGAAATCTGGCTATTCATTTGGGTCTATATTAGATCCTTATCTCACATCTAATCAAGAAATAACATAGAGACTGTTCAACAGACAAATTTAACTTAATGTTTATTTCACATATTTCAAATATAAGACATACATGAGGCAATGATAACTTCCAAGAGATTTTCTCAGGCTGATGATATGAAAGCTCAATGAAGCAGAGACACTTGTTTCATCCAGTGGAATAATGAAGAGCTTTACTTCTGTCAGGCTCACTATATGGAGCTTTACAGGGCTGAAAACAGTCACCCCTGAATCAGTTTCCCCTAAGAACATATCCACCCCTGAGATTGCTGAATGTTAATGTTTCTGAATAATTCTTCAAAAAGCTGTACCTTTAAGTTGGTTAAACCACTGTCAGCTCTAAGAAACAGAAAATCTCAACTTAATGGGTATAATGAGGGAAAAATTATATTTCATATAAAGAAGCTCCAGGGTTGGTTAATTCACCTGCTCAAAACACATCACTGACCCAACTTCTCCCCAGCTTTGTGTTCTGCCATCCTCAGCTACTACCTCAGGATCAAAAGATACATCAGATGTCATGTCCAGACAGAAAGATAGCCAGCAAAATCAAAATCAAAGAGCTGTCTTATCAAATGTCTATTAACCACTGAGGAATCCTGTTGCTCCAGATCTCACTGAATATGCCTCAAAGTTTTTCACTGGCCAGAGTTGGGTCACATGCTTACTTCAAATGAATCACCAACCAGGAAACACTTTTCAAAATTAGATTAGACCACAGAAGCTCTAATGTATAACATGGTGACTACAGTTGAAAACACTGTATTATTATATGATTGAAAATTTGCGGAGAGAACTTAAATGTTCTTACCAAAAAAAAGGTAAATATGCGAGGTGATGGGTGTGTTAACTCAATTAATTAAATAGCGGGAATCCTTTCACAAAGTCTACTTAAATCATCACACTGTACATTTTAAATACCTTACAATTTATTTGTCAATTATACCACAATAAGCTGGAAAAAATTAGGTTAGCTCAATCATTGTTTATTTCCTGAATTATATGGAGGAAAGCTGTACAATGAAACAAAAACAACATTGTGCTGGCATGGAATACGTAAGGGACAGCTGCTGAGTAGCAAATCAAAAGCCTGTAAAAGCTCCTACAAATCCGCTGCAAGGAAACAATGCAACTCACAGAATAGCTAACACTTGTGACATTCTATACAACAGTCCAAGTACTTTACATTTACTAATTTACCTAATCCTTACTAGAACCCCATGGGGTAGGTAATATCATTACTACTGTTTTTCAGATAAGGAAACTAAGAACAGATGTGAAGGATTTGCCCCAGGTCACACAGCCAGTCTGTAGGAGAACTGGGATTTGGGCCCAGGAAGTCTGGTTCCAGAGTCCCTGCTCTTAACCACTGCGTCAGGGGTCAGTCAACTATGGCCCACAGGCCAAATCTGGCGAACAGCCTGTTTTTCAGTGGTCCATGAACTAAGAATGGTTTTTGGATTTTTAATGAGCTATAAGAAAAAACATGACAGAAAGCATACGCGGCCTACAAGGTTAAAATATCTACTATATGGCCGTTAAAGAAAACGCCTGCCAACTCCTCCACCATGGTTGCCAATGTTAGAAAGTCAAGGCAGAAAACAACAGACAGGATGTTACTACGCTTTAGTTACTGGGTTACATGCAAGTTCGGCTTGGCACTCAAACCTACTTAGGCTCCCCATTTAAATATTTCAGGATATTTAAAGACAGGGTTGTTTTCTTACTGAGTGCATTTTATGGTGATAAGTTCAATGAGCATTACTATTAACAGATGCTTTCTTAAATCCAGGCTTGTGCTAAATGTAAAAATTGTTTTCTTGACTTCTGTATTGCGTACATAAATAATTGTTTTTAGAGAAATCTGTGGCTGACAAAAACACTGTTTGGCTTCTTTATTGAACAGACAATTCAGTAATGGCCATACCCATTAATATATGCCAAGAAATACTAGAGGAAAACGTGTGTAATATGATACTTTAAATGTGTCAAATAGTATTTCACATGAAATATTTGTGAAGACTCTAGTGATATTTACAATAAGAAATGATAATATACATTATAGTGGTTATTAAGGATTTTGATTTTTTAGTTTGATTCTGTTGGCTTCCAGTGAAAAATTTAAACACAAAAAATATCAATTATGAAAGATACATATAAAAGTCCCCCACAGCTCAAGGACTCTTCACACATCCATTTAATCCATACATCTGATTCCTTCAAAATATTTGTGACCGGGGCTGGCTCCGTGGCCGAGTGGTTAAGTTTGCACGCTCCACCGCGGCGGCCCAGGGTTCAGATCCTGGGTGAGGACATGGCACCGCTCGTCAGGCCACGTTGAGGCAGCGTCCCACATGCCACAACTAGAAGGACCTGCAACTAAGATATACAACTATGTATGGGGGGTTTGGGAAGATAAAGCAGAAAAAAAAAAAAAGATTGGCAACAGTTGTTAGGTCAGGTGTCAATCTTTAAAAAAAGAATATTTGTGACCTTTTATAAAAACATATGTTCTATAGTGACTACATCCATAGGAAATATTTTATCATATTTAATGAAAATTTTGTTACCACAACTTAAATATTTTTTCTTAAGAAAAAAATTCTCTGGCTTTTCTAAATTTAGTTTCTCTAAGAATTCTCTAAAATATAATAAAGTATGTTTTGCTGAAAACTTTCAGAAAACCAAACATTTACAAGGTTTTATTCTATTTCATTTACCTGAGGTTCAAGGAGTTTCACCTTTTGGTAAAGGCTTTTCTACATTTGTTGTAATCTCTAGATTTCTTGACTCCAATTTCTCCAATTACAATGAGTTTGATTTATGGATGAGGCTTCTAAACAATCAGGACGTTGAGAGGTGTTTCTACTCTTGTGTGAGTTCACCAACACACGGTGTGTGCTGACCTCTCAACAGAAGCCATCTACATTCCTACCCCAGAGGGAACACCAAAGATTGCCATGGAGCCCATTATGTCTCAGACCTGGAAGTGAATGACATCATTATGCTCACATCCTATTGGCCAGATATCATTCACATTGTCCTATCTGGATGCAAGAGAGTCTGAGAAATAGAGACTAGCTCCATGCCCAGGAAGAAAAGGAAGTGCACACTGGTAAAAGCACTGCCAGGGTTTCTCCCATGTGAGTTCTCTGACGTAAACTAAAGGTTGATTTCTAGTAGGACTTCTCACATACACTACATCCACTGAGTTTCTTCCCTGCATACACTGTCTGTCATACCAAAGGCTCTGAATTAGGGTAGGAGGGTTCTGCACATCCATCTTTACATCATTGCCCTTCTGTGTGTATTCTCTGATGTGTGAGAAGAGCTGGTTTGTGGTTGAAGGTTTTCCCACATACATTACATTTATAGGGTTTATCCCGAGTGAATTCTCTTATGTTTAACGAGGGTTGAACTATCATAGATTTTCCACATTTGTTACATTCATAGGGCTTCTCTCCTGTGTGTGTTCTCTGATGTACACTGAGGGATGCCTTCTGGCAAAACGTTCTCCCACATTCTTTGCACTTATAGGGTTTCTCCCCTGTATGAATTCTCTGATGTTGAATGAGTTGTGACTTTTGGCAGAATGCTTTCCCACATTTGTTACATTCAAAGGGTTTCTCCCCCGTATGAATCCTCTGATGTTTACTGAGTGTTGATTTCTCAGAAAAGGTTTTCTTACATTCAACACATTCATAAGGTTTCTCCCCTGTATGAGTTCTCTGATGTTTAAGGAGAACTGACTTCCCACAGAAGGTTTTCCCACATTCATTGCATTCATATATCTTCTCCCCTGTGTGAAGTCTTTGATGTTTGTTGAGGGTTGACTTCATATAATACATTTTCCCACATTCGCTACATACATAGGGCCTCTCCCCTGAAAGTATTCTCTGGTGTACAGTGTTTTGACTTTATACTGAACGATTTCTCACACTCATTACATTTATAAGGTTTTTCTCCTGTGTGAGATCTCTGATGCACAGTCAGGTCTGACTTTTGGGAGAAAGATTTTTCACATTCACTACATTTGTAAGGCTTCTCCCCTGTGTGTGTTCTTTGATGCTGACGGAGGGCAGAGTTCTGGTAGAAAGTTTTCCCACACTTAGTACATTCATAGGGTCTCTCTCCTGTATGAATTCTTTGATGTACAGTGAGGGCTGGCTTATGGTAAAAAGATCTCCCACATTCATTACATTTATAGGGCTTTTCCCCTGTGTGTGTTCTCTGATGTACTGTGAGGTTTGACTTCCAGAAGAAGGTTTTCCCACATACATTACCCTCATGGTATTTCTCACCCATGTCAATTCTAAGATGTTTCTTCCAGAGAACTGACTTACCACAGGTTTCCCCACATTCATTAAATTTACAGTGATTCTTCCTTGAGTAACTTGTCTGATGTAACATGAGGTTTGACTCATCCCTGAAGATTTTCTCACATTTACTATAATCATAGAGTTTCTCTCTTGTGTGAGTTCCCTTATGTGTAGTGAAGACAGCACTAACTGTGGAAGGCTTTCACGCATTCATCATATTCACATAGGTGCTCCACAGGATGAATCTCTTGTTGCTGAATAAAATCCTCACTATGATAGAAAATGCTCTTATTTTGATTAAATTCATTAAGTTTTTTTGTAGTATAAGTTTTCTCATGATTAATATCAGGAAGCAATTTATCACACTCATTGGCATCATCAGATTTCTTTCCTGCATAGTTTCTATTGTTAGTGGTTAACTCTGACATATTTTCTAAACTGATTCCATCTGGGTTAGATTTACTGGGCATTTTTCTAGAAGGAATAGAGTCTATGCCCAGAAAAAAATGTTTTGCTTAATATATTCTCTCTCTGTGTAATCACTTTTTTGTTATTGATAAAAGCAGTTTGTCATATAAGTCTGTCTTGGTTTTCTTTGTTCTCAGTCGTGCTATCAACTTTCAAGTCTTCTAGAAATAAGAAAAATTAAATGCACCTTATGAATCTGAAACTACTTCTTATAAAATTGGGATAATACACAAATACCTTTTATTTATCTGACTCTTTGATGTCAGACCCAGTCTTCTGAGATAGAGTAGTACCAAAGAAATATTTTCCATTCCCTCCACTTTTCTAAGGAGCTGGAGGCAAGAGGTGACAATGAACCAACCAACTAAACAAAGCTACTACAATGGAAAAGGGGAGAATAAAATTGGCAAAGAATGTACATATATTTCTTTCAGTCTTCACGAATATGCCCTCCAAAACGAGTAGAAGGGGTGAAATAAACATAACGAATAGAGACCAAAGGATTCAGTAAGAGTGGACGAATTACCAAGAGAGGACTTCACAGTAAGATATGCTCAATCAGAAAATTATGTAGTAAACGTGATATGCAAAACAAGTAGACAACGGTGTTGTTCCAAGAAATTATCAGAGGAATGAAAGTGTTTAGCGGAGGTGGATTTGAGTCTACGGGCTAATTTTGGTGCTCCTACCTTCTAATATACACCCAGAATCCAATCACATTGCATCCTCTGTCAGCTTGAACCTAGTCCATGGCACTATCGTTTTCCTAACTGGTCTCCTCGCTTCTACTCTGGCCACCCCTCTAAAGGATTTGCTCACGTGGCAGTCAGCTTCTTGTGTCTCTCTCCTGCTAATACGTAAGTTACATGAGATCAAGGGACTTATTTCCCCCACTGCTATATCCCTTTCATTTAGAACATGACTGGCATGGAGCAAGTTCTCCATTAATATTGGTTAATTAATTAATTAATTCCTGAAAACAAAAGAAGTCCTTGACAATGAAGGAATTGTAGGCAACTGAGAAGGCTAGAGGAAAGGAGACTAATGAAGATAAAATATTTATTATGATTTATTATGAGATAGGAATGAAATTCAAGAAGCAGGTAATAGGGATTAAACTCTTAAGCCAAGCAAAAAAGAGAATGTTTACGTCTGAGAGTGTATCTGGTGGTGAATTTAGGTATCTGAGGCATGCAGGCTGAATATCCTCAGTCACTTCCAAACGGAAGGAGTCTCTAAAAAGACGTTCTTAAAAACTGCTTCAAAGATGCCTACACCTAAAACAACCTCCCAGGATCTAATTTCCCCTGGATTACTCACCTGGGTAACCCTGGCTTGCAAATTCTTCCTCTAATATCCATGCTGCTTCCTGATCTAACTTGAAGACCTCTTCTGGTTTGGCAATGCACTGCCCTGATAATGGAAAGTGATACATGACACAGGAAAAGCTGCTGGGCTTCAGGAACTCAGAGGAAAAACTGCAGTCCAGCTGTAGGAGCTGCACAATGAAGGGGCCCAATGGAATCTTTCAATGGGGAGGTGAAAACACAAACCATATTCCTAGTATCCAAACCTAAATACCATTAAACTCTAAAAGAGATCCATATTCTTTGGTAACGAAGAAGGGATACCCCTGATGCTGTTACTCAGAGAAGTTCGCTTACCCAGTGAGATGAGGATGTTGTAGTTCTCCAGCATCACGTCCCTGTACAAGGTCCTCTGATCAGGGTCCAGCTGACCCCACTCCTCCTGGGTGAAGTTAAGAGTCACATCTGCAAATGAAGTTGATCCCTGTAACAGCACACATCTGATCATTCTGACATGTTCAAAACTGTACAACAGAGAAAAGATATTTAGAAACTAATTCTTCACCACGTTCACTATTGATTTTATTAGAAAAAGTTTATATAAGATATTTTGTGTTATATGTGGGGGAGTAAGGGAAAATAGTAAAAATACCCAATTAATTAATTCATGCATAATGTATGTACACACACACACGCATAAAATACATTATATGCATGAAAGTGCCCTAGTTTCTGTGGATATTAAAATTCAAAAAACACTATTTCTACCCTCAGGAAGCTTCCAATCTGGTATGGACGCAAAATGGATTAACAAATAGCACAAAATCAGGAGAGAATTGAGTTTGGGGCTTTAATGATATAAAATGTCCCGATCTGTTCTGAGACTAGATGGTATCATAATTTCGGGGTTATTCTTTTATACAAGAGTTCTCCAAAGTATCTGATGACTCACCCTGCCAGGAAAGACTTCTAAGCATCTACACACTTGTTGTAATAGATAGATATGTATAAATGTTTATATCTATACACGTAATCCACACTTTACACAGTTCTGATATGTACAAATTTCAGTTACCACAATTTAGTTAAACAACTCCACTCCCCCAACAACATGGGTCAGATTTCAGTTACCATGGCAACTGTGAGTAATCACATAAAGTACAAACAGCTTGCTCTTCAGTCCACAAATCACTACATAAGTAACAGACGCCCATCGTGAACAATGACTACATCATTTTTTTCAAAGTCTGCTAGTGATTGGTCACTGCGCATTCATTATTCAGTTCACACACAGACAGCAAAGCATGCGGTTGTGTTGCCTTCCTGTCTCCCAGAAATACATTTGCAAAAATGGTTATATGCAAAAGAGGACTGGCCAACAAACATGAAGGAGGAATAAAGAAATGAAAAGTGATTAAATTAGAAGTGAAATTAAAATTGAATATAAATGAAGTTTTAGAAGAAATAGCTGACGGTGGGAAGGTTGACACTGCTGCCACTTGAGACACTCTACATCTGCAGCCAGAGGAACTTAGTGAAGGGGAACTGGTGCTAAATATCAGTTGTACTATTTTCTAATTTCCACATAGATTTATCATGGAACAGTAAGAGAGATTTTTTTAACGTCCTGACAAATACTTTTAAAGGTCACGGAACAAGTACAATTCTCTCTACTGACTAAAATTTCTTTGCATGGCTTCAGTGTACACAGACATTTTCACAGCCCTACCCTACAAGACAAAGTGAGAACTGCCTGGCTGTGTTGCATTTAGGTGTCTGCATATATTTAGTATATAGTATATGTAGCCGCCATGGATGTCTAAGCTCAAAGTGGCCGGTGTGCTGACTGACTGGCTGAGGAATTAACTGAAGGACTGCCAGACCACTCTGGGCATTTGCTACTCTGTACAACACACAGGTGATGGCTGAAGGATAAAGCAGATTAAACAAAATATTTTACATAAATGCTTTGGGGGGTCTGGCAATAGCCAATTCAGTCAGAAAGAAAATGGACAGGGCTTTTGTTTTAAGGCAGGTCTTTGATGAGACAGCTCATGATGGCCTGGCTCCACAGTGTGGAAATCTGCACTTCAGGAACCAACAGTCCCTTCAATTCCTTATATGCTCACTGCCAATAACCCAAAAGGAAATCCATCAATTTCTATCTGTCCAATAATTTCATTTACAGATCCTTGAAGTCAGTTCTTTCATTGAGGAGAGAAACAGATAAAGCAACAGAATTCCACATTTCTGAATAAACTCACACAGCTACCTACATGAATCGAACCACATCTCCACTTATAAATATAAATGGACAACGAAGGTTCACTGGAAATTTGAGAACCTCTAACAAAAAAACTGAACTGAAAAAGAGAATATGAAGAAAACAAAATTACAGTACGAATCAGAACAAACTGTTTTTGGAGACACTGGGTCAATAGTATTCAAGACAATATTATTTCACCTCACATCCATTAGGACGGCCACTATTAAAAATAAACAGAAGGGGCTGCCCAGTGGCATAGTGGTTAAGTTCACCAACTTCACTTTGGTGGCCCGGGGTTCACAGGTTTGGATCCCGGGTGTGGACATACACACTGCTCAACAAGCCAAGCTGTGGCAGTGTCCCATATACAAACTAGAGAAAGACTACCAATGGATGTCAGCTCAGGGCCAATCTTCCACACCAGAAAATAAGTAAATAAATTAATCAATTAAATAAAATAAATAAAAACCAGAAAATAAAGTGTTGGTAAGGCTATGGAGAAACTGGAACTGTTGTGTACACTGTTGATGGGAACGTAGAATGGTACAGCCACTGTGGAAAACAGTAAGGTGGTTCCTCAAAACATTAAAAATAGAATTACCATATGTACTGGTCTGCTAGGGCTGCCATAACAAAGAACCATATACTGGGTGGCAGTAAATAACAGAAATTTATTTTCTCACAGTTCTGGAGGCTAGAAGTCCAAGATCAAGGTGTCTGCAGGTTTGGCTTCTCTGTAATTTTCACTCCTTGGCTTGCAGATGGCAGCTCTCTTCCTAACTCTTTACGTGGTCGTTCCTCTGCGCTCACCCATACACCCCTGGTGTCATTTTGTGTGTCCTAATCTCCTGTTCTCATGAGGACTCCAGTCACATTGGATTAGGTCCCACCCTAACAGCCTCATTTTAACTTAATTACCCCTTTATAGTCCCTGTCTCCAAATATTGTGACATTCTGAGGTCATGGGAATTAGGGCTTCAACATACGAACGTTGAGAGGACACACAACACCAGATGATCCAGCAATGCTACTTCTGGGAACATACTCCAGAGAACTGAAGGCAAGGTCTTCAAGAGATATTTTTACACTCGTGTTCAAAGCAGCATTATTTAGAAGAGCCAAAAGGTGTAAGCAACCTGTGGCCATCCATGGATGGAAGGATAAACAAGATGTGGCATATACACCACAATGCAACATCATTCAGACTTAAAAAGGGATGAAATTCTAATACGCGCTACAACATGGATGAACCTTCAACACATTATGCTAAGGGAAATAAGCAGATGCAAAAGGGCAAAAACTGGATGATGCCACTTACAGGAGGTTCCTAGAGTAGCCAAACTCACAGAGACAGAAAGTAGAATGGTGGCTGCCAGGGGCTGGACGCAGGGGAAATGAGGCGCTATTGTTTAACAGGAACAGTGTTTCAGTTTTATAATATGGAAAGTTCTGGAGATTAGTTATGCAACAATGTGAATATAATTAACACTATTGAACTATAAACTTAAAAATCATTAAGATGGTGAATTTTACCACAATGGAAAAAAAAAAGGAAAAACACTGCTTCCATTAAATAAAAACCACCTGTTATAACAGGAAAGCATTCTAATAAGAAGGCAAGGAGTATTCAGAAATCAAAAACTTCACTGCTGAACTGTGAAACAAAACCCCTTACAGAAGTGCTAGAGACATTCAGGGTATTTAAAAACATTTCCCAGATTACAGAATTTAAAAAAAACCAGAGGCGTAATCATACAACAATTAAGAAATGTAGAAGGTAAAGCTAGGAGATGCAATGTCTTTTTTTTTTTTTTGAGGAAGATTAGTCCTGAGCTGACAACTACTGCCAATCCTCCTCTTTTTGCTGAGGAAGACTGGCCCTGAGCTAACATCCGTGCCCATCTTCCTCTACTTTATATGTGGGACACCTACCACAGCATGGTTTGCCAAGCAGTGCCATGTCCGCACCGGGATCCGAACCGGTGAACCCCGGGCTGCCGCAGTGGAACGTGCGAACTTAACTGCTGCGCCACTGGGCCAGCCCTGCAATGTCACTTTAAAAGAAATTACAGGAGAAAAAAATAGAGAATAGAGTGGAAGAAAACAATTAAGGAAACAGAATATTCCCAGAGCTTAGGACACAAGTTGTCAGAACAAAAATGTACACTCAACTACCACACAGGGGTTCTGAGAAAAGAGCAAATCTAAACACAACCCTAAGAAATTTCTAAACTCTAATAATAAAGAAATCTACAAACTTGCAAAACTACAACAAAAATTACACAATTATAAAGAATTTAGATTTCAACTGACAGCTACTTGTCATTTACAACCCCAAATACTAGGAAAAGAATTCTGAACCGGGAATTCCATTCCTAGCCCAACTATGACTAATGTATAAAACAAAGAAATACCAATACAATGAAAGTAGATCACCCATGCACCCTCCTGCAAAATATTACAGGATATATGCCACCAAAACAATAATAAAAATGAATGGAAGGAAGAATTCATAGCATTTGAGGAATGGCAGTGACCAAATATGAGACCAATAAAAACTGGTTTATGTGGGAATTGGCTGTAAAAGGGAGATGATTTTGTGGCTTACTAAGTATGTCTACTCATCCCATTAAGTTCCAAGCAAAGGTTAACATAATCTTCATATCCATGGTAGACGTAACAATGCTGAGACTCCCTGAGACATCTGAGGTGGGGCTGCTCCACTGAGCAACAGAGAAGCTGAAGCCAGTCATGGAAGTTTACTAACGTGCAAGCGGAAATGAGGTCATGAAGTCAGTTACAGAAGACAAGGACATCGGTGTTCGTGTCACTAGCAGTCTGCTCCTCATGCCCCGTTTAGGAAATCTGCAATTCTCATTCCACCAAAGAGCTCTCATATTCCAAGTGAGAAGCTGCCTCACATCTAAGAGAGCCAGGCAGTTTGACGTGGATTGTGATCCAGTTATCAACTGTATTTATCCCCTTGAATAAACTAGTCTCTCTTACAGTCCCTTTCTCTGGGTTCATCAGTTTCAACATCTGTAAAATGGGTATAATTACAGCACTTGAAGTTGGTGTTGGGATCATATGAGCTAATTCAGAAAAAGCTATTAAGTTACTACCTGGAACACAGTGTGCTCACACATTCAGTTATCATTTTGGCTGGCTGAGGAGGAAGGTGTTAAAGCAGCTGGCCTGTGATATGCTCAATTCTATCAGAGTAGAATTTTCATGAAGGAAAGAAGACAGGAAACCCGGTCTAACCTCCTTGTAAATAAGTTAATGATATTTGCCGAGAGGAAGAGACCTGATCCACATAATACCCCTAGCAGAATGTCTGCGGCTCAAGAATCACTTACAGCAAATTAAATCAGAATCTATGGATTGATGAGGCATGGACTCCTGAAGAATGTCACATAAGCTACGTAACTTTCTGGAGATATAAAATGGAGATACTTCATAACTTAAATGCTCCCCACTGTGTGAAGCAACCCTGCATACCCTCTCTCAGAGATCCCATCTCCTATTCTGGGTGAGAGAAAGTGTGTCCTGCGCAGAAAGGAAGAACTGGGAATCCATGTCTTTCTGTTTCATCTGTGCCTCTAGATTGTCTGTATCCCTGAAATGATTATTAAACCTTGATAATGGGTAAGATCTCTAATTTGTGTAAGTTTGATTTGACAATCTGATCCTGTGTGTTAGCTCACTGACCTCCTCTTATATCTAAACATTTCAATCTAATTATCTTTGAAATTAAGAGAGCAGAAACCAGATAAATTAGTTATGTCTAACTACATAACTACACTTGTTAAGAATGGATTAAAAAAATTTAGCATATTAAAAAAGGACTCAGATCATTTCTATAAAACATAGGATGTATGAGGAAGGGACAGTAAGACATGCACAAGGTCAGGTCTAGAAAATAAAAATTCTTGATGCTGGTTGAAAAAATACAAATATAAGCCTATGTTAAACATTTCAAGGATAACCAATAATGGAATAAAAACAGAATACTGAATTTTCAAATCACTAGAGGGGATAAATATAATCAATAGAGAAAAAGTAAGGAAAGGAAAGAAAATGTGATAAATAAAAATACAAATAAAGACAGAGAGACTAATCACCATCAGCAACCATAATAAATGTGAACGGGTTAAATTCCCAATATAAAAGGAAATCTCATGTATGGCATAAAAACAATCCAGCCAAGTACTGTTTACCAGTCATGCAATTAAAAAATAAATATATATTCATTTATATCTGTATTTATATATACAAATACAACATACATATTAATATGTATACATGTATTTATTTATACACTACACACACACAATATAGAAAACAGGTCATCACTTTTACTCACAGCTTTTTTATAGGGCTTGTGATGGTTAGTTTTATGTACCATCTTGGTAGGCTATAGTGCATAGTTATTTAATGGAACTCTAAGTGTTGCTGCAAAGGTAATTTGTAGATGTGGTTAATATTTAGGCTATAGTTCACAGTTATTTAATGGAATACTAATCTAAGCGCTGCTGTGAAAGTAATTTGTAGGTGGTTAATGTTGACAATCAATTGACTTTAAGGAAAGGAGACTACTCCCAATAATGTGGGTGGGCCTCATCCAAACAGCTGACGGGCTTAAGGGCAAAACCAAGGTTTCCCAAAGAAGAAGGAATTCTGCTTTGAGACTGCAGCACTAACTCCTGCCTGAGTTTCCAGCCTATCAGTTTGCCCTATAAATTGTAGACTTGCCAGCCCCCACAATCACGTGAGCCAATTCCTTAAAATGAATGAATATACACATGAATACATGTGTATATATGTATCCCCACACACATCCTATTGGTTCTGTTTCTCTGGAGAACCCTAATGCAGGGCTTAAGGAATATTTATGTCCCTCTGTTTTTCTCCTCTCTCTCTCTCAAAGGTCACCAAAAGCTGAGATGGGGAACAGAGTCTCCTCAAGAACCTTAGGTGGGTGTATAGCCCTGACAACACTTTGATTTCAGACTTCTGGCCTCCAGAACTGTGAGAGAATAAATTTCTGTTGTTTTAAGCCATCAAGTTTGTAGTAACTTGTCACAGCAGCCACAGGTAACTAACATCCCAACTCTTTGCAAAAACCCTCCAACAGTTTGCTTTGCTCACTAAGAATATATCAGACCAGTGAAAGCTCTCATTTACTTAAAGAGGCACAAAATTCAGCTTTTGAATTTCAAATTTTGAGTAGTTGTCTCATCCTTTGATATAGTTAAAAATCAAGAGAGTATGAAATCAGTCTAGAAAACTAGTAAGGTAAGAATTATAATGGACCAAGGATGAACACACGGGGATAAGCTTTGCTAAAAAGTAGAGGAAGAAGACAAATACCACAGAGCAGACAGAAGAAATCATCAACTTGAATGAATTGAGTTATGCTTTGGCTCTCTGCCCTCTGTGCCAATAAAGAACAATCAGAAGTGAAAATCATAGGCAGCAATTCATTTTAGGCTTGTTAAGTGAGGTTGCCAACTACCTCACTTTTATTAAGACAAACATTTTTTCAGGCTTCAGGCTTTTGTTTTTTCTTATGGTCAAAGTAAGCATCTTCCTTTTGTACAGAGTATCAGAGATAAATATGCACAGAATTATTGTAATAAAAATCACAGTTACACAATATAATGTATAATATACACTAACATAAAACAATTATAATTATGATTATCTGCACATAATTAACATGTTGACTTTTCCTTGTTTTAGATCTGTTAACTCTATATATTCCCTGATCATTTTTTATCACTTTAATCTTTTATCATTTTATGCAATGGAAAACAATGTGGGAAATGAATAAACAAACAACTCACCTGGAATTGGCTCTCTTCTTGTTCTTTGTGAGAAAGTACAGAGAAGGCTGAATGCATAGCTATGGGAGAAGAAAACAGGAAAGGGTCATGCAAGATGTGGCTGATATGGACCTTTGAGGTTCAGCTTCCTAAAAATCTCTTCCTACCAGCTGGTTAAATGGCCCCCGAGGGAAAACATTTCTTTGGCCCCTGAGAAGAGTCAGCAAGAACCATGTGAAGGGAGAATTCACATGTGCGACTCTGACAGCCAAGCCATAGAGCTAAAGAGCATGGCTGAGCAATTTAACACTGAGCTTACTTCCTAATGACTTATTGATTTCCTTCTTCATTTAGAACCAATTCAAGACTAACTTAAACAATACTACATAGGAAGACAAACTTATTTTTTCATTACCAATGTTTCAGGAAAAATACTCAAGACATTTATTTACTTACATTCCTACTGAGTTGCTTATCCTTGGAGTGAGAGAAATCACTCTGCAGAAAGGGATGGGGTTGCTTTCGAGAAAGGTCTATTTTAAAACTTGTTTGTTTCTAACTAGGTTACAATAGGACCTGGTGGGTGACTGACCTGTTATAACGTGGACAGTGTTTTTACACTAGGTGACTCTGGGCAAGTTACTTGTACACTCAGAGTCCAAGTTTCTCAGCTTTGACAAGAAACAGACACATGTGATCCTATTTTGAGACTCAATAAAGTCAGGGTAGATGGAGCAGCAACATACCTTCAGTGGGCACCCATCACGAAGGATATCATATGAAAGCTCAATCCGGACTGAATGAGTGGAAGTTGAAGGCACGGCATGTTTATTAAAAGCTGGAGATAAAATTCCTTCAGCTGTGTCTAATGATCTCTCTCTGCAGACCATGCGCACAGGAACCCTCCAATGAATTAATATTTCCAGGCAGCCTGCCACTCGCTCACCACTCAATGCCCCACTCATCCATCTTTTCTGAAACTTGATCCAGACTTTTCACCATCATGGTGAGGCCTTCTGGATGTGGCGATATTAGTGAGGCACTGCTCATTCTGAGCAGGATAAAGGATCCCTACTTCAGGCTATGCAAACCTAGCCACAGCCTTTCTGGCAGTTTCCTGCCTCCACTGTGAAGTTGTGATGAGAGGGTAAGAGCCGTGATTTTCAAGGTGGAATTCCTGTCCTTGGGGCCCCCTCCTTCTTACTTCACAAGAGCTGCTTTCTTCCAAGGGAGCTAGAACATAGGCTTAAAAGGGAAAATCATTTTATTTAGAAGTTTCATTCAGGGCCCCAAACCTCACAGAACCGACTTATCTAAATTCTAAGGCCACTGAGGATGCTGAAGGTTGCTAGATGGTGCAGGAGTCTAGGCAACATATTATGCAGCCGGACCCAAGGGTTCTGAGATGCCACAAGGCGAGATTCAGTCCACACACTTAAGGACTGTTTCCCTGAACCCTGAGGGACCGGCTGTGAGGAATACAACGCTGATTTTAGGCAGAGGCGTCTACCGTGGCTGTGAGGCCTTGAGTACCTCACTTGTACCCCCTCACCCTGTTTGTTTATGAAAACACAAAACAGTTACATAAAGGCCACTACGAGGATTCAATAAAATTTAGCCAATGAAAACAAACTATCTTCCAAACTAATAAGCTAACATTAACTACCAAGTTCTGTGCCATATGTAAAAACTCCATGTACATACTTTAAAGACGTATGTTACAAATGTAATTCTCAGAACAACTCGGCGCTGTTGGGCACATCTTAATATTCTGTTTTTTAGATGAAGAAAGCCAGTCTCACGTAGACCAACACCTCGCCGGTAGTACCTGATTTACACCCGCCTCCAAAGCTCACGCCTCCGCCCGCAGTCGCGCGGACTCCGCAGCCTCCCCGAGCCCCGCGACCCGCGCCTGGCCGCCCCCACCCGCCCTTCGAGCTCACGTGCTGGGGGCTCCTCCCCACCGCCGCCCCGCCTGCCCCCGCGCCACGCAGGCCCCCGTGGGACCTCGCCCAAGCATCCGGGGCTCACCCGCCGCTCCCACTCGGGCAGCACTACCACCCTGAACGCACGCACACTTGGAGGCTCCAGCGCTTTCTCCGCGGGGAGCAGAAACGGGAGGAATACACCTGAGAGCCCCGAGGACACACGCGCACAACGAGCCCAGAAAGACTGGCTGCCTGAACACTGCGCAGAGCGAGCCGAGGAAACGTAGAACTACATTTCCCATAAGCCGCGGCGCCACGCCCTTCCCTGAAAGTTTCCCGAAGGGCGATGGCTTTTCTCCAGGCTTCTCCCTGGGGCGCCTGGGGCCTGGTTGTTTCAGGACCGCCAGAGACTGCAAAACACTGCAGGGCAATGTGCAGTTGTTGAGTGAATCTGTTAAAAAGAACGAACTTTGTAAAGGACGTTTTACGCACCATTAGGGAACGTGAACTGCACCATTATAAGAAGGGTAATTTTGTCCGTTTCACTGAGAACAGTGCCCCTTCACCTCCAAATTCATGTCCATCTGGAACACCAGAATGTGAGTTTATTTCCGAATAGGGTCTTCGTAGGTTTAATTAATTAGGTTAAAAGTAAGTCATACTGGATTAGGGTGAGCCCTAATTCAAAGACTGGTGTTCTTACAAGAAAACAGAGGAGACGGAGACATAGGAGAATGCCGTGTGAACGTGGGGGCAGAGATTGGAGTGATGAGTCTACAAGCCAAGGGATATCAGAGCTTGCCAGAATCCACCAGAAGCTAGGAGAGAAGCACGCAACAAATTCTTCTTTAGAACCTGCAATAAGAAACAACCCTGCTGACACCTTGATTTTGGACTTCTAGCCTCTAGAATTGTGAAAGAACACATTCCTGTGGTTTTAAACCACCCAGTTTGTGGTACTTCATTCAGGCAGCCCTAGGAAACTGATACACTGTTCAGCTGTGTAGCTGGCAATCCAGGCACATTTGTCAGGCTTCCCTGGCCCCATGAGCTGAATCTAAGCCTTGATTTTGGTCTCAATCCTGGAATATAGATGGACACCCTGTGTGATGGTATATCCAGATGTTTACCTGAGTGGCTCAAATCCGATCATCCTGAACCAACATTTGTTGGTTCCACCAATGTTCACTGTCAAAGGGTCCTTTTCAGTGGGAGTCCACATGGGTGATAACAGGGGTAAATGATCCAATCTGCTGTCATAATGTCAGACTGCACCGCACCGGGGCTAGGACTTGATCTTGCTGCCAGGCACTGCCATCCTGTTGGCTCCTGCTCATGAGTCAGTGAATATATAGCAAGGGGCATTTTGAGGGAGTGTTTTCCAGGGCAAGCACCAGAGCCCACAACTCTGCCTTGAGTGGAGTTTTCTTTTTAATGTATAGTTTCTAACAATTTTCTCTGTGGTTACACAGCCATACCGGCTCAGTGCACCTGTCAGCCTTTAACTTAGCTAATCTGTTCGTCAACCAGGTCCAGGCCTCCTCAGGGACTTCAGTGTTGCAACACAACCAAGGAGCATGAAGTGCTGGCACAGACTGCAGCCTCTGGGAGAGCCACATCTGGAGAGGTAAATGGCCATATTTTCATGTAAGTGGGAGATCTGATTGATGCCTGGGTGGTTCTAGTTTGCATAGGGGTCAGTCTCTGACACTTGCAGCTCAAAAGGCTTACTAGGACTAATTGACCCAAATGGGAGAGCAATCTGTACAGCCTGCTGCATAGTTAAGTGCTCCTATCTCTACCAGCTCTTTAATCAAGATGTTTATCTATCTCCCTAATCTGTACTGCTTTACTGCTATTAGATGACCAGGCAGTGGGGAGCTGGGCTGTGCACTTGTCCCAGTACCTGTGTCCAAATTGTGGCATTTCCCCACTGGAAACATTCCTTACAATTAACAGAAGCATCCCACATACTTAAAACATCAATTTTTATAATACATTTAACAGTATCAGTTATAGCCACTTGAGTGTATGGAATGTCCATTTCATAAAACATGACACGGTTTAATTTCAAAGGCTGAAACAGCCAAACTAACCTGATCAAAGTGTTAACAGCAATGAGGCATCACTAACAGCCCTTCAGAGGTTCAATGCAGTCAGTCTATCAGGATCATGCGGGGCCAAATGTGACCTCACCTCTAGCCACATGTTCCACATCATTGTATTTTGTGAATAATTTGTTTTCTAGTTTCACAGGTCTGTGGACAAAGAAGAATTCTGCCCCAGGATGGACCATACCCAGAGTCGCACTGCTTCCTGATTTAGAAGTTGGGATTTGCGACTTTTTGAGTTGATTATATTTAGATGAGATTTTTGGATTTAAAGAGAAGGCTGGAATGGGTTAAGATTTGGGGGGAATTGAGACTAGGTGAATGTACTTGGCATGTAGGAAGGACATGAGTTTTGGGATGCCAGAGGGCAGACTGTTTTTGGTTGAATTGTGTCCCCCCAAAAAGATATGCTGAAGACCTGACCTGTGCTACCTGGGAGTGTGACCTTATTTGGAAATAGTGTCATTCCAGATGTAATCAAGTTAGATGAGGTCATACTGGATCAGAGTGGGCCCCAATCCAATGCCTGGTGTCCTTGTAAGAGGAAATTTAGACACAGAGATATACAGGGAGTACACCAGGTGATCACAGAGGCAGATATTGGACTGATGCATCTACAAGTCAAGGAATGCTAAGGACTGCCAGCAACTATCAGAAACTAGGAAGAGGCAAGGAAGGAGTCTTCCCTGTAGACGTCAGAGAACACATGCCTGTGCCAACACCTTGATTTTGGACTTCTAGCTTCCAGAACTGTGAGAGAATAAATTTTTGTTGTTTAAGCCACCTAGTTTGTGGTACTTTGTCATGGAAGCCTGAGGAAACTAATACAATGGCAAAGGGAACTCCAGGGCACATAGTTTGAAGCATCAAACCTGGCAGGTCCTGGCAGTTAGACTATACAGACTCTCTACCTTCCTATTGAGGATACCACCAGGCATTAACTGTGCTAGAAACCTTTGTCAGGCATGGCACAGCAATTCTTGTTTAGATAGTGGATGCAGGCAATACGATTCAAGAACCCCAAAGTGGACTGCGTTACACTCAAATTCCCAAACACATCCAGTCAAAGAATGGCGCTACCTTTATAGCCAAGAATCCCCAGCAGTAGGCAACTCTCTGGGGCATTCACTGGGCATATCATGCCGTGTATCACCCCCAGGAAGTAATTACCACTGAAAGATAAATTGTACTATTAAAGGAGAACCTAAAAACCTAAGTAGACAGCTCAGACTCCTAGTAGAGTATACACTTAAGCAGAAAGTATGGGCTCTAAACATGGCAATTTCCCAAATGGGTGCCTTCCCTATGGATGAAATTATGAGGTTTATTTATGATGTTGGGAGATGGGGGGATAAGAAGCCCAGACTAGCTGTATGAGACCAAAACCATATAAAAAAAAAAACCCTTCTTACTCTTCATTTCCTCTCACGTACCTGAGGAACTGGGCTGCTGGAATTTATGGTGGCAAAGAAGAGGTGGGGGTGTGAGACTCTAACCTGGTGTTTCTCTTACCATCTGCTTATGGCCGCTGGATCTGGGAAGTTATGGATATTGATGATAACATTTATAAGTATGAGATGACGGTACATAAGGTGGGTCCAGGTGTGGCCCACATACCAGAGGAAAGATAATGATGGAAGGATGGCACAAAATGTACGAGGCAGAAACCACTGAATGGTTGGATGGTATATCTGGTTGAATAATGTTAGTTAACTATGATAAGGATGGGGGAAAATGGAAAGTAGTTGCTTCAGGGATTGGTTATACTGATCACATGGTCATGGAAGGAGAGCAACCCTGGCTGGTAGGGAAGAAACACCTTAGAACCTGGAGGTGTAAGGCAGGTCAGGGTTGGTGGAAGGGATGATTAAATTCTCTTGGCTCTTATCTGCTGAACACCTGGTCTGGTCTGTCATCTTAGAATCCTTTGGTAACCTTGTTTTAGACTATCGCTACTGCCTTCAACCTAACTACTGGATCCTACTCTACTGGGGCACCTTAAACTGGGGACTGCCAATTTTAGAAGTGGATGGCCTCCACCCAAGATGACAGAATAAGCATAATTTTCTGGACAATAATGATTTCCCTTAGCCGTATCATATTATTGCTGGTACCTGGTAGTCTCCCTGTATTGATTGCCTCAGGAAAAAAAGAACTCCCTTGTCCACTTTTCCCAGATCGTAGATATAGCTCTGAAACTGACTGCTGGATTGGTCATCCTCAACCTGACTATGCCGATAAAAACTTAACAGCTGCTCCTTTGTACACTTCAGAAGGTAGCATCCCTTCTACAGGTCCTTTCTGGCATTTAAAATCCCTCACATTATAATCCCACATTTTAGACTTGTAAGAACTGAACCCTGATCCCAGGACAGCAAAAGCTACTGCAGAGGTGACTACAACCAAGAATAAATTTTCTAGTGTGAGTAGTGAGGGACAACCACATCACCCAGGATTTCCTGTCAGCCAGACACAGCAAAGTGTGTGTGACTGTCAAAACCTCTTGCTTCAGTTGGATTACTGAACCATGGAAGGTGAATAAATTGATCTCCGACCTTAGAGAGAAGCAGTATGACTCTTTACAGTTAATTTCAATGGTATCTGCAACATATTTACCTGGATTGACTCTGGCTGCAGTCTTCTCTCAAGTGGCATTGACCATATTGCTGGCGCTCATAGCTATGGTCATGCTCATCTAATGTTGTCTAAGACAAATAGAAAAGAGGAGTACAATTAATTAGGGTATATGATGGGATAGCCTACGCTTCAAAGAATTCTTAGGTGTTTACATGAAAGGTTGAGGGTAGGACTGTAAGCAAATATCTCTGCCATGACACACTGGTGGACTAGTGCATCTGAGTCTTGGTGCGATGTCCTGCAATTTCTTTTAAAGCAAGGAGAGACAAGCCTGGCAAGGAGCTGCCATGAGACAGCTTCTCATGCCTGTCTTGTAGAAGACTTCTATAAGGAAATTTCTCATCCATCTCCCTCGTCTCAGTTGAGTGCAGGACTTTCCACTTTCTCCTCTTCTCCTTTCAGATACAGCTGCAGGCTTCTGTGTAAATCTGAGTACTGCTTGGGTAGTTACTGGTGGCCCTTCCACAGCACAGCAACTCATCATCTGTGCCATCTGTCATCTGACCCCTCAAGTTGTATGTTGTGCTGTGGGACTACAGACAAGTGGAGGTGAAATGATGCTGAGCTTGCTTTTGTTGTCCTTATAAGTAATAAACTGTGAATCTACTTGGGATCATTCTTTCCTTATCAGCCAAATTTATCAATGTGTAGCAATCCAACCTAGCAGCCACTCTGTGAGCTATCATGCTGCTGCCTACAGACTGATGGACCACCTAACAATTAGGAATAAAATGGTAATCTGGATTAAAAATAAAGTTTGGTGAAAGTGATATCAGCAAAATGACAAACTAAGAAGCTCCAAGCTCTGGTTACCCTACAAAAAAAAATATTTTTTAAAAAGCAAACCAGAAACTGGTTGGTGTGAACCAACTTTGTAGGCATTCTGGAATTCAGTAAAATGTTTACTGTAACCAAGCAAACACCAATCAAGAAAAAGCCATCTTCAAATGATAGGAAACTTTTGTGTTGTTTTTACCCACGCTTGTACCACCCACTCCCCAGCACTTTACAATCTTGGTCATGAGCAGGAGGTACTTGGTTCCAAATTCTCCTCTTTAAATGGGAGCAAACAAAGCAGACCTTATTTGAAAATTATTGTGTACATCTGTTCTAACCTCTCTGGGGGTATCTGAAGGGCTGATGTAAAGTGCTTGTTTCACATAACTCCAAATGCAGGCAGGAAAAGCAGTGGGCATTTTTTATATAAGCTACAAGGTAGACTATAAACATACAGATGCCTGGGGCAATAGATTACAGGAGAGACATACAATACACTATCTGAGACCTGGCGGAGAAGCTGAAGTGAGACTCTGAGAAATCAGGAGATTCAAAGCAGCCATGTATACAGAGAACTTAAAAAGCCATGCACATACCCAGGCAAGATGCATGCTCAGCAAAGTCCTGAGAAGACTTTAACCTTTCACCACTCGCTGCTCTCTAGGTTCAGAGCAAGACTTGCTAAGTTGTGAAGGAGTACCCCAGCCAGAACCAATCTAGACAGATGAGAGAAGATAATGTTCTCTCTTTTTTGGTTTTGTGCATGTGTGTGTGTGGTTTGTTTGTTTCAGCTCCTTGCATTCAAGGAAATCTTGATCAAAATTTAGCTGAACATGAGATAAAGGAACTGAAATATCAGTAATTACACACAACATGCAATAGTCTTTGCAAAAATATTTTGGAAAAGTCTCAAAACAAACAGACTACTGCAGCTTCAACCAGAAATCTGTGGAAGGAGGAGAATATGATTCCTAAAGTTACAACATTATAATAGTCAAATGCTCAATAGTCAATAAAAAAAATCACAAGGCATACAAAGAACCAGGAAAACATGGCTCATTGAAAAGAACAAAATAAATGGATGGAAACCATCTCTGAGGAAGCCCAGACATCAGACTTATTAAACAAAGACTTAAAAATGAAGGTCTTAAATATGCTTAAAAAGCTAAGGGAAACCATAGGAAAAAAGCTAAGGGAAATTAGGAAAACAACATTTGAAAAAATCAGAATATCAACAAAAAGACAGAAATTATATAAAAAAAAAAGAAACAAATTCTGGAGCTGAAAAGTGCATAACTGAACTGAAAAATTCACTAAAGGAGTTCAATATCAGATTTTAGCAGGTAGAAGAATCAGCAAATTTGAAGATAGGACAATTGAAATTATTTATCTGAGGAAAATAAAAAAGAATTAAAGAGAGTAAACAGAGCCTAGGGGACTGTGGGACACCATTGAACAGAGCAGATACACATCATGGGAGTCCCAGAAGGAAAAGAGAAAGAGGTAGAAAGATTATTTGAAAAAATAATGGCTTAAAACTTCCCAAATATGATACAGGATGTTCATGTACAAATTCAAGAAGCTCAACAAACTTCAAGTAGGATAAACCCAAAGAGACTCACACTGAGACACTTTATAATCAAACTATGAAAAGACAGAAAGAATCATGAAATAAGCAAGAAAGAAGCAACTCGTCACATACAAGGGATTCTCAATAAGATTAACAACCAGTTTCTCATCAGAAACCATGGAGGCCAAAAGGCAATTGGATGACACTTTCAAAGTGATGAAAGAAAAAAAGCCCCTGTCAATCAGCAATTCCCTCTCTCTATAGATATAGATAGATCGATCTATAGATATCTACATATATATATATATGTGGCAAAACTGTTCTCCAAAAAACACTAAAGGGAATCCTTCAGGTTGCAATGAAAGGATGCTAGAAAGTAACTTGAAACCATATAAAGATCCTCACTAAAGGTATATACACAGGCAAATATAAAAGTCAATATTAACGTAATTTGGGTTTGTAACTCCATTTTTTATTTTCAAAAGAATTTAAAAGACAAATTAATAAAATAATTATAAATCTATGGTATTGGGCACACAATGTATAAGGATATAATTTGTAAAAATAAAAATAAAAAATAACTAAAAATTTAAAAAGATTTTAAAAAAGCAAAAAGGGGGCTGGCCCTGTGGCCAAGTGGTTAAGTTCGCACGCTCTGCTTTGGTGGCCCAGGGTTTCACCAGTTCAAATCCTGGGTGTGGACCTAGCACTACTCATCAAGCCATGCTAAGGTGGTGTCCCACATGCCACAACTAGAACGACCCACAACTAAAAATATACAACTATGTACTGGGGGGCATTGGGGAGAAGAAGGGGAAAAAAAAGATATAATTTGTGACATCAATAACATAAAGAGGGCACTGACACTCTATAGGAGCAGATTTTTTTCTATGTAACGGAAGTTAACATCTGTATACATTTGATTAGTTTGTTATAACTTTAGGTTGTTATACGTAATTCCAACAGCAACCACAAAGAAAACACATATGTAATATACACAACAGGAAATGCTAAGGCAATCGAAACATATCAATACAAAATATTAACTAAACAAGAAAGAAGACAGTAATGGAGGAAATGGGGGACCAAAAAGCTATAAGATATACAGATAATAAATAGAAAAATGGCAGAAATAGGTCTTTCTGTTTTATTTATTTATTTTATCTATTTATTTTTTTGAGGAAGATTAGCCCTAAGCTAACATCCACCACCAATCCTTGTCCTTTTGCTGAGGAAGACTGGCTCTGAGGTAACATCTGTGCCTATCTTCCTCTACTTTATATGTGAGACACCTGCCACAGCATGGCTTGATAAGTGGTGTGTAGGTCCATGCCCAGGATATGAACTGGTGAACCCCAGGCCATTGAAGTGGAGCATGCGAATTTGACTGCTGCATCACTGGGTCAGCCCCAAATAGGTCCTTCTTTATCACTAATTACAATAAATGTAAATGGATTAAATTCTCCAATTAAAAGGCAGAGATTGGCAGAATGGATTTCAAAAAAAATCATCCAACTATATGCCATCTACAAGAGACTCACTGTTGATCAAAAATACAAATTGGTTGAAATCTAAATGATGGAAATAAAAGATACTCCATGCAAATAGCAACCAAAAGAGAGCTGGAGTGGCAGTACTCATATCAGACAAAATAAACTTTAAGTAAAAAACTGTTACAAGAGACAAAGAAGGACATTATATATTGACAAAAGAGTAAATTCACCAAGAAGAATAACAATTATAAATATATATTGCACAAAATAGAGCCCCACAATATATGAAAAAAATATTTAAGAATTGAAGAGAGAAATAGATAATTCTACAAGTATAGTTGGATACTTCAATACTCCACTTTCAATAATGTATAGAACTACCAGACAAAAGATGAATGAAGAAATAGAGGACTTGAACAACACTACAAAAGCAATTAGATCTAACAGACATATGCAGAATAATCCACCCAACAACAGCAGGATACACATTTTACCCAAATGCACATGGAAGAGTCTCCAAATAGATATGTTAGGTCACAAAATAAGTTTTAATAAATTTTAAGATTGAAATCATATAAAGTGTCTTTCCCATTCACAATGGAATAAAACTAGAAATCAATCATATAAGGAAAACTGGAAAATTCACAAGTATGTGGAATTAAAAGATACGTCCTTAAGCAACCACTGGGTCAAATAAGAAACCACAAGGGAAAATAGAAAATTCCTCAAGACAAATGAAAATGAAAACACAACATACCAAAACTTATGAGATGCAGCAAAAGCAGTGCTGAGAGAGAAATATATAGCTATAAATGCACACCTTAAAAAGAATGGTCTCAAAATAATAAGCTAACTTTACATCTTAAGGAACTAGAAAAAGAAGAGCAAACTAAACTCAAAGCTAGCATAAGGAGAAATATTAAAGAGTAGAGTGAAGAAAAACGAAATAGTGAATAGAAAAACAATAGAGAAGATCAAAATAAACAAAAGTTGTTTCTTCAAAAAGACCAAGAACATTGGTAAGTTTTTGGCTAGATTGACTAAGAAAAAATACTAAAATTAGAAATGAGAGTGGGGACATCACTACCAATTTTACAGAAATAAAAAGGATTCCAAAACAACACTATGAGCACCTGTATGTCAAAAAATTGGATAACCTAGATGAAACGGACAAATTCCTAGAAACAGACAATTTTCCAAAACTGCATAATGGAGGAAAGGCAATATTGTTTTGATGGCAGTACTACTCAAAATGTTCTACGGATACAATGCAACCTCTACAGTGTTTTTGCACATATAGAAAAACCTCTCCTAAAGTTCATATGCTATCTCAAGGGACTCAGAATAGCCAAAACAATCTTGAAAAAGAAGAAAAAAGTTAGAAGACTCACTTTCTGATTTTAAAAGCCTACTAAATAGCTATAGAAAAAACAACAACAACAAAACTGTGATACTGGCATAAGGACAAATAGACCAACAGAAAAGAATAGAGAACAGAAATAAACCCTCACATATAGGGCCAATTAATTTTAGACAAGGGAGCCAAAAACATTCAATGATGGATAGACAGTCTTTTCAACAAACGGTGTTGGGAAAACTGGACATCCACAGGCAAAAGAATAATATTGGATGCTTACCTTATGCCATATACAATAATTAACTCAAAAGGACTAAAGGCCCAATAGTAAGATGTAGAACTGTAAAAACTCCTTGAGGAAAACACAGGGGAAAGTCTTCATGGCAAGAATTTCTTGGATATGATACCAAAACACAAACAAAGGAAAAAAGATAAATTAGACTTCATCAAAATTTAAAATTTCTTTGCATCAAAGGAAAGACAACCCACAGAATAGGACAAAATATTTGTAAACCATATATCTGATAAAGGATTCATATCCAGAATATATAAAGAACTCCTGAAACTCAACAACAACAAAAACTAAACCAATTAAAAAGTGGGCAGAGGATCTCAATAAAATGGGTATAGAAGGAAAGTACCTCAACATAATAAAGGCCATATCTGACAAACCCACAGCCAACATCACACTCAATGGGCAAAAACTGAAAGCCATCCCTCTGAGAACAGGAACAAGACAAGGGTGTCCGCTCTCACCACTCTTATTCAACATACTACTGGAGGTTTGGGCCAGAGCAATTCAGCAGGAAAAAGAAATAAAAGGAATCCAAATAGGCAATGAAGAAGTGAAACTTTTGCTGTTTGCAGACGACATGATCTTATATATAGAAAACCCCAAAGAATCCATTGGAAAACTACTAGAAATAATCAACAGCTACAGCAAAGTTGCAGGGTATAGAATCAACTGACATAAATCAATAGCATTTCTATACTCTAACAATGAACTAACAGAAAAAGAACTGAAGAACACAATACCATTCACAATCACAACAAAAAGAATAAAATACCTTGGGATAAATTTAACCAAGGAAGTGAAAGACCTATACAATGAAAACTATGAGACTTTTCTGAAAGAAATTGATGATGACATAAAGAAATGGAAAAACATTCCATGCACATGGATTGGAAGAATAAACATAGTTAAAATGTTCATTCTACCTAAAGCAATCTACAGATTCAATGCTATCCCAATCAGAATCCCAATGACATTCTTTACAGAATTAGACAAAGAATCCTAAAATTCATATGGGGCAACAAAAGACCCCGAATTGCTAAAGCAATCCTGAGAAAGAAGAACAAAGCTGGAGGCATCACAATCCCTGACTTCAAAACATACTACAAAGCCACAGTAATCAAAACAGCATGGTACTGGTACAAAAACAGATGCACAGATCAATGGAACAGAATTGAAAGCCCAAAAATAAAACCACACATCTATGGACAGCTAATCTTTGACAAAGGAGCTGAGGGCCTACAATGGGGGAAAGAAAGTCTCTTCAACAAATGGTGCTGGGAAAACTGGACAGCCACATGTAAAAGAATAAAAATCAACCATTCTTTTTCACCATTTACTAAAATAAACTCAAAATGGATCAAAGACCTAAAGATTAGGCCTGAAACAATAAGTCTTTTAGAAGAGAATATCGGCAGCACACTCTTTGACATCAGCTTCAAAAGAATCTTTTCGGACACCATAACCCCTCACATGAGGGAAACAATAGAAAGAATAAACAAATGGGACTTCATCAGACTAAAGAGCTTCTTCAAGGCAAGGGAAAACAGGATTGAAACAAAAAAACAGCCCACTAATTGGGAAAAAATATTCACAAGTTATTTATCTGACAAAGGGTTAATCTCCATAATATACAAATAACTCACACAACTCAACAATAAAAAATCAAACAACCCAATTACAAAATGGGCAGGGGACATGAACAGACATTTCTCCAAAGAAGATATACGGATGGCCAATAGACACATGAAAAGATGATCATCATCACTAATCATCAGGGAAATGCAAATCAAAACTACACTAAGATATCACCTTACACCTCTTAGAATGGCAAAAATATCCAAAACCAAGAGTGACAAATGTTGGAGAGGCTGTGGAGAAAAGGGAACCCTCATACACTGTTGGTGGGAATGCAAACTGGTGCAGCCACTATGGAAAACAGTATGGAGATTCCTCAAAAAGTTAAGAGTAGAAATACCTTATGACCCAGCCATCCCACTACTGGGTATCTATCCTAAGAACCTGAAATCAGCAATTCCAAAAGTTCCATGCACCCCTATGTTCGTCGCAGCATTATTCACAATAGCCAAGTCATGGAACCAACCTAAGTGCCCAGCAACTGATGATTGGATAAAGAAGATGTGGTATATATATATAAATGGAATACTACTCAGCCATAAAAAAGGACAAAGTCGTCCGTTTCACAGCAACATGGATAGACCTTGAGGGTATTATGTTGAGCGAAATAAGCCAGACAGAGAAAGACGAACTCTGTATGACTCCACTCATAGGTGGTAGTTAACATATGGACAAAGAGAACTGATTGGTGGTTGCCAGGGGAAAGGGGGTGGGGGGAGGGCACTAGGGGTGAAGTGGTGTACCTACAACATGACTAATAATGATGTACAACTGTAATTTCACAAGGATGTTAACTTTCATAACCTTAATAAAAAATATTTTAAAAAAAAACCTAGGCAAACTAGGAGTAGATGGGAAGTTTCTCAACAGAATAAAGAACATTTATGAAAAACCCACGGCTAACATCATACTCAATGGTGAAAGACTGAAAGATCCCACCCTAAGATCAGGAATAACATAAAGATGCCCCCCTTTCACCACTGCTATTCAACAGCATACTGAGAGTTCTAGCCAGAGTAATTAGAAAAGAAATAAAAGGCATCCAAATTGAAAAGAAGAAGAAAAACTATCTCTATTCACAGATGATATTATTCCTTACATAGGTAATCCAAAGAATCCACAAAAAACTACTATAGCTAATAAATTCCGCAAAGGTGCAGGGCACAAGAACAACATATAAACTTCAGTTGTTTCTACACACCAGCAATGAACATTCCAAAAAGGAAATCAGGAAAACACTTGCATCTACAAAGGATTCACCTTACATTTTTCATTCTTGCATCTTTTAAGAATAAAATACCTAAGAATAAATTTAACCACGGAGGTGAAAGATGTGTACATAGAAAACACTGCTGAAAGAAATTTAAGAAGGCTTGAATAAATATAATGACAACCTGTAACCATGGATTGGAAGATGTAATATTAAGATGTCAATACTCCCCAAAGCAATCTACAGATTTAAAGCAATTTCTGTCAAAATTCCAATTTTTTTTCCCCAGAAATGGAGAAGCTAATCCTCAAATTCATATGGAATTGCAAGGCACCCCAAAACAATCTTGAAATAGAAGAACAAAGTTGGAGACTCACACTTCCTTGATTTCAAAACTTACTACAAAACTACAGTAACCAAAACAGTGTGGTACTAGCATAAGGACAGACATTTGGAGCAATGGAATAGAATTGAGAGTCATAAATAAACCCATGCTTTATAGACCACTGATTTTCTACAAACGGGCCAAGACTGTTCAATAAGGGAAGAACAGTGTTTTCAACACATGGTGTTGGAACAACTCAATTTCCACATGTAAAAGAAGGAAGCAGGTCCCCTCCCTTAGAACATTTACAAGAATTAACTCAAAATGGATAACTGAACTAAATATGACATAAAACCATAACACTTTTAGCAGAAAACATACGGGCGAATCTTCATGGCTTTGGATATGGTATTCATTCTTAGATATGACACCAAAAGCACAATCAGCCAAAGGTGCAAAGATAATACAGCAAAGACATTATCAAGGGGCTGGCCTGGTGGTGGAGTGGTTAAGTTTGCGTGCTCTGCCTCGGCAGCCCAGGCTTTGCAGGTTCGGATTCCAGGCACAGACCTACACATCAAGCCATGCTGTGGAGGAATCCCACATACAAAATAGAGAAAGACTGGCATGGATGTTAGCTCAGGGCCAATCTTCCTCACCAAAAACCCCCACAACGAGAAGACCCACAAATGAGATTATCAAGAAATTGAAAAGACAACCCATAGGTGACTTCCACAAGCACTTAGCTTATGTAATCAAAAACAGATCAAGAATGAATGAACTGAAGTCAGCTGGTGTAATGAAAAAATAATCACAATCTCTCATCCAGTTTTCATCCCTGAACCAGTTCTGAAATACAGTTTTTGATGGAAGGGAAGGTATAATCTTCTTGAGGGCCACCCAAAACCACAGCAATATATACAATAGCTAGTCCTTTAATCTTTCCCCCAAAGAGATCTCCACCCATTTACCAGAGCAACAGTATACTGACAAAAGAGGAATATCTAGATCTTTGGAGTGTAACTGATAGCCGGGGACCCAAAATGCCATCATTGTGCTTGTTAGGTTGTGAGTATACAGAGGCCATATGCTAAATAGAGTCCTCATCCAAGTCCCTCTTAATGTCCAAAGAATATACAGACCTACCCTGCAATCACTTCCCCAGCCCTTGAGTGAATAACTGGAATGAATATCCGTAGTCACTAGTAGAACCCTCACACTACTTGCCTGACTTGTGGAGTTGGAGCCATTATTGAAAGAAAGGTCAGGTGGTGCCCTTGCCTGGCTAAATCAGTAAGTCAAAATCAATATTGATCCCAGAATGTCAATAATCATAGCAGATGTGCTATTTTTACTAGAAAAGACTAACATAGTCTTTGGAGCTTAATATGCAGCTATTAAACTGCAAAAGCATTCTTTTCAATCCCTCTAAAGAAGGAGACTCAAAGCCAGTTCATCTTGTTCTGGGATGGATAACTGAACATACTCAGTTGCGCCCTAATCTTCTTCACTCTGCTGTTCCCTGTTACAGCATAGTCATCACAGTCACCTCCGCAAAACATCATCTTGGCCCACCATACTGATAACATGTTTATGGAACCTGGTGAGTAGGAAGTGGCAAGTACTCTGCTTAACCTCGTAAGATATGTTGAGGAGAGGACAGGAGATAAAAATCCTATATCAGTTTTAGGTGTCTGGGATAAGGCTGGATATTTCTCTTGATGTTAAGATCAAATTATTACACAACCTGCACCTCCCAGCACCAAGAAAGAGGGAAAGTACTTGGAAGGTCTGTTTACACACTGAAGAAGCACCTACTACACTTGGAAATACTGCTCTGTCCCATTTATTGGGCGAGTTGGAAAGATGCCACTTTTTGTGTTTTAGAAGATTGGCACCTAACAACTGTTGCCAATCTTTTTTTTTCCCCTCTGCTTTTTCTCCCCAAATCCCCCCAGTACATACATTTTAGTTGTGGGTCCTTCTAGTTGTGGCATGTGGGATGCCGCCTCAATGCGGCCTGACGAGCCATGCCGTGTCCGCACCCAGGATCCGTCCGAAGCAGTGAAACCCTGGGCTGCTGAAGCAGAGCATGCAAACTTAACTACTCGGCCATGGGGCCGGCCCAAGATGCCACTTTGGAGTGAGGCATAGAGCAAGAAAGGGTTTCACAGCAGGGTCAGTCTGTTGTCCTTCATCCAATGTGTGAGCATTCTCAGTGGTAGAACATGACACTATGTGGAGCTTCTGGCAAGCTGAGAAAAGCCACAGTGAAGACCTCTAGGATTCTGGGCCAAAGCCATGACATCCGCAGCAAAGAACTTCACATTGTTTGAAAAGTAGCTGTTATGTGACTATGGGTAATCTGTGACTATGTGATTAGAGCTTCCCATCACGTGGGTTACTGTCAGATCCACCAAGTCATCAAACAGGTAAGGAGATAACATTGCTTGTTGTACAACAGAAATGCTACTTTGGGAATTGGATGTGAGCAGGCCCAGACAACTCAGAAATTTGTTATATAAACAGGTGACCCAGGGCACTTACCTCTGTTGTACACAAACCTCCACTTCAATTCACGTCTAACACTCCATGGGAGTGTTCCCTGTGACCAGCTGTCAGAGGAAAGATCCCAGGCCTGTTCCCTTCATGTTGGTGTCTTCCATGGCCACTACAATTCCCCTCAGGATATCCCTGAAAGACAGTGGTGAGGGGGAAATCCTCCCAGTGAGTAGGGCTTTAAATCATACACTTGTTTATCATCTTTGTAGCAGGAAAAGTGATCTGAGGCAAAGATATACTCATACTCTTGAAGATTGGGAAGTGGTTTGGCTGGCTGGGGCAAGATTCGAAGCCTGAAGCCAAGGAGGCTGGGAAAAAAACACACAGTTGGAAATACAGTAGCAGGCACAAACAGTACAGATCTTTGAGTATTTTGTCAATGTCCATCAAAAAGCCGCTACCACAGAAGAGGCAATGGACATTCAGGTAGACAGAATCATTCATCCAGTGTATGTCAGCCTCAGCCCCATGAGCCCACAAATGGAGTAGCCCTTATATCTGGGATGGAGACTATTCATGAGCTTGACAGATGGGTTTTCTCTCACCAATGCTGATCAAGATACTGCTAAATATCTGACTTTTCAGAAGTAGAGATCAATGCAGAGCACTCAATATAGTACAATTTCTTGCAGAGATCAACCAGATTCTTTTTTTTGGCAGGTTGATTTCACTGGAGTCCTTCCATCCTGGAAATGCAGTGGTTTTCCTATTTGGGATTCAAACGTAATCTGGTTATGGGTTTTCTTTTCATGCCCTGGGTGCCTCTATGTCTAATGTCATTCCCACATCATGTGGGGGAAGGGTGGATATCCAGGCTGACAGCAGGGAAATAATGTGGAATGACTTGTAGAGTAGGCAACCAACGTCAGCTCCAATGTCCTAGTATTAGTTCCAAGGCAACCCAGTAAAAATTAGGAAAACAAAAGAAAATGTACTATATGCATTACATAACTACAATGTAAAATAAAGATACACAAAATTTGGCAGTTGTATAGTTTTGATGTTTTGCACATTTATACATAACAAGCCATCCCATTGAAAAATAAGAGGAGTATGAAAGATCAGTTTAGTTGTTTTAAACAGTACTACTTTTTATTCTATAAACTTCGAGGTATAACACAGTTTACAGCTTTCTTTCACAAAACTCGTTTTGTCGTGTTAACAATTGCATCCTACCTTTGCATATTTTATGTAAATTTTGATTTACATGAACTGAATAAATGAAGAGACATTCCATGTCCACAGATTAAAAGAGTGAATATTGTTATGATGATAATTCTCCCCAAATTGAACTGCAGATTAAACACAATCCATATCAAAATCTCCCCTGGTTTTTTGTGAAAACTGACAGCTGATTTTAAATTTATATGCAAAGGCAAAGGATCTAGAATAGCCAAAACAATCTTGAAAAAGAAAAACTTCGGAAGACTTATACTACCTGATTTCAAAATGTACTATAATACTACCGTAATCAATACAGTGTGGTACTGGCCTAAGTACAAGCATATGGATCAACGGAACTTAATTGAGAGTCCACGAATAAACTCTTATCACACAGAATGCTACGTGTCAATGATCAACTGGCTTTTGACAAAAGTGCCAAGACAACTCAAGGGGAAATTACGTTTTGTGCTAAAACAAATTGGATGTGCACAATTAGTGCTGGGACAACTGTAAACTTGCACAAAAATGAACTTAGACTCTTACCTACCACAATAAACAAAAATTAAAGAAAACAGATCAAAGACCTACATATGAGAACTTGAAGTATAAAAAGTATAGAGGAAAATATAGGAACAAAATCTTTGTGACCTTTGCAAAGAGTTCTTAGACAAGATACCAAAGGCACAATCCACACAAGAAGAAAAATGATAATCTGGATTTCATTAAACTTAAAAGCTACTGCACTTCAAAGGGTAGCATTAAGACAATAAAAAGATAAGCCACAGATTGGGGAAAAATATTTGAAATCATATTTATGATAAGAGACTTGTAACCAGAATATATAAAGACTTACAACTCAATAATAGGACAAATAACTCAATTCAAAAAATGCACAAAAGATGTGATTGAGACATTTCACCAAAGATGATACACAAATGGCTAACCAGCACATGCAAAGGTACCAAACATCATTAGTCATTGGGGAAATGCAAATTAAAACTATGAGATACCACTTCACACTCACTAGAATGGCTATTATAAAAACAGACAATATCAAATGATAGTGAGGATATGGAGAAACTGAAACTCCACAACATGAATGAACCTAAAAAAATGATTTTGTTAAATATAAGTTAGACATAAATGACTATATATTTATATGAAACATCCAGAAAAGACATAGTATTTATAGAGACAGAAAGCAGATCAATGGTTGGCTGAAGGTGGAGTGGAGACTGACAGCATATTGACTCAAGGGATTGCTTTTGGGTGACAGAAATGTCCTAAAATTGGACTTCAGTGATGTTTACATAACTCTGAAAATTTACTAAAAATCATTGAATTGTACACAGAGTGAGTGAATGTTGTAGTATGTAAACTAAACCTCAATAAAGCTGTTAAAAAAAAGCCAATGGAAGTTGCTTCTAGCAACAATGCCCTCTCTACAGATTAATTTTTCAGACTCTATATGCATACTGTTAGGTGGAGGGAGCAAACATTTCAGAGAGGACTCAAAGGTAAGTGTCTGCTAAATATTGATGTCAGTTATAATGGGGTTTTATGGTCATCCAAAAAGACAAGCCACTTTGAGAAGAGTGTTCTTTTTTGATGTCACCTTCTCAGTACTTGCAAGGGACAGGGCAATAAAGATCTTCTCTCTCAGATAAGATGTAAATATAATTGCAGAACACCAGGTAATTTATTAGATTATGCATTCCTCGCACTAGAGCATCAAGAGTGGAAAATCCAAAAACCCATCCAAGTACACAAAGCCTCTCCCTGATTCCTTTAAAGTTTCTTCTAACAAAACCTGAAAATACTTTTTGGGTAAATGTCAAATGTATATATCCCTTTCAGAATTTTATTAGGCGATAAGCATGGGGCAGCTCAAACAAACCAGGATTCTCAAACATCAGCTGTGTCAAGTTAGAAGCCTACAGGAACAGGCTTTCAGCCTGTATTCATCTCTTTACAGGTGGATGTTGACAAATTTCATGCAGATGGTGAAAGGAGTTATACACTTCTGAATAAACAAATGTTTGCTCTAGACCAGAACAAAGAAAAATTCCTCAGCTTAATTTACTAAGAATACCTGAAGTTTTAGGATAGACACCTCAGCATTTAGTAGCAGGTAGTGAGTGAATGGACCACAAGCTTTATGTTTTCTTTCTATTGCGCTTAAAATCTACCTTGAATAATAGAAGAAGTTTGGAAGGCAGATGTGTGAAGTGTATTCGGGTATCATTAACTGTCTCTCCTTCAGAGACCTCTTGAAAACGTACAGTATAAGTTAGAGTCAAATTCCCATCTTGGGCCTGAAAAGTGGCGTAAGCATTTGTTTGTCTTGTACTTTGTTGTTTCTTTCCATACAATGTCGGTGTTACGTTAAATGTGAATGCACTGATACAAGAATTTGAGTAAATGTCTAGCACAGATTTAGCACAATATCAGTTTCAGGAATATGCATGCCTGTCTCTTCTGCGTGGGATTGCTTGTTTTTCATACACTAATTGAAGAGGTGGAGATCAGCCTCTGTCAGAGTTCTCTGCTGAACTTGAAACAGCTACCCCACCAATGGAGGTAAGACAGATGGATTTCAATGGGATGTTGTCATTATGAAAAGCATATACCCTTCCCCAAGTAACTAAAAGAGTAACAAAAGACAAGCAACAAACAACCATATGAATGAAAATAAATTTTACAAATGCAACAAACATTTTCAGTCCTTTAAATGAAACAAATAACAAGGACAACAAAAGGATGATGGGAGCATGTCAAAAGGGCACAGGAACCAACCTGAAGGACTCTGTTGGTCTCCACGAGACTTGCCGCTGTGTCACAGATTTGCCTGGTAAGGCCACAGCAAGCACAGATGGACTGAGACTGCTTATTGCTCACCCAGATAGCACACTGCAAGATCAGCGTGGTGTCAGCTGCCTGCATCTCCTCTCCCAAAGGATGATACCAAAACAAATGGGGCCGCATGATGGGCAGCTTGAGTGGGTGGGGTACTGGCTTGTGAGGAGCCAATTCTAGACTGTAGCTAAGTGGTTTTATAGCCTGCAGCTCTACCTAAGGGAGAAGAGGACAAGGTGCAAAGTCCCATAACCACCTGGAACCAGAGGCAGATGAGAAACTGTCTCATGGCAGCCTCCCAAAAGACAGAAGGTAGATGAGAAGCAGCCTTGTGACAGCTCCCCACAAAATGCATTAGCCAAGATATAGGTGAGCCTGCAGCTGAGCCAGGCCTACGTGGCCTACATGGAGATGTGCAAGATTTCTGGAGTGCTATGGTGGAGATGTTTCCCTATAAGCTCCCAATGGCCAAAGCTGGAACTATTTGAAAACAAAAGGAATAACCCAAAAAATAAAGTAAATATCCATGAGGCCATACTGATATAAATGATTGAATAAATAAATAAATGAGAAGGACTAAATCTTCTTTTGGAAGATTCCAAATAATATATGTAGGTACTCCTCTCTCCAGGAGGTGGAGCTTAATTCCCCACCCCTTGAGTGTGGGCTGGACTTACTGACTCACTTCCAAAGAACAGAACAGAGTATGGAAAGGGAAACACAGTAGCTTTATAGAGAAATCAAGCAGACACCACCATAGCTATGGGATCAAGGTTAACATCACCAGTGATTAGTCATGTTGCTATCATGTACACTCTCATATGATGCAACGAGGGAGCCTCATCTCTGTGGTATTCTTCCCCTAAAATCCATCATCCCAGCATAATTATGAGAAAACATGACACATTCTAGAAAATATTTGACAAGTATTCTCCCTAAGTGTCGAAGTCATGAAAAAGAAGGAAAGACTGAAAAACTGTCACAGACCAAAGACCAAGGAAATATAACAATGAAATGCAATGTGGTATCCTAGACTGGATCCTAGAACATTAACAGACCATTAATGGAAACTCATGAAATCCAAATAAAGCCTTTAGTTAATGGTATTGCATCAATGTCAGTATCTTAGTTTTGACATATTCCCCAAGGTTGTGTAAGATGATAGCATTAAAGTGGGTGATAGTCTTTGGACTCTCTTTGCAACATTTCTCTAAGTTTAAAATTATTCCAAAATAAAACTGTCATTTAAAAAAGCAGATGGTGGGGCTGGCCCCGTGGCCGAGTGGTTAAGTTCGCGCGCTCCGCTGCAGGCGGCCCAGTGTTTCGTTGGTTCGAGTCCTGGGCGCGGACATGGCACTGCTCATCAGACCACGCTGAGGCAGCGTCCCACATGCCACAACTAGAAGAACCCACAACGAAGAATACACAACTATGTACTGGGGGGCTTTGGGGAGAAAAAGGAAAAAATAAAAAATCTTTAAAAAAAAAAAAAAAGCAGATGGAAGCATAAACCTCTTTATTAAAGATATGATTCAACAGCAATGGCCAATACTATCTAACTAAGCCAGCAAATGTTGGAGAAAGGGTATTAAATATAATATTTTAAATTTGCCAAATATAATTAATATATAGTGTGTTGAAAGGTATTAAGGCAAACAGATGTGGAAAACTCAGTGGGAATAATTCTTATTACACTAAGAGTACATTATATACCCACTTATTCTGGAATCACATATGCAAATACAATATATATTTCATTACTGTGATGAAGCATATGCATACATCATTTCAGAGGCTGCTTATATACGTTTAATTCTATTGTCTTGTTCATTTAACTCATTCAAATTTTAAAGGGTTTCCTGTTTTTCAGTGAATATATGTGGGTACCCATACACATATCAGAATATTGGCTTATATTCTATACAATATTTCACATTATATCTGATATTAAACCCGTGATGATATATTATTTCTTTGTAACATATTTTTCCATGTTAAGATTCTGCTAAATGGATTCTCTGATGTATAATTTTTTGAAATCTTGTCAAACACTAAAACATACTCAAACTGTCCACAAAGTTTCAATCATAGACCAATAATTTGATGTACAATTAGCTTTGGCTGCTTACAGAAGGGCTTTTTTTTCACATTTATTGCATTATTATAATTCTTTGATGCTCAGTGTTGTATCTCATCAGTTTTTTGACATACAATGAGTTTGATTTATGGATTTGATTTTTGGGTTTTTAATATTTAAAATATTTAAAGACTTTTTCTCTCATGTGCTATCTGATGTGCCATGGAGTTTGCCTTCCAGCAAAAAAGACTTCTTACATTCATGATACTCATAGTCTTTCCTTCCTTTTTGAATTCTCTGGCATTTAGTAAGGACCAAATTGGGGCAGAATGAGGTATCACATTTATCATATTGACAGGGCTTCTGCCCTGTGTGTGTTCTGCAATGTTCATTAAGATTTGTGACTGTAAGTTTTCCCACAGTCAGTACATTCACAGGATTTCTCTCCTGTGGGTGTTCTCTGATGTGCTTTGAGATTTGAATTGCTGCTGAAGGATTTCCCACATTCAGTACATTCATAGGGTTTCTCCCCAGTATGTGTTCTCTGCTGCTCAATGAGGGAAGACTTGTGGCCAAATGTTTTCCCACATTCTGTACATTCATAAGGTTTCTCCCGTGTGTTTTCTCTGATGTGCCGTGAGGTGTGAATTACCACTGAAGGTTTTCCCACATTGGATACATTGATAAGGTTTCTCCCCAGTGTGTATTCTCTGATGCAAAGTCAGTTTTGACTTTACACGGAAGGATTTCCCACATTCGGCTCATGCATAGGCTTTCTCCCCTGTGTGTGTTCTCTGATGTTCAGTGAGTGTTGACTTGCAGCTAAAGGTTATCCCACATTCGGTACACTGATAAGGTTTCTCTCCTGTATGTGTTCTCTGATGCACAGTAAGTTTTGATTTTACATAGAAGGTTTTACCACATTTAATACCCTCATGGGGTTTCTCCCTTGGGTGTATTCTCTCAAGCACAGTAAATGTTGACTTCACACAGAAAGTTTTCCCACATTCAGAACACTCATAGGGTTGTTCCCCTCTGTGTATTCTCTGATGCCTAGTGAGGCGTGTCTTGTTGCAAAAGGCTTTGCCACACTGATTACATTCATAGGCTTTCTTTCCCGTGTGATTTCTCTGAACATGAATGAAGTGAGACTTCTTGTGTAAGGCCTTCCTACACTCAGTAAACTCATAAAGTTTCTCCACTGTGTCAATTCTCTCATATTTAAAATTTGAAATCTGAAGTGCTTGTTTACATTCATTATATTCATTGGGTCTCTTTCCTATATGAGCTCTCTGAGGTTCAGTGGGCTGTGATGTCTGGATTACAGCATTCACACTTTGAGGATACTCATGGAGTGTCTCCTTTGATTGATTTCTTTGATGTACAATAATGGTTGATGAGTAACCAAAGGCCTTCCCAAATGAATCATACTCAAAGGGCTTCTCTCCTGTATGTGCAGTCTGATTTAACATTTTTGAGACTGTGCAGGATTGCCCACATTCATTGCTTTCATAGGGCTTATTTTTTATATGAATTCTCTCACATATACTGACAAGTGACTTTTGGATCAAAGTGCTTTCATATTCATTACATTCAAAGGGATTTTTCCTAGCATGGGATCTCTTTTGGCTACCAGAGTCTCCCATGTACAAGTCTTTACCAGATTCATAAAATCCACAGCATAGCTCCAAAGTGTGAAGTTGAATAAGGGATCCATTATGACAGATACCCTTCCCATTTTGATTATATTCATTAATTTCAGCAGACATTTCTTCAAGCTTAGTATTGAAAAGTGACCTCCTACATATATTACATACATCAGTCATCTTTCTTACACAGTTTCTATTAGTAATCATTAATTCTGAAATATATTTCAAACTTTTCTCACATGAGTCACATTTATACTGTACTTTTCTTGAACCTACAGGATTCATAACCACATGAAATGCTTTTCCATGTGAAGTATTTTTCTCATTAACTAGTATTTTGTTTTTGATTAATGTAAGCTGCTTGGACTGTTGGTCTTGGATGTTCTGGCCTCTCTAGACTTTTTCTAGAAGAGAGGAAAATTAATCACATCTGATGACTCTTCTATTGGTTATGAATTGGTTCTATAATTGTACTTAAATGTGGTTAAGTTTTGGCTTTAGTCCTAGTCTTCCAGAAAGAAAATGCAAATTCCTCTTAATTGGTTGTCTTCTATCTATCAATCAATCTATTTATCTATGAGAAAGAAGTTTTTGTAGTGCTAAAAAGGGGGAGAAAACAGGTAATAAATACAAGTACCTTTGGTATTCTCCAAATGAGACCTTTAATACTGGGTAAGAAATAAGTAGATAAAGTCATGATCCTTGCATCAGGATCAAACTAATAGTTTTATTTTGAATGCCAAGATAGTCATTTTAGTCTGAGTTAATACTAAACCTATGCTAATCATGAATTTTCATTTTTTTCCCTTTCAATATTTTAACTTACCTTCTTTTGCAAAGAAATCTTGCTGCTGCAATAATCTTATTTCTCAACTCAGTTTTACATCTTGGTTCACACATCTCTGGGCTCTATTAATTTTAGGAGGGCAGAAAAAGTTTTCTTTCTCAACTGGCTCCTCCATCAATCAATTAGATAATCACTGAATAGTTCTGTTAGACATTAACATTAGGTAGAGAAAAAAGACACTCATCTAGCAGAATTACAAGCAAGGTGAGAAAAAGAAACCTCATGAATCAACATATGTAATTTTTGGTAGAACCTGTAAATGCAAATGAAAAACAAGAAGGGAGAGAACAATAACAACATCTAACACTAATTAACACCTAACTGATTTAAGCCTCACAACCCTTTGAGAGGGGTTCTATTATTATCTCCATTTTACAATGAGGAAACTATGGCACATAAAGATTAAGTAACTTGTCTAAAGTCATACAGCTAGAGTCATAAAGATAGTTTTTTGAAAGTAATTAAAACTTGAGCTTAAAATTAAAGGTTTAAAGTTTCTGGGGAGGCAAAACACACTTTAATAAAAGATCGGGATATGTTTCAGGATATTTAAGAATGTGGATCAAATAGAATTTAACATGAATTTTGGGTGAATAGAGAAAAATAAAATTTAGATAGGCAACATGGGCCGTAATGATAGCAGAAAGAGAATTGTAAATTTTGGATACATATAAGTACAAATTTATCTTCGTAGGCTAATATCAAGATAAATAAGACAATTTGGGTCATCAAATTTGACAAATACAAATAAGAATTCAGATATGTGATAATACGGTTCTGGGTATGGTCAAAAGTTCATGATAACTGAGCACACTGAGGGAACTTAAGGCATAATAATAACAGACAACAGATACTGAGGTAAAATTTATGAGAGGATGGCAGAGACGGAAGCTTCAAGATGACTCCATCCTTGCAAACAGGAAGATAACAGAGCCCAATGTATAAAAGGGGAATATGGAAAGTGAGTAGACATTATAAAATGGAAAGTTAGTGACTTTAGTTTCTGATATTCTGAGAAGGAAGGAAATGGTCTAGAAGGCAGAAGTGAAATGTACCAGAAATAAGAGGCAGCACAGAATAATTATAAAGAGCACAGTCTCTGGAGCCAGACTTCTTGGGTATGGAACCCAGATGCACCACTTATTAACTGGAGGACCATGGGCATATTACTTAATCTCACTGGACTTGTTTGTTTATCTGGAGAAATAGTAATAGTATCTGTATCATGGGGCTGTTGTGAGGAGCAGATGAATTAATATGTGTAAACTGCTTAGAAAGGTGCCTAGCACATTGTAGACTACAATGCAAGTGCTGATTATGCTGATTATGATATTGCCACTAATTCTGGAATCATGAACATAAAGAAAGCTTAAGCCTTGAATATGGATTAATCACTTAGAAACATCTGAGAAAAGAAGGTATAAAACAGTGCCTTTGTAGATATCTTAGATTGAGCAGAATGATTGTGTAAATCAAAATTTATTGATTTAATTAATATTTACTGTATGCCAACTACGCAATAAGCACTGGTGTTGGGTGGTAAACTAGACAGACAACAGAAGGATAGGTAGTTAGGAAAGGTTAGCGGGATCAAATCAGTTAGCGGGACCAAAAGTTTAGGTGTATTTTAGAAAGGATACTGGGCACTATCAAATAAAGCACAAAGGTACAGATGGCAGTTTATCAATTTGGGGGGAAAAAAGGCTATGAAATCTTAACAGCAGGGGCAAAAGAGAAAATGGGTAATCTAGAAACATAAAAATATGAGGCATTCGACCACAAAAGGAAAGGAATGAGTAGGTTAACTTGAATAAGCATGAAAATCACAACTGTATAGTTATTTCTAAAGGAGATATCTAAAAATGATAAAAATCAAAAGAAGTATGTGAAAATGGGAGTAAACTGGGTAAGTGAAAGTGCTACAGAAAGAGAGGAATAGCGAGGAAATAATTATTCAAGATGCAGTCACCAGGAGTTAGATGTGGCTAATGTCAGACTACAAAGTTTCTCTATAAACATCAAGCATAGAATGAGCACATGCTGTGAGGAAGGTGTTAATTTAAGTATTTTAGGAACGGTGGTCAGACGTCTTCAAATATTTACAAAGATATGAAGTCTCTAAAAAGAGATTCCCAAAAATGCCTCAAAGATCTTATACTGGATTGAATAATGTCCCCCTAAAATTCATGCCCACCCAGCATCTCAGAATGTGACCTTATTTGGAACTAGGGTCTTTGCAGATATAATTAGTTAGAATGAGAGCATACTGGATTAGGGCAGGCCCTAAATCCAATATGACAGGTGTCCTTTGACACACAAAGAAGAGGACACATAAAGGGAAGAAGGCCATGTGATGATGGACGCAGGAACTGGAGTAATACAGCTATGAGTCAAGGAATGCCAAGGATTGCTGGCAACTACCAGAAGTTTAGGGAGAGGCAGGAAGGATTCTCTTGTAGAGCCTTTGGAGGGAGTGTGGCCCTGCTGACACCTTCATTTTGTATTTCCAGCCTCCAGAACTATGAAAGAATAAATTTCTGTTGCTTTAAGCCACTCAGTTTGTGGTGCTTTGTTCCAGCAACCCCAGGAAACTAATACAGATGCCAAGCAACCCACTGTCTGCTTGAGATCTAATTTCCACTAGCTTCCATCTCTTTGGTATACAATAACTCACCTGGAAGGCTCTGGCTTGAGAACTCCACCCCTACTATCCATGGTTCTTCTCCTTGTTCCAACTGAGAGATCACATCTGGTTTGGTTATAAAACACCCTGTCAATAGGAAATGACACAGGACTCGTACCCAGACACTTGTGCTTCATGGTGTCTAAAGACTGTCATGCATGATGATAGTCCTTATTTCAAGCTTGGCAGAGTAGAACCTCTCACCAGAGATGAAGACACTGACATCCCTTCTGGAGCCCCAAAGCAACTAAGGATTTTTTAACTCAAACCCTTAACACTAAAAACAATTCAAGTTTTCCAAAGTTTGATGCATTCCATCAACTGAGAATGGAAATTCACGCTCCGGGAAGTTACATGGGAAACTCTGTTTACCCACTGAGACCAGGTTATGTAGTTCTCCAGCATCACATCCCTACAGAGGATCCTCTGAGCCAAGTCCAGCCACTGCCACTCTGCCTGAGTGAAGTTGACTAACACATCCTTCAATAATACTAGTGCCTGAAACAGTACATTTTGTTTAATCTGAACTGTTAACAATTGGAGAATGTGGAAAAGACGGATAAGAAACAGATCTTACTACATGCATTAATAGAATTTACAAAACTTATATTTGACATATACAATATACCTTGTTTTCATTTTTATGGGAAAAAACAGATATTATATTAGAAATATCTTGTCACCATGCTGATTAATTACTTAATAAAAAAGGTTGTATTGAGCTCTCTACTCTGTACATGGAAATATCCCAGTTGCTGGGAAGAAAAATCAAGGTGCTTTAACATTGTTCTGGCTCTTGGTAAGTTTACATTCCGGTAGTAAAGCAGATACACAAACACCTATTTACAATAAGGTACCTTATTACAGGAGCTATCTTAGAAACATTCACAAGGTATTAAGTATAGTGTAGAACATAAAGGAGGGAAAAATTTGTTCCGTTCTGTGTTATTGGGTGGGTGTTATGAGGCTGAAAATCTTTTGAGTAGCTGTATTATGCAAGAATGTGAACTAGTCTCCACATGATCAAATGCACAGAGGCATTTTAAAAGTGAAGTCCAGGAGAAAGCAACTAGCATAGTGTGTTAGATGAACAGGGTGAGGGGACATGGTAAGATAAAGTACTAAATAAGTATTCAGGGGCCAAGACAAGGAATAATTTTAGACCACTTCCTACAAATCAGTAGTCTCCAAACATCCTTTGATCACCACTCCATCATTTGAACTGATACTATTTGTACACATGTACTTATATATACTGAAAATCCAAGCATTATTAATGAAGTTAACTGCTTTCTTAGTTTTAGATAAAAATATAATACAAATTCTAACATTTTCTTCAGAGACCTCGATGGATACTCTTGCACACCTCCTGGGATGTCCATCTTCCATTCCGGAGACCCCTGCTCCAGAAAATGTGAAACCAGCGATGAGATGTGAGTAAGCCCTGGCCTTACATAATTTCAGATTTAACATTCTAGAACAGTGGTTCTCGCCTCTGGCCGCACATCTGCATCACCTTAGAAGATATTAAACCAGACCTTATCATCTATTTTGTAAAAAATTGGAAAGTTGTCAAACTTACAGAAAGACTACAAAAATAAAACGTGTACAAAAAACACCCATATGCCCAGATTCACTTATTGTTAACATTTGACTCCATTTATTCTATCATTCACATGTCTTCTCTCTCCCTTTCTCTATATAAACACATATAAGCAAACACACACATTTTTTTTCTGTACCATTTGAAGAGAAGTTACATATATCCTAGCCCTTTACCCCTACATATTTCAGTGTGTATTTGCTAAGAATAGGGACATTCTCCTATATAACCGTGGTACAGTTATCAAATTCAGTGCATTTAATACTGGCATGATACTTTTATCTAAATTACCCTTCCTATGCCGGTTTTGTTAGTTGACCCAATAGCCTCTTTTATAGCATCTTCCCTCCTTCCAAGACAGATCCAGTCCAGGGTCAAGTATTGCATTTAGTTCTCATGTCTCTTTAGCCTCCCTTAATCTGGAACATTTCCACAGCTTTTGACTTTTATGACACTGGCATCTTTGAAAAATACAACTTCCCACACTTTCTAAAAAGTACAATGCTCATTTTCAGCTTGTCTGATGTTTTCTCATGGTTAGATTTAAGTTGTGATCTAGGCTGGAAAGCGCATTAGTGATGTTGTTTTCCTTCACAAGCATCCCATCTGCGGGCATATGCTGTTATCTGTCCCTCAATGGAACACTAACTCTAATCACTGGGAAAAGGCTTGACCGATTTCTCCAGTGTCTACTTACTGCCTTTTTACCTCCCTTGGAACTAATAAGCAATCTGTGAGGAGACTTTAAGACTGTACAAATCCCCAATTTTCATCAGACTGTCCCCTAAATTTAGCATCAAATGTTAAATCTTGCTTGATGTGATCTTTACTAGAATAGGTGCAAAATGCTGCTTTTCTAGCTCCTGCACTCCCTCCACATTTACCAGTTGGTCCTTAGCAATCTAGCATAAGCAAGAAGCCTCCCTTCTACCTCATTTACTTATTATAAGTGTACACTGAAGAATTCCTGTTTTCTACAATGGTTTATAATTCATTACTGTACTTAGTTTGGTGTTCAAATTGTCCCATATTTGGCCAGTAGAAGCCCCTTCAAGCTGACGTGCCCCCATGATTACTTTACTTTCCTACTTTCTGACACAACACGATGTTCCAAGCTTATCTTGTACCCATCTTGCCCCAGCCCCAGAATCAGCCACTTCTCCAAGGAGCCCTGGTTCCTTTCAGTGGGGAATGGTATTAGACACCAAGCTCCGGATGCTAAGTGTGTGCCACAATGCTGTTTTTTCATCCCTAACTTCTTAATTTGGATATTCAAACCTAAAGAAAAGTTGAAAAAAACATAAAATGAACACTTGAATAATCATCACCTAAATCCTTTTTGCAATCTTTGCTTTATCTCTTTTTATATATAATTATACCTTTTGCTGAATCACCTGAAAGTTGCAGCAATCCTGAGACTTCATCCTTCTATATTTCAGCATGTATTTCCTAAGAATAAAGTCATATTCCCATACACCACATTCATACCTAAGGAAATTCAATAATATTATATAATACACAATCCTTATTTAAATTCTTCAATTGTTTCAAAATAGTTCTCCAATTCAGAATTCAATCAAGTCTCACATATTGCATTTGGTTGTTATGCCTCTTTCATCTTCTCTAATCCAGAACAACAGTCTCCCTAACTTTTTTATTTGCTCTGATGTTTTTTAGAATTCAGGCCAGTTGTCTTGTAGAACATCTCATATTCTGGATTTGTCTACTTCCTTGGAATTAAATGCAGATCAATTTATCTTTTGGGCAAAAACACAACACAGGTGCTTTCACATACGTCTTATTACAACAGACGGGGGCACTAAACAACAGACTGTCCCTCTACTGGTGAAACTCAGGATGATCACTTGGTTAAGTGGTGGTCACCACTCTCTGCATTGCAAAGGCACATTTCCCCGTGTAATTGATAAGTAATCTGCAGGGAGTGGGAGGAAGCAATACTTTGAAACCATATAATTAATTATCTTGTTCACCTTCACCTTTCAGTTAGTGGTTTTAGCATCAATGAATGATACTTGCCAAATCAATTATTACCCTAGGGCTTGGAAAATGGTGATTTTCTTATTCTTATTTCTTCTGTATTTGCTAGCTGGTATTTTTCTATAAAGAAGAGCTTTTCCTTTCTTATGTATCTTTCTCTCTTCTGTATCACTAGGGACTTATGGAGTTTTTGTGGGCATTGTGCAATAACCCACGATCAGTTATTCTTTTCGATGTTGAGCTGCCCCAGTTTGGTCAATGGTGGCCTTCTGTGTCCTCCTATCAAGTCTTTCAGTACATTCTTGTTTCTAGCATAAAATTATTTTCTGTAATTACTTTAGACTTTCCATGTTCCAGTTAGGTTTCTTTTAGTGGGGAGGGGTATCTGGAAACCAAGTTCTGGCCACCAGGTGTGCAACACATGGGTTACTGCTCCTAGGCCCTTTCAGAAGCCAGAGCAGGAAAAAAAATTTTTTTAAAAATCATGAGTTCATACTGATTCCTCCAATTCAAATCCAGTAACAATTTTCCCATTCCATACTTGTAATTCCCTTCTAACAGAACTCAGGTTCCCACAACTACATCAATATATTTACTCATTCAATTGATACAAAATAGTTTCAGAATTATAATACCAAGACCAGATCTACTAAGTAAAGTTAAAAATTTCTTTGTGGTTTTTAACTTATTTTTAAATAATTTTAGAGTTAGAGAAAAGTTGCAAAAATAGTACAGAGAGTTCCTATATACCCTTCACCCAGCTTCTCCTAATGTTAAGATCTTAATTAACAAAGTGTAACTATCAAAATTAAGAAATTAACAATGGTATGCTATTAACCAAACTATAGCCTTTATTCAGATGTTACCAATTTTTTCATTAATATCCTTTTTCTGTCCCAAGATCGAATCCAGGATTCCACACTCCAAACTGTGACAGTTCCTGTCTTTTCTTGTCTTCCATGACCTTGACACTTCCAAACAGCACTGGTCAGTTGTTTTGTAGAAAGTCTCTTAGATTTATATGATGCTTTCTCACGATTAGGTTGAGATGAGGCATTTCTGGCAAGAATACCAATTTTGTATCAGTATGTATCACAATGCCTTACGACCACAGACGTTAATGTTGATCACTTGGTTAAGGTGGTGTCTGCAGGATTTCTCTTCTGTGAACTTACTATCTTTCCATCTGTAATTAAATATTTTGGGGAGAAGATACTTTGAGTCTATGCATATATCCTGTTCTCCTCAAACCTAATCTGAGCCTCCATTAAAGGATCTTTCCTGCAACAATGATTCCGATGGTGTTCTAGTGGTAATATTTCTATTTTCTTCATTCCTTTCATATTTATTCATTGGAATTCTTCTGTAGGGAAGAGCTGTCCCTTCTTGTCTATTTTAAAATAAGAATTGAATAAATAAATATCAGTACGGGTTTATGGATATTTATTTTATTCTATGGGCTATAAGTGAATACAATTGTTATTTATTTTCTTGCTCAAATTGTTCAAGCTTTGGCTACTTTTAAAACTTTTTTCAGGTTTCTCCTGTTTCCTCTCAACATGCACTCATCTTTTCTAGGGACACTTCCTTACTTTCTGGCACCACAAGATGCACCAGGCTTATCTAGTAGTTTCCCTGTCCCAGCCATGCAACCAATCACTTTTCCAAGAAACCCTGGTTCCTTTTGCTGGAGAATGGCATTTAGAAACCATGATATGGGTGTTAAGTGTGCTTAGTGTTACAGGGGACTTATTGCTTCTAAGCCCTCTCTGTAGACACAGCTTGGAAATATTGTATGAATACTAACCCATGGATACCTAAACATCTGTATTTATTTCAGTATTCCTCTGTCTATACATGTGTGTACGTATGTATATGCACATATATGTACTACATTCAAAATACATGTGTAACTGATCGCTTACGCCAAAATTACTGCAAGACTCTTGATTCCACCTTGCTTCCTCACATCTTTTCTCAACACTGAAACCAGTGATTCTCGTAAGATATAGTTAGACCACGCCACCTTTTTGCTCTAAAGCTTTCAGTGGCTCCCACCTCACTCAAAGCAAAAGCCCAAATCCTTATAATGTACTCCACTGTGCCACACAAATTGAGTCCATTAACTCTAACCTCATTTCCTGCTACATTCCTCTTCACTCAGTCTGTTCCAGCTAAACCAGCCTCCTTGCTACTCCTCGAACATACCAGCATCTCTGCCCTAGATGTTCCCTCTGTGTAGTCTGAGTGCTTGACATTAAGCCTTTTGATTGTTGAGGCATCCATTTCAAAAGACCCATCTTGAAGAAACATACTGCCAGCAATATGACATAGCTACTAGCAAACCAACCACATAAGGAGTTAGGCCACCCCCACCCATGAAAGTCCCTCTTTCAGAAAGCCCTGGGTAACCTAGATAACTGACAGTTTCAGTGACCCTGCTGCTGCCTAATACCTGCTCTTATGCTTTAAATTAGCCAATAAAGAGCGAACCTCTGAAACCTTAGACACTTCACCCCCAGGCCCTAACAAAGGCGAGCCCCAGGTCCATTCTCTCTCTCTATTCACCACCTCATTGTGCCCGTGTGTATGCGGTGTACCTTCTAGGACTTGTGACTAATAAGTCTTGTTTCTCAAATTTCCCTGATGGTTTGTGCTGAAGTGTGTCCTATAATCATAGCCAGAACCACAAGGGCCATTCTAGCCACAACATTTGCTCTCACTGGAGAAATGTCTGTGAGGGCTCTCCACAAGTAATATGGGCCAGTCAATGCCTCAGGCATTCCCAGCCCATTCACCACTATCAGTAGGCTGGGACCAACACAACACTCTGGAATGCATTACTCTAGTGGTTCTCAAAGGATGGTCCCTGAACCAGAAGCATCAGCATTACATGGGAACTTGAAAGGTAAGGAAATTCTTGGGACCCATCCCAGGTCTACTGACTCAGGGAATCTGAGGGTGGGACCCACAATCTGTGTTTTAACAAGCCCTCCAGGTAATTCTGATGCTGTTAAAGTTTGACAACTATTGCCCCACGCCATCACTTCCTTATGGTTTTGTACAATGTCACCTCCTTGTGATTTCTACCCAGACTATACTATTTAATACTGTAACTCCACCTTTCCTGCAACTTCCCATGTGCCTTATCCTGCTTTATATTTCCATATTATCTTCTAACAATACATTATAATTTACTTGTTTATGATGTTTGTTGCCTTTTGCCCTCTATTCTAAAAGAACAGGGGTATTTTTAGTCAACGTTATTCACAGCTGGGGCTAGTGGTTGCTGGAGCTAGCCCATACCAGCCTGCTGATGTATACCTCTCCCACCAACTCCATGTTCAGTACTGTCAGGTTGGCAGCCTGAAACTGGCTGTGATGGTAGCACTGACACTACAGAAATGAGAAATCACTACAAATCAAGTTTGTTTTTCCCTAAAAGAACCAGCTGCTCAACATTTACCAGCACACCACTGACAGTGTCCCTCGTACATAAAACACTCCCTGGCAAAAAGCAATGCTCCATTAACAGTCACAGAACTAAGGGATGTGAGTTAATGAGCTGCTTTCCAGTGGGACTGCAGAATGGTACAACCACTGTTCAGGGCAATTTTACAATATCTATGAAATTACAAAATGGCCTAGCTTTGACCTTTTACTCAGATATTCTAATTCTAGAAAATTTTTTCTAAAGATTCACACATATGAAATTATGTTTATATATGGTTACTCAATGAAACTCTGTCAGTAATAGCAAAAGACTGTAAACAAGTGCCCTTCGACAGAGAACTCATTAAATAATCTGTGACAAATGCACACAATGGAAAACTGTGCAGCTGTAAAAAATGAGGAGCAAAAGTAATGAGGAGCAGAGTAAGGACTTTCAAAGATTCTCTCCTCCATAAAAGAGATAAGAAAACTAGCACAAATTATAAGAATTAACCTTTTAAGAATTTTGGAAACTAATAAAAGGTTTGCAGAAATCCAGGAAGCATTTATTTAATAAACACTGCCAGTCAGCACTGTGCTGACATGAAGTTTGTGGCATTTTAACTAGCTCTAGTCCCATCCTTTACTTGCCAGCTCCACAGGAGCCTTGAAAATGAACAGCTTGTAATCATGGTGAAAAGCAGCAGCTAGGCAGCCACCAGAGAGTACAGAACAGGGTTGCAGCTCTTCCAAAGCCTCATTCTCAGAGAACCGTCCATATTTGCCTGTCTGGTGGTTCCTTGGAAGACTCTACTGTCTTTATTTAACCTGACTTGGAGCTTCCACAGTACAAGCAGCCTTTTCCTCTGGGGACATGCATGGAAAAGAATTAGAGGAAACTGATTAACTTCACAGCTGCCTGATGTGGTAGATAACAGCTGGAGCAAGCAACAGGCTAACTTAAAAGCTAAAAAGGAAAAGCAGGGAATGAGATATCCATAAGAGCTTTGAAAACTTCAACATATTCCTGGGAATCTAGAAGGCCACGTGCATGCCCAGAACTGTGCGCATGCTCAGGCAGGACCTCAGAAGACCCTAAGCTGTCACCTTGGGCTGACCTTGAGGCTCTATGCAAGCAGGAAGTGAAGGCTGAGGCAGAGTTGTTAAGTTGTCTGAGTACTGAAGGTGTGCCCCAACATGCACACAGAGCACCTGAGCATAGTGTGGGAGACATTAATTTCAGGCATTTAAGGAAATCTGGTCAATCATTAGCTGACTAACCTAAATGGGCAGAGATTTCAGTGGTCACACATGAATAAAGAATACAAACTTGACAGAATCAGTTTAGAAAAGTCCTAAACAAACAATATAACAACAACAAACAGCAATAACAACAAACACTGGGGAGGGTGGAAACTCTGATTTCCAAAGATGCCACATTATATTATTTAAAATGTCTAGTTTTCCATAAGAATTATGAGATAAACAAAGAAATAAGAAATCATGGCTGATACAATAGTAAAAAAAGCAATTGACAAAAACTGTCTGTGAAGAAATGCAGATACTGGACTTACTAGGCAAAGACTTTAGATCAGCTATTTTAAATATGTTTAAAGAACCAAAGGTAATCACACCTAAAGAACTAAAGGAAAGTATGAGAAAAATCTCTCACCATATAGACAATATCAATAAAGAGAAAAAATTCTAAAACAAGAAAGAAAAATATATTCTGGAGTTGAAAAGTACAATAACTAAAAAGAAAAATTCACTAGAAGGGCACAAGAACAGAATTGAGCTGACAGAAGAATTAAGCAACAAACTTGAGTGAAGACAGGTCAATTGAATTTATCCAGTCTGAAGAACGAAAAAAAATAATTAAAAAGTTGAACAGACCCTCAGAGACCTGTGGGACATCATCAACATATGCATAATGGGAGACCCAGAAAGAGAAAAGAGAAACGGGCAGAAACAATAGCTGTAGAAAATGGCTGAAATCTTCCCAAATTTGATGAAAGACATGAATCTGCATATCAAGGAAGCTAAACAAACTACAAATAGGATAAACTAAAAAAAAATCAAGACCAACATGCATCATAAAGTGTTGAAGGACAAAGACAGAATCTTGAAAGCAGCAAGACAAAAGCGACATCACATACAATGAATCTTCAATAAGATTAAAGCTAACTTTTCATCGTGACGACAAAGGCAAGAAAGCAGTAGGAGGACATATTTAAAGTGCTGAAAGAGACTGTCAATTAAACTATCCTTTGAAAATGACGGAGAAATTAAGACATTCCCAGATAAACAACAATTGAGAGAATTCACAGCTACCAAATCTGCCTCACAAAAAATACTAAAGGGAGTTCTTCAGGCTAAAACAAATCAACATGAAGAAATAAAAAGTGGAAAAAGGTAACTATATATGCAAATAAAATATATGTGTATTTTTTATTTGGAAGTCTTTTTTTCTCCTGCCAGATTTAAAAGACACTTCATAAAGCAAAAATTCTAAATCTGTATTGATGGTACACAGTACATAAACATATAATCTGTATGACAACAGAAGCACAAAGTAGGGGTGAGGGAATAGAGCTATATAGGAGTAAGGTTTTATATACTATTAAAATTAAATTGGTATTAATGCAAACTTGATTGTTAAAAATTAAGATAATTGTATATCCCAAGGCAACCATCAAGAAAATAACAAAATCTAGCAAAAGAAATAACAAAGGAATTAAAATGGTACATTAAAAAATACAGACAGGAATGTTATAAACCACTCTGTCACAATTTAAAAGCCTGGTGTGAGTGGTCAAAAAGGCCCCTGGGGCATGGAGGCTGACAGTGGACTACTGCAGTCTGAATGCAGTCCTGCCCTTGGTACCGTGGTGCCAGATGTCATCACCATCATTGAGACAGCAGCAACCCATATCAAAGAATGGTACACTGTTATTGACTTGGCTAACGCCCTACTCTCAACCCTCATGTTGGATGAGGACAAGGACCAGTTTGCACTCACATGGAAGGGCCTGGAGTATACTTTCACTGTGTTTCAGCAAGTATACCTCAATCGCCATTCTATATGCTCCAGTGGGTGGGGCTTGATGTTCAACAAGCCCAAGTTCCCACAGAAGTTTTATTTATTTTTGTTAGCTTTTTCAGTTTTAAAATTTTTCTTAGCTTTATTGAGGTATAATTGACAAAAACTGTATCTATTTAAAGTACACTATATGATGTTTTGATATATGTATATATTGTGAATGATTTCCATAATTGAGCTAATTAGCATATCCATCAACTCAAATAATTACCTTTTTGGGTGTGTTAAGATCTACTCTCTTGGCAAATTTCAAGTACACAATACGTATTATTAATTATAGTAACCATGCTGTACATTAGATCTCCAAAACTTACACACCCTTCACAAATGAAACTTTATATCCTCTGACCAACATCTCCTCATTTCCTCCAAAACCCAGACCCTGGGAACCTGTTCTTCTCTCTGCTTCTGTGAGTTCAACTTTTTTTAGATTCCACATACAAGTGCAATAATACAGCATTTGTCTTTCTCTGTCTGACTTATTTTATTTAGCATAACGTCTGACAGGTTCATCCACGTTGTCACAAATAGCAGGATTTCCTTCTTTTTTTATTTAAGGCTGAATAATACTCCATTGCATATATATATACATATATATATATATATATGTATATATATATGTATACATTTTCTTTATCCTTTCATCTATTGATGGACATTTAGATTGTTTCAATATCTTGGATATTATGAATAATGCTCCAATAAACATAGGAGCAATGATTTCTCTTTGAGGTACTGATTTCAACTTTTAGGGGTATATACCCAGAAGACGGATTGCTAGATGATGTGTGGTTAGCAAACATTTTGTCCCACTCTACGGGCTGCCTTTTCATTTTGTTGATTATTTCCTATGCTGTGCAGAAGCTTTTTAGTTTGACTCAATCCCACTTGTCTATTTTTGCTTTTGTTACCTGTGTTTTGGGGGTTATATTTAAAAATTATGGTCTAGACCAACATTAAGAAGCTTTTCCCTGTATTTTCTTCTGGTAGTTGTACGGTTTCAGGTATGACATTTAAGTCTTTAATCTGTTTTGAGTTGATTTTTGCATATGGTGTGAGATAAGGGTTAAATTTCACTCCTCCGCATGTGGATAGCCAGTTTTTCCAACGTATTTATACTGAAGAGACTATCTTTTCCCTATTATGTGTTCTCAGCACCCATGTCAAGTATCAGTTGCCCATAATGTGTGGATTTATTTCTGGGCTCTCTGTTCTGTTCCATTGGCCTATATATCTGTTATGCTTGCACCATATTCTTTTGATTACTATAGCTTTGAAATCAGGAAGTGTGATGCCTCCAGCTTGGTTCTTCTTGAGCAAGATTGCTTTGGCTATTCAAAGTCTATATGGTTCCATATGAATTTTAGGATTATTTTTCCATTTCCATGAAAAATTCCATTGTAATTTTGATAGGGCTGCATAGAGTCTGCAGACCACTTTGGGTAGTATGGACATATTAATATAATTATTATTCCAGTCCATGAACATGGGATATCTTTCCATTTATTTGTGTGTTCTTCAGTTTCCTTCAATGTTTTAGAGTTTTCAAGGTACAGAATTTTCACCTCCTTGGTTACATTTATTCCTAAGTATTTTATTATTTTTCATGCTATTGTAAATTGGATTGTTTTCTTAATTTACTTTTTCAGGTAATTCATTGTCAGTGTATAGAAACACAAATAATTTCTTACATGTATTTTGGATCCTGCAACTTTCCTGAACTCATTTATTAGTTCTAACATTGTCCTGGAGGAGACTTGAGGGTTTTCTATACGTAAAATAATGTCATCTGCAAACAGAGACAATTTTACTTTTTCCTTTCTGATGTGAATGTCTTTTCTTTTTCTTGCCTGACTGCTATGGTTAGGACTTCCAGTACTGGATTGAATAGAAGTGGCAAAAGTGGCCATCCTCGTCTTGTTCCTGATCTTAAAGGAAAAGCTTTCAGCTGAATATGATGTTAGCTGTGAGCCTGTCATATGTGGTCTTTATGTTGAAGTACATTCCTTCCCTAACTAATTTGTTGAGAGTTTCATCAAACGAGGGTGTCGAACTTTGTCCAATGCTTTTTCTGCATCTATTGAGATGATCATATGATCATCTCATTTTTTCATGTTGTTAATGTGATGTATCACATTGATTTATCTGCATGTTGAACCATCCTTGCAACCCACTTGATCATGGTGTGTGATGCTTTTAATGTCCTGTTGAATTCCATCTGCTAGTATTTTGTTGAGGATTTTTACATCTGTGTTCATCAGGACACCGAACTATAGTTTTTTTTCCCTGTAGCATCTTTGTCTGCCTTCAGTATCAGGGTAATGTTGGCCTCATAAAATGAGTTTGGAAGTGTTCCTTCCTCTTCAGTTTTTTGGGAAGAGTTTGAGAAGTATTGGAATGAATTCTTTAAATGCTTGGTAGAATTCACTAGGGAAACCATCTGGTCCTGGGCTTTTCTTTGTTGGGAGATTTTTGATTACTGATCCAATCTCCTTACTTGTTACTGGTCTGTTCAGATTTCCTATTACTTCATGATTCATTTTTGGTAGGGTGTGTTTCTAGGTATTTAGCCATTTCTTCTAAGTTATCTAATTTGTTGGTGTATAATTGTTCACAGTAGTCTCTTATGATCCTTTGTACTTCTGTGATATCCATTGTAATGTTTCTTGTGACAGTTTTTGACTTAAAACTTATTTTGTCCAATATAAGCATAGCTGTTACAGCTCTTTTCTGGTTACTATTTGCATGGAATATTTTTTTCCATCCCTTCGCTTTCAGCCTATATGTGTTCTTAAAGCTAAAATAAGTCTCATGTACGTAGCATATTCTTAGATCTTGTTTGTTATTAATCCATTCAGCCACTTGGTGACTTTTAATTAGAGAATTTAATCTATTTACATTTAAAGTAGGTAATGATAGGTAAGGACTTGCTATTCCCATTTTGTTAACTGCTTTCTGTTTTGTACTTTCTTTATTCCTTTCTTAATCTTTGTCTTTCTTTGTGATTTGATGTTCTTTTTTTGTAGTGATATGCTTTGAGTCCTTTCTCTTTATCTTTTGTGTATCTACTAGAGGTTTTTTCCTTATAGTTACCATAAGGCTTACATAAAACATCTTATAGTTAAAACAGTCTATTTTAAGCTGATAACAACTTAACATAATCAGGTACAAAAACTACACTTTTACTTCTCCCTACACACACATTTTATGTTATGGATGTCACAATTTATATCTGTTTCACCATATGTATCCAGTAGCAAATTATTGTATCTATAGTTATTTTTAATGCTTTTGTCTTTTAACTTCTATACTAGAATTAAAAGTGATTTACAGACCACCATTACAGTATTAGAGTATTCCAATTTGACTATATGCTTCACCAGTGAGTTTTTTACATTCATATCCATGTTACTGGTTAGCATTCTTTTGTTTCAACCTGAAAAACTTGCAGCATTTCTTGCAAGGCATGACTAGTGGTGACAAATTCCTTCAGCTTTTGTTTGGGAAATTCTTTCTCTCTCCTTTATTCCTGAAGGATAGCTTTGCCAGGTATAGTATTCTTGGCTGGCAGGTTTTTTTTCTTTCAGTACTTTAAAATATCATCCACTCTTTCTTGAATTGCAAAGTATCTGCTGAGAAATCCACTGACAGCCTTATTGGGGTTCCCTTGTATGTCATGAATCACTTTTCTCTTGCTACTTCCAAAATTCTTTGTCTCTGACTTTTAATAATTAGATTATAATGTGTCTCAATGTAATCTTCTCTGGTTTGATCCTGTTTTAGAATCTCTGAATTTCATAAACCTGTATTTCTATATCCCTCCCACATTTTGGGAAGTTTTCAGCCATTATTCCTTAAAACAAGATTTCTGCCCTTTCTTTCTCTCTTCTCTCTCTGGGACTCCAACAATGTATCTAGGGGTTCGTTTGATGATGCCCTATAAATCCCATAGGCTTTCTTCAATCATTTTCATTCTTTTTTCTCCTCCAACTTGATAATTTCAAATGATCTGTCTTTGAGTTCACAGATTCTTTCTTTTGCTCAGTTGAGTCTGATGTTGAAGCTCTCCATCACATTTTTCATTGCAGTCACTGTGTTCTTCAGTTCCAGAATTGCTTTGGTTCTTTTTTATGATTTCTATGTCTTTGTTGAACTTTTTCTTTTGTTCACGTATTGTTTTCTTATTTTGTTCAGTTATCTATGTGTACCTATGTTCTCCTATGTATATCTATGTTCTCCTGTAGCTCACTGAGCTTCCTTAAAACAATTATTTTGAATTCTTTTCAGGCAATTCTCCATTTCTTTGGGGTCAGTTACTGGAAAATTATTGTGTTGATTTGGTGGTGTCATGTTTCCTTGATTTTTTCTGTTCCTTGAAGTCTTATCTTTCTGTCTTCGCCTTTCAAGAAGTAGTCACCTCCTCCAGTCTTTATTGGCCAACTACAGGAGAGAAAAATCTTCCCCAGTTAGCCCACTAGGAACTGTGCGTGTCTCTCAGGCCTTTTCTGTGGATGCTCTCACTCCACTCCTCTTGTTACCTCTTAGGGGAGACCTCTTAGGATTGTTGCTTTCTCTTGATCCCACAAAGCCAGGTCAGGTGTTGAGAGCCTGCTGTATATTTTCCATAGGGCAGTATCCTGAAGTGTTCAAGGTTATGCACCTTTTACCAATCCAGCAGTTGAGTTAGCTGTCTGCATATGCTCATCCACAATCTGCAGAGGCTTGAGGTTGCCATCTACAGAGGTGCTTGTGGAACACCAGCTACAGGGGGAAGGGAGAAGCACGTGGAGAGCTGGGGGTGAACATAGGCTCATTGCGCAGGGAGGCCCACAGGCAATCCATCTTACAAGGTTCATGGATGGGCCTTTTGGTGGGGTCCATTAGGCAGTTAGTAGAAACCACAGCCCTTTATTTAGTTCCATGTTCCAGGTGCTGGGAGCCCCTGGCCCTATTTCCTGCTCCTATCTGCCCCCAGACTCTTCAGCTGTGCCAATCCCCTCAGTGTTCTGGGTGGGGCAGGAAAGAAGAGGGCCTTTTGGGCAGCATCCCATATTGCTGGGCAACCCAGGTGCTCACTACCCTCTTTCCCCATGGGAGAAATCTTGGCCAAGCGGGCCTCTCTTGGCACTGAGCTGATTGCCTTAGGGGAGGGATGACATGAGGAAAATGAAACTGTTCTTCTTACTCTCTCCAGTGCATCTATTCTTGGATTGTTTTTTCTCCAACATAGTGCTGGGACATCACTGCTGGATTCCTGGGCTCCCACAAAGGTACTCTTCTCCTGTAGTCTGTTGGGGGATGAGGGCAGAAAACTCCTATTCTGCCGTCTTGCTGATGTCACTCCAACCTGCACAGAAGTTTTAGTCATCCATTATGTCGATGACATCCTGACAGTGAGGCTAACAGGAAAACAGGTAGAAATGGCACTCTACTTAAACACTGACACAATGACTACTGCAGGCTGGGTCTTAAATCCAGACAAAGTCCAGGTCCCAGCACAGTAGGTGCAATTCTTTGGGGCCACTTGGGTGGGAAACTAAAGAAGTATCCCTGATATAGTCAACCAAAAATTATGGGTCCTAGCAGTACCCACTAATAAAAAGGAAGCCCAGAAACTAATAGGCCTCTTTGGTCACTGAAGACAGCATGTACCTGACCTGTGTGTTCTTTTGACTTCCTTACTCAAGGTGACCCACAAAGTCACCAATTTAAAATGGAGCCCTTTACAGCAGCAGGCCTTGGAAGCCGTGAGCTGTGGCCCAGGCAGTGTCTTTGGCTCCTTTGGAGCCTATCAGCCCAATATGACTGCAGGTGTCTATAACCTCCACACATGCTGATTGGAGTCTGTGGTAACAGGAAACCACCACTGGGGTCTACCAGCTTTTCAGATTTTTGAACACATAAGTTTCCTCAGACAGCTGCCAGATACAACCCCTTTTGAATGGCAACTCCTTGTTGCCAATGGGCACTGGTAGAGAGTAAGCATCTTAAGGCCAGAGAATTGCATGTGATTCTGCCACCTGAACTGCTCATTCTCACCTGGGTGCTTACACACCCTACCAGTAAAACTGAATAGGCTCAACAGAGCTTGATCATCAAACAGAAGCGGTACATCCAAGATTGGGCCCAGGCAGGACCCCAAAGGAGCATGAACAATTAACCAGCTTGCCAGAAGGGACTGAGTGACTCATAGGGGATGCTTTGGCTCCTCCTATGGCTACAGGGGGCCCAAGATTCAAATACGTGTCTGCTGCCAGTATGGCATGGTTTACTAAAGGCTCTGCAAAACTAAAGGCAGATAAGGTCCACAGGACTGTGGCCGCCACCTGCCCAGCACAGGGCCATCTTTTGACTGAGACTGGACATGGATTTTCTGTCATATGGGCTGAACTATGAGTAGTCGTGATGGTCATGCAGGCCACCCCTACAACCATACTTTGCTACATTTTCACCAATTCATGGGCCATAGCCAGTGACCTAGTCATCTGGTGAGAAGAATGGCAACTGAATGATTGGACTACTAAGGGACCCCCTGTGTAGGAAGAAGGACTATGGTAGAAGTTTAATGCTTTGAAAAGAAAAATATATGTCACTCATATGGATGCTCATAGGAAAGGAGCTTTTAAAATGAAATGTGAATGAAACTTTTGTGCTGATCAAGTTTGTGTTTAATAGGCAGCAACAATCACCCAATGGATACTTCAGTGGACTAGATATGGAAGTCCATCTCAGATGCAAGGATGGGCCAAGGCCCAAGGGATGATCTTGGATGATGCCAAGACTAAGGACACAGTACAATTTTGTGATTCTTGCCAATAAGCCCAAATTGTCCAAACATAAGTGGGATATATTAACAGAGGACTAGGACCTGCTTGAGTCTGGCAGATGATGGTGCCTTACTGCCGTTGATACCTACTCAGGCTATGGTAATACTTTTCCAGTCTGACAAGTAGACTCTGGAGCTACCACAGCTACTCTTGAATAGAATTGTGTCATGTTTTTTGATATTCCATGAGACTTCACCCTGACCAAGGAACATTTTTCACTGCCCAAGCAACACAACAATCACTGGACTCTCAAGGAATACAACAGACTTTCCATGCACCTTATCACCCACAGGCCAAGAAAGCCATCAAACAATGGAATGTCTGACTCAAATCAACTGAGCAAAGTACACAAAGATGGCCAGCCAGTGATGTGGTACCCGCAGCTGACTAGGGCAGTATGGACACTAAATATTGCACACCAGCACAAGGGAAGCAGCACTACAATGCAAGTTGGGAAATACTGAGCTCCAGTGACGGGAGGCAGCCACCTGATTAGGCTGCACAAGTGAAATCCCAATTTCAGTATATTCAACCATTCTTTTTTCTTTTTTCCCTGTAGAGTACACATCTTGAGGGTGGTTTGTAGTTCGGGCCACCATCGGACCCCAGACAGGGCTTCCTGACTCTAATCTGGAGGCAATGTTTCCCCAGGTGCCTCTTCTCTATGGAATTCCACAAAGGTGATGCATGAGACCAAGGAGTACCAGGGTGCTAGGGTCCCTCTAGTGGCACTGAGGATATTTGATCCATCCATTCAGGTGGATGACGTTATCAGATACGTCAAGTTTGTGCAGGACTGGACAACCTCCCTTCCTGAAATGGACAACCAAGATCAAAAGATTTGGGTCAAACAAGACGGACAATGGATCCCCAATGAAGTAGCAAACACGAGCAACTCCAGCCTTAGGAGATTCATAGAGTGGAAGGGGGATTTCTTTTCAGTCCTACAGAAGCCTCTGTTGTGCGTGGATGATAACACCCTGATAAGAATTAGCATAGCTGTGGCGAGAGGAAGCAAACTTAAACAATGTTGGATCTATCATCCCAGAATAAAATCTCTTTCATCTCACAATCCCATTTAATGGCCTGGCCAATACATATTGATTTGGACCATCCTCAAGCCACCATTGGGTCAAATCACCAGGTAACTCCCTTGATACAGGTCCAGATGCAGACATCCTGTGGAGTCCCCTGCTTTATTATTATCTATGTTATGACAGGAAAAGACCCCCATACCAGAATGGGTATTACTGATCTATATTGGCACCACAGACTTGGATGTGCCATGTGTAACTTTTCCCTTGCTGCATTCACACGGCAAAAGCAGGCTGAAACTATATATAACTGGCTAGCCAGCATTATGACAACAAATCCTGAGAGGTGTCACCTGTGCCCCTCCGGGCTATGAATTCTTCTGTGGACCCCAACAGGCAACAAAATGTCTGCCCCCGGGGGAAAAAGATCATGTTGCTTCAGAATCCTAGGGCCCACTGTCCATGTCAGCAATCACACAGAGGGCTGGAGGGGACCCATTCTGATAACCCACCTCAAAATGGCTCATGGCACCCTCCCAGGAACACAAACACCTGGTTTCATTCTGCTGTCCGTGTCCCCATACCCGGCAAAGGCAAACATGCCCTGGAAAAAATGGTAAACAACTTGTCATTGACTATCACAGAGACAGCTTACACTACAGCTTGAACTATTCAGGATCAACAAAACTCACTAAACTCACTCGCCAAGGTGGTGGTGGAAAACAGAATAGCCCTTGATTATCTGCCGACAGAACAGGTTGGCATTTGTTACTGCCAACACCTCTTCCTGCACAGACGTAATAACTTGGGAAAGGCAGAAACCAAGCTGCAGGAAATCCACACTAACAAAAGATGATTATCAGCTGAACACCTGCAGTCCCCCCAGACTCACCCTTTGACATCTTCAGTTGGTTTAAGCCAGGCACCTGGGGTTTCTGGATGAGGGAAAATCCTGCAGGGAAGCTTAATCATCCTCCTGGGTCTAATTCTCCTAATAATCCCAGTAAAGTGTTGTCTCAAAATGACAGGGAGGCTCTGCAAGCAAACCACATTCATACAGGTTGGTAGGGGTCCCATTAGACCCAACTCTGTCTATAAATTTGAAGTGGGCAATGGTCCTACCAGATTTGATATGCTTCGTTCAATAAGCTGAAACAGGTATCTATGCAGGTTTTTGACCTCCACTCAGCTAGCTAAGAATGTGCCTTGGGCCTGGAACGCTTCCTTAGCAGGAGATAAAAAGCCCACACAGCTGTGCAGGGCTTATTGCCTTGTGTGGGAATACGTTTCCCTGTTTTAGGCTAAGGAGTGTTCCTTTGTTCCTGATTGTGTATATAAATGGCTCTCAGGCACGTCCCTTGCTTTCAGCTTTTCACACTTCATGGAGGTTGGGGTAAGAGTCCTTCTGTTGTGGCACAAGAAGTGTGCACAGGCCAATTGCCCTGCATCTGCTGCAAGGGGCACCTGCTAACCAGGGGGATCGATAGCACACTATTGGAGCTGATCTTGCTCCATCTCTTCTCTAAGTGAGTAAAAACATTGTTCCACCCAGTGCTTGACTGTGTTGTTTTCCCTGGTGACTCTGATACCATGAGGCAGTGGGCAGAAGTGTTTGGACTTCTATTTAGTGGTGGCTGGCATAGTGATGATGTTTTCTGTCCCCTATATGGTCAGAGTCTTCCCCAGGCACTGGTAACCAGTGAATGGTGTTCTGCTCAGCACAGCCACCAAAAGACAGCTAGAGAGGCTATATTAATATCATATAGAATAGACTTTAAGACAAAAATTGTTACTAGAAATGAAGAAGGACATTTTATAATGATAAAAGTGTCAATCAATAAAGAAGATATAATAGTTATAAATATATATGTACCTAACGGAGTCCCTCAAATACATGAAGCAATAACTGATAAAATTGAAGGTAGAAGACAATTCACCAAAAACAGTTGAAAACCTCAATACCCCACTTTCTCTCCAGTAATGCAGAGAACACTGGAAGATCAACAGAAAATTAACAAGTAATAGCAGATTTGAACAACACTATAAGCCAACTAGACCTAACAGACATCTATAGAACACTAAACCCAATCATAACAGAACACACAGTCTTCTCGAGTGCACATGGAACATTTTCCAGCATAGACAATACGCTAGGTCACAAAACAAGCCTAATAAATTTAAAAGGACTTTAATAAAAAGTATGTTCTCCAATCACAATGGAATTAAATAAAAACCAGTAAGAGAAAGAATTTTGGGAAATTCCAAGTATGTTTAAACATTAACATACTCCTAAATAACTAATGAGTCAGAGAAGATCTTACAATGAATTTTGGAAATATTTTGAAATGAATGAAAACAAACATACAACACAGAAAAACTAATGGGAATCAGCTTAAGTGGTGCTCAGAAGAAATTTAAACAGATATTTTAAAAAAGAAGAAAGATCTCAAATCAATAACCTAAACTTTCACTTTAAAAAGTTCAGAAAAAGAAGAGCACACTAAACCCAAAACAAGCAGAAGGAAGAGAATAATAAAGATTACAGTGGAAATAAGTGAAATGGAGAATAGAAAAATAATAGAAAAGAATAAATGAAATCAAAAGTTGTTTTTTTAAAGATCAACAAAATTCATAAACCTTTACTTTGATTGACCAAAATGAAAAGAGACAGAGAGAGAGAGATCAGAGAGGGAGAGAAAAAAAGAGAGAAGACTCAATTTAGAAAATCAGATTTGAAAGAAGGGACATTACTATCAACATTAAAAAATAAACAGGATGATAGGGGAATATTATTAACAATTTCACATCAAAAAATTAAATAACCTAGATAAAATGGACAAATTCCTAGTGCAATAAAAACTACAAAAATTGACTCAAGAAAAAGTAGAAAATCAGAATAGATCTCTACCAAGTAGAGAGATGAATTAGTAACCAAAACTTGCCACACCAAAAAGTCCAGAACTAGATGGTTTCACTGGTGAATTCTACATAATGTTTAAATAAAAATGAACACCAATCTTTCACAAACCCTTCCAAAAATAGAAGAGAGAACACTTCCCTACTCACTTTATGAAGCCAGTACCCTGATGCCAAAACCAAGAAAACTACAGACAAATATCCCTTAGCAATATAGACATAAAAATCTTCAAGAAAATACTTGGAAAAGTAATCCAGCAACAAATAAAGAGGATTATACACCATGACTAAATGAGATTTATTCCAGGAATGCAAGGTTGGTTTAATATCTGAAAATCAATTGATTTAATATACGATATCGATAGAAAAAAGGACAAAAACCACAATCATTTCAATAAATGCAGAAAAACCATTTGACAAAATTCAACACCATTTTGTGATGAAAACACTCAACATACTAAGAATAGACAAGAACTTCCTCAACCTGATAAAGGGCATCTAAGAAAAACCCAAGCTAATATCATACCTAGTGACAAAAGACTGAAAGCTTTTCCCCTAAGATCAAAAACAAGACAAAGGTGTCAGCTCTTGCCATTTCTGTACAATCTAGAGTTTCCAGCCATGGTAATTAAGCAAAAAGAGGAGATAAAAAGCATCCAAATTGGAAAGCAAGAAGTAAAATTCTATTTGCAGATAGCACAATCTGGCATATAAAAAATCCTAAAACATCCCCAAAAAACTATTAGAACTAATAAGTTCAGCCAGGTTGCAAGATACAAGATCAATATAGAAAAATCAATTGCATTTCTATATACTTGGAGTGAACAATCCAAACATGAAATTAAGAAAACAATTCTAATAGCATTAAAAAAAGTAAGGTACGTAGGAGTAAAGATAACAAAACTTGTACACTTGAAACTATAAAACAATGTTGAAAGCAATTAAAGAAGATCTAAATAAATGGAAATATATCCTCTGTTCAATGGATCACAAGACTTAATATTATTAAGATGGCAATATTTTCCAAATACATCTACAGATTCAATGTAATCCCAGCTGGCTTTTTTGCAAAAGTGAACAAGCTGATCCTAAAATTCATATGGAAATGCAAGGGACCCAGAATAGTCAAAACAATCTAGAAAAGAAAAAACAAATTGGAGGACTCATACTTCCTGACTTCAAACTTATTACAAAGCTATAGTTACCAAAACTGTATGATACTTGCATAAGGACAGATATAGGGACCAATGGAAAAAATTCAGAAACAAGAAATGAAACCATATATTTATGGTCAATTGATTTTTGACAAGAGTGGCAAGACAATACAACAGAGGAAAATAGTCTTTTCAACATTTGGTGCTGGAACAACTAGATATCCACATGCAAAAGAATAAAGTTGGGTCCCCAGTTCATAGCATACATAAAAATTAACTCAAAATAATCAAAGATCGCCTTTGAAGAACACATAGGATTAAATCTTCAAGATTTTGGATTAGGCAATGATTTCAGAGATATGACACCCAAAGAATGGGCAACTAAAAAAAAGATAAATTGGACATCAACAAAATTACAATTTTTGTGTCTCAAAGGACATTACCGAGAAAGTGAAAATACAACCCACAGAATGGGATAAAGTATTTATGAATTATGTATCTGAAATGGGTCTATATCTAGAATATTTAAAGAACTCTTACAACTCAACAGTAAAAAGACAACCCAAACGAAAAATGGGCAAAAGATCTGAACAGACATTTCTCAAAAAAAGATAGACTAATGGCCAACAGGCACACGTAAAGATATTCAACAGCGTTAGCCATTCAGGAAAATCAGAACAAAACCACAATGAGATCCCATTTCACATCTACCAGAATGGCGATAAGCAAAAAGACAGACAATTGTGTTGTCAAAGATGTAGAGAAATTTGAACCCTCACACATTTTTGGTTAGAATGCAAAACTGCACAGCCTCTCTAGTGAACAGTTTGGTAGCTCCTCAAAAAGTTAACGACCTAGCAATTCCACTCCCACTCCTAAGTACACACCCACACAACTGAAACCGTATGTTCATGCAAAAACTTGTATATGAATGTACAGCAGCTTTATTCAAAATAATCAAAGGGGGGAAACATCCAACCCAAATGTCCACTGACTAATAAGAGGGAAACTAAATTTGATATATCTGCACAATGAAACACAATAGAGCCATAAAAGGAATGAAGTACTGATACACACTACAGTAATATGAACCTAGAAAACATTATGCTAAGTGTGAAAGACGCAAGACACAAAAGACCAGACTCAATGATTCCACTTAAATGAAATATTCAGAATAGGTAACTCTATACAGACAAAAAGCCAATTAGTGGATGCTTAGGGCTGGGGAGTTGAGGGAAAATAGGGGAGTAACTGCTAATGGGTATGGTACTTCTTTTTGGGGTGATGAAAATTTTTCGAAATTAGATAGCAGTGACAGTTGCACAACTATGTGAATATACTAAAAACCACTTAATGTGCTTTAACAAGATAAATTTTATAGTATGTGAATTCTATCTCAATAAAATTTTTTTTTTTTAAATAAAACCATGTAAATTTTCCTATGTACTAGTTTGGAAAGATCTCCAATATACAGTCCTTTTTTTTTTTTTTTTTTTGGTGAGGAAGACTGGCCCTGAGCTAACATCTGTGCCAATTATCCTCTATTTTATATGTGGGACACCGCCACAGCATTGCTTGATGAGCTGGGTGTAAGTCTACACCTGGTATTCAAACTCATGAACCCCGTGCCTTTGAAGCAGAATGCATGAAATTAACCACTACGCCACCAGGTTGACCCTCCAATATATACTCTTACATGTAAAACTCAAGGTAAAGAACAGGGTATTATATACTTGTATCCTTTTGGGTAAGAAGGGAGTAGAGGGGCTGGCCCGGTGGTGTAGCAGTTAAGTGCACACATTCCGCTTCAGTGGTCCGGGGTTCACCAGTTCTAATCCAGGGTGCAGACATGGCACCACTTGGCAAGCCTTGCTGTGGTAGGTGCCCCACATATAAAACAGAGGAAGATGGGCATGGATGTTAGCTCAGGGCCAGTATTCCTCAGCAAAAAAGAGGAGGATTAGCAGATGCTAGCTCAGGGCTAGTCTTCCTCAAAAAAAAAAAAAAAAAAAAAGAAGGGAGTAGAAATAAATATATACACATCAAGTTGGTGGAGGCCCTTGTGCTGAACACCAAATCACCCTAATTAATATTGATGACAAGAAACTAGGGGAATGGGTAGGCTTCTGTTAAGACTGACAGAGAGGGAAAACTCTAGAAAGTGGTTGGTTGCAGATATGTGGCAGTTAAGGATTATGGCCAAGTCTCAGGGCAAGGATGTCATCAAAGAGTAACTCAAATGCAAGAAATAAACAAATAAAAAACTTGGCTCTTGTTTCTCAAAATAAAAACATACATAGACATACAAACATGTATATACCTGTATGTATATTCACAGTTATATACATACAAATATACTAAGAAAAGGGTACAAACATATATTTATGTGTATATATATTTATCTAGATAGACAGATATAAAATCATATTTACTTGTCCTGTATTTTAAAAAATGGAAAAATACACACAAAAATTTGTTCCCTATAATTAGAAAGGGAGGTTGCAATGACAGGGACAGGCATGGGAGTAAGAATTCACATGGTCTATCTATTTATATTGTTCATATTGTATTGATTTTTCCAATATGAATACATCGCCCAATCCATACACACTCTCAGAAAAAAAAAAGATAAAGAGAAAAATAAAACCCTGATAGCTTGGTATGCAGTAATGGCAGGCATCACTATGGCAAATGTATGCGTCTTCTTCTCATAGAGTATTTCAAGAATGCTATCTCCATCTAAATCTTATACCCACATGCTGAAATTTTAGGCTTTCAGATATCTGACTAGCCAGACATGGTTTTTCCATTTCTAACCAGCAGCTTCAATAATAAAGTATAATTTAATAACTGATAAAAATTGGAATAAAAAATTAATGTTAACTAACATTAAGAGTCATCCCTGGTGGTCTAGTGCTTAAGGTGCGGTGCTCTCACCATGGTGGCCCAGGGTTTTTTCCCATCACTGAACCATGTCATCTGTCTCTCAGTTGTCACATGTGGCAGCTGCATGTTGCTGTGATGCTGAAAGCTATGCTACCGGTATTTCAAATACCAGCAGGGTCACCCATGGTGGACAGTTTCCAGTGGAGCTTCCAGACTAAGACAGACTAGGAAGAAGGACTGGCCACACAATTCTGAAAAAATTGGCCATGAAAACCCTATGAATAGCAGCAGACGATCGTCTGCTAAGGTATCAGAAGGGGAGAGGATGGTGCAAAAAGACTGGGGGGGGGGGGTTCAGCTCTGCTGTTCACAGGGGCTCTAGGAGTCAGAATCAACTCAATGGCACTAATGACAAAAAAAGGTTTTAAAAATCATAATTCTTTCAAACATACTGATGCAAATAAATTTGAAAACTTAAAAGAAATGTACAACTTTAAAAACAAATATATCTAAAATTGAACCAAGAAGTTTAGAAAACTATAAACCATCTAAGAAAATTAGTAACCAAAACCTATCCTTAAGCCATATAGAAAAAACATTGGGTATTACGGACACTCAAAACTTAAGGTGTAGAAGGAACTGAGCTAATGGGATAATGGGTGTACACCAAGAGCCTGCAGAGCGTCCCAGTGTTTGCTAATGCTTCCCGAGTTCTCTGAAAATCAGGTGCCAGGAGGATTTGCTCTCACGATTAGCAAGCATGCCAGCCATCACGCAGTAAGACCAGAAAAAGGGTAAGAAAGAACAAGATGAACCGAAGAATGAACTAAGGACTAACGGAATTAGAATGCCGAGAAGGAGGTGTGCACAGACACGGTGACACACTGGATGACAGCGATGGCATTATAATTCACTGGGGAAAAACATTAAGAATTAGTCGGTGCAACTGGGTTTATGTGTTAAAAGGTAAACCTACGTTCCCTCCTCATACTACCTATAAAAAAGAGTACCAGACTGATTCAAGGCTTAAATATTTTATTAAATAGTATTAATATTAATTAAACAAAAATAAGGAAAAAATCATTATATTGGGTTACGGAAAAAATTTTAAATAAAAATCAAAAGAAAAAAATCAAATGGAAAACATCAAAAGATCAGTCTACAGAAAAACATAAAACTTTCATGAGGCCAAAGGCACGATGCAGGCATAGGTCAACAGACAGACTTGGAGAAAACCTTCACAACAAATATAACAGATGAAGAATTACTGTTCAAAACATATAAACTATTCTTAAAAATTAATACATATAGAAAAATATGATTAAAAAACGAAGTCATTCACAAAAGCCATGAAAAAACAATAAACATATGATGTACAAGCTCATGAGTAATCTGAGAAATGCAAATTAAAATGATGAGTTCTTCTCAGAAGTTAGATTGGCAACAAATCTAAAGTCTGACAACACCAAGCGTGGGCAAGGAACAGTCTATGTACAGTGCCACAGTCTAGAGGAGGAAATATTTATACGGAGCCACTTTAAGGGCATGCAGACCATTCAGGCTTCTTCCAGATATTCCAGGTCTTGCTCCTGGACCAAGTAAGACCATTGGAAAACTGTCTACTCAAACTCTGTTATAGACTGAATATTTGTGTTTGTGTCCCCCCAAAATTCAGATGCTGAAGCCCTAATCTCCAATGTGATGGTATTTGGAGATGGGGCCTTTGGGAGGCAATTGGGTCATGAGTGTGGAGCCCTCGTGATGAGATTAGTGCCCTTAGAAGAAAAGACATGAGAGAGCTTGCCCCAACTCTCTCTCCACCACATGAGGCTACAAGGTCGCCATCTGCAAACTGGAAGTGGGCCCTCATCAGAACCAAATCTGCTGGCAGCTTAACCTTGGACTTCCCAGACTCCAAAACTATGAGAAATGTGTTTGTTGCTTAAGCCACCTGTCTACGATAATTTGTTATAGCAGTGCTATAACACTTCTCTCTGGTTTCTTCTTTGCTGTCAGGAAGACCAAAGGCAAACTTGTAGCTTGACTTTGGTAACTCCAGGACGTTATAGGACCTGCATGTATCCATATGATGACTTTGCTTAGCTACTGACCTGCCACTCTACGGTTTCTGTGACACTGATTTTCATTTCTACTTTTCCATTTAAATTTCTGTTCCCTTACAAATTACACAAAGTCCACTGTAAAACAAAGTGGGAATACATAACTCACCGGTGACTTGTTCATTTCCTGTTGCTCTTGGAAAACTGAAGAGAACTGTAAAGGTAAAGCTGGAGAAGAAGGAAGACCATGAGGTCCTGTGATTCTGGGCCTGCTGCACAGCTCTCAGACTCATCTGCCAATCAAGCTTCACACAGCAGCTGCCTATAAGGCCTGTGAGGGACAATGTCCCTTTAACCCAAGGAAGGGCAGGACAGACCCTGTGGAGGAGCACCCAGGTGTCCATGCTGACTCTGACAGGTCAGAGAGCTTAGAAGGCAATTTTTCTTTGGATAAATGTAAACATTTCCTACTAATTTATAAAGAATTTATCTTCCCCATCCACTGACTAAAAGAAAAATTAAAAACAGAGGATTCATTAAACAAAGTACAATACAGAGAAGACTATGCCTTCATTAGAACTAAACTGCAAAAATAGAAGTAAATAAAATCAAGCAAGCACACAAGCAAGCAAGCCCAGGCTGTATTGTTTCTCTGCATTCCTAGTGACAGTGTTTGCCCCTTGACTTAGAAAATCCTTATCAACATCCCCTGGAAAAGGATGGGGAATTTCACTTATTCTAACTTCGTTAGTTTCTCAAAAGGATCTTTTTCTTTTCTTTTTTTTTTTTAAGATTGGCACCTGCGCTAACATCTGTTGCCAATCTTCTTTTTTTTCCTTCTTCTTTTTCTTCCCAAAGCCCCCCAGTACATAGTTGTATATTCTAGTTGTACCAAAAGGATCTTTTAATAAAAAACTTGATGTGACTTAATTGTTAAGAGTGACAGGAACGAGTTCTCTGTCCATGCCACTAATAAATCATATGACTCTGAACAAGTCACTTATCTTTAGGCCCATTTTTTCTTCACCTCTCAAAGGCAAAAAGAAAAATCTTGAAACTCTACACATTATTTCTTTGATTCTTTACCATCAGAACAGCAGGCGTAATGGAGCATCTCTCTAGGTTGTGCGGAGAGTAAGCGCAGAGCGAAGGGACTGGGGCTGATGAGGGCAGGCAAAGGGGCAATGTCCCCTTCTGCGGGTGGTGACTCCTTTTCTTGGACTGTGTCCTCACAAAGCCTCCTGTGAGGGGCCCTCGGCGGTGCTGCCAGCCTCACCTCAGTTCTGAAGCTGATCGCTAGACAGTCCGGAATTCTGGATGTGGTGACATCACCCAGTGTTGCCCATTCTGAGTAGGAGGACCAAGGATTACTTCTGTCCAGGCAGTTCTGGCATAGTCTTTCCTGGGCCTCTTCTGCCTCTGTTCTGAGGCCCTGGTGAGAGGTCTGAGATGGAGGGGTGATCTTCCAGATGGGTTTCCTGAGGATTATCCCTTCTTACCTCAAGAGCTGCTCTGTTCTAAGGAAGCGGTGACCTGGGCAGAGAGGGAAAATTAAATTGAGTTGTAACTTTCAAACAGGGCTCCCAATCCGACCCTCACGGAACATACCTTCTCCAAGAACCAAGGGCTGGGCCATCTATAAACTCAAATGAAGGCCTCCAAAGACAAAGGCTGGAAAGGGCAGGTCCCGTCCAGAAACCTCAAGTGTGCTGCCTGACTCAAGGGCTCAGACGAATCAAGGATCTCCAAAATACAAGGACCAAGTAAGGATTCAGTCCACACATATTTCACAATTACTTCTTTGAGTCCTATAAAAACACAACGGTGCTCAGTGCTATGAATAAAGACGCTGGGTTTCAGGCAAAGTGATTTCTAAGAAAGACCATGAGATCTGCAGAAAAATCGAAAAGCTGCTCTCTGTGTGATCTTGGGTAAATTACTTCACCTCTCTGAGCCTCAGTTTTCCTCTCTCTTAACAAAGAGACTGTCAAACCTACCTCAAAGACAGTTGTGAGAATTAAAGGTGTCTGATGAGAAAAAAATCGAAGTATATATGTAGCATATAAATTAAATTTACAGCGCAGAAGCGCACGGGTCAGGTATTATAAATATTCTCCTTTTACAGAAGACGATACTGAATCTCTCGCAGTTAACTGACAGCGCTGGGACTTGGATCCCGCTGCGCTGCGAAGCAGCCCGCGCCCCTCTCCCGCCGCCGCAGGTACACGCGCGTTCTCTGCATCCTCCCCAGGGCCCGCGGCCCCCAGCCGGGCCGCCCCCACCCGCCCTCTGGAGCTCACGTGCTGGGGGGTCCTGACGAGGGCTCCGCGGGGCTCCTCCCCACTGCCGCTCCCGCCTGCTCCCGAGCCGAGCGGGCCCCCGTGGCCCTCGCCCAAGCCTCCGGGGCTCACCTACCGCTCCCTTGTTGGGCTGCACTGGCCCCGGATGATCGCAGAGACTCCACCGCCCCGGAGCCTCCTCCCAAGCGAGGCTGTAGCCTGGGGAAAGACAACTTGCACCTACGGAGCTGAAGTACGCACGCGCAAAAGGGGCCCCGAAGTTCAATACCAAAATAAAAACTACATTTCCCGTTAAGTCCTTGCTCCCTCCCCTCTGGAGAATGTCAGTTTCTTATTTACAGGTTCCTGTTACCTGGCGCTCAGGTTTTCTAAGCGCCTCCGGGCTTTGGATTAGAACTGGAGTCCGCTGACGCAACAGCCAGGTGCAGTGCGTGGTTCTTAATTGGATTTGGTATAAACAAATCAACTGCAAAGACATTTGGAGAACAAATAGGGTAATTTCTCCTTATTAAAATTGAACTGTTTATTAGTGATATTAAGGAATTACTGTTTTTTATTAAGTGCGATAATAGTATGCATTGTGGTTCTGTAGAAAATGTCCTTAATTTTTAGAGATGCAATACCGAAGTATCTAAAATATTTTCTGTAAAAAGTTGTAAAAAGCAAATATAGCAAATCTTCAGTGCTTAATCTAGGTAATGACTGTAGATATTCATTTTAGTTTCTACTTGTGAAATTTTTATTTGAGTTCATAATAGTTTACGTCATTGTGAAATTTCCGTTGTACATTATTTCTCGTCTGTCACCACACAGGTGCTCTCCGTCACCCTCTGTGCCCATCCCCCACCCCCCTTCCCCTGGTAACCACTGAACTGCTTTCTTTGTCCATGTGCTTATTTATATTCCACATATGAGTGAAATCATCTGGTGTTTGTCTTTCTCGGTCTAGCTTATTTCACTTAGTATAATTCGCTCCAGGTCCTTTCATGTTGTTGGAAATGGAATGAATTTGTCTTTTTTCTAGCTGAGTAGTATTCCATTGTGTATATATATATATATATATACCACATCTTCTTCATCCAATCATCAGTCGATGGACACTTGGATTGTTTCCATGTCTTGGCTAATGTGAATAGTGCAGCAATGAACATAGAGATGCATATGTTACTTCGGATTGTTTATTTCAAGTTGTTTGGGTAGGTACCCAGTAGTGCGATAGTGGGAGTTCTATTTTTTAGTTTTTTGAGGAATCTCCATACTGTTTTCCACAGTGGCTGCACCAGTTTGCATTTCAACCAGCAATCTATGAGGGTTCCCTTCTCTCCACACCCTCTCAAACATTTGCTATTTTCAGTCTTAGTGATTATAGCCATTTTAACAGGCATAAGGTGATATCTTAGTGTAGTTTTGATTTGCATTTCCCTGATGATTAGTTATGTTAAACATCTTTTCATGTGTTTATTGGCCATCTGTATATCTTCTTTGGAAAAATGTCTGTTCATAACCTCTGCCCATTTTTTGATCGGGCTGTTTGTTTTTTTGTTGTTCAGTTGTGTGTGTTCTTTATATATTATGGAGATTAACCCTTTATTGGATATATGATTTGCAAAGATGTTCTCCAAATTGGTGGGTTGTCTTTTTGTTTTGACCCTAGTTTCTTTGGCCTTGCAGAAGCTCTTTAGTCTGATGAACTCCCACTTGTTTATTTTTTCTTTTGTTTCCCTTGTCTGAGAAGGCATGCTATTCGAAAAGATCCCTTTAAGTTCGATGTCAAAGAGTGTACTACCTATATTATCTTCCAGGAGTTTTATGGTTTCAGGTCTTATCTTCAAGTCTTTGATCTCATTTTGAGTTTACTTTTGTGTATGGTGTGAGATAATACTCTACTTTCATTCTTTTGCATGTGGCTGTCCAGTTTTCCTAACACTATTTATTCAAGAGACTGTCTTTTCTCCATTGTACGTTCTTGGCACCTTTGTCGAAGATTAGCTGTCTGTATATGTGCGGTTTTATTTCTGGGGTTTCAGTTCTGTTCCATTGATCTGTGGGCCTGTTTTTGTACCAGTACCATGCTGTTTTGATCACTATGGCTTTGTAGTACATTTTGAAGTCAGGGATTGTGATGCCTCCAGCTTTGTTCTTTTTTCTCAGTATTGCTTTAGCAATTTGGGGTCTTTAGTTGCCCATATGAATTTTAGGATTCTTTGCTCTATTTCCATGAAGAATGTCATTGGGATTCTGATTGGGATTGCATTGAGTCTGTAGATTGCTTTGGGTAGTACGGATATTTTAACTATGTTTATTCTTCCAATCCATGTGTGTAGAATCTCTTTCCATCTCTTTATGTCGTTGTCTATTTTTTTCAATAATGTCTTATAGTTTTCATTGTATAAGTCCTTTGCCTCCTTATTAAATTTATTCCTAGGTACTTTATTCTTTTAGTTGCGATTGCAAATGGAATTGTATTCTTGAGTTCTCTTTCTGTAAATTCCTTATTGGAGTATAGAAAAGAAACTGATTTTTTTAAGTTGATTCGGTACCCTGCAACTTTACTGTAGTTGTCAATTACTTCCATTAGTTTTCCAATGGAGTTTTTGGGGTTTTCTATATATAAGATCATGTCGTCTGCAAACAGCGAGAGTTTCACTTCTTCACTCCCTATTTGGATTCCTTTTATTCCTTTCTCTTGCCTAATTGCTCTGGCCAAAACCTCCAGTACTATGTTGAATCAGAGTAGTGATAGTGGGCATCCTTGTCTTGTTCCTGTTCTCAGGGGGATGGTATTCAGTTTTTCCCCATTGAGTGTGTTGTTGGCTTTGGGTTTGTCATATATGGCCTTTATTATGTTGAGGTAATTTCCTTCTATCCCCATTTTGTTAAGAGTTTTTATCATAAATAGCTGTTGGATCTTGTCAAATGCTTTCTCTGCATCTATTGAGATGATCATGTGGTTTTTATTCCTCAATTTGTTGATTTGGTGTATCACGTTGATTGATTTGCGGATGTTGAGCCATCCCTGTGTCCCTGGTATGAATCTCACTTGATCATGTTGTATGATCCTTTTGATGTATTGCTGAATTCTGGTTGCCAAAATTTTGTTGAGGATTTCTGCATCTATGTTCATCAACAATATTGGCCTGAAGTTTTCCTTTTTTGTGCTGTCCTTGTCAGGCTTTGGTATCAGAGTGATGTTGGCCTCATAGAATGTGTTAGGAAGTGTTCCATCTTCCCTAATTTTTTGGAATAGCTTGAGAAGGATAGGTATTAAATCCCCTCTGAAGGTTGGTAAAATTCCCCAGGAAAGCCATCTGGTCCTGGGGTTTTATTCTTTGGGATCTTTTTGATTACTGTTTCAATCTCTTTTCTTGTGATTGATCTATTCAGATTGTCTGTTTCTTCTTGACTCAGCTTTGGGAGGCTGAAGAGTCTAAGAATTTATCCATTTCCTTTAGGTTATCCATTTTGTTGGCATATAGGTTTTTGTGGTATTCTCTTATAATCCATTATATTTCTGTGGTATCCAATGTTATTTCTCCTCTCTCATTTCTAATTTTATTTATCTGAGCTTTCTCTCTTTTTTTCTTTGTAAGTCTAAGATAGGGGTTTGTCAATTTTATTTATCTTCTCAAAGCACCAGCTCTTTGTTTCATTGATCATTTCTACTGCCTTTTTTGTTTCAATAGCATTTATTTCTGTTTGAGTTTTATTATTTCTCTCCTTCTGCTGACTTTGGGCTTTGTTTGTTCTTCTTTTTCTAATTCAGTTAGATGTAGTTTGAGATTTCTTATTTGGGTTTTTTCTTGTTTGTTAAGGTGTGCCTGTATTGCAATGAATTTACCTCTTACTACTGCTTTTGCTGTATCTCATATGAGTTGGTATGGTATGTTTTCATTTTAATTTGTCTCCAGATATTTTTTGATTCTCCTTTAATTTCTTCAATGATCCATTGCTTGTTGAATAGCATGTTGTTTAGTCTCCACATCTTTGTCTGTTTCTCTGCTTTTTTCTTATAATTAATTTCTAGCTTTATAGCATTGTGATCAGAAAAGATGTTTGTTATTATTTCAATCTTCTTTAATTTATTAAGGCTTGCCTTGTTTCCGAACATATGGTGTATTCTTGAGAATACTTCGTGTGTACTTGAGAAGAATGTGTATTCTGCTGTTTTTGGATGGCATATTCTATAAATGTCTATTAAGTCCATCTAGTCTAGCTTTTCATTTAATTCCACTGTTTCCTTGTTGATTTTCTGTCTAGATGATCTATCCATTGATGTGAATGGAGTGTTGAGGTCCCCTACTATTATTGTGTTATTATTAATATCTTCTTTTAGGTTTGTTAATAGTTGCTTTATGTACTTTGGTGCTCCTGTGTTGGGTGCGTAGATATTTATGTGTTGTTTCTTCTTGATGGAGTGTCCCTTTGATCATTATATACTCCCCCTCTTTGTCTCTCTTTACCTGTCTTATCTTGAAGTCTACTTTGTCTGATATGAGTATTGCGACACCTGCTTTCTTTTGTTTGCCATTAACTTGGAGTATCGTCTTCCATCCCTTCACTCTGAGCCTATGTTTGTCATTGGAGCTGAGATGTGTTTCCTGGAGGGAGCATATTATTGGGTCTTGTTCTTTAATCCATCTTGCCACTCTGTGTTTTTTTTTATTGGAGAATTCAATCCATTTACAGTTAGGGTGATTATTTAAGTATGAGGGCTTAATGCTGTCATTATATCACTCGTTTTCTGGTTTTCCTGCATTTCCTTTGTTCCTCGTCCTGTGTGTTTTGGTCTACCGATTGAATTATGTAGTTTTTCATGATGTGTTTCTTTGTTTTTTCCTTATTTATTTTTTGCATCTCTGTTCTGCTTTTTGGCTTAGTGGTTACCCTGAGGTTTGTATTCAGAATCTCATGTATAAGATAGTCCATTTTCTGATGGCCTCTTATTTCCTTAGTCTAAACCAATTCAGTCCCTTTCCTCCTCCCCTCCTAACTTGTGTTTCTCATATCTTATTCCAACTTTTGTTGTGAGTTTGTGGTTAAAGTGACAAGATTCTCTTTGTTTTTGGTGTTTTTTCTTCCCTTTAGCCTCATGCTATAGTTGAATATTTGCTATCCTATTCTGATTCTGTCTATCTATTTATCTCCTTACTCTGTGTTTTGTGACCCCTTTCTCCCTTTTTTCCCTTTTTCAGGTATGAGAGCCTTCTTGAGGATTTCTTGTGGGGGGGAGTCTCATGGTTAGAAGTCCATTAGCTTTTGTTTGTCTGGGAGAGATTTAATTTCTCCCTCATATCTGAAGGATATTTTTGCTGGATAGAGTATTCTTGACTGAAGATTCTTGTCTATTAAAGTTTTGAATATGTCATTCCATTCTCTCCTAGCTTGTAAGGTTTCTGCAGAGAAATCCACTGAAAGCCTGATAGGGGTTCCTTTGTAGTTATTTTCTTCTGCCTTGCTGCCTTTAGTATTCTTTCTTTATCATTCATTTTTTACAGTTTTACTACTACGTGCCTTGCAGTAGGTCTTTTTTACATTGAGAAATATAGGAGATCTGGGAGCCTCTTCCACACATATTTCCCTCTCTATCTCTAGATTAGGGAAGTTCTCTGCTATTATATCTTTGAACACTCTTTCTGCTCCATTCTCCTTCTCTTCACCTTCTTTAATACCTATAATTCTTATGTTGCATTTCCTCATTGAGTCAGATATTTCTCACAGACTTTCTTCATTTCTTTTTAGCCTTAGTTCTCTCTCCTCCGTCTGGAGCATTTCAACATGTCTATCCTCGATTATGCTCTTATGCTCCTCTATGATGTCCACTCAAGTATTCAGGGAATCCGTATTTTGTTTTATCTCTTCCATTGTGTCTTTCATCTCTAATATTTCTGATTGATTCTTCTTTATAGTTTCAATCTCTTTTGTGAAGTAGCTCCTGAACTTGTTGAATTGTTTCTCTACATTCTCCTTTACCTCATTGAGTTTTTTGAAGATAGCTATTTTGAATTCATTATCGTTTACCTTACATATTTCTGTGTCCTCAGGACTGAGTCCTGGGTGCTTGTCATTTTCTTTCTGGTCTGGAGATTTGATGTAGTCTCTGATGTTGGAAGGTCAGGTCTTTCTCATTCTGATATTATTCAGTTGCAGTTACCACCTTTCACCACTGCGTGGGGTCAAGACCGTGTATTCTGAGCCCTTGGTGTTCAGCCAATATCCCAGGCACTGGAGCAGCATGGAGCAGGTAGGGGGAGGGGCACTTTCTCCGGCATGCACTCTGGGATTTCTCAGATCAGCTCTCGCTATCTGGTCTCCTGGGGTCTTGGCTTGATGAGGTCACCCCCTAGGAAACCTTTCCCCCAGTTATAGGGCTTCCCTCTAGGCTGCAAGTGCCCTAGGGAGTCCTTGGTGATCCTGTGGACATGCAACCCCTCCCCCACTCCTTCCCTCAAGGATCCTCCCACAGTGGAGATCGCAGTCTTTAGGGTAGGGAGCAAAGTTCTTTCTTACCCCATTACAGCTCCTCTGAGGGGTGCTCCAGCCTCTCTGTCCTCTGTTGTGTGGCTGCATCTCTCTGAGGTTTTTGTGTTGTTAGAATGTCTTCTGTTGGAGTATGGATGTCTCTTTTTGTTGTATATTGGAGGGGCGAGAGTGCTGGGCGAATTCACTCCACCATGATGTTGACCCCTTGGAAAGTTTTATCCATTTACATTTAAGTAATCATCTATAAGAAAGGGCTTACTTCTGTCATTTTCTATTTATTCTCTGTATGCCTAGTGGCTTTTTGTCCCTCATTTTCTACATTACTGTCTTCTGTTGCATTTATTTTTTTTGTAGGGAAATATTTTAATTCCCTTCTCATTTCCTTTAGTGTATTTTCTATAGCTATTTTTATTTTTGTTTACCATGGGGATTACATTTAATATCCTACAGTTATAGCACTATAATTTCAATTCATACCAGCTTAACTTCAGTAACACACAAAAACTCTGCTCCTGTACAGTTCCATTTGCATCCCTTTTCGGTTACTGCTGTCACAAAATTAGACCTTTATGCATTATGTGCCCCCAAACATACACCAACAATTGATATTTTTATGCATAGTCTCTTAAATCATGTATAAAACAAAAAGTGGAGTTACAAATTAAAGATATAGCACTAGTTTTTATAATTTTCTATGTATTTAGCTTTACCAGAGGTGTTTTCATTTTTTTTGTCTTTTGTTTTACAGCTTTGAGTTTCTGTCTAACGTCCTTTCATTTCAACCTGAAGGACACCCCCCCTTAACCTTTGTTGAGGGCAGGTCTAGTGGTAACAAACTCCCTCAACTTTTGTTTATCTGAGAATGTCTTAATTTCTCCCTCACTTTTGAAAGACAATTTTGCTGAATATAGGATTCTTGGTTGACAGATCTTTTTCCCTTCAGGACTTTGAATATACCATCCACTGCTTTATGACATCCAAGCTTTCTGATGAGAAATCTACTGGTAATCTTATTGAGGATTCTTTGTGACAAGTTGCTTCTCTTGCTGCTTTCAAGGTTCTCTCTTTGTCTCTGACTTTTGAGAATTTGTTTATAATGTGCCTCAGCATGGGTCTCTTTGAGTTTATCCTACTTAGAGTTTCTTGAACTTCTTGGATGTTTATATTCATATCTTTTATCAAATTTTGGCTATTTCTTAAAATAATTTCTCTATACATTTCTCTCTCCTTTTTAAACTTCCACAATGTGTATGTTGGCCCACTTGATGATTTCCCACACGTTTCTTAGGCCCTGTTCACTTTTCTTCATTCTTTTTCTTTTTTGTTCTCAGACTTGATTATTTCAAGTTCACTCATTTTTTTTTCCTGTCTGATCAAATATGCTTTTGAATTCTTCTAGTAAATTTATTTCAGTTATTTTACTCTTCAGCACCAGAATTTTTTGTTCCTTTTTGCTTTTTATCTCTTTGCTGATATTTCTATTTTGGTCATATGTTGTTTTCTTTACTTTGTCCGTATCATCTTTTACCTCTTTGAGCACGTTTAAGACTTTTAAAGTCTTTGTTTACTAAGTCCACTATCTGCATTTCTCAGGGACATTTTCTTTAAATTGTTTTTTTCTGTTGAATGGGACACTATTTTGCTCTTTCTTTGTATGCCTTCTGATTTTTTTCTTGAAAACTGGACATTTGAATCTTGTGTGGTATCTTTTTAGATTAGACTCTCTCCCTTCCTCAGCTTTTGCTGGGGTTTTTTGTTTTGTTTTCTTTTCTTTTCTTTTTTTAAAGATTTTATTTTTTCCTTTTTCTCCCCAAAGCCCCCCGGTACATAGTCGTGTATTCTTCGTTGTGGGTTCTTCTAGTTGTGGCATGTGGGATGCTGCCTCAGCGTGGTCTGATGAGCAGTGCCATGTCCACGCCCAGGATTCGAACCAACGAAACACTGGGCCGCCTGCAGCAGAGCGCGCGAACCCAACCACTCGGCCACGGGGCCAGCCCCTTGTTTTATTTTTTTCATTATTGTTATAGGATGTCTGTGGGCTAGGATCAGACTGAGGTATAAACTTACAGTCTTCTCAAGGTTTTTCTGAGTCTGCACTTTTCCTTAGACGTGTGTGGTACTTTCTAAATTTTCCTGTATATGTGGTTGCTTTTGAATATGCTAGTCTTTAAATGTCTGACTCCCAAAAGGGGGAAAAAAGAAAAATGAAGGAGAGGGGGAAAGTGCCAGCATTTTAAATCCCTAGGAACTCACTTTATTTAGAGGGAGAAGGGCTTACAGCAATGGTATGGGGGTGCAACAATGGCTGCCTTCACCTCCTCAATCAGAAGTAGCAATGAGCAAACAGAGCACAGATCCCTGCTAGTTGGAAGACAGAGTCACTAATGCCCACTTTGGCTCACACAAGCTGCTGCAGGAGTGTGTGATTAGCTGACTGCCACAGGACTAGGAGGTGGGGGATGGGTAGCCACTATCATGCTAATAACTGAAATTTACTTAAGTTAACTGCAATTTACTATCCATGCCTTCCTGTGAAGATAGTTTTTGAGGTCAATATTTGAGGCTCTTTCTGACCTCACTTAGGCTCTTATTTGCTCTTTCTTTGCTTCCTCTAGAGGAAGCCTGGATTTATCATGAAGCTATCATCCTCCTCTTAATTGCTATCCACCAAAATCTTCAGTGTTTTTGATTTCCCTCAGGCTTAAACTTGCTGTACACTCTTTCAAATAAAGTCAGTTCCTTTGGGGAGAGTTTTGGACCTCTTGATTCTATCACCTGCCTCTCGCCCTTGGCAAAAATCTTTGAGTCATGCCCCAGACCTGGGAGTAGAGACAGTGGCATTCTTCTCTCTTAGTGACACCCATATTTTAGGAGCAGGTTGCTGGATGCGGGTGGCAGCCTCTGGTTTTCTTGGTTTCCTTTCTGGCTTGAAACCTCCACCTTACTGAGTCAAAATGAGGGTGATTAGGGTCTCAGTATTCTCAGCATGCCATACCTGAAACAGTACCTCTGTTATGTGAGTGGGGCCTGGGCAATTAGGAGCCCTTGACTTCTCCTCAGTTACACTTCCCTGCAATGCAGCCTCTGAAAGAGTTTGCTGGAGAGGTACAACAAATGCTGGAAGCCTGACCCTCCCAGCTAGATGCTATAGCCTGTGACTGGGAGCTGGTTGTGGCTCAAATACCACAAACTCTTGCTGTTCTTAATGAGTTTTAGTAGATTTTCTTGAATAAATGTTTCTTTTTTGCTGTATGCCCTTAGGCCCATTTCCAGAGAATTTACTTTTTTGAAAATAATTTTCATCAGTTATGCTTGCTTCACATGGAAGTAGGTCTGTGAAGCTCCTCTTTCTGCCAGTTTGGGAATAACTTTTTATGTGTATTGTCCCTGCTAGAAAATAAGCTGTGTAAGAGCACAGAGGTTTTTTTCCAGCTTTATTGAGATATAATTGACATATAGCATTCCGTAAGTTTAAGGTGTACAACGTGATTTGATAAACTTGTATATTGAAAAATGTTTACCACAATAAGGTTAGTTAACACATTCTTCATCTCACGTAATTACCATTTTGTTGTAGTTGTTATGGTGAGAACAATGAAGCTCTACTCTCACAGCAACTTTTAAGTAGACAATATGGTATTTTTAACTGTAGTCATCATGCTCTACCTTAGATCCATGGAATTTATTCATCTTATGAAAGAAAGTCTGTACCCTTTGACTAACATCTCCCCATTTCCCCTACCACTCAGCCTGTGGCAGTCACCATTCTATACTCTGTAAGTTCAGTGTTTTTAGATTCCATATATAAGTGAGAACATACTGTATTTGCTCTTCACTGAGTTATTTCATTTAGCATAATGCCCTAAAGGTCCATCCATGTTCTCTCAAATGGCACAATCTGCTTCTTTTGTATGGCTGAATAAAATTCCATTGTGTGTGTGATTAAGACCTTAATATATTTTGAGCTAATTTTTGTGAGTGGTATAAGATAGGGGTTCAATTTCATTCTTTTGCATATGGATATAGTTTTTAGTAGACACTTCAATTCTTTTCTCTTTATCTTGAGTGTATCTACTCTAGGTATTTGTTTTGTGGTTACCCTGAGGCTTACTTAAAACATCTTAGTGGGGTCAGCCCCAAGGCCGAGTGGTTAAGTTGGCACGCTCTGCTTCGGCAGCCCAGGGTTTCACCAGTTCAGATACTAGGTGCAGACATGGCACCGTTCATCAGGCCATGCTGAGGCGGCAACCCACATGGCACCACCAGAGGCACTCACAACTAGAATATACAGCTATGTACTGGGGGGCTTTGGGGAGAAGAAGAAGAAGAAGAAAAAGAAGAAGATTGGCAACAGATGTTAGCTCAGGGCCAATCTTTGGGGAAAAACTCCATCTTATTGATGTAGTTTATTTTAAAGACTTTTTATTTTTTCCTTTTTCTCCCCAAAGCCCCCCAGTACATAGTTGTATATTTCTCATTGTGGGTTCTTCTAGTTGTGGTATGTGGGACGCTGCCTCAGCATGGTCTGACGAGCAGTGCCATGTCCGCGCCCAGGATTCGAACCAACGAAACACTGGGCCGCCTGCAGCGGAGCGCGCGAACTTAACCACTTGGCCACGGGGCCAGCCCCTTGACGTAGTTTATTTTAAGCTCAAAACTTAACTTCAATCACACACATAAACTCTGCCCTTTTATCCCCTCCACATTTTATGTTGTTGACATCATAATTTACATCTTTTTATATTGTGTATCCACTAAATCATTGTAGCTATAGCTATTTTTAATGCTTTGTCTTTTAAGCTTTATACTAGAGTTAAGTGATTAATACACCACCATATTGCAAGTGTTAGAGTATTCTAAATCTGACTATATACTTACTTTTACCAGTGTGTTGTATATTTTCATGTTGCTAATTTAGCATCCTTTAGTTTCTGCTTGAATAACTGCTTTCAGCATCTTTTGTAAGGCAGGTCTAGTGGTGATGAACTCCCTCAGCTTTTGTTTGGGAAAATATCTTGCTTTCATTTCTGAAGGACAAATTGCTGAGTAAAGTATTCTTGATTAACAATTTTTTCTTTCAGCACTTTGGATAGATCATCCTACTCACTCCTGGCCTGCAAAGTTTCTGTTGAGAAATCCAATTGCTTTATGGAGGTGTCCTTGTATGAGATAAATTTTTTCTCTTGCTGCTTTCTAAATTCTTTGTCTTTGATTTTTAAAAGTTTTATTATAATGTGTCTTGGAAAAGATTGTTTTGGATTGAAATTATGGCATGACCTATTAGTTTCGTGTACTTGGATGTCCAAATCTCTCCCCAGGTTTAGGAAGTTCTCAGCCATTCTTTCTTTTTTTAAAAAAGATTTTATTTTTCCTTTTTCTCCCCAAAGCCCCCCAGTACATAGTTGTATATTTTTAGTTGTGCGTCCCTCTAGCTGTGGGATGTGGGATGTCACCTCAGCATGGCTTGATGAGCAGTGCCATGTCCGAGCCCAGGATCTGAACCAGTGAAATGCTGGGCCGCCGAGGCAGAGCGCACAAACTTAACCACTTGGCCATGGGGCTGGCCCCTATTATTCTTTAAATAAGCTTTCTGTCCCTTGCTGCCTCTATTCTCCTTCTGAACTCCAATGATGTGTATAGTTTCTCTTAATGGTATCCCCTTAGTTCCACAGTCTTTCTTCATTCCTTGCGTTCATTTTTCTTTTTGCTCCTCTGACTAGATAATTTCAAATGACCATTTTTTGAGCTCACTAATTCTTTCTTCTTTATGGTCCAGACTGCTGTTGAAGCTATTGAATTCTTCAGTTCAATCATTCTGTTGTTAGCTCAAAACTTTGTTTGGTTTTTTATGTTTTCTCTTTGTTGAACTTCTCATTTTATTTGTACTATTTTCTTGATTTCATTAAATTCTTTATGTTCTCTTGTAGCTCTCTGAGCATCTTTAGAACAATTATTTTGATTTCTTTGTCAGGTAATTAATGTATCTATTTCTTTGGGGTCAGTTACTGTAAGTTTACTGTGTTCCTTTGGTGGTGTCATATTTCTCTGACTCTTCATGATCCCTGTATCCTTGCATAGGTGTCTGTGCATTTGAACAAGCAGTCACCTCTTCCAGACTTTATGGACTGATTTCAGTAAAGAAAGACCATCACTTGAGAGTGGGGGTATGCCAGATCATGTGGGATGCAGGTCTAGTGGTGTAGGGTACCAAGCACAGGGGTGTGTACCAGCTGTGGTTTGGGGTGGGGGGGTGATGTTTTGTCAGCTCAGGCCACTGGGTTCCAGAGCACTGACAACTGTGTGGTCCTTGATAAGTGCTGTGGGGGGGGGGGGGGGGTCCACAGTGGTTAGAAGGATTGATAGGGTCCTCAGTGGCACCTCCAGGTCTAGCAGCTAGGGAACAGGGCAGGCAGTGGTGGTGGTCAGAGCTAGTGATGTGCACATATTTGGCTGTAGGAGCCAGTCACAGGTGCCTGTGAAGTGACAGGTGTTCATTGTGGACACACATGTAGTGATGAGGGCCTGGGCTAATTGTGGGCACACAGGCAGCTGTGCGGGCCCTGGCTGTTGGTGTACACCCCTGTGACTGAAGGATCTATCCACAGGTACATGCATGGCAGTGAAGACCAGTGAAGCGAGTCAGGCTGGGAGCATGCAAGTGCACAGCTGGAGGGGTTGCTGCAGGTGAGTCCAGTGGTGCAGACCAGTGACAAGAGACAGGGTTGAATCTGGGCCCAGAAGCAGCTAATGGAACCTTGTTGGTGTGTACTCATGGCTGAAGTGTCTTGCCACAGGCACAGAGCAGTGGATGCTGGTGACGGGGTCAGGCCAGGGGAGTGCAGGTGCACAGCTGGGGTGGAGGTAGCTGCAAGTGAGCCCAGTGGTGTGGGCCAGTGACTTGAGATAAGGCTGAATCTGGGCACACCAGTGTCTGTGGTGACCTTGGCTGTCAATGTGCACTTCCATGGCTGCAGGATAGCGCAATGGGCATGCACATGGCAATAGTTGGTGATGAGTCAGGCTGGCAGCATGCAACTGCACAGCTGGCGAGGCTAACCCCAAGTGTGTGCATGGTGGTAGGTGTTAGCCACTGGGGTCTAGGCTGGTGTCCTGCACCCCTGCAGCCATGGAGGCCTGCACCAGCTGCTGGTGTGGATCCTGGGCTCTGGTGGAGCTGGGGGTGGAGGTGGGGAGTGGCAAGAGTGGAGAGGGACTTAGGCAGCTGGCATCTGCAAATGCAACTACCTGTGGGGAAAAACTGGTGAAACCTGCAGGGGGGTCCATGGCTGAGCTAGCTGTTTTCTTCAGTGGCAAAAGCTGCTGGGGTCCTCTGCAGAACAGATTACTGGGAACTGTGGTCACTACCGCTGTGTAGCTGACACTGGTAGCCCCTGCTCTTCTTCCTCATTCCTAGCCATCTCTATACTGTTCTCAGCTTTGCCAGTCTCTGGGTGAAGTAAAACCTAAGCGCCTCCTTCATGTGGTCCTGAAAGGCTAGGGAAGCTGGCTGCTCACCTCACTCCTCCTTTGCCAGCGAGAGCTCTTTCTAGCTGAGAAGTTCCCTCTTGGCACTGAGCAGCGCCAGCCAAGGGGATGGGTTGATGCAGGCAAAATGAAGCTCTCCTTCCTTCCCTTTTTGAGCAGCTATTCTCAGGTTTTTTGTTCCACTGCATTGCTGAAGTTTGAGTGGCTTCCTGAGCTCTCTCAGAGCTGTTTTTGTTCATGGCTAGCTAACTGTTGCTCTCTGTGAGGGGTGGCTGGGGTCTCCTACTTTCTCTTGGTGACGTCACTCTCCCAGTTTTGTCTGTTTCATTTTCAAATAACTCCTAATCAACTATAAAACTGCCTGACTCATATCTATCGACTGAATGAATTTTAGAATTTACTTAAAACCCCATAAAGTAGGTATTGCTGTCATCACATTTTAGAGAGTGAGAAACTAAGGTTTGCAGTGGTTAAATCACTTGTCTGGACTCACAAATGTGCTAAGTGGTAGAATCTGCATGCGTATGCAGACCTGACTAACTCCCAAGTCCATGGTCTTGGACAGTATGCTTTACTACAGACCACTGACACCCACAGCCCCAGCTCTTACCAGCCTTTAACTACCCTCTTCAGTCACATTCATGGGCCTCGCTCCCTGGCATACACAGCTGCAGAAGACATCTTCTGGAATGAAAGCCTGTAAATTTTACTGCACACACCTGGCCATTTACATCAGGAGCTTTCCTCAAAGAAAGTAACAAATGCAACCACAGCTCATGCCCTGCTTGACCCCAGTCCTCTTCCTCTTTCCTGCACCCTGCCCTCCACCCTGAAACAGCAGACCCTATTATCAAATGCCTTTATGTGAAGGTAAGTCCAGAGCAGGCTAAAAAATACATACATTAAGAGACCCAATTGAGAGGCATTTGGAGAAATTTTGGACCCTACCCACTGTAAGCTGATCTTAGCTCCTTTTCTATGGCTGCCAAATTCCACAGAACCCAAAAGTGCACAAACTTCCTTCCCAATTCTGTCCAGAACCAGGTCTCCAAAGGATAAAGGCTGGATCCTCAGGCACCAGCTCCCTCAGGAGGCTGGATACAACACAGAATTGCACATGTGTGGAGCAAAGTGCAGCACCTTACTTTCCCAGTGTCATCAGAGGCCCAATTCATATTTCTGCATTCAGTGCCCATTAACCTCTATGGCCCCTCCTTTTGTGCTCCCCAAAATAATCTCTTCTCCCTGGAGGTGTTGCTTTTACAATCCCTAAGACATGGTTTAGAAGTAGGCTTTCATCATACCCTGAGACTATATTGACATAAAACTACCACAGATAGGTATCACAAATATATCAATTTCACTTATGAATCTAGATAAAACATTTAAATAAAATTGAAAACAGAGGCCAACAAAGTGTCACATCCATGATTGTCAGGGTTTCTTTTGGGTTGCAAAATATGTTAGCTTGAAGAAATTACACAAATATTTAAAAAATGGAAAAAATTCAGAAAAGAAATACAATCCAAAAGACTTCTCCTCTCAGAGTTAAGTGCAAATTCTCTGACATTTTTACAAAGCGCATAATGCTTTGTGACTATCTCTTCATTAAATAGTATATAGTGAAAATCTTTACTGTCAAATATGTTTTAATAATATGTCTCCATTATGTCCATGATGCTAACATAATCAAGAAGTTTACAAGTTCAAAGAAAAAAACATAGACATAAATAAGAAATGTGAAGAGACCACATGAAGGAAACTACAGAACTTTACTGAACAGTAGTCTAAGATGTGAGTAATAATTTTCCTGAATAAAAAGATGAAGTATATTATGGTACAACATTCCAAACAAAATCTCTACAAAGTTGTTTTCAGATTTTCTGTTCTGCCGCCAGACAAATGTAAATTTTATGTAGCATGATACGAAGCGCCATTTTGTGAAAATGCAGACTAAAGCTCAACTGAAGATGTGTCTTTAATAGTTATAACAGTTAAATATTTTAGTTCTAAGTCAGGAAAAAAAACATGTAAAGTCCTAAGATTGTGTAAGAATTTAATATGTGATAATGGTGGTGTTTCAAAATGTGCCTATTTAATAAATGGTGCTGGGGCAACTGGTTCTCTCTCTAAACAGCATAACAAGAGTAGATGTTTCTCTCACATATTACAAGGAATACTCTTTTGATGGATTCTTAATATCAAAGTATTCAAAACATAAGAATTTCATAATTTTAATGTTGAGAATGCATGACACCAATTGCAGGCAAAAAATCATTTAAAAGTTCAAATTTATGAAATCTGAACTGCAAAAAAAAAAAAAAAGCCCTCCCATAGGCAAATTTTAGAGTACACTCCAAAAGAACAAGAAATGTTATCATGTTGATATGAACCATTTATTAAGTGAAAAAAGCAATTATGTATAGCTCTCGTTGTAAAATGAGGTAAGAAATATATTTAGATTCTTATAAAGAGCACATAAACCAACAAAATGTTGTAATAATCGTTTATGACCAGCTATTATAAAATGACGAGCACCTCAATTAAAATTAGGCTAAGGACATGAGCCAACATTAAGAAAGAAACTGAAGACAAGCAATCAATAAATAGTGTTAAAATTTTCAATGTCTCCAGAAAATCAATTTAAGAAATATTTTATTATGTTGTATAAATGAAGTTGGAAAAAACTGTAAAAGAGCAGAACCCACTGTGGGAATGGGTTTAAGGAACCCACATTTCCAAACTTTGGATGGGAGTGAAATTCATTTAGCCTTTCTGGAGTCAATTTCATCAGAACTGAAAATGAACTTACCTTTTAATCCAGAAATTACACTTTTAGAAATTCTAAGAAAACTTGGACCAGTGTAGAAAGATGTATGTTCAGAGGTGTTCCTCCATAATGTTATTTATGATAGTAAAAATTACTGGAAGCCACCTTAGTGAGCATTGAGAGGGTAGAGGTAAAATGGTATTGATCCATAAGATAGAATTCTAGGTAGTCATTAAAAATGATCATGTAAGGGCAGAAAAACTAACGTGGAAAATGTTAGTCACATACTGTGAAATAAATAATGGAGTTTACAATATATATATATATTATCTTAACGTGTGTGTGTATCCAAAAAGAACACTGAAATATAAGAAGCCAAACCAAACTGACCCAAACACCAATCCACCTTCAGATAACAGCAGAGAGCAGTATTTTTTTTCACGAATTTTCCCACATAAGTAAAATTAAAGAGCACATTTCAGAGAAAGTCTATGACTCTTGAGGTATATTAAAGTCACTTTATTTATATTTTCTGAGCATTATTATTTTCTCATCATTACCTACTAAACTGCATGGTGTTTCAGGGTTAAAGTTCTTCACAGCCTTCCATGGAATCTGACTATCCTAAAGTTACTGATGTTCAGGTATGTTTTTCATCACTGCCACCAAGATTCCCAGTTTTAAAACTCTTGAATACACTTTTACAGAAATTTTTTAATGTTTTAAACTATAACAACATAGACTATCTTCACGAATCATGTGAAAAACTTCAAAAACCGTAAATAGTAATACTTGTGCATGCACAGGCTATTAAGAATGATATGGTGTATTTCTCTTTAGTGGCAATTTACAAATACAGCTTGAAAATCATTGAGCATGCCTGCTCTATAATGATCTAATTCCAGGCAACAAAATATGATTTGGAGACGGCATTTATATTTTGCATGTAATAAAAGACTTTTATTAATATTTTGACAGTATTTCTCATTTGCAAAACTCAAATGCCCATAAAATAAGACTCCAGTATATTATAAATTCTCTATAGGTGCATATATGTGGATTGAAATGCACGGCAAAAGGCCCAGGATACATGCTGAACTAAAAACCAAGAGTTATTTCACGGGAGGTAACTATTGGGGGTAGAGGTTGAAGAATTCTCATCTGTTATACTCTGAAGAGTATTTATACCCTCTTCTCCCAATATAGGTCCCGGTGGGACCATCAGCACAGGAGCACAGAGTCCCAGGAAGGCTTAGGAAGTCCCACTACCTCCATGGGCACCAGTCACGGCTGCCATGCGTCTCCAAGTTCCTTTTCTGTTTTAAGGAATGTGATCAGAGACCCAGAAGAGCAGAGCATGCCTTCATTAGGGGCTGGAATTCAAAGAGTTCTGAACTCCCCTCTTATTCTATGAGGACTTGGGCTTCTTTTAGGGGGGTTAGACAAGTGAGAATTTTGGGCCTGTGTGTTACTGGAAGTAAGCTCAAGGTAAGGCCTACTCTTTCAGATGAGGATATTACCATTTTGCAGACAAGGAAACTGAGCCAAGAGAGGATCAATCATCCCAACTACAGACTCCAGACATGGTGGGAGGCATGCAAGATATTAAGCATCACTTTTCCACCTCCCCAAGTATCTGAGGGGACCTTGTTCTTAAAAAGTGGCGTCTAAAAATAGACAACAGCTCCTCATTATCTGAAAGAGAAGCCTGGGGATGTAAGGTCTGAGAGGAGAGGCAGGCTGGGAAAACGGAGGCTTAGTTCCTCAGATAAAAGGAAGGAGGCTGAGATTGTGCAGTGTCCAGTCACTGGGTGGCAGATGGAGATTCAGTGGAAATAACAGCAATTCAATAAGCCTTCCCCAGAAAAATAGAGAAAGAGCGGTAGGTCCGCGACAGCTACAGCTGCAACCTCTGACTGGGAGGCAACAAGCAGGGGTAGTGAGTGGGGGCATCTAGGATACTCATGGTTTGAACCCTCCCAAAGGCTATGGCTCCACCTTTCCCTGCCAACTACAGGCTGGATATAAAGTGGTAGGGCACACCAGGTAAGGGAGGCCAAGCTGGGGACAGAAAATGGGCCCAATTCCAAAGAAATGGATTATTGGGAGTTTATCAGAAAACAATTTCGAGGCACTGGGAGTGTCAACTGCTTAATCATTTCAGAAAGCCATACCGATGACCCCGCAATTCCTCTCATGCTTTTACACACTTGAGCGATGGTTTTCAAGCTCTGACCCATTTGTTACTTGTGAAATCAGCTTAGTATATGGGAACAAGTATTTCTTGAATGTAGGACAATAAAAAAATAAAACACCATAGTACATTACGATTAATTAGGATACTGTTTCATGAAATGAAATCACAGATATATAAAATTGTTGGTTATACATGTGTAAGTATTACAGACACACACACACTCTTCCTCCAGAAATCCAAATGGCTCGTTCTCTTCATTGTAGCCTTCCCAGTGAGGTCTTTCCTTCTCCACACTATCTAAAATCAAACCATCCTTCTGACAACTTTCCCTATTTTTATTTTCCTTATGACACTTATCACCATCATATTCTCCCTTGAAGATAAATTTTCTTGATATAGCTACTGGCAGCAACAAGGGATACAACTCTCTGGTCATGGTGACTTCTCAATAAAAATATTCTAGGATGGTTCTCATGGGCCTATTTTGTAACAAAGCATTATTCCTGGATGAATACAAATGTGGGGCCAGGCAGATGCCAACTCTGTGCTCATAAGGATGGGATATATTACTAGAAGAACATAGAAAAGGTACACTGAGCAGACAAAAGCAACAGCCACTACATAATATTTAAGTACATGATAAAAATGCCATATCGAGCCAACAAGAAAAAGGGTGAATTAATCAAACAGTGCAGAGACAACTGGCTCTTTATTTGGAAGAACAGAGAGCTGCTTACCTCACACCACATATAACAAGAAACATCACAGAAGGACATATGAAAAATGCAACTTGACATAATGTCTGCTTTATGTATATCAAAGGACAAACATACCTGCCACAGTGCTCAGTTCCAAAAGGAATTTACTTATGACAATACAAAAGCACAATGAAGCAGAAGCATGACTTTCAACTAGTAGAATAACTTTATTTCTAATACTGAGCATTTAACACAGGAATTTACAGGAATAAAAAACACTGCGCTGCTTATTCTCCATTGGCTCCACCCAGACCTTCTCTGCCCACCTGGGCTCACCTGTAGATGGGATCTGGTTGGATTCTCCAAAGGGAGGCACCAGCAATTTGGTGCCACAGTATCTCCTATGAGGTGGCCCCTCCTCCATGAGGGCAGCTCTTATTGGGCTCTGGTAACACTTGTTTCCATCCTTTCCCCCTTTAGGACTTAGGATGGTAATGGCTTCCTGCTGATGCTAGTCTCTTCAATATTGATCCTAGTTGCTTCAATATTCCTTGTTTCTGGCCCAAACCACTGTAATAAATCTGCCATTAAAATCTTCTTAGTTGGAGTAGAATTCTGTTTTTCACCAGAACCATGGCTGATACAAATAGCCATCCCTATATTAATTTGTCAAAAGAATTTTTCTCCAAAATTGCTGTATAGAACATTAACACTTAGAAAAGAATTTGTCTGTTCAGGGGGAATGCTTTCAGCTCTAAATAACAGACAGCCCTAAGGATAAATAAGAAAGCACTGTTAACGCAGTAATACAAAGACTTAGTAGAGAGCAGGTCCAGATAGAGCTATGCAGTGGTGGCAGTAATGCCACCTCTGAGCCAGGAGTGTACTGTTATCGTCAGGCTATTTTAGCCCTTCAGGGCCACATGCTGTAATCTGCTGTAACATACAGACACGAAAAAGTCCAGCAGAAGAAAGACAATCTCTTCTTATGTCATGACAATATTTTATCACTCAGATCTCTCCCAGAAGCACTGCAGAATATTTTCCAAACATTTCACTGCTCACATGTCCACCCCAACAAAATCTTTAGAATAGAATCTTCATAATTAACTTAGACTAATCTGAATTTAGCCCTAAATCATCTGGGGGAAGGATGGACAAAGAGACAAAACAGAGCCCAGTACCTAAGAAGTAGGGAATGTCTGGTAGGTGGGCAGTGTCTCTTGGAGCTGCTTATCCATGTGTTCCAAGGAAGCACAGGTAAGAGTAGGACAAAGGAGACAGAGATGGTATATGACACTCTATTAAATTAAATAGAAATACATAGTTCCTGGGTTACATACAACTCAGGTTACACATATTATGCCTAAATAGATACAGGAATGAGATACCAAGAGTATGAGAGAGGCATTTCATTACATACTACTACTTTTTATTTGTAGAGTGCAGTAAGTATTACTGTTCATAACTGATGTTAACATTTCTGAAATTTATATAAATATCATTATTAACGCATTTACATTAGTGACTGACCCAGAGGCAGCTGAAAAACCTCACAAGAATATTTTTTGGCTTTTTTATATAAGTGGTAGTTCAGTAATAATGGCCATACTCATTCATAGATGCCAGCAAAGTGAGAGAAAAGGTAGGTGATGTGGTTGTAAAATAACATACTGGCCACACTATAAAGAGACTCGTGATATTTAGAAGAGGACTGATGCAGAGGTAGTTAAAAACCTCAAAAAAACATATTTTGGCTTCTTTACTGAAGAGGCAGTTCAGTAATTATGGCCATAGCCATTTATTTATGTCAGGAAATAGGAGAAGGGCTATGTGGTTTGTACTTAGAATTTTCCAAATGTATTTTCATATATACACAGTGGTGTGCTACTGTAAATATTTAACAACAGGTTCTCTGAGAAAATAAAAACCCTGATTTGTAGAGTTTGCCAATTTCCATGGTGTAAATACTCCCAGTAAAGCCAAGCTATCAACATGACGGCACTGAATGTGGGGTTGGCACATTCAGTTGGAGATGTGCAGTGGCACACCATTATACAGCATGTTCATCATGCAGGTTCCATAATACAAGTAACCTAAAGAACAGAGATAACAGCAAAACGTTACAAAATAATTATGAAGTGATGATTGTTGAGTATTTATTACCTTTGTTTTTAATATAATTTAATTGTAAGTTTATATAATTTTTAAATAATGACTCTATTTAACAACTGGCTCACAAAATTCCTGAAAATTTAAAAATCAGCAGTACTTGCAAGCCAGTATGAGCTTACACTAGCACACCACTGTATGTGTGGATATATGTGTATAAACATATTTACATATACATATATACACATGTATAATTATGTCAACCTATAAAGACACTGGTGGCATTTATTTTGGGAAATATTAATATAGACCATAAAGTTACTTAACTAAGGGTTCATATTTTCTCTTCACAAGTATATTGGGCCCCCATATACAAATCAAGCATACCTCAAATTTCTGTTATATTAGCATACTCACATAGGCCCGCAAACATCAGGGACTCTTCACATAAATGTTTAATGCTGTTGCCATTCAACCTTTTTTAAGCTTCAGATTCCACTGTGAATATGGGTATAAATGAATATTATCCATTATATTTACAATAAAATTTTGGCATCACATCCACTATACAACATAAATCCTAAAGATTTTTACCACATGACTTAAATGAATAAATTTCCCCTCAGCACAAATTTTCTGATGAAAAGTTTTAATTTTTCTTGAAAGCTTTCACATATTCAAAACATTAATAAGGTTTTACTCTAGTATTAATTATCTGAAGTACAATGAGATGTCACTTTCTAGTCACTTGTGGCATTCTTTGGGTTTCATTAATCTCATTTTCTAAAACTATGTACAACAAATTAGAAAGGGTGGATGAAGGCTTCTGAACATTCAGGATGTTGAAAGAGCTTTCACCCTTGTGTGAATTCTCTGATGTTTAGTGAGTACTGACCTCTGACTAAAGGTTTTCCCACATCCATTACACTCATAGGGTTTCTCCCCTGTGTGAGTTCTTTGATGTTTAGTGAGAGCTGATTTCTCACAGAAGGTTTTCCCACACTCATTACATTTATAGGGTTTCTCCCCTGTGTGAGTTCTTTGATGTACAATGAGGTTGGACTTCACACAGAAGGATTTCCCACATTCATGACATATAAAGGGTTTCTCGCCTGTGTGTGTTCTCTGATGTACAGTTAGGGCTGACCTGTGGCAGAAGGATTTTCCACATGCATTACATTCATAAGGTTTCTCCCCTGTATGTGTTCTCTGATGTTCAGTGAGGTTTGACTTCACACAGAACGTTTTTCCACATTGCTTACATTCATAGGGTTTTTCTCCTGTATGTGTTCGCTGATGGTTGGTAAGATGTGGTTTCTGACAAAAGGCTTTCCCACATTCAGTACATTCATAGGGTTTCTCTCCTGTGTGTGTTCTCTGATGCTGAGTAAGGTTTGACTTCTCCCAGAATGTTTTCCCACATTCACCACATTCGAAGGTTTTTTCTCCTGAGTGACCTCTTCGAAGCTGGGTGAGAGGTGACTTCTTGTTGAAATTATTTCCATTTTCATTATGCTCATAAGGTTTTTCCCTCATGTGAACTACCTGATGTTTAAAGAGGGCTGACTTCTCCCACATTTTCTGACTTACTTTATATTCATGGGGAATCTTTCTTGTGTAAGTTCCCTGATGGATAATGAAAGTTGAATTGTCACAGAAGATTTGCCCATATTCATTATATTCATAAGGATTCTCCCCTGTAAGAGCTCTCTGATGTCCCAATCTTAAATCCGTATGGAAAGACTTCCCACAAATACTGCATTCACATGGCTCCATTTCCAAATGAGTTCTCTGAGACAAACTGAGCTTTAAACTTTGGATGAAGGTTCTTCCACACTCATTATATTTACACAGTGTCTCTCCTACCTGAGTTCTCTTGTTTGTGAAAAAGGCTGCCTCCTCATGGAAGCCTTGTCCATTTTCATTATACTCAAAAGGCTGGTGAAAAATTGACTGAGAGAGAGCCTGGCTATGACTGAGGACATTCCTTTTTTGATTATATTTGTAAGATTTCCCTCCATTAGGAGTTTTCTCATGCCTAATATCAAGATGCAACTTCTCACATACATTAAACTCTTCAGGCTTCTTTCCAGAATAGTTCTTTCTACTAATAATTAAGCCTGAAATATTTTTCAAACTCATTTCACATGAGTCACATATCTTATGTGGAAAATTTCTTGAAGGAACAGAGTCTGTACTCAGATTGAAAGTTTTCCTTACTCTATCACCACTATCTGTACTTAATGTTTTGTTGGTGGTGAAAGCAAGTTGCCAAAAATGTTCATCTTGATTTTCCTGGCTGCTCTCTATCAGGTCATCAACTTTCCAGTCTTCTAGAAATGAGAAAAATAACCACATCTTATGAACCTAGTACATTTTTAATGGAATTGGACTTTTACACAAATGTCCTATTATATAGTCAATTCTTTTGTTTTAGGCTCAGATTCCTTGTATGAACTAAATCCAACTATACATTTCCTTTACCCTTCTGGTTTGAGTGCAAAATAAATACATGCTGCAGTGGAAGCAGAGAAAGGAAACTGGCAATGACATTTAACACTTTACAAATATAACCTTCAAAACTGGACAGAGAAAAGGTAAAATAAAATTCAGAGCACAGGGAACTGGTGAGTGGCTGATTCAGAAATAGGGAAACTCAAGAGGATGGGGTGAGCCAGAGACATTAAACACTGGATAAATTGACAGCGAAGAGTACTAGGCAAGGGCTTTGAGAGGATGAACTACGTTTGGGGGAGACAGAACAACATTCAGTCCTAATTCCCTCACATACTGATTACTGTGGGAGGGTTCCTCCTATAGTACAGGCTTCCACTCTACGCATCAACACCAAACTGAAGTTCTGAAAACACTAACTTCCTCAGGTTCAACAGAATAGTCCTATACCCTAGGATCTAGTTTTTCCTTTAATTTATTTCCCAAGGAATAATTATCTTTTAAAATGTTGTAATAGAGGCAGGCTAAAGAAGGTAAAATAAACTCAAGACACAGTGAGCAAGAGATGGGGATTTTCTGAGAGTTGCTCTTGGAGGGAATGGGAAACTCAGAGAACTGAATGAGTTCAACAAGGGAGTTCTTTTAAAAAGGAAAACTGTTTGAGAAGCATATTAGAGGAAGAATTCGGTTTGGCAGAGGCAGATCACGGTTTCTGTCCTTATCTTCTCACAGCTTGATTACTGTGGTAGGATCCTCACTAATATGCAAGTTGGCATTTCTTCTTTTTCCAATTTGATACATCAACATCAAAATAAATTTCTGAAAGCACCTATTTCCTCATGTTTTAAGGGACATTGCTTTATCTCACACGCCAACTCTCCATCCAGCTGTGATTCACAATAACACAAATGTCCAACAGGAAACACAAAATAGATGAGGGGCAGGCTATCTCTGCAAAAGGACCAGGTTCATTTGTCTTCTCACAGCTGTTAATGAATTTGTCCTGACCATCAAACCATATGTTTCTTCCCTTCCATCTGCTAGCTTACTTTTCCCCAAAAGGATTTTGATTCTGAGGCAATGCTGATCTCTAAGTCTGCTTTTATATCTAGGCTTATCTTTTATATCAAGGTTTTCTGCTTTTATATCTAGCCTCATCTATGGCTTTTACTTACTTGCATGGATCACATTTCTCTATATGGTTCTGAGACCTTCAGTAAACGTCATCATAAAAATTCTTGGCTATACTTCACTGTTGCTACCCAATGTAACATTAATCACATGTTTAAAAAACAATCTATGATAGTCCTAAGCCCACTCTAAGGACCAACAGATAATAGTTATTATCCTGGCAAAAACAAATCAAAACAAAAACTTTATACCAACTGGATTCACACTAAGTGTTCAAACCACCATTCCACAAGTCCATTAAAAATATCTCTGTGCAGCTGTAGCAGGGTCTCTCACAAATTGCTCATTCCAAACAACAGAGCTTGCACTCAACTAGCTGCACTCCAGTCTTGGCTCTCCTTGGGACCTGGACCTCCTTCAGGAAACGCTACCTTCTTTAATTTAAAACAATAAACCACAAAAATAATAATAAAAGGACAAAAGCCAACAAACCCTACAACATCCCTACCATTTTCAGCTTCCACTTGCTGCCTTTAGAAGAAGTTGGTGTCAGTGTAATTCACTGTAATGTAAAATAAATCCATTGCTAATGCTACACCCTTTGTCATGACCACAGTCCGGCTTTTGGCAGGTGATACCAAAATCCTGTTTCCTCTGACCTCACTAAGACAGTACATTCATGATTCTTAAAAGACAATATGCATATGAATAATTTCCAACCTGTACCTGATAAGCTGTAATACATGAGAAATATATGGGAACATGCATTTAGGAAAAGTACTACAGAATGTTTTCTGAATGGATGAAAAAGAATGATCTAAAGTTGTCTCCATAGTTACTCAACAAAATAATTATTAAAATATCAGAATTAGGAAAATTAAGAAAGGGCCTTCTCTTTGGGAAAACAAAATCTCAGTAAGGAAGGAAATCCTAAGCAACAGTCTTATGATCAGGTCTGAGTTTTTTGGGATACAGCTACTAGTGGGTTAGGGTCATAAAAGATGGACTATTTAAGTTACAGCAAAAAATCAAGCTTTAATTTAAAGTAAGTGAAACAGTAACATTCAAGCCATTACTATGTGTACCATATGAGGTCTAAACACTTTACATGCACAATACTAATTAAAGTACCTGAAAAAGCAAAGTAAATAATAAAGAGTGTTGTAGATAAAAGACAAAGCATTTATAAGTGAAATTTAAGATATAAGATAGTATGGGGTTTAGTATAAAATCTAAAGAGCAGAAAGAAAAATTGAGATAGGTAGAATAGGACCACAGTCAACAAAAGGAGACTTTAGTTTCATTTATTAAGGAGCAATTCTGTCAGGACAGTGAAAGATAAATTAGATGCTGTAGGTAAAAAAATAAGAGCCAATTATGAATTAGATCAAGCCAGGAATGAGAGAACACAGACACAGTTCTGGTTTTGAGTGATATCAGTGAAAAGTGAGAAAATGAAGAGATGCAGAAGAAGGTTTCGAAAGGAAAACAACAGGAGTATGAAGAGACTAGTTAAAGGGGATAACAGGTTTAGTACAGTGACCCTATGGTTGCCATTTAAGGTAGCTACAGGATGGCAGAATGTTCCTTATTTGACTCTTAGGAAACCAGGCTCTCTGGCCTGCATGTCACTCAGATTCTTCCTTCTCCATCTCCTCTAATTATAAGATATAATGGATTTACACACCTTGTAAAAGTGGTATTGTCCCAGGACTACATCTTTCACAAACAACCACTCTCTAGAAAAGGGGTCAGCAAACTATGACTGCAAGGTAATGGTCCTTGAACTAAAAATGTTTTTTATGTCTTTAGAGGGAAAAAGATGGAAGAGGGAACAGGGAAGAGTGAGGAGGAAGAAGAAAGAGGAGGAGGAGAAAGAGGTAAGAGGAGCAGCAGCAGCAACAACCACCATCACCAAGACCACACGTGGTCGACTAAGTCCAAAATATTTACTATCTAGTCTTTACAAAAAAGTCTGCCAACCTCTGATCAGAAGATCTCCTCTAGCCCCATGCCTTTAGCACCTAGAGCTGATGGCTTTCAAACAGATACCTCTAGTTCTGACCTCAACCCTGTACCTCATACTTGTATATATCCAACCTCCTATTCAATACACAGACTAACAGTTATCTCCAACTTCGCATGTCCAAATTTAAATTTGTAATAACTCCCCTATAATGTTTCCTCCCTAATTTTCTCTCTCTCAGTAAATGGCACCCTAATTTATCCAGCTGCTTGAGACAAACCATTGGGCTCATGCTTGACTTCTCCCTTTCTCTCACACTCTATATCTAATTCACAGCAAATCCTCTTGGTCTCATCTTCAAGATATATTTACAAACATACCACTTCTCAGCCCTTCTCACATAGCCTTAGCCACTATCCTCTCTCCTTTGGAGTACATAATAGTCTCCTAACTGGTATTCCTTCCTTGCTCATGCCTAAACACCACCTATCCACTACAGTGTATTCACTACAAAGAACTCAGAGAGACCCTTTTTAAACTGTAAATCAGATTTGATAACTTAATTTGATCTACATTTACTCAAAAAAACCCAAGGATTTCTCACATCACTCAAAATTAATGTATCCACTCATGGTCCATGTTACTTCCTATGACATTATCTTGTACCAATCTCCCCCATACCCACTCGCCTCCAGCCACACTGACATCCTTGCTATTCTTCAAATGCTCTAAGAACACACTGTCTGAGAAGTTCAGCACCTGATGTTCCCTCTGCCTGGAATACTCACAGTCCACAAAGCTCACACTCTATTAGTCTCATCTCTACTGTGGACCTCATTAAAAAGGTCTCCTCTGACTTCCTCACCAAATAGCACATGCCATCATTCTCTTTCCCCCTTTCCACTGCTTTAACAGTACTTACTACCTAAACAGTACTTACTACCACCCAACATTGTGTGTGTTATACATGCACATATATCTACATACACACACACATATGCAAACACACATTTGCTCTTTGTCCCTCATTGTAATACACACTGTATGATAACAGCAATATTATTCTTTTACTTACCTAAAAACATAACTGGGTCACAGTGAGTGTTCATCATATATTTGTTAAATGAATATCTGGAATTATTGCATGAATACATACCAGCTAACAAAAGGTATCCAAAGACAACAGAGGGAAGGTGTACAATTTTAAAAGAGAAATTAACCAAGAAAAACTATCTAAGATGAAGCCAACTGAGTTTGAATTATGGGTATAGGTAAATCACTCTAAAATGTCAAAGAACAAAGGAAAGCATTTATGAGTAAAAGTGACATGGAGGAATGTGATTAAGGTAATGGAGGGATGTGAGTCAACTGTCCTTAGTCACTTCTAAAGGTCTGGGGCTAAAAAAAAAATTTCTGAGAAATATTTCAAAGGTGATAAACCCTAAACCAATGGCCTGAGATCTCATTTCCTCTGGTTTCCATCTGCCTGTGAACTCACTAACTCACCTGGGTGAGAATGGCCTGGGAATCCTTCCTCTAATATCCAGGGCTCTTCTCCTTGCTCTATCTTGAAGATCACTTCTGGCTTAGTAATGCAATACCCTGTTAAGAGAAAATAATACAGCCTGGCTTTGGGGATTCTGAAAAAATGACGGGGAAGAAAGGTATAGCTTCAGGACCTGTCCAAAGGAGGTGCCCAAATGAACCAATCCCTGAAAAAGAACATATTTCTTTATGGTGGCCAAAAGGGATCGGTCATATCAGAGCCTTTAATCTCAAGCTTCAAATCAGAAAATTCCACAGGGAGTTCATGTTTCATCGACTAAGAAATGCATGCTACTGGTGATCATACGGAAAAAAATTCTTACCTACTGAGAGAAGGTGGCTGTAATTTTCCAAGATCACATCTCTGTATAAAATCTTCTGAGCTGGATCCAGCAAATACCACTCTTCCTGGGTGAAGTCCACACATACATCTTTGAAAGACACTTGTTCCTGTAACAGTATATTCCTTTTCTATATAAAGCTGTCAGAACTGTATGATGTGGAAAAGATTTAAAAGAACTAATCTATTTAGAGTTTACTAAAAATTGACATATAAGATTGCCTTCTTTTGTGCTATACTATCTAAGATAAAAGAAATATCTTGTACAAATTAAGTTTACACTAAGGGCCTGGAACTGTCCTAGTAGCTGCTAATACTTACTGACGAAAACAAACAAACAAGTAACAGTTCCTGTTCTCAAAGGGTTTACGACCTGGTAAGGAGACATATACATTAACATTTATTATATTAGACATTGCAGGAGCTAGCAGTATGCACAAAGCAGACTGGGGTTACCAATGAAAAGTTAGTTCTTTCATATTATCTTCTGTATTATCAAGTTAACTTCCACTGAGGAAGTAAAACTTTCAGTTGTTAAACTGAATAGCGAGATTAAAATGAATATGGTGCAGGCCCTGACCAAGCTCAGCTCACGACTAATTAAACTACCTGCCCACCAGAGAAAAAGATGACTCCTCTCTGCTAAAAGAGATCATTTTCTGCAGTCTCTACCAATTTTTTTTTTGTTAAATACAATGTTTGGCATCCAATAAAAAACTTCATGTTATGTGAAGAGACAGGAACTAAGAATAAAATAGAAAATAAAAGCGGACCCATAGGGGACCCAGATATTGGAATTAAACAAGAACTTCAAATGAATTATAATTAATATGTTCAATAAAACAGAGGAAAACATAAACAAAATAAATGAAAAGATGGGAGAAGTTCAACAGATATATGGTATGTGTGTTGTCCAGAAAAGAATTAACAGAGTAGCTATGAGACTGCGATCCTTTGAAAGGTCTGCTACAAGGGTGTCCCTTGGCTGGCATCTGGGACCTTGGATGTCAGGAGGGTTCTCACCATTCCCCGATAAGAATGCTTCCCTGAGCCTAAACTATTTGTGTAAACAATATGGTTTATGCTGCACACATGCATTCCTTTGGGAGTCTGAAATTTTATGTGCTAAATAGAAAGTACCTATGTGACTAGCCCCTGATGATAACAGTTCTGAGTGTCTTCTGAGCTTCCCTGGCAGACATTTTACACTTGTTGTCACATCTCATTGCAAGAGGACTTCAGTGTGTCCTGGGAGAAGACACTTAGAAGCTTGCACTTGGTTTCCTCTGGGCTATGCCCCACGTGCCTTTTCCCTTTGCTGATTGTGCTTTGTATCCTTTCACTTTAATGAGTCATAGCTATAAGTACAACTACATGCTGAGTTATCCTAGTGAATCATTGAACCTGGAGATGGTCTTGGGGACTTCTGATGCATGTGTGTATACATATATGTACACTCATGGGCAGAAATTGGGCATTCTAGAGTTGAAAAATACAATATCTGAAATTAAGAACTCATTAGGTGGATTCAAAATCCTTTAAAGAAAGAAGATACAATCTGAAATATGTATACATCTAACAAAAGAGTATCAAAACACATATGGCAAAAACTGATGGAACTGAAAGGAGAAAATGACAAATCTATAATCATGGGTGGAGACTTCAACACCCCTCTGTCAGTCTTGAGAGACCAAGCAGACAGAAAATCAGAAAGTATATAGATGACCTGAACAGTACTATCAATCAACATGATCTAACATTTATAGAATACTCCATCCAAAATAAATACAATACACATTCTGTCATTCTATTCTAGCTCACATGGAACATTCACCAAAACAGACCATCATCTAGGCCACAAAACACACCTTCCTAAATTTAAAACAAAAGCCATCATACAAAATATGTTCTCAGACCACAGTGGAATTAAATGGAAATCAGTAAGCAAGAGACAGCTGGAAAATCCACCAAATACTTGAAAATTAAACAGCACTCTTGGAAATAAGTTACAGGTCAAAGGAGATGTCCCAGAAATTTTAAAAAATATTTTAAATGAAATAAAAATGAAAATACCACTTACCAAAATTTGTAGGATGTAGTGAAAGCAGTGCATAGAAGGAAATGTATAGCATCAAATGTATATATTAGAAAAGAAAGATTTAAAATCAGTAACCTAAGCTTCCATCTTGGTAAACTAGAGAAAAATGCAAATTAAGCCTAAAGCAAGCAAAATAAAGGAAATAAAAAAAAATCAGAATAAATCGATGAAATTAAAAACATGAAAAAAAGAGAGAAAGTCAATGAAACCAAAAACTGCTTCTCTGAAAAGTTCAATAAAATTAATAAACCTCCAGACCAGCTAACCAAGAAAAGCAACAAACAAACTGCAAATCTCAGAAATGAAAGATAGGTCAACATGACTGATCCTGAAGACATTAAAAGAATAATAAGAGAATACTACAAACAATTTTATTTCTGAAAAATTGATAACTTAGATGAAACGGACAAATTCCTTAAAAGACACAGCTACCAGAATCACACAAGGAGAAACAGATAATGCGAATAGACCTAGATTTGTTAAAAAAAAATTGAATTAATAATTCAAACACTTCCAAAACAGAAAGCATCAAGCCCAGGTGGTATCACTGGTGAATTCTATTCAACATTTATGTAAAAGATAACAATTCTCCACAATCTCCTCCAGTAAATAACACTTTTAAACTCATCATATGAGGGCAACATTACCCTAATAACAAAACCAGATAAAGACATTATGAGAAAACTAAAGACCAATATCCCTCATTAACATAGATACAAAGCCCCTCAAATACTGGCAAATCAAATATGACAATGTATAAAAAGAATTATAAATCACAACCAAGTAGAATTTATTCCAGGTATGGAAGGCTGGATCACCATTGAAGAAAAATCTTTTTTTTTTTTTCAGGTATGCTTTTTTTTTTGGCGAGGGAGATTAGCCCTGAGCTGAAATCTGATGCCAATCTTTCACTTTTTTTCCCTCTCCCTAAAGCCCCAGTACATAGCTGTATATCCTAGTTGTCAGTCATTCTAGTTCTTCTATGTGGGATGCTGCCAGAGCATGGCTTGACAAGCAGTGCATGGGTCTGCGCCCAGGATCCAAACCAGCAAACCCCAGGCCACCAAAGGAGAATGCATGAACTGAACCTCTTGGCCACGGGGCTGGCTCCCAAAAATCAATCAATTTAATACAGCACATGAACAGGCCAAAGAAGAAAAATTACATGATCAAATCAATTGATGAAGAAAAAGCATTTGACAAAATCCAACAGCCATTTATGATAAAAAACTCTCAGCAAACTAGGAATAGAAGGGAATTTTCTCAGCTTGATAAAAGACTATCTGCAAAAACCCTACAGCTAACATCATATTTAATGTTAAGAGACTGGACATCTTTCCCCTAAGCACAGGAACAAAGCAAGGATGTCCAGTCTCAATACTCTTACTCAGTTTTGTACTGGAAGTCCTAGCTACTGCAGTAAGACTAAAAACAAAATAAAATAAACAAAAAACAAAACCAAAAGAAATAAAATGTATACGATTGGAAAGGAAAAATAAAACTGTCTTTACTCAAAGTCAACATGATTGTCTAGGTAGAAAAATCCCAAAGAATTTACCAAAAAAAAACCCTCCTGGAAGTAATATGCAAATATAGCAACATCATAGCTTACAAGGTCAATATAAACAAGTCAACTGCTTTCCTACACAGTAGTACTCCCCTTATCTGTGGGAGATATGTTCCAAAGTTTAATTTATAAATTAGGCACAGTAAGAGATTAAGAACATTAACTTCTCTTTGGCATCTCCAAATTGCCAGCATTACTACTCTTGCACTTTGAGACCATTATTAAGTAAAATAAGGGTTACTTGAACACAAGCACTGCAATACTGGGACAGTCGATCTGATAACCTAGACAACTACTAAGTGATTAATAGGTGGGTAGCATATACAGCGTGGATATGCTGGACAAAGGGATGATTCACATCCTTGATGGGACAGAACAGAACAGCACAAGATTTCATCACACTACTCAGAACAGAATGGAATTTAAAACTTACAAATTATTTATTCCTGGAATTTTCCATTTAGTATTTTCACAACACTATTGTTCATGGGTAACTGAAACCATGGATGGGGGGACTACTATATCAGAATAAACTACTGGAATTTCAAATTTTTAATGAAAAAAATACCATTTACAACAGCACCAAAAAGAAAAAAATCTCAAGTATAAATCTAACACAATATACTACAGGGATATGGAGAAAAACACAAAACTGATGGAAGAAATCAAAGATCTAAATAAATGAAGAGACATTCCATATTTATCAATCAGAAGAATCCATATTGTTCAGATGTCAATTCTTTCCAACTTAATCTATAAATTCAATGCAATTCCAATAAAAATCCCAGCTATTTTGTAGATACTGACAAAATGATTCTCAAACTTACACAGAAAGGTAAAGGACCTAGAACAGCCAACATAATGTGGAAGAAAAAAGAGGATTCACATTACCTGATTTCAAGTCTTACTATAAAGCTACAAGTAATCAAGACAGTGTGTTAATGGTGAAAGACACACATAGATCAATGGAACAGAATAGAGGGTCCAGGAATAGATCCACCGAAATACAGTCAACTGACTTTTGACAAAAGCACAAAGGCATTAAATGGAGAAAAGATAATCTTTCAACAAATGGTGCTTGAACAACTGGATATCCATGCAAAAAAAAGAACCTAGACAAAAAGCTTACACCTTACACAACTATTAACTAAAAATGAATCATAGACCAAAATGCAAAATGATAAAATTTCTATAATAAAATATAGACCACAGAAGATAGGAAATCTATGTGATCTTGGATTTGGTGATGTGTTTTTTAGATGCAACAGAAAAAGCACATTCCACGAAAAAAAAATACACAGGAGGGTTTATCAAAAATAAAATCTTCTGTTCTGCAAAAGATACTTCTAAGAAAATGAAAGGATGAGCCATAGACTGGGAGAAAATATCTGCAACACATACATCTAATAAGAGACTGCATCCAAAATATACAAAAGAACTCTTAAAACTCAAGAAGATAACTCAATTGAAAAATGAGCAAAAGATCTTAACAAACATGTCACAAAAGATATATGGATAACAAATAAGCTTATGAACAAATGCTCAACATCATCTGTCATTAGGGAAATGCAAATTAAAACAAAAATGCGACACCATGATGCATTAGAATAAATCCAAAGAATGACAATATCAATTTCAGGTCCAGATGCAAAACAACAGGAATTCTGGTTCGTGGTTGGTAGGAATGCAAAATGATACAGCACCTTTGTAAAGCAGTTTGGCAGTTTATTGCAAAGCTAAACACAGTCTTAACACATGATCCACCAATTTCACACCCTATGTGTTTGAAAACTTATGTCCAAGCAAAAACCTACATACGAATACTTTTGGCAGCTTAATTCATAGTGGCAAAAAACTGGAAGGAGCCAGGAGTCCATGCGTTAACAACTCTGAAATCACTTATACATGCTGAAATTGAATAATTAAGTAAATGAAATGCAGATAGTGGTAGTAGCCAGATTCTCATTGTTAGAGTGGGAGATTACAGACAAGCAAGAGAGAAAGCTAGGATGTCCCATGTGGTAATGATTACAGCAGGAGACAGCAGTGTGGATTATGCTTAGCTTAATACAGATACTGATGGTTATGTACCAAAGTATTTATAGATATGTATATATACATGAGTTGGTATACACATATATTTCCTTGTTCAGCCAGCTGAGATGGTCTACAAGCAACGACACACCAGTAGCAACAGGCACACGTAGCCCTCCAATCTTGGTTTCTAAAACCATGCTCCAATAAAAGGAACCTGAGCCCTTCAGGAAAAAATGGCTAATTCTAAAGCAAGGCATATATATAAGATGGACCTGGAATATCTTCTAGTACCAGAAAGTAAAGAGGTACTCAAACAAAAATACAATAATGGGGTATGTCAAAAGGACACAGGAACCAATTAAAAGTGCTCTTAATAAGCAACCTGGAACAATTTAAGCAACAAATGAACAAGGTAGTATTAGACTATAACCAAAGTAGAAAATAACTAACCATCAGCTCATACTGATATAAATAAATAACTGAATAAATTAATAAATGGGAGAGAACAGACAAATCTTCTGTGCAGTATACCCTAATAATTTGTGTAGATACTCCATCATGAAGGAGGTGCAGCATAACTCCCCACTTCCTGCCAGAGTATAGTATGAAAGCAGAGGAAAAAAGAGTAACTTTACAGTGGAGAAACGACCACACGACCTCAGCGATACATCAAATGTGATAAATCATGCTGAGAGCATTTTCCTTTGATACGATGAGACAAAATGACACTTTACTTCTGTGGTCTTCCTCCAAGAAACTCATAACCCCAATCTAATCATGAGAAAAACAGCAAACAAATCGCAATTAAGGGACATTTTACAAAACACTTCTTTTGTACTCCTGAAAACTGTTAACGTCGTCAAAAACAAGGAAAGTCTAAGAAATTGTCACAGCCAAGGGAAGCCTAAGGAAATATAACAACTAAATGAAATGTGGCATCCTGAAACAGGATACCTGGATGGAAGAAAAACACCACGAACAGTCATCAAAAGACAAACGATATACCAGAAAACAATAGTTTGTAACTCATAAAATAGACAAGCATTCGTATCCCTGCTATATAAAGAGCTAACTATACACGGGGGAAAAAAAATAATAAAGCCAGAAACCTAAGAGCAAAATGAGCAAAAAATAGGAACAGAAAGTTTACAGAAATACAAATAAAGACACCTTGTAGATACATGAAAAAAATATTCAACCTCAGGGTTAAGAAAATTGCAGATGCAAACTACATAAAATTCCACTTTTTACCTATAAGCTGCCAAAAATCCAAAAGTTGAACCACATACATCCATGGGAGAAGCTGTGAAAAAACACACACTCTCATGCAGTGGGAATGGGAATACAAAATGATACTACAACCCCACCAAACTGATCAAGTTTATCAATTGTATTCACCCTTGAACCTGGCAATCTCACTTCCGGGAATTTATCTGATAGAATAAACCTATATGTTCAAGGTTATTCATTAAAACATGGTTTGTAGTAGCAAAAGGCTGGAAATAGGTAATAATTAGTTTAATAAACTATGGAACATCCACAATTGATGTGGTGTCATAGACAACAGAGAAGACTCAAAACAAAGAGAATATGGAAAATAGTATCAAATGCTGCAGAAGGGTCAAGTAAGACAAAGACTTTTCTGGAAGGGATTCAGGTGAGCGGTGGTAAAGGAGCAAGACTACATTCATTAGGCTGAAATGTAAATGAGAAATGCAGAAAGAAAAGCCAGAACTGTCTGCTCCTCAAGCTAGAAATACAAACAAGCATTTATGGAGAGTTATTTTTAGGACATGCAGTCGTTCCATTCTGCCAGATCTTCAAGGTTTTTTTCCTGGATCAAGTAGGACCATGAGAGAGCTATCTACTCAAACGTCACTGTTTGGTCCCCTGAAAAGTATGTGCACTGAGTTCTGCTTTGGCACTGTGCTGTTTCCACCACGAAATGACTATAGGCACTATATTGTATTTATTTCAGTGTTATTATTAGGAAGATCAAAGAAAATTTTATAATAACTTGTATAAATCTGTAAAATTAAAAATCCTGCATCTAATTTTGCCAACTGCCCTACTTTGGACTTGTAACTCTCACTACATTTCCCTTAATGTAAATTTTTGCCAATTTCTACTTTTTCACTTCAAAAATACAAACCCTATAAACTTAAGAAAACTCACTTTAAAATAAATTGGAAACAAATAAACAAAAAACTCACCTGGGATTCGTTCATTTTCTGCTCTTAGCGGAGGCGGGAGAGCTGAGGGAGAAGGAAGGAAGAAGGAAGTCAGGAGAACTTGGCCGGCCTTGCAGTTCCTGGATTCACCTGCCTACACAGCTCCACACACAAGATACTTACATGTCCATGTGTGGCTCCGATATATGTTGAGTTTAGACATGATACTTTTCACTGAGTGAATGTAAACATTTGTTTCTTATTGATTTATTACCAATTTAGGTTCTGTGACACAGAAAAATTAAAAACATGAGAAGATGAGTTTAACATATAACAGTAATCTAGAGGAGGAAACACTATGGATTTGTCAACCTTACGTTGCAGGGTTGGGAAAAAAAGCCCTCAAGCCAACTTGTTTATCTATTTACCTGGTAACACCATTAATCCCATGAGGTCAGATAATCCAAGAAACCTCTGAAAAAAGGGATGGGGGTGTTTAAGAAGATACATTTTTTGAAATGTTTGTTCTAACCTGCTTACAATTTTCAAAAGGCTCTTTTAATAAGAAACTATCTTTGACCTAACAGTAACAAAATGGGCAGTAGCCTAGCAATCTGCAGACTTGACTTTTAATCTTGGTTCTGCCATTAACAAATTGTGTCAGCCTTCACCTTCTCAGACTCAATTTTTTTAATCTTTCAAATAAGGTCAAAACGTCTAACTCAAAAAGGACCTGCCTGCACTACCATCCTGTGCGGCTATAAGGCCGGGAGAGCGGGAACCTCAGCATCCCTCTAAATGCCATCAACAATGGGACACTGTCTGAGGGCAGCTCACCTCGGGAAAGAGGGGAGGAAGAACGAGGGGAGCGGCAGGTGTTTAGGGAGCGGTAAGGACAGAATTCCTTAAGCTATGGCTGGTGAGCCTTTCATCCCCGACCACGCCCTCACAAACTCTCCAGAGAGGTGACATTTCCTGTGTAGCCTGCGAGCCCACCCGTCTCAGCTCCAGCTCACCTCGCTCTTCTTAAATTTGTCCCAGACCTTCCACCGTCACACAGCCTTCGATGGCTTCAGGATACTGTGTCGTGATTATACATAACAAATAACAAATGAATACATAATAAAGAATAACCTGGTATCTGGGTAACGTTAGGGCCAGGAAAGCTTAGGCTAGCTAGTCCAGCCCCTACCTTCCTCCGTTATTCACGAATGAGTTAACTGAGGAACGGGGGCCCTAGAGACTTGGCCAAGCCCCGGCCGCAGTTATTACACACCTAACAAATAATACAATAGCAGCTAACACAACGCGGCAAATATTCTTCAGACCCGCATTTTACAGATAAGGAAACCGAGTCTCACGTCGGCTAATTGGGAACAATTCATTTATATCCGACCCCCCGCCGGGCGCACTCGTTCTCCCCGACACCGGTCCCCAGCCACCCCGCTCCCTAAGCACAGCGCACAAGAAACGCAGGCGCACACGTCACTACGCCAAACGCGCGCAAGTCGCGCACGCGCACTCGCTCTTCCCCGCCCCCACCGCACGCCCGTGGGACCAGCGCACACGTCACGCACGCGCACTCCCCACCCGGGACCACCCGACAGAGCCGCCGGCTCAGGGCAGGGGCGGGACACCTGCGGGCGCAGCGAGCCCGAGAGCCCGGGTTCCCACGCTGGCCTTCGGCCCCTTTAAACACAGGCGCCCTCGCTCGCCGTCCCTTCAACTCTGCAGGCGCTGCAGACGCCAGGGATCCGGCCAGTGTCCGCGGGGCTCCTACCCACCACCGGGCACCACCGCCCCCACCAGACCCCCGAGCTGCGCAAGGCCCCCTCTGCCTTCGCCCCCACCCTCCGGGGCTCACCCGCGGCTCCCTTGCCGAGTGGACCGGGAGGCCAGGGATTGTTTCCCACGAGGGGCTGGAGGCCGGGCAAGGACTAGGGGAGGAGAAGGCGGGGACGCACATGCGCAGAAGGAGGGGGCGGTGGCGGCGGCGAGCTGGAGCTTGGCTTCTGGCAGCCTGGGCTGGAAAAGTGGTTTTATGCTTAGAAGCGATGCCTCACTCCTAAATTGTAAAAGTAAGCTAATAGTAATACCTAGCTAATAGTTTTATAAAGATTAAAGGTGTTTACATTGTAAAAGCACTTAGGACGGTGTCTGGCACATAAACTGTTTAGTACCTGTACATTTTTCAAGATTCTCTTTCCCACTGTACACCGTGTCCACTCCTTTAGAAATCAGCTGGAGAGTTTCTGCCTGGTTTACTGCGTTACGAGATTACTGAGATACTCCTGCTGCCTGGAGCCAGGTTTCTATCGGTGCCCTGGAGGTGTGCATCAAAGCAGTGTGCCGTTTGGACACAGACCGAGAGAAGGAAAGGTGTGCGTGAATTGCATTTATGAACGTGGACAGATAGATGTTGGATTAGTTTAGATAAATTTATTTTCTAGCAGTTTAGAAGGTAGACTTGTCTAAAGTAATAACTGACCAGCATAGCTATTCTCTGGAATGAGGAAAAAACCAAGTTAGCAATTCGGCATCGAACAATAATAAAAACTTGGCATGTCCGAAACTGTTCACACACCACGCTTAAAGAAGAAAGCACGCTCCTGGAACCAACCATATTTTACCTGGAACCACATATGCATTCTTTTATGTGCACATCCGCTGGACATTTTTAGCACAGTGTGATCATATGGGCATATTATTTTATGGCGAACTTTTCATGAAACAATATATTGCGAACTCTTTTTGGTCAGTGTCACCTCTTAACTTTCATGTTTTAATAACTTGATATTTACGGAAGAGTTGCAAAGATAGTTCCCGTATACTTTCACCCAGCTTTCCCTAATGTCGACGTTTTAATAACCATGGTACATTTATCAAAACTAAGAAAGTAACACCGGTAAAGTTCTATTAACTAAACTACAGAGTTTATTTCGATTTCATCAGTTTCTCCACTAACGTCCTTTTACTGATCCAGGATCCAATCCAGCATACCACAGTACATTTAGTCATCCTGTCTCTTTAGTCTCCTCCAATCTGTTAAGTTTCTTGGTCTGTCCTTGTGTTTCATGACCTTCAGATATTTGAAGAATAGGGGTCAGATAGTTTGAAGAATGTCCGTGGGGGCCGGCCTTGTGGCCCAGTAGTTACGTTCGTGGCTGGGCTTGGCAGCCCAGGGTTCCTGTATCCTGGGCGGGACCTAGCACCGCCTGTCCAGGCTTGGTGAGGCAGCGTCTCACACAGCAGAACTAGAAGGACCTACAACTAGAATTTACAGCTATGTGCTGGGGGTCTTTGGAGAGAAGAAGGAAAAAGAAAGATTGGCAACAGATGTTAGCTCAGGGCCCATCTTTAAAAAAAAAAAAAGAAGAAGAAGAATGTCCCTGAATTCGAGTTTGATGTTTTATCCTGATAGGGTGGTGGTTATAAGTTTCTGGGAAGAATACCACAGATAGGACACGATATCAACAGGACTTGTCGTATTAACCTTGATTACTTGGTTAAGGTGGTGTCTGATAGGTTTCTCCACTCTGTAGTTAGGATTTTCCCCTTTCTAGTCTACACTCAGAAGTGGGTTACTAAGTCCAGTGCACACTCACGGGGGCTGGAAATAAGCTCCATCTTGGATTTGTGGTCATATTTTAAAACCACCACATTTGTTAGTAAATTTGAGGAGAGACCTTTTGAGGCTATGTAAATATACTGTTTCTATTTAGAGTTTTGGCCACTAATTTTAGCTTTCATTGGTGGATCTTGCCTGCAGCAATTATTACTGTGGTGTTTTAAATGGTAATTTCTATTTCACCTCTTCTTTATATAGGCATTAATTGGGATTCTTCTGTAAGTGAAAAGTTTTATTTTCCCCATTAACTACTCTGTCATTTATGTATGTCAATATGGACTCATGGATATTTATTTCATTCCCAACCATTGTTGTTCAACCCTACCTTTCTCACCCAACCTTTGGCACCCTCTGATCTGTTCTCTGTTCGATAATTTTACCGTTTTCAGAATGTCAAATGGAATCATGATATGTATCTCCTGGATTTGGCTTTTTTCACTTAACAAAATTCATTTAAGATTCATTCATGTTGTTGCTCCTATTTAGCTCCTTTCCCCCCTGCCCCCTCTCCCTTTTCATTTCTTCCAATACTATGGTGTCATTATGTTGCTCCAATTCTTCCGGGTGCATTGAGAGCTATCATAGGTTAGCTTTTGGATCCTTTTAATATATACTTAAAAAATTTTTTAAAGCATATCCTCGCTTTTTGACACCACAAGATGCTCCAGGCTCATCCTGCATTTTTCCTGCCCCAGCCCTAGAATCAGCCATTTTTCCAAGGGGCCCTGGTTTATTTTATTGGAGAAATGAACATCTGAGCCCTAGGTGTGCTTACTGATGCTGAATGTAACTGTTTCTAGACTCAGAAGACAGAGCTAAGAAATATGTATGTTTGCTAATCCATGTTAGTACTCTATATTACAATATCTATATTTCTGTATCTATACATGTATGTACTATGTATACATATACATATTAAAAATAATATGAGTTTACGCTGATATCTCCTTCTCTAACTCGGGGTTCATTCTAGACTCCCCACCTGCCGCTTGCTTATTTTTATCTTCATACTCAGACGCTGAGGTACCTGGTTACTGTTATCTACAATATATTTACTTACTCTTTTAGCCCTAGTGTGCATTACCGTTTCAGAATTGCTAACGCCTGTGAGAATTCACCAGCCAGGCTACAGTGTTTCTGTACAGTTCTTTTTGTTTCCAGTCTTCTAGTATCCAGTAAAAATGTTGTTTTACAAAGTTATTTAGGTCAGCTCCTTTCCTCCCACCCTTTTCATTCAGGTTACAGGATACGTTTGTAAAAACAGTCACTTATCACAGTCCACGTTCCATCCAACGCTGTCTGATTGTTTTGGTTACCTAGTTAGAGTTAAGTTCTCTCTTGGCAGTGTACAGCCCTCAGGTTTTGATGAGTGTGTCACCCCAGCACCGTGCACAACAGCTCTGTTACCGTAGAACTTCCCTCCTCAGCCCTTCCTTCCCCCCCAGCCCCTGCCATCCACTGATCTGTTCTCTGTCTTATAATTTAACTTTTTTCAGAATGTCACATAGATGGAACGACATAATGTGCAGCGTTTAGGTTTGGCTTCTTTCACTTAGCAAAAATCATTTAAAATTGATTCATATTGTAGTGTGAGGCATTAGCATTCCTTTTTATTACTGAGTAGTATTTTATTTATAGATGTTTCACAGTTTATTTCTCCATTACCTGTTGAAGGATATCTGGGTTGTTACCTGTTTTGGTGATTATGAATAAAGATACTATAAATATTTGTTTTGAGGCTTTTGTGTTGACATACATTTACTGTTCACTTGGGTAAATACACAGGAGGAGGATTGCTGGATTGTGTGGTATTGGAATTTATAAGAAATTGTAAAACTCTTTTCCAAAGTGCTTGTATTATTTTGTGATCTCACCAGCAATGAGTGAGAGTTCCCATTTCTCAGTTTCCACATCCACAGCACTATTTTGTATTTTCATCTTTGTTTTGTTTCCCATTCTAATAGGAGTATAAAGGCCTTATGCTGGTTTTAATTTGCATTTCTCTGTAAACTAATGTTGTGCATGTTTTCACATGCTTATGTACTAGCCATGTATCTGCTTTAGTGACATACATGTTCAGATCTTTTGTCAATTTTTAAATTGGATTGTTTATTCTCTTGTGGTTGCCTTTTTTTTTTTTTTAAGATTTTATTTTTTTCCTTTTTCTCCCCAAAGTCCCCTGGTACATAGTTGTATATTCTTTGTTCTGGGTCCTTCTAGTTGTGGCATGTGGGATGCTGCCTCAGCGTGGCTTGATGAGCAGTGTCATGTCCGCGACCAGGATTTGAACCAACGAAACACTGGGTCGCCTGCAGCGGAGCGCGCGAACTTAACCACTCGGCCACGGGGCCAGCCCCTCTTGTGGTTGCTTTTAAGAACTACACATATTCTGATACAAATGCTTTGTCAGAAATGTGATTTGCAAATATTTTCTACCTGTATGTGGCTTGTCTTTTCATTCTCTTAGTATCTTTCACAGAGGAAAAGGTTTCAATTTTAATGAAGTCCAATCTATCAATTTTTCACTTTCTGGATTGTGATTTTGGTGTGAAACTTAAAAAAACTCTTTGCCTAACCCAAGGTCACAAAGATTTTCTCCTATACACCTGGAAGTGTTAGAATTTTAAGCTTATTTAAGTCTACAATGCATTTTGAGTTGATTTTTCCATAAGAGTGAAGCATAGATTGACGTTCATTTTGTTGTTGTTTGTTTTGGTGTTTTGCATGTGAATGTTTAAATGTTCCAGTGCCATTTGTTAAAAAGACTGTCCTTTCTCCACTAAATTGGCTTTGTACCTGTATCAAAAATCAAGTGGCCATATTTGTGTGCATTTATTTCTGTGCTGTCTATTCTGTTCCATTGATCTCAGGTGTCCATCCTTTCATCAGTACCACACTGTCTTTAATATTATAGCTTATGGTAAGTTAAGTCAGAGAAAGACAAATACCATGTGATTTCACTTATATGTGGAATCTGAAAAACAAAACAAACAAAACAGAAGCAAACTCATAGATAGAAAGAACAAACTGGTGTTTGCCAGAGGGGAGAGGGTCGGGGGACAGGCAAGATAGGTGAAGGGGATTAAGAAATACAAACTTCCAGTTATAAATAAGTCACAGGGAATATAGTCAATAATATTGTAATAATTTTGTATGGTGACAGTTACAAGGCTTGCCATGATCATTTCATAATGTATATAAATGTTAAATCACTATCTTGTATATCTGAAACTAATATAGTATGTCAACTACAACAAAAAATAAAATTAAACTTTAAAAATATTTTGGTTTTGGCACTTTAAAAAGTTACACACACACATATTTACAAAAATTACACACATAATTTAAAAAATATATATTTCCTACAATTATGTAAATTGTATATATAATTTAAATTCCAATGGCTCGTTTTTAGTACACGAAGTACAATTGATTTTTTTTTTAAAGGTTTTATTTTTTTCCTTTTTCTCCCCAAAGCCCCCCGGTACATAGTTGTATATTCTTTGTTGTTGGTCCTTCCAGTTGTGGCATGTGGGACGCTGCCTCAGCATGGCTTGATGAGCAGCGCCATGTCTGCGCCCAGGATTCGAACCAACGAAACACTGGACTGCCTGCAGCGGAGGGTGTGAACTTAACCACTCGGCCACAGGGCCGGCCCCTAAGTACAATTGATTTTTGTGTGATGACAGCGCATCCTGCAATCTTCTGTTATGTAATTAACAGGGACACCTCGACAGTGATAAGTCATATTGGTAGCATCCACCCTTGATAGGGTGTAATTGAATGGCACTTAACTCTGTGGTCTTCCTCCACAAAATGCATAACCCTGATCTAATCATAAGAAAAACAGTAGACAATTCCTAGCAGATGATTAGTACTCGTCAAATCTGCCAAAGACATCAAAAGTGAGAAAAATCTGAGACACTGTCACAGCTAAGAGGAGCCAAAAGAGACATGACAAGTAAGTGTCCTTGTTAATTACCTGTCACATGAATAAGGTAGCATTTTTCATGTTTGTCCACTGTAGTGTTACTCTGTTCTCCTGTGTTCATACTGTCCTCTTTGGAAGGAGGTCACTATGTGCAGACCACACTTCAGGAGTAGGGAGCTATATCCACTTCCTCATGGGCAGAGTATCTGCATAAATTATTTAGAATTCTTCTCACAGAAAATTTGTTTTCTCCCCCATTTAGTAATTTATTCAATCATTTATTTATTTTATTTTTTCGGTGGGGAAGATTCACCCTGAGCTAACATCCATGCCAATCTTCCTCTATTTTGTATGTGGGATGCCTCCACAGCATGGCTGACAAGTGCAGCAGGTCCACGCCGGGATCTGAACCCCGAATCCAGGCCAGCAAAGCAGAGTACATGGAACTTTAACCACTCGGCCACAGAGCCAGACCCCTTCAATCATTTATTTATATCAGTATGGATTCGTGGATATTTATTTTATACTTTGGGTCATAATCCAATACTACTTTATTTATTCTGTTGCTCAAATTGTTCCAATTTTGGCCACTGGGAACTCTTTCAGTTGGCTCCTATGCCACCCTTCCTCCAATAAAAAAAAAAGTTTTATTGAGCTATAATTTACACACATCAGCTCACTCATTTAAAGTGTGCTATTCCATGATTTTTAGTGTATTCACATATAGGAGTGATCGTCACCACAGTCAAGTTTAGAACACTTTCATCAACTCAGAAGAAACCCATACCCTTTAGGTATCATCCCCCAATACCTTCGTTCTGCCCAGTCTGAAGCAAAAACTAATCTATTGTTTCTCTATAGATTTGCCTCTTCAAATAAATGGTAACAATATGTAGTCTCTTGAGACTGATTTCTTTCACTTAGCATACTGTTTTTCAAAGTTCATTGTGTTTTGACATGTAGTAGTACTTCATTCTTTCTTATGACTGAATACTATTACATTGTATGGTTGTATCACATTTTGTTTATCCATTCATCAGTTGATGGCGGTTCTTTCCAACTTTTGGCTCTTATGAATAATGTTACTATAAACATTCATGTATCAGTTTTTTATGGACATATGTTTTCATTTCTCTTAGGTATTTACCTAGGGATTAAATTGCTGATTCAGATGGTAACTCCATGTTTAACCTTTTGAGAACTGCCAGCCTGTTTTCCAGAGTGGCATCACCATTTTGCATTCTCACCAGAAGTGTATGAGGGTTCCTGTTTCTCCACATTCTGACACACACTTGTTTTTACCTGATTTTTTAATTCTAGTCATCCTAGTGGGTGTGAAGGTGTATCACATTGTAGTTTTGATTTACACTTCCCTGATGAATAATGACATTAAACATCTTTTCATAAATTTATAGACCATTTGTATGTCTTCTTGGGAGAAATTTCTATTCAGATCATTTGCCCTCTTTTAAATTAGGTTATTATCTTTTAAATATTGATCTGTAAAAGTTCTTTAGATAGTCCAAATGCAAGTCTCTTATCAGATACATGATTTGCAAATAAGTAATCCCATTCTGTGGATTGTCTTTTCACTCTCTTGATAGTGTCCTCTCAACCAGAAAAGTTTTGTATCTCAGTGAAGTGCAGTTTATCTATATTTTGTTGCTTGTGCTTTTGGTGTCATATCTAAGAATTCATGGCCACATCCAAGGTCATACAAATATTCTCCTGTTTTCTTCAAAGGGTTTTATACTTTTAGCTCTTACATTTAGGTCTTTGATCCATTTTGAGTTAGTCTTTTCATATGGTGTGAAGCAAGGCCCACTTTGTTTGTAAGTGGCTATCTGGTTGTAGCAGCATCATTTTTAAAAAGATTAATCTTTCCCCATTGAATGTTCTTGGCACACTTGTCAAAAATCAGTTAACCATAGATGTATGGACTTATTTCTCGACTCTCAATTCTATTCCGTTGATCTGTGTGTCTATACTCAGGTCCATACTACATTGTCTTGATTCTGTTGCTTTATAGTAAGTTATGAAATCGGCAAATGTGAATACTGCAGCTTTGTTTTATTTTTCACGATTGTTTTGGCTATTCTAGGTCCCTTGCTAATCCATTTAAATTTTAGAATCAGCTTGTGAATTTCTATGAAGAAGTCATCTAAGGTTATGATAGGGATTGCATCAAATCTGTACCTTAATTTGGGGAGTATTACCATCTTAACAATACTAAATCCTCTGCTCTAAAACTATGGGATGTTTTTTGATTCAGTTAGATTTTTAATTTCTTTCATCAATACCTTGTAGTTTTTAGGTGAAAGTTTTGCAAGCTTTAAAAATTATTCCTAAGTATTCTATTCTTTTGATGCTATTGTAAATGGTATTGTTTCCTTAATTTTGTTTTCAGATTGCCCGTTACAAGTGTATGGAAATAGAATTATTTTTTCATATTGATCTAGTATCCTGCCACCTTGTTGAACTCAAGGATTCTTTAGAATTATATATGTATAATTAATATATATACAAGATAATGTCATCTGAGAAGAGAGATTTACTTCTTCCCTTCCAATCTGAATGTCTTGTGTTTCTTTTTCTTGCCTAATTGCTTTAGCTAGAACACCTAGTACACAGTTGAATAAAACTGACAATAACTGGCATCCTTGAATCATTGCTGATCTTAGGGGCAAAGCATTCAGTCTTTCATCATAAAATAAGATATTAGCTATAGGTTTTCATAGATGCTTTTTAACAGGTTGTGAAAGTTTCCTTTTATTCTGAATTTGTTGAGTGCTTTTATTATAAAAGGGCATTGAATTTTGTCATTTGCTTTTTCTGTGTCTTTTGAGATGATCATGTGGATTTTGTTTTTTATATTATCCATATGGTATATTATATTGATTGACTTTTGAATGTTAAATCAACCTTTCCTTCCTGGGGGAAATTCCCCTTCATCATGATGCATAATTTTTTGTATGTTGTAAGGTTCAGTTTGCTATTATTTTCTTTGGGATTATTGTGCCTATTTTAATGAGATACTTGTTTTATTTATTTATTTTTTTGTCATAGCTTTTGTTTTGATGTCAGCATAATACTAGCCTCATAGAATAAGTTGGGAAATGTACCATCCTCTTCTACTTTTTGGAAGTGTTTGTGAAGAATTAATATTGATTCTTCTTGAAATATTTGGTAGAATATACTAGTGAAACTATCTGGGCCTAAGCTTTTCTTGCTGGTAGTTATCGATTAGTGACTCAATGTGTTTACATGTTGTAGGTCTATTCAGATTGTCCATTTATTCTTCAGTCAGTTTGGGTCCTTTGTGTACCGCTAGGAATTTTTCCATTTACAGTAAGATACCTAATTTATTGGTATACAACTGTTCATAGTATTTCTTATAATCTTTTTTTGTTTCTGTAAGGTGGATAGTAAAGTCCACTCTTTCATTTATGGTTCTAGTAATTTGAGTCTCCTCTCTTCTTTTTGATCTTTATAGCTAAAGGTTTGTCAGTTTCATTGATCTTTTCAAAGAATGAGCTTTTGGTTTCATTGATTTTCTCTATTGTTTTTCTATTCTCTATTTTATTAATTTCTGCTCTAATCTTTTATTATTAACTCTTTTTGCTTACTTCAAGTTTATTTTGCTATTTCTTTTTTAATGTCTTAATGTGGAAGTTTGAGTTATTGATTTTAGATCTTTGTTATTTTATGTGTAGGCATACACAGCTATACATTTCCCATTAAGCCCCTGCATTCACTGCGTCCTATATATTTTGGTAATGTTGTGTCTTCATTTTCTTTCATTTCAGGATGTGATATAAATTGCCTCTTCATTTCTTCTTTGACTCATTTGTTATTAGCAGTATGTTGTTTAATTTCCATTTATTTGTAAGTTTCCCAAATTTCATTTTGTTATTGATTCTATTTGATTTCTATTGATTTCATTTTGATTAGAGAATATACTTTGTATTATTTCTATCCTTTTGAATTTCCTTGTTTTCTTTATGGCCGAGAATATGGTCTATCTTGAAGTATGTACCATGTGTACTTGAGAAGAATGTGTATGCTGCTGTTCTTGGGTTGCATGTTCTATAGATATCTCTTAGGTCTAGTTGGTTTATAGTGGTGTTTGAGTCTTCCATTTCTTTGTTAATCTTCTGCTTAGTTATACTCTTTATTGAAAGTGGTATTGAAGCCTCCAACTAGTATTTTAATTGTCTATTTCTCCATTCAGTTCTCTCAGTTTTTGCTTCATGTGTTTTGGAAATTTGTTTTTAGGTGTATATATGTTTATAATTGCTATATCTTCCTGATGGATTGGCCATTTTCATCTTAAAATGTCTCTGTTTATGTCCAGTAACATTTTTGGTTTTAAAGTCTATTTTGTCTGATGTTAGTGTAGCCACTCCAGATTTCTTGTGGCTGCTGTTTACATGATATATCCTTTCCATCATTTTACTTTCAGTCTATTTCTATTTTCGGATAAAAAATGTGTCTACTGTAGACAGCATATAGTAGGATACTGCTTTTTTTCCATCTAACAAACTCTTACTTTTGACTGTACTGTTTAATCTGTTTACATTTAATGTTATTACTAATATAGATAGATTTGTATCTGCCATTTGAATTTTTTGTTTTCTAGATGTCTTTTTTTGTTCCTCTATTCCTTCTTTGCTACTTTCTTTTGCATTAAGCAAGTATTCTCTAACATTGCATTTTAATTTCTTTAATGAGTATTTTTGATAATAACTTTTGAGTTATTTCCATAGTGTTTGCTTTAGAGCTTACCATAAACATCTTTTGGTTTCCTGGTATACAAAAATTTATTTTTTTATAATTTTTAAAATCATGGTAAAAATTATATGTAACGTAAATTTACAATCTTAACCACTTTTAAGGTACAGTTCAGTAGTGTTAAGCATTTTCACATTGTTGTTAAACGGTTCTCCAGAATTTTTTCATCATGCAAAACTTGAAATCTGTACCTGTTAAGCAATTCCCCATTTCTCCCCAGCCCCTGGCAACCACGATTCTACTTTCTGTTTCTGTGAACTTGATCATTTTAGAGACTTCATATAATTGGAATCATACAATATTTGTATTTTTATAGCTGGCTTATTTCACTTAGCATAATGTCCTCAAGGTTTATCCGTGTTGTAGCACGAGACAGGATTTCCTTTTTTTTTCCTTCTTCCCTTGCAATGCCATATAAAAAATGGTAGTCTTCAACTTTTTCATTAGAAAAATAGCAGAGGGTTTTAGTGTAGGAAATATAATGAATCATAAGCATGATTTCATGGGGACAACTAAAACACTAAATGAATGGTGGAAAGAACTTATGTTTCTATTAATGTCTTTAAGTTACAAAAGTAAGGAATTTGAAAAAAGGGCTTAGATGAAGGCAAAAATCAAGATGGAAGCAGAGAAAAAAAGAGCTTTCAATTGAGGAATGTTTCTAAGAGATGGTACTGGGAGACTGCTCATTTTACTGTGTAACAAAAAGGAAAAATGGAGGTTTTTTCAAAGGATCAGGCCAAAGGAGTTTGCAGCATGTGCTATGAACTCATTCACAGAGAAATCAATATAATTTAGAGCAAAATTGTCTAAAAATAAGTTGCTTCATCAGTTCTGGGACATTTTTTCAGTCTTCTGCCAGGAATCCAATTAATGTACGTTGTTTTTTTCTTTCAGAAAATTTTATATGGCTTTTATATCTCATATTCTTTATAAAGAAAATTCACTCAGCCAAGTGTATGGCAATAATATTGTATATGAGTAGAATTTCTTTTTTTAAGGCTAAGTAATATTCCATTCCAATATATATATGTATATATATCCAATATATATATATTTATATACATATATGTATATATATCCCGTATATATATATCCTGTGTATATATATATATATATATATACACACACACACACACACACATACACACACACCACATTTTCTTTACCCAATCATCTTTTGATGGACATTTGCATTACTTCCACCTCTTGGCTATTTGTGAATACTGCTGCTGTGAAGAAAGGTGAGCAGATATCTCTTCGAGACCCTACCTTCAACTGTTTTGGATATATACCCAGAAGTGGGATTGCTGGATCATATGGTAATTCTATTTTTAATTTTACTGTTTTCTATAGTGGATGCACTATTTTACATTCAACAGTGCACAAGTCTTCCAATTTCTTATTATTCCAATTTCACTTGTTATTTTCTGGGGTTTTTTTGTTTTTTAACAATAACTGTCCTAATGATGTGAGGTGATATCTTATTGTGGTTTTGATTTGCTTTACCCTGATGATTAGTGATTTTGAGCATCTTTTTATATGCCTGTTGGCTGTTTGTATATATTCTTTGGAGAAATGTCTATTCAAGTCCTTTGCCTATTTTTTAAGGGAGTTATTTTTGTGTGTGTTTTTGACTTGTAGGAGTTCTTAATATATTCTGAATATTTGCCCTTATCAGATATATGATTTGCAAATATTTTCTTCCATTCCATGAGTTGCCTTTCCTCTCTATTTATTGTGTCTTTTGATGCACTGTGTTGTAAATGAATGGGGAGTGAGTTCCTCTTATGTGGTCTTGAAAGATCACTATAACACAGCTGTGGAAATTACACTTGGAGAGACATATGAAATTAAAGGATTTATTATACTTAGATGTCCTAGGAGAGCAAAGCACAGCACACCAAGCAGGGAGCCATATGGGAGGAGGAATAAGGCAGCATGCTCAACTAAGTAGGTGGGGAGTTGAGAGACAGAGAGAATGAAGACCCATGGGAAGTGCCTTTATTGGGGATCAGAGAGGAGTACACAAGTAAAGGTGTGAGAGGACTTTACTGATGCATTTGAATGTCACTAGGTCACAATCAGGGAAGGGCACAAAGGGGAACTTGTGGCAGGGACCAGCCTTATCACACTGGTTCACCTCGTTGCCTTGGCAGAGTGATCACAGCCTGTTTGTGGGGGTGTTGATACACCAGGAAAATATGAAATTTTAAAAATTTATAACACATACACTGTGCTTTTGGTGTCACATCCAAGAAATCATTGCCAAATTCAATGTTAAAAAGTTTTACCCCTATGTTTTCTTCTAGGGGTTTTATCATTTGTTCCTTCTTCTGTTTAGGTCTTTAATCCATTTTGAGTTAGTTTTTGTATATGGTGTAAAACAAGGGTCCAACTTCATTCTTTTGGCATGTAGATTTTCAGTTTTCCCAATACCGTTGGTTGAAAAGATTGTCCTTTTCTCAAGTGGTCTTGGCACCCTTGTTAAAGATCATTTGACCATATGCATGAAGGCTTATTTCTGGACTCGGAATTCCATTGGTCTATTTGTCTGTCTTTATAGCAGTACCACACTGTTTTGATTACTGTAAACTTGTAATTTTTTTGAAATCAGGAAGTTTGAGTCCTGCAACTTTGTTCTACTCTTTCAAGATTGTTTTGGTAATTTGGGGTCCCTGGAGATTCCATATAAATTTTATGATCGATTTTCCTATTTCTATTAAAATACCTTTGGGATTTTGATAGGGCTTGCATTGAATCTGTAGATTGCTTTAGGTAGTGTTGATAATCTTAACAGTATGAAGTCTTCCAATCCATGAACACAGGAAGTCTCTCCCTTTATTTGTATCTTCTTTAATTTCTTTCAGGAGTGGTTTGTAGTTTTCAGTGTACAAGTTTTTGCCTTCTTGGTTAAGGTTATTCATAAGTATTTTCTTTTTGTTCATGTTATTATAAATGAAATTGTTTCCTTAATTTCCTTTTCAGATTGTTCATTGTTAGTGTATAGAAACACAATTGATTTTGTGTATTGACTTTGTATCCTACAATCTTTCTGAGTTTGTTTATTTCTAAGAGTTTTTTTGTGGAATCTTTAGATTTTCTCCATAAAAGATCATGTCATCTGTGAACAGAGATAGTTTTACTTCTTTCTTTTCAATTTGGATACCTTTTATTTTATTTTCTTGCCTAATTGCTATGTATAGTACTACTAATTACTCTTCCAGTACTATGTTGAATAGAAATGGTGAGAGTAGGCATCATTTTTTTGTTCATTATCTTAGAGGAAAAGCTTTTAGTCTTTCACCATTGCAGGTGATGTTTGCCATGACTTTTATTATTTTGAGAGAGTTTCCTTCTAGTCCTAGTTTTTTGAGTATTTTTAATCATGAAAGGATGTTGAACTTTGTCAAGTGTCTTTTCTATGTCAATCATGACGATAATGTGGTTTTTGTACTTCAGTCTATTAATGGGGTGTCTTGCATTGATTGGTTTTCATATGTTGAAACATCCTTTCATTACAAGAATAAATCCTGCTTGGTTATGGTGTGTAATCCTTTTATTATGCTACTAGATTTAGTTTGTTCATATTTTGTTGAGGACTTTTGTGTCAATATTCATTAGAGGTATTGATTTGTAGTTTTCTTTTCTTATAGTGTCTTTGTCTGGCTTTGGTATCAGGGTAATGCTGTTTTCATAGAATGCGTTGGAAATCTTCCTTCCTTTTCAATTTTTTGGTAGAATTTGAGGAGGATTGGTATTAATTCTCCTCTAAATACTTGGTGGAATTTTCCAGGAATCCATCTATTCCAGGGCCTTTCTTTCCTGGTAGGTTTTTGATTACCGATTCAATCTCTTTACTAGTTATAGGTATGTTTAGATTTTATATTTCTTCATGATTCAGTCTTGGTAGGTTGTGTGTTCTAGGAATTTATCCATTACTTCTAGGCTATCCAATTTATTGGCATACAATTGATCATAGTATTCTCTTATAGTCCTTATTTCTGTGGCATCATTTGTAATGTTCCTTCTTCATTTATTTTATTTATATGCGTCTTCTTTCTTTTTGTCTCAGTTAATCTAGCTAAAGCTGTGTCAATTTTGTTGATATTTTCAAAAAACTTGTAATTTCATTGATCTTTTCTATTGTTTTTAATTTCTATTTGTCACTTATCTCTGCTATAATCTTTGTTATTTCTTTCCTTCTGATAGCTTTGGGTTTCATTTGTTTTTCTTTTTCTAGTTTCTTGAAGTTAAACTTAGGTAGTTGACGACATCTTTTTTAAAGTAGGTGTTTACAGCTATAAACTTCCCTCTTAACACTGCTTTTATTGTATCTCATAAGTTTTGGTATGTTATGTGTTTTCATTTTCACTTGCCTCAAGATATTTTCTAAATTCCTTTGTGATTTCTTCTTTGACCCATTGGTTAAGAGTGTGTTGTTTAGGGGTCAGCCCCATGGCCAAGTGGTTAGAGTTCTGAGCGCTCTGCTTCAGTGGCCTGGATTCGCAGGTTCAGATCCTGGGTGTGGACCTACTCCACTCATCAGCCGTGCTGTGGTGGCAACCCACATGCAAAATAGAGGAAGATTGGCACAGATGTTAGCTCAAGGCTGATCTTGCTCAAGCAAAAAAATAATAATAATAAATAAAAGAGGTAGATTGGCAACAGATGTTAGCTCAGGGAGAATCTTCCTCACCAAAAATAAATAAATAAACAAATAAACCGTGTTGTTTAATTTCCACATATTTATGGATTTCTCAGTTTTACTTCTGCTATTGTTTGCTAGTTTAATTCCATTATGATTGGAGAGGATATTTTTATGATTTTAACCTTTTAAAATTTGTTAAGTTTTGTTTTGTGGCCTAACACGTGGTCTGTCCTGGAGAATGTTCCATAGGTACCTGAGAGGAACATGTATTTTGCTGTTGTTAGGTGGTGTGTTCTCTTCGGTCTGTTGGTCCAAATGGTTTGTACTGTTATTGAAGTCCTCTATTTCCTTATTGATCTCCTGTCTCCTTGTTCTATTCATTGCTGAAAGTAGGGTATTGAAGTCTCCTACTATTATTGTATGGTATCCATTTCTCCCTTCAATTCCATCCTTGTTTGCTCCATATATTTAGGAGCTCTGATGTTTGGGGAATTTCTTTTTTATAATTGTATATTTTCCTGGTAAGTTGACACTTTTTTTTAACATAAATAACCATTTTATTTATTTATTTATTTTTCCTGAGGAATATTCACCCTGAGCTAACATCTATGCCAATCTTCTCTATTTTGTATGTGGGTTGCCACCACAGCATGGCCAATGAGTGGTGTAGGTCTGTGCCTGGGATCCAAACCCGAGAACCCTGGCCACTGGAGTGGAGCACGCAAACTTAACCACTATGTCACCAGGCTGGCACTTACTGATTTTTTTGTAGTGAGATGATTTGATTGCCTTCTCATTTCCTTTTGTGTATGTTCTATAGATATTTTCCTTGTAGTTTCCATGTGGATTATATAAAATATCTTAAAGTTATAGCATTCTATTTTAAATTGATAACAAGTTAATTTCGATCACATACAAAACTCTCCTGCTTTACAGCTCTGTCCCCTCCGTACACCAAATCTGCTTACTGTCTCTATAGTTTTGCTCTTTCCAGAATGCCGTATAAATGGAATCTTTTGTCTTAATCTAGCTAAAGGTCTGTCAATTTTGTTGACATTTTCAAAAAACTTGTAGTTTCATTTATCTTTTCTATTGTTTTCAATTTCTAGTTTTCATTTTCTATTTTTCTGTTTTGTTTATACTGGCTTCTTTCACTTAGCAATACATTTAAGATTCATCCATGTTTTTGCATGATTTGATACTTATTCTTTTTTATCACTGAATAGTTTTCCATTGGAGGATGTACCACAAATGTACCTATTCTCCTATAAAGAACTCTTGGTTGCTTCCAGTTTTTGGTGATTATGAACAAAGTGCCATAAATATTGACATGCTGGTTTTTGTGTATACACACGTTTTCAAATCAGTTGAGTAAATACCCAGAATTCCAATTGCTGGATTGTAAGTAAGACTATATTCAGCTTTGTAATAAACTGCCACATTGTTTTTCCAAAGTAGCTGGACCCTCTTTTTTTTGCATTCCCATCAGCAAGGAATAAGAGTTCCTATTGTTCTGCATCCTCATCAGCAATTTGTATTGTCATTTTCTAAAGAGAAATACAAAGGATCATAAGAGAATACTATGAAAAACTATATGGCAACAAATTGAACAACCTAGAAGAAATAGATAAATTTCTAGACTCATACAACCTCCCCAAACTGAATCAGGAAGAAATAGAGAATCTGAATAGACTAATCACAAGCAAAGAAATAGAAACAGTAATCAAAAACCTCCCCAAAAATAAGAGTCCAGGACCAGATGGCTTCTCTGGAGAATTCTACCAAACATTCAAAGAAGATTTAATACCTATCCTTCTCAAACTATTCCGGAGAATAGAGGAAGATGGAGCACTCCCTAATACATTCTATGAAGCCAGCATCACCCTGATCCCCAAACCTGACAAGGACAACACAAAGAAGCAAAACTACAGGCCAATATCACTGATGAACATAGATGCAAAAATCCTCAACAAAATTTTGGCAAACCAAATACAGCAATACATCAAAAAGATTATACACCATGATCAAGTGGGTTTTATACCAGGGACACAGGGATGGTTCAACATCCGCAAGTCAATCAACATGATTCACTACATTAACAAAATGAGAAACAAAAACCACATGATCATCTCAATAGATGCAGAGAAAGCATTCGACAAGATCCAACATCCATTTATGATAAAAACCCTCAATAAAATAGGTATAGAAGGAAAGTACCTCAACATAATAAAGGCCATATATGACAAACCCTCAGGCAACATCATACTCAATGGACAAAAACTGAAACCCATCCCTCTCAGAACAGGAACAAGACAAGGGTGCCCACTTTCACCACTCTTATTCAACATAGTACTGAAGGTGTTGGCCAGAGAAATTTGGCAGGAAAAAGAAATAAAAGGAATCCAAATAGGCAACGAAGAAGTAAAACTCTCGCTGTTTGCAGACGACATGCTCTTATATATAGAAAACCCCAAAGAATAGGAAAACTATTAGAAACAATCAAAGCTACAGCACAGTTGCAGGGTATAAAAGCAACATACATAAATCAGTAGCATTTCTATATGCTAACAATGAACTAACAGAAAAAGATCTCAAGAACTCAATCCCATTTACAATCGCAACAAAAAGAATAAAATACCTTGGGATAAATTTAACTAAGGAAGTGAAAGATGTATACAAAAAAAACTACAAGACTTTCTTGAAAGAAATCGATGATGACATAAAGAGATGGAAAGACAGTCCATGCACGTGGATTGGAAGAATAAACATAGTTAAAATGTTCATACTACCTAAAGCAATCTACAGATTCAACGCTATCCCAATCAGAATCCCAATGACATTCTTTACAGAAATTGAACAAAGAATCCTAAAATTCATATGGGGCAACAAAAGACCCTGAATTGCTAAAGCAATCCTAAGAAAGAAGAACAAAGCTGGAGGCATCACAATCCCTGACTTCAAAACATACTACAAAGCTACAGTAATCAAAACAGCATGGTACTGGTACAAAAACAGATGCACAGACCAATGGAACAGAATTGAAAGTCCAGAAATAAAACCACACATCTATGGACAGCTAATCTTCAACAAAGGAGCTGAGGACCTACAATGCGGAAAAGAAAGTCTTTCAACAAATGGTGCTGGGAAAACTGGACAACCACATGTAAAAGAATGAAAATCGACCATTCTTTTTCACCATTCACTAAAATAAACTCAAAATGGATCAAAGACCTAAAGATTGGGCCTGAAACAGTAAGTCTTCTAGAAGAGAATATAGGCAGTACACTCTTTGACATCAGCTTCAAAAGAATCTTTTCAGACACCATAACCCCTCACATGAGGGAAACAATAGAAAGAACAAACAAATGGGACTTCATCAGACTAAAGAGCTTCTTCAAGGCAAGGGAAAACAGGATTGAAACAAAAAAACAGCCCACTAATTGGGAAAAAATATTCACAAGTTATTTATCTGACAAAGGGTTAATCTCCATAATATATAAAGAACTCACACAGCTCAACAACAAAAAATCAAACAACCCAATCACAAAATGGGCAGGGGACACGAACAGACATTTCTCCAAAGAAGATATACGGATGGCCAATAGACACATGAAAAGATGCTCATCATCACTAATCATCAGGGAAATGCAAATCAAAACTACACTAAGATATCACCTTACACCTCTTAGAATGGCAAAGATATCCAAAACCAAGAGTGACAAATGTTGGAGAGGTTGTGGAGAAAAAGGAACCCTAATACATCATTGGTGGGAATGCAAACTGGTGCAGCCACTATGGAAAACAGTATGGAGATTTCTCAAAAAGTTAAAAATAGAAATACCTTATGACCCAGCCATCCCACTACTGGGTATCTATCCTAAGAACCTGAAATCAGCAATTCCAAAAGTCCCATGCACCCCTATGTTCGTCGCAGCATTATTCACAATAGCCAAGTCATGGAACCAACCTAAGTGCCCATCAACTGATGATTGGATAAAGAAGAAATGGTATATATATGTATATACAATGGAATACTACTCAGCCATAAAAAAGTCATCCAATTCACAACAACATGGTTAGACCTTGAGGGTATTATGTTGAGTGAAATAAGCCAGACAGAGAAAGATGAACACTGTATGACTCCACTCATAGGTGGTAGTTAACATATAGACAAAGAGAACTGATCGGTGGTTACCAGGGGAAAGGGGGGTGGGGGGAGGGCACTAGGGGTGAAGTGGTGTACCTACAACATGACTAATAATGATGTACAACTGTAATTTCACAAGGATGTTAACTTTCATAATCTTAATAAAAAAAATTGTAACCATTGTAATATGTGTGTCCTCAATTGCTTTTTCAAATGTTGAACCAGCCTTGCATTCTTGGTATAAACTCCATTTGGTCATGGTATATTACACTTCTTATATAATTTTGAATTTGGTTTGCTGATGTTTGGTTGAGGATTTTTGCATCTGTATTCATGGATGATATGGCTCTATGGTTCTCTTGTAGTACCTTTGTATGGTTTTGGTATTTAATAGCAGGGTAATGCTCGCCTTATAAAATTGAATCCATTTTTTTTATTTGCTGGAAAAGATTGTATAAAGTTGGTATTATTTCTTCCTTAACTATATGGTAGAACTCACCAGGCCTGGAGTTTTCTTTTTGGGAAAGATTTTTAACCACCAATCCAATTTCTCTTGCCTATGGCTTATTTAGAAGTGTGTCATTTAGTTTACAAATATTTGGAGTTTTTTTTCCAAATGACTTTCTGTCGTTCATTTCTAGTTTAACTTCACTATAGTCTGTGAATATACTTTTTATGATTTCTATTCTTGTAAATTTATTGAAATTTTTTTATGGCCCAGAATATTGTCCATCCTTGTGAATGTTCCATGTGTACTTTAAAAGAAAATGTATTCAGCAATTTTTATGTAAAATGTTTTATCAATGTCAATTAAGTTTAGTTGGATGATACTGTTATTTATGTTGACATTTTTACTGATTTTCTTTCCCCTGAAAGAGAAGTGTTGATGTCTTAAATTAGGACTTTTTTTATTTCTCCTTTCAGTTCCATCAGTTTTTGCCTCTTGTATTTTGATGCTCTCTTGATAGATGCATACACTTTTAGAATTGTTATGTCTTCTGAGATAATTGACCTATTTTATCCTTCTGTAACGTTGCTCCTCGTCCTGAATAATATTCCTTGCAGTGACATCTGTTTATCTGATATTAATATAGCTATTTCAGCTTTGTTTTGGTTAATGATTGCATAGTATCTCTCTCCTTTCTTTAGAGCTATGTATATCTTCAAATGTAATATGGATGTCTTCTCAACAGCATATAGTTAGATATTTCTTTAAGCACTTTGGAGATTCCGTTCTATTGTTTTCGTCTTAGTTCCTGGTGAGAAATCTTCTGTAACTCATGTTTGTTTCCTGTATGCAATGTTTCTTTTTTCTCAGGCTCACTTCAACTTTCTCTTTGTTTTACAGTTTGAACTCTATTATTAGAAGTTAAGATAGTAGAAACTTTGAGGAGGAGAGAAGGAGAAGTCACTGATTGGAGTGGCATTGGGGCACTTCTGGAAATACTGGCATGTTTATTGACATGGATGATAGTTACACAAATCTTACTTTGTGCTAATTCACTGAACTATACATCAATGTTTCATGAATATTTTTGTGTATGTTTTATACTTGAATTAAAAAGTTTTTTTAAAAACTATGTTAATTATTTGTTAAAGTATTTTAAAATGTAATGCTTCTTAACCTGTCAATTCACCATCCAGGAATCTGTCTTAAGAAAATAACCAATAAATCAAAGTAGGTGCCTATACGAAGATGTTTAATGCAGAACATTGTCTTAAATTATAATGATGATGCTGCATCATGCAGAAAATTAAATTGGGCGAGGTGAAACAGAATGACTGTATGTCTACTATAGGTGGTCAAGGAAGGCCATTCTATGATACCATTTAAAAGTTGAGGTTTGAATGACAAGAAGGGGCCAACGATGTAGGTGTCAGAAGACTGATTCAGGTCAAGGGAACAACTGATACAGTGGCTCCCTGGCAAATACAAGCATGGTATTCAAGAAACAGAAGTAAGGTTAATCAAGATAGGCTAATGGGAGGTGGAGAAAGTAGTATAAGACAAGATGGCAGATGTAGTCAGTTCACAGAGAAACTTTATAAACCCAGGCTAGGAGTTTGGATTTTATTCAAAGCACAAGGGACGGCCATTGTAGGATTTTTAAATAAAATGACGGATAATCTAATAGGTGATTTTAAAAGATTACTTTGGCTATTATATGGAGAATTTAATACTAGAGGGCAATAGTGGAATCAGAGAAATCAGTGTAGAGGTTATTTTAATAAACCAATTAAAAATAATAAAGGCCTGCTGCAGTATTGTATGAAGAGAACTGAATGAATGGACTGCGTGTGTTTTGTTGGTCTCAGAGATTGGGTATTGTCATATGTGTTGGAAAGAGAGCAATCAATGATATCGATGCCATCTGTATTTTGGGCTTAACAAGAAGCTGTTAAATTACAAAATAAAGTGGGCTGTGCCTTGCCTAAACTCAGTCTAGTCCCAACATCCAGTGCATGTCCACTTATTACACACTCTTTATCTCTTTTCCTGGGCTCAAAGAGAATCCTAACAGTCAAAAACAACCACAAAATTTAGTCAAAGCTTATTATCTGTGGTCAACCTGTGTATGCATTAACTCATTGAAATGTCACAAACCCAATATAGAATAAGAATTATTAACATTCACATTTTACACATGAAGAAACTGAGGCAGACCCAGAGAACTTAAGTACTATGACCAAGACCAAACTGCTAGGAAGTAGAAGAGCTGAGATCTGAACTAGAGCCTGCACTACTAACCTACAATGCTCTGCATGACATACCACTAGAGTGAAAAACAGGTCAGTTTATCAATGGCTCATTTGTTCAACAGCAGAAACTGGAAACAGTCAACCCAATCTACACCTGAGGCAGAGCTGCCAGGCAAAGTTGCCGTGCTAAGAGGAGCAGCTCTCTCAGCTGAACTCAGTCGAGATGGAGCTCCCTCTACCTCACCGTGCACCTGGGTCTCTTGGGTGTTGGTAATTTTCTCAGCCTTCTTGGGCACCTGCAATTGGAGCAGGGAAAGAGGGAACCCTGTCTTAGACCTCAGTCACCTGATTGGGATCATCTGCCTGTTTTGTGCCTGCCAACTCTATGCCCTGCACCCTAGCCCCATCTCCATTCTCACCATCCTATTCTGAAGAAAATTTCCTGGAATAAATTTGTTTGCTTGATATTCCTACTGAGTCTCCTCTGAAATTCTAAAGACATTCATTTTCACCTTTTATCCAGAAATTATACTAATTGAGTTTTCAACATCTGGCCGGCAATTAGACTGGTCTTATGTGTGTGCCTTTATTCTAGCATAGATAGCTGATTTTAACTGTCTTAATTTCCCCAAGAGTCTCACCTCAGCTTTTTCTTGGAGGCCTAGCTGTTGTATTATATTCCTCTGCCCTTAGTAATCTCTTGCCCTCAGGTGCCCACAGGCCTGCAGTCCCCCTGCAGCTCTCTCTCGTGCCACAACACCTGCCACTGCTATCAGCAGCTCCAACCTGATATCCAAACTATGCCACCATTCCCAGCAGCATTCTGAGTTAAGAAGGCAGAAACCAGTCCCTTAGGCAGCCCCCAAATAAACCAGAAGTTGCAAGCAAGTTCCGTTCTTTTCCTTTCATCCTGAGGGAGGAGCCAGGAGTTGGGCAACATTCTCCCTCCCATGCCATGCTGCACTGGAGGGGTGGGTGGTGGGGGTAAGAGTGAACAAAAACACCACAAAATTTCCTACCATTTTGAAAGTAGCTTTTTCTTGGTTAGCGATGGTTGCTAACCAACCTTGGTTAGCTGCAGCTTCTTAACTGGTTTGTAGAGTTCTCACAAATCTATTTTGGTGCATATGTTGTTGTTTATTCAGTGTTTCCATCCAGGAGCAAGAGCCTGGAGCTTCCAAGTCTGCCATCTTGCTGGCCTCACTCCTCAGGTAGATTCTTTTGCAGCTTGGTTTTAAGCTTGGTTAGGGAAAGTCCAGATCAGTCTGTACTCTACATCTAATTTTGCTCCACTATTTAATTATAGCAGTCTGATGATTGTACCTGATGCAATATGTATTTCATTCATAGGTTTTTTTTCATGAAACTGGTGGAAACAGGAACTATCACCATCTCTGTATGAACTCTAGGAATTGTTTTCCTTACTCCTTTCTGGAGTCTTTCCCAACTTTGGGATAGTTTTCTCTTACATGTGCATAGATCAATATTCAGACAAAGACATGAAGTTACCCCTCTGCAGATGTCCAGAGCTCTCTCTATGTAGCCCTCACCCCTTTAATACTCTGGCCCACAATATATAGCTACATGGGCCTCCCTGAATTCTGATCTCTGTCTCCTCAACACAATGAGACCACTAGGCTCTTGTTGCATCCTCCATCCCTGCATTGCAGCCTGGAACCTGCTTTCCTCTCAGACAGTAAGCTATTGTAATCATAGGGCTCACCTTGCTTGTTTCCTTTTCTAAGGGATCACATTTTTTTGTGGTCTTTGGTCCATATCTGTAACCATGTTTCACATATTTTGTCTGGTCTTCTAGCTGTTTAAGGTGGTCCCTACTACTAAATCTTGGCCAGAAGTGTCTTATTTAATATTAATAACTTCCATGTAAATTATTTTGATAGTCTACAATCCCATATTAATGCATACGATGACATTTTTCTTTCTTTCTGTTGAGCAGAGTACAAAGCACCAGTTACCCATCCCAGGGGAGGATTTCAAACACGTCTGCCCACTGCCTCTTGATATCAGAGTCAGCAAGGAAAACAAAATGCAATGAACCACTGGATGGAGCAATGCTTTACTTACACAGAGAAGAGACAGAGCAAGATCAGCTTCAGTAGTGGGCATTGGTCCACCATGGCAAGTGGGTCTTTTATTACATTTTTAATAATAAAATATATAAAAACTGTCACAATGGCAGATGTGATGGGCAGCCCTCTAAGATGGCTCCAAATAATCCCAGCTTCCTGGTGTTCATGCCCTTTTGAAATTCATTCCCCCTTGCATATGCTCTGATGAATACAATATGACGAAAATGCTGGTGTGCTCCTGCTGTGATGAGGCTAAAAAAGACCATGACTTCTGGATGGCTGGCACTTTCTTACTCACTTTCATTTGCTCACCTTGATAAAGCCAGTTCCCATATTGTGAACTGCACTTTGGAGAGGCGCACATGGCAAGGAACTGAGGGCAGCCTCCAACCATCAGCCAGCAAGGAAATGAGGCCTCCAGGCTAAAAGTCTGCAAGAAACAGACTCTCATCAACAACATGTGAGAGAGCTTGGAAGTAAATCGTTCACATGAGATGGCAGCCTCATATGACACCTTCATTGTTGAAACAGAGGACCCAGGGAAAGCATGCCTGCATTTTTGACCCACAGAAACTTTAAGATAATAGATGTTGTTGCTTTAAACTGCTAAATTTTGGGGTAATTCATTACACACCAATAAATAATTGATGCAGCAGGAAAGGGGATACATTGAATTATGCTGTTGTAAAATTCTTTCATGAAATGTAAAATGGAATAATACTAACCCAAGGTGGATTGTGATAGTTTCAGGATGAATGTTGTAATCCCTAGAGCCATCACTTAAAAAACAGTATCTAAAAGGAAAACTTAAAAGCCAACAGGGAAGATAAAATAGAATTCTAAAAAATACTCATTACTCCACAAGAAGTTAAGACAGGAATAAAGAATAGAGCAAACACATAGAAATCAAGTCAGAATATGGTAGATAAAAATTCAATTCATCCATATCTACACTAACTTAAAGAGACTAAATGCTTTAAATAAAAGGTAGAGATTTTTAGACTGTATAAAAAATAAGAACCAATTATATGCTATTTAAAGGAGACGCAACTATAATATGCGAACACAAAAGGTTTAAACAAAAAGGAATAAAAAAATATACCATGCAAGCAATCATAAAAAAAGAATCAGATGCGGCTTTATTAATATGAGACAAACTATATCTTAAGAAAAGGAATATTCTCACAGATAAATAATGATATTCTCAAATGATAAAAGATCAATTTTCAGGAAGACGAAACCATTCTAAAAGTGTAAGCATCAAATAACATAGCTATAAAATATACGGATAAAAAATTTAATATCTAAAAGGAGAAATAGACTAATCCAAAATCATAGTTGGAGATATTAGCACTCCTTTTTCAATAATTGATAGAACAAGGAGTAAAAAATAAAATTCATGTACGGAAGATTTGAATTATACTACTATTTAGCGTAGCTTAATTGACATTTGAAGAGTCCTATACCAAAAGATGCAGAAAACACATTCTTCTCGAGTGCACATGGAACATTTACCAAAACAGACCATATTCTGGGCCATAAAACAAGTTTTAATATACTTAAGAGAATTGCAATTATATAGAATTTGTTATCTGACCACAATGGAATTAAGTTAGAAATTACTGAGAAAAAGAGAAATAGAACATCCCCAAATACTTGGAATTAAGCAACACACTTCTAAACAATCCATGGATAAAGAAGAAGTCACAATGGAATTTTTAGAAAATGTTTTGAACTGAAAAATGATGAAAACACAACACAAAATTTGTGGTATGTCACTAAAGCAGTATTTAGAGGGAAATTTATAGCTTTAATTACACATTCTAGAAAGGGAGAAATGATAAAAATAATTGATCTAGGCTTCTAAATCACAAAATTAGAAAAAGAACAATTTAAAACCAAACAAAGTAGAAGGCAGGAAATGAAAAATGATCAGAAAAAGGAAAATAGACAATAATAAAGAAAATGAACAATGCCGAAGTTGGTGTTTTGGCAACATTAATAAAATTTAAAAACAATGTGCAATACTAATAAGAAAGGGAGAGAGGGAGGAAAAAGGAAAGAGAGAGAAATATAGAATGATAGGGTCTGAGGGAGGGGGGAGGGAGGAGGGAGGGAGAAAGATAAAATCAGGAACAAGCATGTAAGCATCATTAGAGTAGAACAGACATTAAAGGGTAAGACAACTTTATGAACAACTTTATGCCAACAAATTGGACAACTTAAATGAAGTAGACAAATTCCTTGAAAAAATACAGCTATTCAAAATGGACCTGAGAGAAATACAAAAATCTGAAGAGGGGTAAAGCTATTAAAGACCTTCCCACAAAGAAAACTCCAGAATAGGTGGCCCCAGTAGTTGATTATATCAAACATTTAAGGCAGAAACAATGCTAATCTTACTAAGACTTTTTTTAGATAATGGAGGAAGAGGAAACACTTCCCAAATTATTTTGTGAGGCCAGCATTGACTAAATACCGAAACCTGACGGGGCATTACAAGAAGAGAAAACTATAAAGAAATATCTTTCACAATCACAGACATAAAATTCCTTAACAAAATATTACCAAATTCAATCCAGCAATATATCAAAAGCATGATACATCATGACCAAGTGGAGTTTATCCCATAGTGTAAAGTTGGTTTCATATTTGAAAATTAATCAATATAAATGCTATATTTACAGAATAAAGGAGAAAAATCACTTAGATTTGATAAAATTCAACACCCACTCATGATAAAAACCCTCAGTAAACTTGGGATAAAAGGGAACTTGGTCAATTAGATAAAAAGTATCTACCCAAAGAAAGCAAAACCCCTACATTTAACATCATACTCAAGCTTTTCTCCTAAGTTTGAGATTAAGGCAAGATTGCCCTCTCTCACCTCTTCTATTCAACACTGTGTTGGAGTTTTAGCCAGTGCATTAAGGTGATAAAGAGAAATAAGAGGTGTAAAAATTGGAAGGAAAATTGTAAAACTGTCTTCATTTACAGATTAAGTTCTGTAAATAAAAATTTACCGTTTCAAATAACATATATAAGTTCAAAGATCTAAAATAGCCCAGACACTTGAATCGGGAGGCTTATACTGCCTTTACACTTACAGTTACACTGCTACATTTACTATAATACCACCTTGTTTAAGACGGTATGATATTGACCTAAAAATAGATTAATAGACCAGTAGAACAAAATAGGTCAATAGAACACACATACCTGCAGAGCCAATTGATTTTCAATTTTGGTACCAATAAAATTAAATGGATAAAGAAAAACCCCTTAAACAATTAATGCTTGATGAACTGGATATCTGTTTGGAAAAAAAAAAACTTTCACCCCTACATTACACTATTTGAAAAAGTTGAAGATGGATCGTGAGACTTAAACATGAAAGCTAAATCTATGAGGCTTCTAGAAGAAATATGGGAGAATAGCTTTATGACATTGGAGTGGGAAAATATTTTTTAGACAGGATGAGAACAGAAAAAATAGCTCAAATTTCAACAAAACAAATCATGTCAAAAGACATGAATAAGATAGTCTGGGAGAAAATATTTGCGAAACATTTATCTGACAAAGGACCAGCATCCAGAATACATGAAAAACTCCTACAAACAAGTAATAAAAGACAAACAACCCAATTTTTAAAAATGGACAAAATTTGAAGAATTTCACAAAATAATACATACAAATGGCCAATAAACACATTAACAGGGGCTCGACACCATTATTCATCAAGGAAGTACAAACTAAAAACACATTAAGATACCACTACATACCTAGTAGGGTGACTAAAATGAAACAACTAGCAGTGCTAAGTATTGAGGACATGAAACAGCCAGAACTCTCATACATTGCTGGTTGGATTGTATCATGGTACAACTTTGGAAAACTGCTCAGCAATTTCTAATGTAGTTAAACATATACTTCCCATCTTATCCAGCAATTCCATTTCTAGGTATATATCTAAGAGAAATTAATGCAAATGACACAAAAAGATTTTCACAATAATTTTTATAGCCACTATAATTGATAATAGCCAAAACCTGGAAACAAACCAAATGTCCGTTAATAGGATGATGGATAAACAATTTGTGATACTGTCAGGCAATAGAATATTATTCAGCAACAAAATGCGACAGTGTGAATGAATCTCAAAAACATTCTGCTGAGCAAAAGAAGCCAGACTCAAAAGAATAGATACTGTATTATTCCATTTCCATAAAGTTTAGAAAAGGCAGGACTAAGTTATGATGATATAATTCATAACAGTGATTGTTTGTAGGGGCAGGATTGACTGGAAATGGACACAAAGGAATTTTCTGGGCATAATGGTAATATTTCATTTCTTAGTTTGCTTCATTGGTGACATAGGTTTTAACATCTGTTAATACTCTTCGAGATGTATATTTAAGATTTGTCTGTTTTAAAGTGTATAAATTATAGATAAATAAAAATAGGAAAAATTAAAACTATAGAAAGATCATAATGGGATATTTTGAATGCCTTTATCCAAATAAATTTGAAAATCTAGATGCAATGTAATAATGCCTAGAAAAATGCAAAACATCAAAACTGACCCAGGAATATATGGATAACCTGAATAATCCTATGATCATTGACAATATTGAATCACTTATTTAAAACATTTTCACAAAGAAAACTGTAGGGCAAGATGGTTCCCAAGGCAAGTCTACAAAACATTTAAGAAAGAAATTAATACAATAATATGTAAAAGCTTCCAGGGAATGGGAAAATAGGAAATATTCCCCCAATTAATTTTAGAACAGTAAAATTATAGGCTGATATCACTGTGAACATAGGTATAAATATTCTATACAAATATCCAAAAATACATTAAAAAGTAATACACAACAAAGTTGGATTAATATAAGTACAGTCATGCGCTGCATAACAACGTTCAGGTCAATAACAGACCACATATATGATGATGATCCCATAAGATTAATACCATAAAGCCTAGGTGTGTAGTAGGCTGTACCATCTAGGTTTGTGTAAAGACACTCTATGATGTTCACACAAAGACAAAATCACCTAATGGTGCATTTCTCAGAACGTTTCCCTGTCGTTCAGCAACACATAACTATAATACATGATTATTTTAGTATTAGAAAATATGGTTTACCAGAATAACAGATCATATTATCATCTCAATGGATTCAGAAAAATATTTTGATAAAATTTAATATGTATGCATGAAATAACTTTTGGCAGCTAGAAATAGAACAGAAAGATCTTTAAAAGTATCTACCAAAAAACTGACAGCAAATATATGTAACAGTGAAACACTAAAAGTTGGAGAATGGAAACAAGTCAGGTTTGTTCCAATTTCTCCACTTATTAAAAGAATTTTACTGGGCATTCAAGCCAGTGCAATAAAGTAATAAATAAATAAATAGAGAGATAGGTAAATAAATAAGGATTTAAAAGTGTTGGGAGGGGCCGGCCAGTGGTGCAACGGTTAAGTTTGCACGTTCCGCTTCTCAGGTGTCCGGGGTTCACCTGTTCAGATCCCGGTGTGGACACGGCACCACTTAGCAGGCCATGCTGTGGTAGGTGTCCCACCTATAAAGTAGAGGAAGATGGGCACGGATGTTAGCTCAGGGCCAGGCTTCCTCAGCAAAAAAGAGGAGGATTGGCAGTAGTTAGCTCAGGGCTAATCTTCTTCTTCAAAAAAAATCTGTTGGGACAGGCAATTTCTTGCATGCAGCCTTTCAGCCTCCACTTGGCTGCCTAAGAATAGGCCTTGGGCCTGGAACACTTCCTTGTCAAGAGAAACAGAGCCCACACAGCCTGTGCGAGGCTTCTCGCCTTGTGAGGGAATAGCTCTCCCTGTTGGAAGCCCAGTGTGTGCTCTTTTGTTCTGCCTAGCCTGTTTGGCAGTGGCCCTCAGGCCTGCCGCCAGCTGACAGTAGATGTGCTGGGCAGAAGCGTTCGGACTTCTATTCCTGGCGGTTGGCACAGCGATGAGCTTTGCTGTCCCCCACATGGCTGGAGTCCACTTCCGACGTTGGTAACGAGTGCATGGTGTTCTGCTCGACAGGAGTCACCTAGAGCTAACTGAAGAAAATTATGTTTAACTATGTATTTACTGTGTTAATTATTGTTCTTTACTCCTGCAGATCCAGGTTTCCAACCGGGATCATTGTCTTTCATCCTCAAGAGCATCCTTTAGTATTTTTAAAATTGCAAATCTGCTGGTAATCAGTTCTTTCAGCTTTGATTAGTCTGAAGATATCTTCATTTTATCTTCCTTTTTGAAGTTTTTTTTTTTTTGGCAGTAGTAGAAGCTTTTGAAATGATCTTTTAAATATCTAAAGGATTATATGGTATTCCTCTTTTTATTGCTGGTACAGTCACTTCTACTATAACATGACGAATATGTTTCTAAAAATCGTTGTGCTATACAAAATAGAATAAAAACCATATATACAATACTGAAAATGAACATGTCAACAGAAAACTCAAAGAATGTCAGAAGACAAATGGCAGACAAATGTAACCACATGCAATACTTTCTGCAAAATGAAAGTATTAGTAATATATATAAAGCTCCACTGCTAACACACACACACACACACATACAATCAAACAGAAAAGTGCACAAAGTACATCAGCATGCAGTTCATGGACTATGACATGCAGGCATCTAAGAAACGTGTGAGAAGAGCTGAAGCCTCAGTAATGGTCGGGATAAGTACAATCCAAACTACAACAGGGTGTAGTTCTTTTCTCATTAGATTGATAATGATTAAAAATGTTAAAAATATTCAGGTCGGCTGAGGCTGTAGCTGACAGGAGCTCTTACATTACCTACAGTAGTGTAAATCGCTACATATTTAAGAAAGGAATCTGACAGGATTGATAAAAAGTAAAACACCATAATAAATCTGGCCCAAGTATCTCTCTTCCTGGTATCTAAACAAAACAAAGCTGAACAGTAAACTAAACAAAAGCAAGAATTGGAGGACTTATGTAAATGTGTATATATGTGTACTGCAGCATTATTTGTAACTGCTAAAAAACTGGGAAGAAATCGGGACTCGGATTCTGGTTCATGAATATGGAAATCAATCAGAGTCCTGATTTCATTCCAGTTTCTTTGCAATTACAAATAATGATGCAGTACACATATATACACACGCATACTATGAATTATTATGCAGTTATCAAAAAAGAGTGAGTTAAAATTGTATATGTCAACCTGGAAACATATCTGTGGTATAGGTTTAGATGAAAGAGAGCAAGTGGCAGAATAACATACTTAGTCCAAATTATTTGTTAAAAGAAAAACAAAATAACCTTATAAAAGTGTACATGTATTTGATATATTTGTTGAGCCGTGGTAAAAGCTGTGAAACTCAACTGTAATATTGCTTATTTATTTCAAGTGTATTGGGTTGGGAATTTGGGGAGGAGATAATTTCTTCATACATATTTGCATGATGGAATTTTTACAGTGAGCTTATATTAGAATTTTAATTTTAAAATAATAAAAGTAAAAATTAAAATGTAATTGTAAGTGCTTGGCTGTGGGGACTTCAGGGGGAAGGAACATTCAATCATGTTCCTGGATATCTGGCCTGGTGCTGTCACTTATTGATAGAAGGAGGTTCACACCTTCGTGTATATAAATATTTGTTCATAGTAAAGTCAGCACTTTGATGTTAACTATAACCTGTGTTACTTCAGAATGAATTTGTTATGGTCACTTACTAATATCAGTTTTGCTCCCAAATTCCAACATGTGTGTGTGTTGACAGGGGGCGGTCCCCACACCAACAAACAATTCTCAGACACCAACTCTAATAGAAATACTCAATTTTCCAGCTGTGTGGGGAAAAATTCAGTTCTTCTCTCTTTTGTCTTTCTCTTGTGAGTTACCTTTACTACCCACACAAAACACTTCACTTCTGGTCACCAAATGTATGGAAGTTTTTCCCCACATCAAGCAATTCTTTGCAACATCAGCTGGTTTCCTACATATTAACTCAGTTCTAACACTATCTACCTGGAGATAGTGTCAGATCTCACAGGTTAAGGGCTCAGTCTCACAAGCGTGCTCCCAACCTATTTCAGATGCCAATTGCGAGTAGCAGGTCCCCAGGATACCCACAACTTCTGTCAGATTTGGGTACAAATCGGAGGTACCAACGACTCCCTCCTCAGGTTTGATTAATTTGCTACAGCAGCTCACAGAGGTCAGAGAAACATTTTACTTTCTAAATTACTGGTTTATCATAAAAGGATATAACTCAGCAACAACCAGATGGAAGAGATGCATAGGGCAAAGTATGTGAAAGGGGCACAGAGCTTCCATGCTCTCTGAGTAGGCCACTCTCCCCAATCTGCACGTGTTTACCAACCTGGAAGCTCTCCAAACCCCATACTTTTGGGATTTTATGGAGGCTTTATCATGTAAGCTTGATTGAGCATTAATTCCATCTTCAGCCCTTCTCTCTCCTCAGGAGACTTGGGGGACAGGGCGGAAAATTCTAAGGTTCTAATCATGACTTTGTCTTTCTGGTGACCAGCGCCCATCCAGGAGCCCACCCAGAGTCACCTCATTAGAACAAAAGACACTCCTTTCACCCAGGAAATTACAATGGTCTCAGGAGCGCTGCATTCAGAACAAGAGATGCTCCTAGTGCTCTTATCACTGAGAAAATTCCAAGGGTTTTAGGAGCTCTGTGCCACAAACAGGGATGAAGAACAAATATATATTTCTTATTTTAAATCCCAATATCATACTTACACTGTATACTGTAAATGCAATAGAACAATTTGCAGTATGTATGCAGAGAGAATTTCTTTCACAAGAAGTCCTACATTTACACAGACTGAGTGACACAATGCAAACTCACAATGTTTTAAAAAGCATGAGCATCAGGAGGCTGTAGTCACCATCCTTTCAAGAATGGAGTGGCATCCTAAAGATGCTTCCTACAAAGTGAACTGCATTGCTGGGATTCTCTATAGTGATCCATTCTTGTGTAGAATGAATTTGCCCTCATTGGTATAGAAATGAAATCCTAGAGAGGTGAGGGGCGTGAACACAGCCAGGTGGTATCCTTGCCAGAACTGGCTGCTTTGCTTTCGAAACTCTACCTAGCCTGTTCTTTGAGGGAAGACTTCTGCCCTGAACTGATTTAAGCTCATCTCAGAGAGGTTGAGTGGACCAAGCAGGTAGATATATGTAAGCAATGTTTGTAGATGGATAATATTTCTGTGATATGACTCTTGATATTGGTCCTTACTTCAAAACCAGAAGGGCAAGATCTCTGATTTTGGCCGAGGACTTAATGAGGCAATTCCTCATTAAGGCAGGAGGAGGACTAAGGTGACACCTAGACATGACCTTCTCCTTATGGCTCGAATGAACAGGTCTCGTGATGCAGCCCAGGAGCTCTTGAGAAATTAAGCTACTTGGCTCTCTTCTTCCTGCTTTCAACTAGAACTTTAATTCAGTTACCCCCAGATTTATGAGCATTTCTATTGTGTAGAGGGGTTGTTATGTAAGAATTTTGTTTGTATGCATTTTTGAATTTTTTCAACTAGATTGAATCTAGAATAGGGGTAAAGAGGAAGGATAAGGCCCTGGATTGTTCTTGAAATGCAAATTGCTGTCGTGTGCTCAAGTCAGTCAACTTGGTGACGTCCAGAATGAATTCTCAGGGCCATAGTAACCTGCTATCCTAACAGAGAGGCTCAAGGACATCTGCCTGTCTCCTTGCCTAGTAGCCAAGATTAGCGCAAGATAACAAAGCATTCTCCTCTCAGCAAGGACAGAAGCTCTTTTCTCGGAATTGAGGAAAAGGATTCTATTAGTTATTTATTACTACATAACGAATTACCACAAAACTTGGTGTCTTAAAACAACAATAATCAGTTAATATCTCTCATATTTTCTATAGGTCAGAAATTCAGACAGGATGAAAAAGAATGGTCCATCTCTGGTCCATGATTTCTAGAACCACGGCTGAAAGACTTGAAGCCTGGGGGTTAGAATCATCTGAATGTTCACTCATTATCATTTCATGATTGATATTGGTGTTGGGTGAAACACTCACATGTACCCTTTCCATGTAAAGAACCAGATAGAAGTTTTGAAACCTAGCATTGGCAGTCACATAACATCACTTCGACCATACTCTATTGGTTGAGGATTCACAAGCATCCACCAAGATTCAAGAGGAAGGAACACAGACCCAACCACTCCTCAGTGGGAGGAGTGTCAAATACATTGTAAGAAGAGTTTGTGGGATGGCATAGATATGTAGCCATGACCATCTTTGGGAAATATATTCTGCCACATGTACATAGATGTTGGGTACCCTGTGTTTGGGGTAAGTGTGGAAGTGTCATTGTATTTAAAGTTTAATTAGAATCACAGAGTTTCATATTATTGTATGTATTAATTCATGTGTGTTCATATACACGAGTGTACAAAGTGTTTGAATGTTATACTATTTGCTTTTGTGTGAGCATCTCTTTGTGTGAGCCTGTATTCATGACAATATTTTTGACAACTATTGTACATGGTGTGAATGTACATTCATAACATTGCATGAGTGACCATCACAATGACTTTCAACATGAGCCAAGACGTAAAGAAAAACACAATGGTGGAGAATATTGGCAAATATATGCATGTGAATCAAGAATGGCACAGCCTTGGCCCTAATACTCCTACTACATCTGCCTTAAGGGGGAAAATTTGTGTGGGCCCTGAAGCCTACAGACTCTCCTCCGGGTTGAGGAGTCTCTGAGTTTCCAAGACCCCGAGGTCCTAAAATCTTGTAGATTGGGAGTGTAAGTGTATATCAAAAATCCTTCCATTGATTTGGTAGTACTTTTAATGCTCCATGAATGCTGGGGGTCTAGTGGCCATGGGGGAAGGGACAATGGCTTATACCCACTTGAAAGTATATGCTACATTCCTGAAGACAGTAATCTATCCTCTCAAGATATTGTCTTCCAACTGTCAACATAATTGAGTCTTCAGTGAGCCATTCCACTGCTCAATTAGGCGAGCTGCTTCTGGGAGCAGCTGATACAGTATGTGTAAGACCAGTTAATTCCATGGGCATGAGCCAAATGATGCACTTCCTTTGCTGTGAATTGAGTTTCTTGACCCAGATGCAATGCTGTGGGGAGTACTATGATAGCGGATAAGGTATTTTGTGATACCATAACTGGTGCTGGTGCATTACAGTTAGGGAAGGCAAATCCATATCCAGAATATACATCTATTCCAGTAAGAATGAATTTCTGCTCCCTCCATGACAGAAAAGGTAAAATATAATCGACCTACCAGGAGTTGTCTCACAGATCCTCCCAAATAATGGTGCCATATCAGAACTTAATGCTGATGTCTGTTGTTGATGACTCATTAGGGACTTAGCAGTAGCATTAGCCAAGTCAGACTTGGTAAGGGGAAGTCCGTATTGTTGAGCCCATGTATAGGGCCTATCTCTGCCATCAAGGCCACTTTATTCATGAGCTTATTGAGGCTATGATCTACTGTAGTAGATGAGGAAAGAGGCTTGCTGTCATACACAGAGCATACTATTTTGTCCACCTAATTAAGAGTGCCTTCTATAGTAGATGTCCTTAGGTGGACATTAACTATTAAGTCAGAAACTGTGAAGGATCTGAGATTTTTATCTTACTTGCGAGCTAACAAGTTAGCCTACCAAATATACATATATGTATGGTAGGCTAATTTATTAGCTGCAAGAAGGGTAAAATCACAGATATACGCTTAAACACACCCACAGAAAACACGAGGTCTTGGGAGTAGAGATAAAGATAGTTTACTGGTCACAGCAAAGCAGCAGCCGGAGTAACTTCATAGCACTGATTCACTGAACCTCAGCTCCCAGGGGGCAACACAATGAAGGCCAGATGATGCCTATACATGCAATGGAGTGCATTAAAGGAAAGGCATCCTGAAATTAGGAAACAGATTTTATGTAGGCCTGTTGGTGACTTTCAGAGGGTGGAGAGGGAATCTCTTTCCACTGGAATATAAGCATCTTTTCTTCGGGGAGGGGAAGGAGAGTCTTTTTCTTTATTACCCTGGACTATCTCCAGGGAGAGAGATGTCTCTAAGCTTTACAATACTGGAATTTTTTCTTATACAAACACTTTCAATTGAATGTAAATGCCTTTGCTCAAAGGATCCAGACCATACATAAATGTGATATTCATGGAGAATTGTCTCCCCTAACATTTATCCATTTCTACATAGTTTTGGATCCTGGCAAATTTTCCCATGTGTATGCCACTCCATCAGTCACTTTTATTAATCTGGCCAGCACCAGCTGGGACCAAATCTGTTCAGTGTTTCTCACACACAACATAATTAAGATTATTTTCAATAGAACTCCAAGAAGCAGGATGAGGCCAACCTGAAGTATGGACCTCAGCCATGCTCCCAAAGGTCCTGGATCTAGCCAGCCTCACAAATACCATGAATTCTCAGGGTCCACCTTCAAACCAAGTTTGAAGGAAAGGTTCTATATTAAACTTTACACTTGGCCCGAGGCATTGGTCCATGCACAGCAGGATATGTTATCAATCACGCAGACACCACCTTGGTCTGCAAAGAGGAGGTCTAGGACAATTCTTTCATCCATAACAACGCTGTCCAGTGATGAGGCTGACCTGAATGCCTTCAATGTCCAAAGTAGTGTCATTGATTGTTACGTCTGAACTCAGGGACAAATTTGGCACTATATTTTCTAATGGAATGATTCCCATTGTAAGTAATACTGCCCATGTTGTACACAGGAGTAAAGACTCAGCTAACCCTCTGATAATCTCACCCAAGTAACCAAAGGTAGCTTGATTCTCTGCAGTCATCTGGGGGCTACATGATCTACTGGAGGTGTTTTCTCAAATACTTGAGGCAAACACTCTCTTATAACCATTCCTAAGGCACAAGTCACCATGTTTTGGGGAGGGAGGCAAACTAATGCTTATCTCCACATCAGAATTAAAACCCAGAGGGCTTATATGGTGCCCTGGAAACAACTATTGTTTACCTTAGGGTCAGAGTATTTGAATCCAGTCCTTGTTTTTAGAAGGATCACATGAGAGTATTTCAAATGATGTTGTATTCTTGACTTCTCTTTCTGCTAGTTTGTTAATAGTGTGTAGAAATGCAACTGATTTTTGTACGTTGATTTTGTACCCTGCAACTTTGCTGTAGTTGTTGATTATTTCTAATAGTTTTATGGTGGATTCTTTAGAATTTTCTATATATAGAATCATGTTGTCCACAAAGAGCAAGAGTTTCACTTCTTCCTGTCCAATTTGAATACTTTTTATTTCTTTTTCTTGCCTAATTGCTCTGGCCAAAGCCTCTAGTACTATGCTGAATAGGAGTGGTAAGAGTGAGCACCCTTGTCTTCTTCCTGTTCTCAGGGTGATGGCTTTCAGTTTTTCACCACTAAGTATGATGTTGGCTGTGGGTTTGTCATATATGGCCTTTATTTATACTGAGATACTTTCTTTCTATACCAATTTTATTGAGAGTTTTTATCTAAATGGATGTTGGATCTTAAGTGCTTTCTCAGTGTCTATTGAAATGATCATGTGATTTTTATTCCTCATTTAATCTGGTGTATCACGTTGCTTGATTTGCAGATGTTGAACCATCCCTGCATCCCAGGTATAAATCCCACTTGATCATGGTATATAACCCTCTTAATGTATTGCTGTATTTGATTTGCCAATGTTTTGCTGAGGATTTTTGCATCTATGTTCATCAGCAATGTTGGCCTGTAATTCTTCTTTGCATTTTCTTGTCTGGTTTTGGTATCAGAGTAATGTTGGCCTCATAGAATGAGTTAGGAAGTGTTACATCTTCTTCAGTTTTTTGGAATAGTTTGAGAAGAATAGGTATTAAATCTTTGAATGTTTGGTACAATTCTCCAGAGAAGCCATCTGTTCCTGGACTTTTGTGTCTGGGGAGGTGTTTGATTACAGTTTCAATTTCTTTACTTGTGATTGTTCTATTCAGATTCTGTTTCTTCTTCATTCAGTTTTGGAAGGTTGTATGAATCTAAGAATTTATCCATTTCTTCTAGGTTATCCAATTTGTTGGCATATAGTTTTTCATAATATTCTCTTATAATCCTTTGTATATCTGTGGTATCTGTTGTAATTTCTCCTCTTTCATTTCAAATTTTATTTATTTGAGCCTTCTCTCTTTTTTTCTTAGTGAGTCTGGCTCAGCACTTGTCAATTCTGTTTATCTTCTCAAAGAACCAGCTTTTATCATTTACCCTTTCTACTCTTTTTTTGGTCTCTATTTCATTTATTTTGCCTCAAATTTTTATTATTATTTTCCCTCTGCTGACTTTGGGATTTGTTTACTTTTCTTTTTCTAGTTGTGTTAGGTACAGTTTAAGATTACTTATTTGAGATTTTTCTTGTTTGTTGAGGTGGGCCTATATTGCTATGAATTTCTCTCTTAGAGCCACTTTTGCTGCATCCCATAAGAGTTAGTATGGTGTATGGTCATTTTCATTGGTCTCCAGAGATCTTTTTATTTTTCCTTTGATTTTTTCATTGATCCAATGGTTGTTCAGTAGCATGTTGTTTAGTCTCCACATCTTTCTCACTTTCTCAGCTTTTTTCTTGTAGTTGATTTCTTGTTTCACAGCATTATGGTCAGAAAAGATGCTTGATATGATTTCAATCTTCTTAAATTTATTGGGACTTGCCTTATTTCCCAACATACGGTCTATCTTTGAGAATGTTCCATGTGCACTTGAGAAGAATGTGTAGTCTACTGTTTTCGGATGGAATGTTTTATGTATATCTATTAAGGCCATCTTGTCTAGTCTTTCATTTAAGTCCACTATTTCCTTGTTGACTTTCTATCTGGATGATCTCTCGGTTGATGTAAACGGAATTTTGAGGTCCCCTACTATTATTGTATTGCTGTTAATTTCTCCTTTTAGGTCTGTTAATAGTCACTTTATATACTTTGGTGCTGCTGTATTAGGTGCATGTATATTCATAAGTGTTGTGTCCTCTTGGTGGAATGTCCCTTTCATCATTGTATACTGCCCTTCTTTGTCTCTCATTGTCTTTTTTATCTTGAAGTCTGCTTTGTCTGATATAAGTATAGCAACACCTGCTTTCTTTTGTTTTTCATTAGCTCAGAGTATCATCATTCACTCTGACCATATGTTTGCCTTTAAAGCTGAGATCTGTTTCCTGGAGGCTGAATATTGTTGGCTCTTGTTTTTTCATCCATTCAGCCACTCTGTGTCTTTTGATTGGAGAATCAATCCATTTACATTTAGAGTGATTACTGATATATGATGGCTTAATGCTGCCATTTTATATCTTGTTTTCCAGTTGTTCTTCACTTCCATTATTTCTTTTCCCTTGTATTTCTGACTACCATTTCAGTTTGGTGCTTTTCTGTGATGGATTTCTCAGTTTTCTCTTTATTTATGAATTGTGGCTCTGCTCTTATTGTTTGTTTAGTGGTTATTGTGAGGTTTATATAAAAGATCTTGTAGATGAGATAGTCCATTTTCTGATAGCCTCTTATCTCCATTAGCCTAAGCAGGTTCTGTCCCTTTCCTCTTCCCCCTCTGAGGTATTGTTGTCACAAATTATTCTGTTTTGTGTTGTGAGTTTGTGATTAGGATGATGTGTTTATAGTTATTTTTGATGTTTTCCTTCCCTTTATCTTTTATGTTATAATTAAGTGTTTATATCTATATTTTATAATTGTGTTATAATTAAGTGCTAACTTGTTCTGAGAAAGAGCTGCAGTTTTCTGATTTTGTCTGTCTATTTATCTCCTTGTTCAAAGCTTTGTAGACATTTGCCTTTTTGTTTCAGGTATGAGGCCTTCTTTTATCATTTCTTATAAGAGAGGTCTAGTGGCAATTAACTCCCTCAGTTTTTGTTTATCTGCCAAAGTTTTTATTTCTACATTGTTTCTGAAAGATAGTTTCACTGCACAGAGTATTCTTGGCTGGAAGTTTTTGTCTTTCAGTATTTTGAATATATCATTCCATTCTCTCCTAGCCTGTAAAGTTTCTGCTGGGAAATCTGCTGGAAGCCTGATAGGGGTTCCTTTGTAGATTGTTTTCTTCTGCCTTGCTGCCCTTAATATTTTTTCTTTATCATTGACTTTTGCCAGTTTTACTATTATATGCCTTGGAGAATATCACTTTACATTCATGTAATTAGGAGTTCTGTTGGCTTAATGTACTTGTAAGTCCACTTCTTTCTCCAGGTTTTGGGAGTTGTCAGCTATTATTTCTTTGAACAAATTCTCTGCTCCTTTCTCCCCCTTTTCTCCCTCTAGAATATCTATAATCCTTATGTTGCTTTTCCTGATTGAGTAGGATATTTCTCAAAGCATTTCTTCATTTTTAAAAAACCTTAGCTCTCTCTCCTTCTCCACCTGAAACATTTCTATATTTATGTCCTCTAAATCAGTAATTCTGTCCTCCATAATGTCAGATCTATTTTTTAAGGATTCGTGATTATTTTTAATCTCATTAATTGCATTCTTCATATCCTGAATTTCTGTTTGGTTTTTTTTTCAGTTTCAATCTCGTTTGTTAATTATTCCTTCTGCTCATTAATTTTATTCCTGAACTCATTGAACTGTTTTTCTGAGTTTTCTTGTAACTCATTCAGTTTCTTTGTGACAACTATTTTGGAGTCTCTGTCATTTAGGTTGTAAATATTTGTGACTTCAGGATTGGTTTTGGGAGATTTATCATTTTCCTTCTGCTCTGAAGTGTTACTGTAGTTTTTCATGGTGTTTGATGAACTGATCCTTTGCCAGCACATTTGTGGTAGTATTAGGTCACAGATTCTACCCGCCATCACTCAAAGGAAGCAGGAGCTATGTTTCTGATCCCCCCTCATCTGTTGGTTGTTGTGCAAATACAGCATTTGCATGGGCTGGCCACATCTGCTTGGCAGATCACTCTCATGGGGGAACAGCGTCTGTGCCTCCATGCTTAGAGAGTAGGTTGTGTAGGTGCAGGCTGGCATGTGCTCCCTGGTAGTTTGGTGGGCAAGTCACTGTGCTTGGTGGGCAGAGCACCTTCACAGGGGCTGAGCCACAGCTAATCAGTGGGGAGCATTCCCACTGGCAGGTCCACTAGGGCATTGTGGGCACTCCCACAGGTCGGGCTACCCTTCTGAAGGTGTTTGTGCATGCATCCTGGGCTGCCCCCACCTCCTCTTACAGTTGTACTGACTGCTGTGCTTGGTGGGTGGGGCTCCTTCACGAGAGCTGAGCCATGGACTCTCGGTGGGGAGCGTTCCCACTGGTGGGGATGCCACAGCACAGTGGGCACTCTTGAAGACCAGGATAGAGTTTGCATGGAGACTGGACTGCCCCTGCCTCCTCTTAGAGTTGCTGTGTCAGGCTCTGCAACCTGGCTTGCTGCTGCCTTGGAGGGGGAGGGGTGTGCTCCTGGATCTCCACTGCTTCCTGCAGATCCAGTCCATCCACCTTTAGATGTATAGCTGTTAGAGTCTCTCAAGGATCCTGTTATGCTGTGTGGCTATCCTCTATCAGTCAGTCAATGTCTGCTTAGTTGTAATTCAGAAGGAAAGAGACAAAGGGAACAGTTCACTTCATCATGTTGCTGATATTTCTATAGTTCTTGTTATATATTGTTGGATTCAGTTTGCTAGTATTTTATTGATGATTTTTGCATCTAAGTTCATGAGAAATATTGGTTCTGTCTGTAGTTTTATTTTTGTACTATCTTGGTTTGATATTGGTGTCAGGGTAAGAACAAGTCTCATAAAATGAGGTGGGAAGTGCTCCCTCTTCTATTTTCTCGACAAGATTGTGTAAAATTGAAATGAATTCTTCTTTAAATGTTTGGTAGAATTCTCCAGTGAAATCATCTGGGTCTGAAGTTCTCTGTTTTAGGATATTTTTACGTACAAATTAATTTTTTTAAATAGTTGTGGGACTATAGAGATTGTCTATTTCATCTTGGTTGAGTTTTGGAATTTTGTGGGTTTTGAGAGATTATTTCATTTTCTCTAAGCCCTTGAATTTATGAATATAGAGTTGTTTGCAACATTCCCTTATTACCATTTTAATGGCTAAAGGATCTGTAGTGATATTCCCTGTTTCTTTAATCACATCGGTGATTTGTATCTTCTCTCTTTTTTGCTGCATCAGTCTTTTTAGAGGTTTACCAGTTCTGTTGATTTTTTTGGGGGGGGAAGTAGTTTTTTCTTTCATTGATTTTTCTTTATTGTTTTCTTGGTTTTGATTTCATTGATTGCTACTCAGTCTTTACTATTTCTTCTGTCTGCTTGCTTTGAGTCTATTTTGCTCTTCTTTTTCTTAAGTTTTTTGGATTAGAAACTTAGATAATTGATTTGAGATCTTTCCTTCTTTCTAATGTAAGCATTTAGAGCTATAAATTTCTCTCAATACTGCTTTAGCTGCTTCTCACATATTTCGATATGCTGCATTCTCATTTTCATTCAGTTCTATGTATTTTTAAAATTTCCTTTAAGACTACTTCTTTTACTAACAGATTATTTAGATCTGTATGGTTAAATTTTCAAGAGCTTGGAGATTTTCCTGTTGTCTTTCTATTATTGATTTCAAGATTTATCCCATTGTGATCACAGAAGATACTCTCTACAATTTCAATCATTTTAAATTTGATGAGACTTGTTTTATAACCGAGTATGATCTCTCATAGTGAATGTTTTATTGGCACTTAAAAATATATATATTCTGTTGATTTTGGGTGGAGTGTTCTATATGTCAATTGGATCCTGTTAAGTGATTGTGTTGCTTACTTCTTCTCTACTCTTGCTGATTTACTAGTTAGTAGTTTTATCAATTGCTAAGAGGCGCGTGTTGAAGTCTCCAACTTAATCATGGATTTTTCTATTTCTCCTTTCATCTCTATCAGTATGTACTTCATGTGTTTTGAGGCTCTGCCACTTGGCGTGTACACATTTAGGACTGTTATGTCTTCCTGGTGGAATGATCTTTTTATCATTTTTGTCATTATATCATTATGTCTCTATTTGTCCCTAATAATTGTCTTAGCTCTGAAGTCTACTTTAGATGATATTACTATAGTCACTCCTGCTTTATTTGATTAATATTTGCATGATATATATTTTCCATTTTTTTACTTTTAACCCACCTGAGTTGTTGATTTGAGGTAAGTTTCTTATAGATAGCACATTGTTGGGCCATTTTTTTTAATTGAGTTAATGATAGGTTACAATCTTGTGAAATTTCAGTTGTACATTATTGTCCGTCAGTCATGTTGTAGGTGCACCCCTTCATCCTTTGTGCCCACCCCCCACCCCACCTTTCCCCAGGTAGCCACTAATCTGTTCTCTTTGTCTACATTTTTAAATTCCTCATATGAGTGGAGTCATACAGAGATTGTCCTTCTCTATCTGGCTTATTTCACTTAACATAATTCCCTCAAGGTCCATCCATGTTGTTGCAAGTGGGACGATTTTGTTCTTTTTTATGGCTGAGTTGTATTCCATTATATATATATACCACGTCTTCTTTATCCAATCATCTGTTGATGGGCACTTAGGTTGCTTCCACATCTTGGCTATTGTAAATAATGCTGCAATAAACATTGGGGTGCATGTGGCTTTTGGAATTGCTGACTTCAAGCTCTTTGGATAGATACCCAGTAGTAGGATAGCTGGATCATATGATAGTTCTATTTTTAATTTTTTGAGGAATCTCCATACTGTTTTCCATAGTGGCTGCACCAGTTTGCAATCCCACCAGCAGTGTATGAGGGTTCCTTTTTCTCCACAATCTCTCCAACATTTGTTACTATTTGTTTTAGTTATTTTTGTCATTCTAATGGATGTAAGGTGATATCTTAGTGTAGTTTTTATTTGCATTTCCCTGATGATCAGTGATGATGAACATCTTTTCATGTGCCTTTTTGCCATCCATATATCTTTGGAGAAATTCTGTTCATGTCTCCAGCCCATTTTTTGATCGAGTTGTTTGATTTTTTTGTTGTTAAGTGTGTGAGTTCTTTATATATTATGGATATTAAGCCTTTGTCAGATGTATGACTTGCAAATATTTTTTCCCAGTTAGTGGGTTGTTTTTTTGTTTCAGTCCTGTTTTCCTTTGCCTTAAAGAAGCTCTTTAGACTGATGAAGACCCATTTGTTTATTCTTTCTATTGTTTCCCTTGTCTGAGAAGACGTGGTGTCTGAAAAGATCCTTTTAATACTGATGTCAAAGAGTGTACTGCCTACGTTTTCTTCTAGAAGCCTTATGGTGTCAGGTCTCAGCTTTAGGTCTTTGATCCATTTTGAGTTTATTTTGGTGAATGGTGAAAAAGAATGGTCAATTTTCATTCTTTTACATGTGGCTTTCCAGTTTTCCCAGCACCATTTGTTGAAAAGACTTTCTTTTCTCCATTGTATGCCCTCAGCTCCTTTGTTGAAGATTAGCTGTCCATAGATGTGTGGTTGTATTTTTGGGCTTTCAATTCTGTTCCATTGATCTGTGCACCTGTTTTTGTACCAGTACCATGCTGTTCTGATGACTGTAGCTTTGTACTGTGTTTTGTAGTCAGGGATTGTGATGCTTCCAGCTTTGTTCTTGTTTCTCAGGATTGCTTTAGCAATTCACAGTCTTTTGTTGCTCTATACGAATTTTGGGATTCTTTGTTCTATTTCTGTAAAGAATGTCATTGGGATTCTGATTGGGATGGCATTGAATCTGTAGATTGCTTTAGGTAGAATGGACATTTTAACTATGTTTATTCTTCCAATACATGTACATGGAATGTCCTTCCATCTCTTTATGTTGTCATCTATTTCTTTCAGGAAAGCCTTGTAGTTTTCTTTGTATAGATCTTTCACTTCCTTAGTTAAATTCACCCTGAGGTATTTTATTCTCTTTGTTGTGATTGTGAATGGTATTGTGTTCTTGAGTTCTTTTTCTGTTAGTTCATTATTAGAGTATAGAAATAGTACCAATTTATGTCAATTGATTTTATACCCTGCATAGTTGGGCCATTTTTAAATCCACTCTGCCAATCTCTGTCTTTTAATTGTTGTGTTTAGACCATTTATATTTAAGATAATAATTAATATGTTAGAGCTTAAGTATACCATTTTTATAATTTTTACCTTGCTTTTATATTTGAGATTCATTAGTATAAGCATAGTGAATTATATTTACCCCTCTTTTGACCCAGTTCTGTTGTTCTTCTGTCCTTTCTGAAGTTTCAGGTCTTTCTGTTTAGATACTTTCCTTTAGTCAGTCTTTCAGGCAGGGTAGATTTGCTAGTGACAAATTTTATTTGTTATCCTTCATCTGACAGTGTTTCAATTATTTTCTCTTAACTTATGAAATGTGTGCACTTGCTTCTGGCCTTCATGTTTTCAGATGGGAAATTCATTGTCATTTGAATTGATATTTCCCTCAAATAATGTATCTTTTGTCTGGCTGCTTTCAAGATTTTTTCTTTATCTTTATTTTCCAGAAGTTTAATTATGATGTGTCTTGGTGTGAATTTCTTTGGGTTTATTTTATTTGGGATTTGCTCAGCTTTTTGTATGTTTATGGTTTAAAATTTTTTTTTTGCCAAATATGGACAATTTTCAGCCATTATTTCTTCAAATACTTTTTCAGTTCTACTCTCTCCTCCCATTCAGGGACTCCAATGATAGCTCTTTTGTTGTTGTCTCACAGGTCCCTGGGACTCTCTTCCCTCCCCCCACCCCACCCCCCCATCATTTTTCTCTCTGTTGTTTGTATTGGGTAAATTCTACTGATCCGCCCTCAAGTTCACTGATTCTATCCTCTTTTATTTCCACTATGCTACTGATCCCATCTAGCCATTTTTAAATTTCAGGGATTTTTTTCAGTTCTCTAATTTCCATTTTGTTTTCTCTCTGATAACTTCTATTTCTTTGCTGAGATTTTCTATTTTTCATTTGTCTCAAGCATATTTTTAATTTTGATGATAGCTTATTTCAAATCCCAGTCAGATAATTCCAATATCTAATTCATCTCAATGTTGGTGTCTGTCTTTTTTCATTCAAGTCATAATTTCCCTAGTTCTTGGTATGATGAGTGATTTTCAGTTGTTTCCTGGAAAATTTGGATGTTATATTTTGGGGCTCTGGAAACCACTTAAATTTATTTTTTAACAGTCAGTCCCCTTGTTGAGTTACAGCATAAAATGTGGGTTGGGGGAATATGTTGTGCTTCTTGCTGGGTTTTGCTGATACTACCTTGGCAAAAGTGGGTTTCCTACTCATGCTGCCTTGTTGTCCCCTCCTTAGTCAGGTTACCATCCTCCCTGCAAAAATGGAGTGCTCATTCACATCATCTCGTCTCCAGCTGAGGATACAAGCTCAGCTCCCTGCTGGACTTTGCTGATACCAAGGGCCCTACTGGCCCTGCCTTCCACCACATAGCTCTGCTTCTCTGATTCCAAGAGGTGGGAGCTCAACTTCCACTGTTCCACTTGACACTAAATAGGGGGGAAATGGACTAGCTCTCTCTTGCAAAAGCTTGTTTTGCCTCATTGTTGCCAGTGGGAGCAGAAGCTTAGCTGCTTACTGGGCTCCCCTGATAGGTGGTTGGAGGCACCAAATTGCTGACCAGCCATGTTGCCTTGTTTAATCTCATTACTGCCAAGTGGGTAAGGAGGTTCAGCCACCCACTGGACATTACTGACACCAGAGGTGGGAAGAAAGTGGAGTGCCGAGTTGCACTGCCTTGTTCAGCCCAACTGGTTGCAAGTAAGGATGGGGGCTTAGCTCACCACTGGACTCCTGTTCATTACCCTGGTGGGGGAATCAAAACACCACCTGCTTCCACCAGGTGAGAGATGCAAGATCAAGTCCTGGCTCAGCCCCATTGACACTACCCTAGTAGGTTAATCAGAGAACCTTCTGCTTCTTGTTGAGTGGGGATGGAAGATCCGCTCCCTGCTTGGGTTGTCAATATCACCCAGCAGGGGAATTTGGAACACAACCTACTTCCACTAGGAAGGGAATGGAGAATTAATGGGGCAATCAGAGCATCACTATCTGCTACCACACAGTGCGGGGGGAGGTGGGGGGGGAGGAGGAATGTTGGGGAGTTCTCTTAGGCCACTCTTTTCTTGGTCTTGGTTAGAGGAAAAAAACTTTTAAAAAAATTTATTGGAGGCTTCTGCAGTACCTTGTCTGAGATATAAACAAGGTAATAAGAAAATCAATGGAAATCACCACCACTGCTGAAGTATCAAAGTCCATAGGCAGTCAGCCTTCTTCTCACCTTTCACAGTCTTTCTATGCTTGTTTGTTGTGTTATTTCCAGGGTATTTTCATTGTAAGAGTGAATAATTGTAAGGAATAGGACTACTACATCTTAGCCAGAACAAGTAGTCCTGGACTATTAAATTTTGTGTTTGAATTTTAGCAATGTCAGCCTTATGGCAACAAAGAACAAGAGCTTCTTTTAGGACTGCCATGGAAGTTGTCTGGTTCTCAAACCATGATTTTTTTTTTAAAGATTTTATTTTTTTCCTTTTTCTCCCCAAAGCCCCCGGGTACATAGCTGTACATTCTTAGTTGTGGGCCCTTCTAGTTGTGGCATGTGGGATGCCGCCTCAGTGTGGTTTGATGAGCAGTGCCATGTCCATGCCCAGGATTCGAACTGATGAAACACTGGGCCGCCTGCAGCAGAGCGCACGAACTTAACCCCTTGGCCATGGGGCCAGCCCCCTCAAACTATGATTTTTGAAGAGAGATGACAGACCTGAGTTTGTCATTTTCTCTTCATAAGTGCTCAGGAGCACTCAAATAATTTCTCCCACACCACAATCCTTATAGTCATCATTACTGCCATAACAGTCAAGTGCAGCAGTCTCTTGGGCCTCCAAGGCACACGCTTCAGTTAGTATTTCATACATGATAGTTACTTAACTGTGAAGCCTCTGCATGCCGTGGCTTACAAGCATCCTATTTACCGTTGGCAAGGAGATCAGCATTGTACTCATGCTGAAAGGCACAACCAAACCAATCCCCAAATTCCATCTTTGCATGTCTGTCTCCTGACATCACCTCTGGTACCAATTCTGTATCAAGTCTCCTGAAATCTCTCCTGTAGCAATTCTATATTGATCAGAGCCAAATCACAGCACTTGGTAATTAGTATTTTGAGCTAGGAAATTTTAATATAAGGAATTATTAATTACAACAACAGACTGTAGTATTTAAGGATTGAAAGTAAGAAATAAAGAGAATTGTAAAGAATAAGACTTGCATGCATTAATTGTAAAAACATTGGAACTATGCTTTACATATTCTTGCATGAATTGCAATTTTAATTGAAAAACATTTCATGTAAAACCACTCCCACTTGTGAGTTAGTATATCTATATTATTACTTTTAATCGCTAACTACTGTTCCATCTTATACATTACCATAGTTTATTTTTAAGTTGCTTTTCATGGTTTGTTGTCATGAACTAATTTGCAAAGTGATGGTTAATTTTATGCGTCAACTTGGCTGTGTCATGGTGCCCAAATATTTGATCAAACATTATTCTGGATGTTTCTGTGAAGTGTTTTTTTTGTAAGATTAACATTTAAATTGGTAGACTTTGAGTAAAGCAGATACCCTCCATAATGTAGACGGGCCTCATCCCATCAGTTGAAGGCCTTAGTAGGACAAAGACTGACCTCCACTAAACAAGAAAGTATACTGCTAGCAGGCTGTCTTTGGACTCAAACTGAAATTCTTCCCTGGGTCTCCAGCCTGCTGTCCTGCCCTGCAGATTTTGGATTTACCAATCCTCACATTCATGTGTGAGCCAGTTCCTTAAAAGAAATCTCTGTTTCTGTCTCTCTCATCCTGTTGGTTCATCTCTCTGGAAAACCCTGACTAATACAGTACATCATTTGATAGTTATCTACTAGCGTTGTCCTAAACGTAGGAGTGCTAATTAAGAGCATTCTCATTTTGAAGTATGATATAAAGAAACTTCTAGAAAATTTGTATTCCTTACAATAAAATTTGGTGGGAGCAAATATTTTCCCAAATCCATATCAACCCCGGATATTTCCTAGTATTTAAACTTTTCATATAACTTTTTAAATGTTTTCTAATATTACATGTCATAATGGTATATTATGTGATATTTTAAATATTGATAGTTCTTTTATTTCTCACAACATACTTTTAATTAGGTTGTTTATTTTCTTATTGTTGAGTTTTAGGAGTACATTGTATGTTTTGGGTATAAGTTCTTTATCAGATATGTGTTTGGTAAATATTTCCCTAGTCTGTGGTTTGTCTTTTCATTCTCTTAGCAGTGTCTTACACATAGTACATTTCTAGTGTTAATAAAGTCCAACTTACCAAATTTTTTGTATCATGGATGATGGATGATGGTTGATGTTGAATCTAAAAATTCACCACCAAACCTCAGGTCTCCTAAATTTCCTCCTATGTTATCTTCTAGAAGTTTTTTAGTTTGGGGTTTTACATTTAGATCTATGATTCACTTTGAGTTAATTTTTGTGAAAAGTGAAAGTTCTGTGTCTAGACTCATTTCTTTTGCATATGTTTGTCCTATTGTTCCAGCATTATTTGTTGAAAAAACTATGCTTTTTCCATTAAGTTGCCTTTGTTCTTTTGTCAAAAATCAAAATATTGACTATATTTATGTGGGTCTCTATTCTGTTTTATTGATCTATGTGTCTTCATTTGCCAGTACATATTGTCAAAAATTAATTGACCGTGGATGTATGCAGCTATTTCAGGACTCTCAATTCTATTCTGTTGTTCTATATATCATCCCTATAGCAGCACCACACTGTTCTCATTAAAGTAGCTGTGTAGTAACATTGGAAATCACAAAGTATGTCATCCAACTTTGTTCTCCTTTTTCAACATCACTTTGGCTATTCTGGACACCTTGGATTTCCTTATGATTTTGAGGATTGGCTTTTTCACTTTTGCAAATTGGCTGTTGGAATTTTGATAGGAACTGCATTGAATATGTAGATGGCTTTGGGTAGTATTGCCATCTTAACAATATTATGGCTCCCACAGCATAAACATCAGATCTCTTTCCACTTATTTCATTCTACTTTAATTTTTCAGCAATGTTTTACAGATTTCAGTGTACAAGTTCCTTATCTCTTTCTTAAAATTATTCCTAGGTGTTTATTTTTTTGAATGCTATTGGAAATGGAATTTCTTAATATCCTTTTCAGATTATTCATTGCTACTGTATAGAAACACAACTGATTTTTCAGTATTGATTTATCTTGTATCTTGAAACTCACCCTAATTTGTATATTAGCTCTAGCAGTGGTGTGTGTGTGTGTGTGTGTGTGTATTATTTGGGATTTTCTTTATATAGGATCGTGTCATCTGTGAATAGAAATAGTTTTACTTCTTCCTTTCCAATATTTTAGTCTTTTATTTCTTTTTGCCTACTGCTTTTGCTAAAACTTCCAGTACGTTGTTGAAAAGAACTCATGAAAGCTCTTCTTTTTGTCTTGTTCCTTATGTCAGTGGGAAAGTTTTCAGTCTGCTGTCATTGACTCTGATGTTAGCTGTGGATTGTTTCCTAAATGCTCTTAATAATGTTGAAGAAGTTTCCTTAAATTCCTAGTTTGCTGCATGTTTTTTGTTGTGAAAGGGTGTGGAGTTTTTCAATTGTTTTTTCTGTGTCAACAGAGATGATCATGTTTTTTTGTTTTTTGTTTTGCCTTTGTCCTATTACGGTGCTATATTACATTGATAGCAACTTCATTTGTATATTAAACCACCCTTGCATTCCTGGAGTAAATATCACTTGGTCATGGTGTATAATCTTTTTTTATAAGCTGCTGGATTCAGTTTGCTAGTATTTTGTGGAAAATTTTTATATCTATACTGATAAATAATTTTCATCTGTAGTTTTTCTTTGTAATGTCCATTTTTGTTTAAATAAAGATAATACTGGATCACAGAATGAGTTTAGTGTTCTCTCCTCTTTTATTTTATGGAAGAGTATTGGAAAGACTGGTGTTAATTCTTCTTTAAATATTTGGTAGAATTCACCAGAGCAGCCATCCGATCCTAGATTTTCTTTGCTGTAGTGGGGAGGGATTGATTACTGATTCAATCTCTTTACATGTTATGGATCTATTCAGATTTTCCACTTCACCTTGAGTCAGTTTTGGTAATTTCTGTGTTTCTTGAATTAACATTGTTTTATAACTATTGTTGGTGCATTTGTCTTTTAAATTATATGTCAAACCAAAGAGTTACTACAAAAAATACAACAATCCTGGTTCTTATATTACCCACATAGTTATCCTTACTGGTACTTTTTGTGTAACATGGCCTCAAGTTACTGTCTAGAGTCTACTGTCCATCCTTTGTAGTGTCTAAAGGGAGTCTAAAGGAGACTTTAGAATTTCTTGTAGGTCGGGTCTATACAGACGTAACTTGACCAAATTTTAGTCAGGCTTCTCTTCCCCTCACAAGCCCCTGAACTTTGGCTGTCCCCAAGTCTGAGCAAGCACAGAAATACAGAACATCACCTCTCATTGTAGGAACGCTGACCAGAGCGAGACATATTTCATGTCAGACTACTCCATCATGCTGTTCACTCACCTTCCCCACTCACTTGCCCAATTTCTTCTCAAAAGTTCTTGCTAATCCTTCTTCTTCCTCCCTACAAAAGAAGTCTTTTTCTATTTGATTTTGAGATGCTTTGAGATGCTGAAATTGGAGCGTTCTTCCTCTTGCAATAGTCTTTTTGAAATGTTTCTGCTCACCTAAGTCTGGATTTATTTTTATTTGATATTTGAAGGAACTTGTTTACCTTCTTCACTGCTGAGAAAAATGCTGTTGTTTACTTTTAAACAGTACTGTTCTTATTTTCTTGCTAGTATTTCCTAGTATTTAATTCATTTGATTTCCCAGTATTTAAAGTAACCTTGCTATTTATATTTATAAACAACACGGATTTACATCTTTCTTTCCTTGAGTAGCTTGGTGTTCGAAGGCACACTGGTTGAGAAGCTATTTCTCTGAGGTAGTGCAAAAATTCAGGGCTGCATTCAGCAAAAGTGATAACCCTGGGCCACAGTCTCCGAATGCTAAAGCAACAGTAACGTTTCCGAAATTCTCTAAGGCCCTGGGCAAGCAGGTCTACGAGAAACGGAGCGTGGCAGTCCGCGAGCTCGCCGCGCGTGGCCATGGACAGCGGGAGAGGGCGGGGAGTTTCCTGCGGCCCCTTTTGCGCATGTGCAATACCGCGTAGGCGCCGGCCCTGGGAAGATTCCTGGGCCTAGTGTGAGAGCCGTCTCGGAGCCTGCAGGACTGCGCGATGCTCAGGGAGCTGGTGCGGCCCGAGTGCTAGCGGCAGGCGAGGCCGGAGGGTTGGGCGAGAGCCGAGGGGGACCCTGCGTGGCGGGGGTAGCGATGCCCGGCGGTGAGGAGGAGCCTCGCGGACCAGTGAGGGACCCGCGGTGCAAGAACCCGAAAGGGCGGGTGGAGGCGGTCTCGGCCCGGAAAAGGGACAGTGGGACGGGGGAGAGCCTGTCAGGGGAAGGGGCCGGCATTGGACATGGCGACGCGGTACCCCGGGAAGGCTGCAGCGGTCGCGTGGGTCTGAACCGTCCACGACGCGGGCTGCGTGTTCTGTGCGGCCGCGAGTGTGGGGCACTTGCGCATGCGCGATGGGTGCGCTCAGCCCGGGGGTGGGGGGGGCGGGAGCAGGCGGGGTTGAGGAGGGGTTTGGCGATGGGCAGAAGTGGGTGTAAGACAATTGCTGGGAAAGATGGTTAACCTACGTGAGACTTGATTTCCTTGGCTGTGTAACCGAATATATTTACAAGGCGTGCTCCTGGAGTTTTTCAGAGAATTAAATAGTGTAGCACAGTGCCTGGCAGGAAATATTAGCTACTGTTGTTAATAGAAATACTTCATTCTTCTTACTCATTAGTTTATGCTCATCACTCAGGTCAGTATAACTCTCCCCTCTGTAAAAAAATGAGAAAACAGACTGAGAGGACAGTTTTATACCCAAAGTCACAAAACTAGCAGATAAACAAGCTAGAAGACAAACTCAGAAGTTTCTTGAAATGTCATGGTCTTTCTGATGTGCTGTCTTGGGTATCAAAGCCAGCATTGCATCCTCCACAGCACCTGGCAGAAATAATTTGACCTGTGAAGAAATAATTTGAGCTATTGAATCTTACCTTGGAGCAGTTCTGTTTCTGGGATTTCAGGCTGTCTTCACAGTCCTTGGGACAAGACAGTATAATTGTTTCTGAGTTAGTTCTGTAACAGCCTAGCGTTGTGTTCTGAGCAGCCTTGATTTGATTTTATTGAAGGTCCGACTTGGGATTTTATGGGATAAGGAATACTCAGAATTGAACTGTGCGCCTGGATGAAGGATCCGATTAAAGTGAATTTGTCCCTTAGGTGCATTTCACATCTACCTTGAAATAAAGCACCTCTTGTGAAGTAAGGATGAGGTGTTTCTAGGAACAGAATCTCGCTTGGGAGAGAACCACTCCACCATTTGAGCAAGATTCTGAGCAGAGGCCCTAGTTCCCAGAAAGGAGCAGATCTTGGGTTTGCACAGCCTGCTCAGAATGAGTGAGATTTGAATAATGTGGCCATATTCAGAAGCCATCACAGGTTGCCTAATGGAGGAAAGTCTGGACCAGGTTTGAGAAGAGAGGGGAACTGGGCTGAGATGAATGAAGGAAGGCTAGGCTACACAGGAAATATAACTTCCTGTGTATTGCAGGAGTTTTGAGGACATGGTATGGAGAAAGGACCTTTAAAACTAGATCTGAATAAATTCTCTCTCACCAATCCCAATTCAACCCCCACTCTTTATTTTTCACTCTTCCCAGATTCTGAGCTCTTCTCACACAATGAATTTGGCATCTAAAGATATGCTGGTGATTTCCTTATACACAGCAGTACAAGAATAGTTTTCTATTTGTCTTGCAGAAAGTTGGGAAAAATAGGTCCTGAGAGTATAAGTGAGTTTCCCTGGCTTTGTGTTAATTCCCTGGCAGAGCCCAGAATAGATGTTCAGCCTCCTGAAACCCAGGCCAGTGCTGACCACATCATCACTGTTAAAACACGTTTCCTAAAAGGCAGCCTTTAGAGAAACTGCCAACGCTTTAGAACAACAATTTAAAAACTTTACCTTAAAGTGCCTCCATCCCTTTTTTCATAGCTTGGGTAAGTTCTCTACCTCAAGGAGGAAACAAGGAAATGTACAGTGTGACTTTTGATGAAGACTTAGTGTTCCTTCACTTAGTGTGTTACAGTTTGTTTAAGCAGTTTTCTCATAATGCTTTTTTTCTTTGAAATAAAATGAAGGGGTATATACATTGTTTAACAAATCAAGAGAAAATAATTACATTCACCCAATGAAAAGTTACACGCCCAAGCTCTGCTTGACCATATCACAGTCACACATGCACATGCGAGTACTTCTTCGTATGTCCCTTCCTGCCCTTCCCAAGGTTGAAAAGGATATTCTCCCACAGAGAGATATTTTACCCAGGTGATGTTTGCAGGGTTTTGTTTTTGTTTTTTTTTAAATTTTATTTTCACTGTTTCTCCCCAAAGGCCCCCAGTGCATAGTTGTATATTTTTAGTTGTAGGTCCTTCTAGTTGTGGCATGTGAGACACTGCCTCAGCATGGCTTGATGAGCGGCATCATGTCCGTGCCCAGGATCCAAACCAGCAAAACCCTGGGACGCTGAAGTGGAGTGTGCGAACTTAACTGCTCGGCCACGGGGTCAGCCCCTGCAATTTTTTAAATAGGCAAATCCAGGGGTTGCAAGGCAATCTGTATCTCTAATGATTTCATTCCTTTTTTTCTATCCCAGCTGTACCTTCAGAAATTTCTACATTTTTCCAAGACCAGCAAAATATGAAGAAATCCAGTGTGAGTTGTCAAAGTCATTCAACCCTTTTTTTACAATGGATTTTTGAGGTTAATGACTCCTATACTTGAAATGTTAAAGTAGAAATAGATAAAGTGAACCTGAGGGAAACAGGATAGCACGGTGGTTCTCAAACCTTAGTGTGTATTAAACTCACGTGGAAAGTTGTTGAAACTTTCAGAATGGGGCCTGAGAATTTCCATTTTGGACAAGATTGCAGGTAATGCTGATGTTGAGGTCTACAGGCCAGTATCATTGGAAGAGCGGATCACTAGGACAGAGTTGGCAAGGCACATAAATACAGATCGTGTGAAGTTAGACAGTTAGCAAATTTGAGTTGCGTATATTTCTGACTGTTCTGGTAGCCATGGCCAAAGAAAAGACTGTATGGTACATGGCTTTCATTGATGATATTATTAATAAAGCTACCTGATTTCCTTTTGGAACCTAAAGACTTTCTGACACTGAAAGCTAAAACAAAACCTTTTGTGTTTTTTCATGTAAATGATGAATAACCTTCTGGTGGCAACCATGAAATAAATGACTATAGTTATTCTTCAGTGGAAGCAAAAGACAGGGTACCAAGCAGAACTCAGTTAATGAGGTTTTCCAGTGACCATATTACTGAAGCCCATGTAGACAACTTTCTGATGGTCTTGTTTTGTTTGTTTTCCTGGATAAAACCTAGAATATCTAGAGAATAAATTGAATGCATGTCCTTAAAATATCTTTCCAAAATTCTTAGTTTTGCTCAGTAGGTAGAATGTTCAGTTAAGACATGATTTTCTGACACATGTTTCTGTACTTAATCAAATTTCAGTCTGCTACATGCAAAATGAATTCTTGTTCACCATTTGCTGGAATTTGGTTTGTAAGAGTCACCGATGATATATGTTTATTGTGGTTAAATACACATAAAAAGTGAATCATTTTAAAGTGTACAATTCAGTGGCATTTAGCACCTTCACAGTGTTGTGCAACCATCATCACTATCTAGTTCCAGAACATTTTCATCATCCCAAAAGAAAACCTAATACCTTTTAAGTCATTCTCCATTCCCCCTTGACCTCTCTGGTAACCACTAATCTACTCTCCATCTCTGTGGACTGGACTGGCCTCTTTTGGATATTTTATATAAATGTAATCATACAGTGTGTTTTTCTCCATCTTCTTGCACTTAGTATGTTTCAAGGTTCATCCATATTGTAGCGTATTATCAGACTTCGTTCCTTTTTTCTTAGTCTTATTAAGTTATAATTGACTAAATTGTAAGATATTTAAAGTGTCCATCATGATGATTTGATATATGTTTACATTATAAAAGGATTTCTCCCTTTTAGCCATCTAATTAATTAACAGATCCATCACCTTACATATTTATCTTTTTTTGGTAAGAATATTTAAATTCTGTTTTAGCATATTTCAGTTATACAATACAAGTGTTACCAACTATAGTCAGCATGTTATACATTAGATCCTCAGACCTTATTCATTTTATAGTTGAAAGTTTGTACCCTTTCACCAAGATTTCATTTTCTTTTTATAGCAGAATAATATTCCATTATATGGATGTACCATATTTTGTTTATCTCTTTGTTAGTTGATGGACATTTGGGTTGTTTCCTCCATACGGCTGTTGTCAATAGTCCTGTTGTCAACATTCATGTATAAGTTTTTGTTTGAACATCTGCTTTGAATCCTTCAGGGTATTTACCTTGAAGTAGAAATGCTGGGTCATATGTTAATTATATTCTTTACTTATTGAGGAACCACCAAACTCTTTTTCACAAGGGCTGCATAATTTTACATATCCACCAGCAATGTATGAGAGTTCCAGTATCTCCTCATCTTCAACAACACTTGTTATTGTCTTTTTTTTTTACTTATAGCTATCGTAGTGCATATAAAGTAGTATCTCATTGTGGTTTTGATTTGCTCTTCCCTAATGACTAATGAGCACCTTTTCATGTGCTTACTGGACAGTTCTTTATCTCCTTTGCAGACATGTCTATTCACGTCCTTTGTCCATTTTTAATTGGGTTGTGTATTGTAAGAGTATTTCAGTTACTAGACTTTTGTCAGATATATGATTTTCAAATATTTCCTCCCATTCTGTAAGTTGAGTTTTTATTCTCTCGATAGTATATTCATTTGATTTGAAAAAGGTTTTAGTTTTGATGAAGTCTGGTTTATCTATTTTTGTTTTGCTGCATGTACTTTTGATGTCATAGCTAAGAATTCATCGTGAAATCTAAGATCATGAAGATTTACTCCTATATTTTCTTCTAAGAGTGTTATAGTTTTAGCTCTTATATTTAGGTCTTTGATCTGTTTGAGTTAATTTTTGTGTATAATGTGAGGAATGGGTCCAGTTTCATTTGTTTGCGTGTGGATATCCAGTTGTCCCAACACCATTTGTTGAAGAGACTATTTTTTCTCCCAATGAATGGTTTTGGCACCCTTGTTGAAAATCAGTTGACCATAGATGCATGGAAATTTCTGAACTTTCTTTTCTGGTCGGTTGATCTATCTATCTTTATGCCAGTCCCATACTTTTTTGATGCTTTTGCTTTGTAGCAACTTTCAAAGTCAGGACATATGAGTCCTTCAATTTGTTGTTCTTTGTCAAGATTGTTTTGGTGGTTTGAAGTTTCTTGCAATTCCATGTGAATTTGAAGATCATGTCCATTTCTGGAAAAAAGGCTATTGACTTTTCCATCGCATCTGTAAACACTAGGGGGTGTTGCAGTCTTAACTATATTAAGTATTACATTCTATGAACAAGGAATGTCTTTCCATTTATTTAGATCTTTAATTTCTTTCAGCAAAGTTTTGTAGTTTTCAATGTACAAGTCTTGGACCTCCTTGGTTAACTCTATTCCTAAGTATTTTATTCTTTTTGACGCTACTGGAAATAGAATTGTTTTCTTTATTTACTTTAAATTGTTCGTTATTAGTGTATAGAAAAGTAACTGATTTTTGTGTGTTAATCTTGTGTTCTACAATTTTATTGAATTTGTTTATTAGCTCTAATAGGTTTTTGTGGATTCTTTAGGATTTTCTGTTTATGAGATCATGTCATCTACAAATAGAGATAGTTTACTTCACCCTTTCTAATATGGATGCCTTTATTTCTTTTTCTTATCTATTTGCTCTGGCAAGGTCTTCTTTTAGAGTTTTGAATAGAAGTGGCCCGAGTGGGTATTCTTGTCTTGTTCCTGATCTTAGTGGGAAAGCTTTCAGTCTTTTACCATTAAATATGTTAGCTGTGGGTTTTTCTTAAATGCTTTTTATCATGTGGTGGTGTTCCCTTCTATTCCTAGTTTACTGAGTGATTTTATCCTGAAAAGATTATCTCTTTGCTTACTAGTCACATTTTGTATTTCTTCCAGAGTCAGTGGGTAACTTGTGTGTTTCTAGGAGTTTATTCATTTCATCTAAATTTTCACCATATAATTGTGTGTAGTATTCTCCTATAACCCATTTTATTTCTATTAGGTCGGTAGTAACATCTCCACTTCATTTTTGATTTTAATATTTTGAGTCTTGTCTCCCTTTTTTGGTCAATCTAGCTAAAGGTTCATTAATTTTGTTGGGTTTTTTTTTCATAGAAACAACTTTTCATTTTGTTAATTCTATTTTTCTATTCTATTCATTTATCTCTATTCTAATCTTTATTATTTCCTTTCTCCTGCCAGAGACAAAGACCAAAATATATCTTTCTTACCATATTACAATGTCAAAAAGATAGAGACAAACAGGGAAAACACCATGTGATGACAGAAGCAGAGATTGGAGTAATGCACCTGCAAGCCAAGGAGTGCCAGGTATTGCTGTCCACCATCCGAAGCTAGGAGGAGGCAAGGAAAGATTCTATCCAGAGTCCCAGAGGGGGCATGGTCTTGGTGACACCTTGCTTTCAGACTTCTAGCCTCCAGAACTGTGAGAGAATAAATTTCTCTTTATAAACCACCAGCTTGTGGGAATTTGTTAGAGAAGACCTAGAAATATGTGTGCCCATTTAACATAGATTTGTCATCATTGTTTTATGCTTATGTCTTTCAAGTCAGGTAGGAAGAAAAGAGGACTTATTAATCAAAAATATAATAATACTGGCTTTTATATTTACCTTTATGGTTTGCTTTAACAGTGTTCTTTATTTCTACTAATGGCTTTGGGTTGTTTTCCATTCATTTTAGCCTGAAGACTCCTTTTAGCATTTCTATTAGGACAGATCTGTTGGCAAGGAACTCCCTCAGCTTTTGTTTATCTGAGAATGGTTTAATTTCTTTATTTTGAAGAAGAGTTTTTCTAAATATAGAATTCTTCACTGCAAGTTTTTTCTTTTAGCACTTTAATATGTCATCCCACTGCCTCTTTTCCTCCATGGTTTCTAATGAGAAATTGGCTATTAATCTTTTTGAGGATCTCCTCCACATGATGAATCACTTCTCTCTTCTTTCAAGATTCTCTTTTTGTTTTTATCTTTGTTGATTATACTGTGTCTCAGTGTGGATCTCTTTGTGTTTATCCTGTGAAGTTTCTTGAGCTTCTTTGATGTGTAGATTCATGTCTTTCATCGAATTTGGGAGGTTTTCAGCCATTATTTTTCAAATGTTCTTTCAGCCCCTTCCCCTACTTCTGGGACTCCAAGTATGCAAATGTTGATACGCTTGGTGGTGTCCCACAGGTCTCTTAGGCTCTGTTTGTCTTTCTTCATTCTTTTTTCTTTCTGCTTCTCAAACTATATAATTTCAATTTACCTATCTTCTAGTTTGCTGATTTTTTTTTTCTGTCCACATCTGCTGTTGAACTCTTTAGTGAATTTTTTATTTCAGTTATTGTACTTTTCAACGTCAGGATTTCTATTTGGTTCCTTTTTATACTTCGTGTGTCTTTGTTGATATTCTCTTTGGTGGAACTTCACTCTTCTGGTTTTTTGTCCATGTTGTCTTTTGCCTCTTTAAGCTTGTCTAAGACAGTTGATTTCTAATCTTTGTCTCGTAAGTCCAAAGTCTAGGCCTCCCCAGAGAAAGTATTAATTTTCTTCTTTCTTATGAATGTGCTGTACTTTCTCATTTAAGTTCCTTGTAATTTTTTGGTGAAAACTGGACATTTTGAATATTATAATGTGGTAGCTCAGAAATTGGATCTTCCCCCACTCTCCCTTAGAGTTGTCACTATTGTGTGAGGTGAAGTTTTTGTTGTTGTTTAGTGAATTTCTAGAATATTTTTGTGAAGACTGTATTCTTTGTTGCATGTCATTACCTAAGTCTCTATTCCATTTGCCTGGTGTCAATTAGTGATTTACCAGAGATTTCCTTAAACCTAGAGCCAACAAAGCCAAAAGTCTCCCACTACTTGCTGTTGGGTCTGGGTGAATTAGAGCATACCTTCAACACCACACCGTTTACAAGTCTTTCCTCACCCTCATGTCCTGCTGGTGCAGAACTTGGTCCTCCAGAAGTGAGAGCTTAGGATCTTTTTGCATTTTTTTGAACATGTACCTTGTCCTGGATATGTGTGTGTTGTCTAGATTTCCAGGAATATATGGAAACTTTTCAAAGCCCCAAAGCATTTCACTCCCCAGCTTTTCTTCCCAGACATTTTTGTGGCATATCTGTTGTTTGCTCCAACTTATATCCTTTGCACCAGTGGCAGCAACTGGTTCATTTGTCTTTGCATGTTTTCAATAGATGCTCTCCATGTAGTCATTTTTTCCTGTATGAGAGAGTTCTGAGCATTCTGTGTTAGTCTTTCAGGTCTTCACCAGACAGGTCAAAACAGGCAATCCCAACTCTTTGACAACCAGCTCCAGTCTGCTCTCTCTGGCACCAGGAATCCACACCAAGAATATAGGATTCCATCCTCAAGACTGCTGCTGAGCCAGTGAAATGAGTTTAATTGTGTCTCCTGAAGTCATTAGAGTGGGCCCTAATCCCGTATGATTAGTGTCCTTATAAAAGGAAAATTTGAACACAGTTACTTACAGAGGGAAGATGATGTGAAGACACAGGGAGAAGATAGCTGTCTGCAAGCGAAAGAGAAAGGCCTCGAACAGATTCTTGTCTCACAGCCCTCAGAAGGAACAAACCCTGCTGACACCTCAATCTTGGACTTCTAGCCTCCAGATTTGCAAGATAACAAATTTATGTTGTTTAAACCACTCAATCTATGTACTTTGTTATGGCAGCCATAGCTAACTAATACAGCTTGAGGGTGACAGGAAGCAAGGGTAAGTTAAAACAGCACACATCTCTCCTACCAGGTTTCAGTTGCATTTGTTTTAATTAATCATTTGCTTGGTTGTTGTAAACCTTTGTTTTCCGGAGTTCTGATGAAATTGATTCTGATAGTTTTTGCCAGTTCTTTTGTGTTTCTGTGGAGGAGTGGGGCCCTCGTACTTCCCTACTCTGCCGTTTTCCCTGACCGAAGTCTGTTACCAATGATATTTTGCAGTTTTTGAGTTACTGGACCTTTCTGCAGCATTTGAGCATTTGAAGCCTGTGCTCTTCTGCAAAGCCTGGACGGGTGGCCCCTGTCACTCCACGCAACCCCCTTCCTACCCTTCTAGTGATGTCTCCTTCATGGAGTCTTTTTGACTCTTGGTAAATAATGTATTCCCTGTATATTAGTTTCCTGTTATAGCTAATAAATTAACACAAATTTAGTGGCTTAAACCAACACAAATTTATCCTCTTATGGATTTGGAAGTCAGAAGTCTGAAATTAGTCTTCTGGGGCTAAAATCCAGGTGGTGGCGGGACTGGTACCTTCTGGAGGTTCTGAGGGACGATTCTATTTCCTTACATTTTTCAGCTGTTGTACCACCTTCCTCCATTTTCAAAGTGCGTCACTTCAGTCTCTGCCTCTGTCTTTACAGTGCCATCTCCTCTTCCTTCTGTAGTAGGATCTCTCTCTGCCTCTTCCTTATAGGATGTTTATGATCATGTTTAGGGTCCACCTGGATAATCCAGGATAATCTCCTCTTTTCAGGGTTCTTAATCACATCTGCAGAGTCCCTTTGCCATATGCAGTAATATTCACAGGTTCTGGGGATTAGGTCATGGACATCTTCAGGGCCATTGTTCAGCCCACCACACCTGGGCTTTCATCCTCGACTCACTGTTCTGTTCTATTTGTGTCTATACATTGACTTCTCCTTCTGTTTGTGTAAGTGGACAGAAATGTATATATGTATCATGGAAGAGTATGTATTTTTGTTTTATTTGCTTTTTAGAATTATGTAGACCATCTCATTTGATACATATGTTATTACAGCTCTTTTTTTAAATTTAATGTTGCACTAAATTTAGATCTATCCAAATTGACTAATATTTTATTCTTTTTAATGCTGTCTAATACATATACGACGTATATGGTATAATATAATATAATGAGACCATATCACATTTTAGTTGTCCATTTCTTCACTGGAAGACATTTATGTCATTTCCATTTTTCATTCTTATGTATAAACTTCAGTGAACATGTCTTAACATTTTCTCTCTCTGTGTAAGAGTAAGCAGTTCTCCAGAGCATATACACATGATTAAATTGTTGGATCATAAAAAGTAAGAACTTCCGATGTTATTTAGTACTGCCAAAGTGGTCTCTTAAGTGACCGTACCACTCTCACCAGCTGATATATGATAATACATCTTTCTTTACCTCCTTGCTAGCAATCGGTACTGTCATTTAAAAATTATGGCCAATCTGGTGGATGATGAAAACCTCATTGTTTTGATTTGTCTTTGATTTGCATTTTGATTATGAGTAAAATTGGGCCTTTTGGTTTTCTTCTGTGAAATGTTTGTTTATATATTTGTACATATTTTCCTGTTGATTTTGTTCTGTATTTCTTACTAATTTACAGATATCCTTCATGAGTTTTATATAGTAATCCTTTGTTATATTTGTGGCAGATATCTTCTCCAGGTTTGTCTTATCTTTTAACTTTATGGTATCCTTGGTTGTATGAAAGTTTTACATATTTATGTGGTCAGATTTATGGATCTTTTTTTCATAGTCTTTGCTTTTTATTTCAGGATTATTTTTGTGTGTGTGTGGGGGGGGGTTTTGTAGTTCTTTTGTCCTTAGGGTATATTTCCATTATGATGTACAGTCGCATTCCTGTTTTAAATTTAGCACAGATAATCCTAAGTGGTATGACATTAAATTGTGACACAATTAGATTTCATTTATTTCATTTGCTATTTATTTTTTGGGTTTTGTTTTCATTCTGAAAATTATTTTTTATAATCATAAAAAAAATTTGTATTTCCAAAGATGAACTATAAATTATAGCAAGATATATTCAGAGATAGGTCTAACTTCTATCCCTGTCCCCTCCATCCTGTTTCTTGTTTCTTCCCTCACCCTATGCTGGTGACCATTCATTTTGTATTGTTATTTATTTATTTTTGTTGTTGTTGAGGAAGATTGGCCGTGAGCTAACATCTGTCCTACTCTTCCTCTATTTTGTATGTGGGATGCTGCCACAGCATGGCTTGATGAGCAATTCTGTAGGTCCATGTTCAGGATCCAAACCTGCAAACCCTGGGCTACTGAAGCAGAGTACGTGAACTTAACCACTACACCACTGGGCCAGCCCCTGTATTGTTATTTTTAACATAAGCAGATCCATCTGTAGATCTTTCTTTGTCCCTTTTTTATATAAAAACTAGCATGTTATACTTGATTTTCTCAAACTTAATTTCGTTACATAATGATACATTATGGAGTTCATTCTGTGGCACTATGTAGAGATATTCCTTAGTTCTTTTTTCAGTTGTTTAGCAGTCCATTGTGTGAATACAACATAATAGATTCAACCAGTTCTTTATTAATCAACATTTGGGTCATTTCTAGTCTTTTGCAAATATAAGTGGTGAGGTAGCCTTGTGCCTACATCTTTGCTTTTTTGGCCAGTATGTCCTTGTGGTTGATTCCCAGAAGTGGGATTTCTGGATCAAGTGGTAAATGCATAGGTAATTTAGCTAAATATTGCCATTGTAGTTGATCATTTTGTCTTCTCAACCACAAGATATGAGGGTGTTTTTATGCCTATAGCAAATTAAACTTAAGTATTTGTATTGTTATTCTTTTGGATTTCTGCCAGTCCCATAGGAGTGAAATGGTTTGCTGTAATTTTTATTTACATTTTTCTTTTTATTTTAAAGAATGAGCTTGATTTCCTAAGTTTTGGTGGTGTTTGCTTTTCTGTTCTGTGAATTTTCTGTTTATGATTCTTAGTCATACTTCTATCAGGTTGTTGGGTTTTTCCCCTTCTATATTTTTAGGAACTCTTTATATAGGGATATTAACGCTTCTTTGTCATGTAAGTTGCAAATACTTATTCCTAGGTTGTCTTTTTTAGTTTAGTTTTGTTTATTTATTTAATTATGCAGAGGGTTTTACTTTTTTAATTTCTAATTTTATGTAGTCAAATTTATTGATATTTTCTTTTATTGAATCTAGAGTTTTAGTCATGGTTAGGGAAGTTTTATTCATTTTTAATTATAGGGGAATTCACCCAACTTTTTTTCTAATTTTGTAGGATCTCTTTTTTACATTTAACATTGATTAATCCATTTGGAGTTTTCATGATGTGTAGATGAGAATGTATCTTATTTTATCCTTTTTAACCTATCTGTTCAGTTACCCTACCATTTCTTAATGAAAATTCTTTTTCCTACTTTATGACACTGTCTGTATCATTACTAAATTCCAGGTGCATTTGAGCTTCTTTCCTTTGATATCTCTTTCTATTTATCTGCCTGTACCACATTATTTTAATTATGGGAGCTTTGTAATATGTTTATATCTGATAGGTTATCTCTCATTGCTCCTTTTTCAGGTTTTTCTTGGCTTTCCTTGCTTATTCTTCCAGTTAAAATATCTACTCAGCTTGTGTTTCTCTGGGTTAAAAGCTTGATGGTATTTTTTTGAGACTGTATTAAATTGCTCTAGTAACATTATGAACTGAAATCTTTTCGATGCTAAGATTTCCGTTCTGAGAACATGGGCTAGCTTTGAGTTTCTTCAAATATAATTTTTTTAAGGAATGATTTGATAGTTTTCTTTATGTAGATTTTGTTTCTTTCTTGTTACAACTTCATGCCTAAGTATTTATAGTTAAAAAAATTAAAAAATGCTCATTCACCTAGATTTAACTGTTATAAGCCTTTTAACCACATATTCTCTCTCTCTTTATCTGTGATATCCCCATTCGTTCCCAAAGTGTTCTTTATGACTTTATTGGGTTCAAGATTCAATCAAAGATCATGCCTTTGTATTCTTTCGTAATATGGATGTTTTTAGAAAGTCCTGGTCACATGTCCTGTTGAGTAGTTATTCTTGAACTTAACTATGCTTTAGAATCATCTGGAGCTCTTTAAATATTCCTATACCCAGGCTATACTCCATATCAGTTAAGTCAGAAACCCAGGGGTGACACCCAGGCAGTGCAACCATGTTGAGAAGCACTGTTGTAGAATGCTCCTCACATCTGTATTTGACTTATATGTTTTTCCTCATGATTAGATTCAGATTATATATTTTTATTATTTCCATTTATTACATGCTTCTTATAAGGTCAGATTGTACCATTATTGGTAATGCCATCAGACATCTCCATCTGAACAGTAGATGTTCTTTCCACCCTTTAGTAAGCTAATAGTTTGTCAGGTGAAACTTTGAGACTATATGAATGTCCTCTTTCCCAATAACCTTTCATCCAGTGGTTGGCTATTTAGGTTGAGCACGTTTTGGCATGTTTATTGGCCATGTGGATGTCTTCTTTTGTGAAGTGACTGTTCAAGTCCTTTTCTCGTTTTTCTATTAGGTTGTCTTGTTGTTATTTATTTTAGGAGTATTTTATATATTCTGGAATAATCCCTTTATCAGTTCAGTGTGTTGCCAAATTTCCTACTGTCTGATTTACTTTTTTTTTTTAATTTATGGTTTCCCTTTGATTAATAGAAGTTCTTAATGTTAATGTGGTCCACTTTATTTCAGTCTTCTCCTTAATGGTTAGTATTTTTGGTGTATTGCTTAAAAGATCTTTGCTTGTCTAAAGGTCATGAAGATAGTTTTCTGTGTTATTACCTAAAAGTTCTCTTGTTTTACTGATCACATTTCAATCTAAAATCCATATGGAATTGATTTTCACATATTATGTGAGATTGAAGTCGTTTGTTTTTTTCCATATGGATAACCATTTAATCCTTCATGGTTTATTGAAAAGACAGTCCTTTTCTCATTGTTCTACTGTGACACTTTTTTTTATAAACTAGGTGTCCATATTTGTGAGTCTGTTTCTAGACTATAAATTTGGTTCCATTGGTCTTTCGGTTTATTCTTTCACCAATACCAACTTCTCTTAAATTACTCTTAACTTTATATAAATCTTTATATCCACTAGTATGTCAGTTTTCTACTACTTCATAATAAGTTACCACAAACTTTGCAGTCTAAAACAACAGAAATTTATTATCTCATAGTTTCTGTGGGTTAGGATTCTGGGACTAGGTTAGCAAGGTACTCTCCTTAGGCATAAGTCTGCTATCAGGGTGTCACCAGGGACTCCTTATCTGAGGCTTGTGGTCCCTTCCATACATGTCACAGAATTCATTTCTATGTAGCTGTAGAACCCACAGTAGTTTGCTTCTTCTTTGAGGCCAGTAGAAGCATCTCTGATATTTTACGTTCTTTTAAAAAACTCACCTAATTAGGTTGGGCCCACCCAAGGCAATCTCCCTTTTAATTAACTCAAAGCCAGCTGATTAAGAGATCTTAATTATACTTGCAAAATTTGTTTTGCCTTAGAATGTAACATAATCACAGGAACACAAGTCTCTCCCATACTAGAAAGGAGGAGATTATATAAGGGTGTGGGTCATTGGAGGTCATTTTAGAATTCTGCCTACCATAATTAGTGTGAATTTACCCAGTTAATTTTTCTTCTCCAAGATTGCTTTGTCTACTCTTGATCTTTTGAATTTCTATATAAGTTTGAGAATCAACTTGTCAGTTTCTACAAAAACGTCTGCTAAGTTTTTGATAAGGATTGTCTTGACTTTATAAACGCATTTGGGGAGAATTGAGATTTTTATAATATTGAGTTGTCCAATCCATGAATATAGTATATCCCTTCATTTGTTTGTTTTTGTCAATAATCCTTTATAATTTCTGTGTAATAGTCTTGGACAATGTTTTGTTAGACTTAAGTATTTCATGTTTTTGATATTACTGTAAGTGGTACTTTAAAACTATCAATTAGTTGCTGGTATCCAGAAATCCTGTTGATTTTTATATATTGAGCTTGCATCCGAAAACTTGCTAGGCTCACTTCTTAGTTCTAGTAATTAGTCTGTAGATGTCTCTGCAGTTTCTTCATAAAGAGTTATGACATCTTCAAATAACAGCTTTATTTATTCTTTTCTAATCTTTATAATTTTTATATCATTTTCTTGCTTTATTGCACTAGTTCATTTTTACTCTATTTGACCTATTATTTCCAATTGACCAGTTTTTTTTACCTAATATTTGACTTCTTCTTTTGCAATTCTCAGTATATGCCATGAGTATTTACAAGCTATTTGTTTTGATAACCTGGGAATGATACTTCTCTGTCTCTGCTTATGTCTGTTGGCTCATGATTATCCACAGTAGTCATCTCCTAAGTGAGGGATATGTAATGTAGGAGCTGTAAGATAGTCCATTCGCATTTGAGAAGAAAATGTTCAGATGCCTACTTACATTTATTTTAATCTAAAAACATAAGAATGAAATTTAATATATAAATTGACAATATAAGTTTACAATTTATAAATAAAAATGTTTCCCAGATGGAAGAGTAACTGAATATTTTGGACACCCATATTCTATAGGAGTTGTGTCCAAAATTATTCAGTAACTTATTGCCTGAATACCTCTTTAGCTCTTTATCTTGTCATAGTCCCATAAAGTACCCTCCTATGTGCTGATTGCTTTTCCTTTAACTACATATTTGAGATGTGTCTGTGGTTATACTGTTGCCCCAGGTTCATGAATGTTACTCTGTTATTGTTTAACAACTCAAAGCTTTACCTCTTCAGTGAACAAAACCACCCAAATAGCAGGAATAGAACTTTTTTCCCCTTTGTAACCTCAGTCACCTTTGCACATCTTTTCGCAATAGTAATATCTTATTGTGTTGTATGCTTATATGTTTGTGTCTGTTTATCAAACTAATGCTCCTTAAGAACGGTAACATTGTTTTATTTCTCTTCAAATTCTCCCAAAGTAGGAGAGTTCTTTATGGCACATAGGCACATAGTGCGATACTGATAACTTATTACAGTGGTGGGGAATATCTTTTATGATTTCTCCTTCTCTAAGCAAGTACAGTATAAAAGTCAACATCCCATAAACACAGTTTCTGGTATCTCTAAATAGTGAGCATCATAACAGTTCTCATACAGCTTTTTCATGTCTTCCAGTTCTGATTACTTAAATTGGAACGTAAATATGCTGTTTCAGGGATCCTTATCAATTGAGGATGTGACTGTGGGCTTCACCCAGGAGGAGTGGCAGCACCTGGACCCTGCTCAAAGGACCCTGTACAGGGACGTGATGCTGGAGAACTACAGCCACCTCGTCTCAGTGGGTAGGGACTGTTTTCCATGTAGACTCCTAGTGTGCACATCCTTTCTTGGTTGCTGAAAACTGTGGGAACTTTGTTGAATTTAATGATATTTAAGTTTGAGATTCAGGGTGTTAAGCAGAAGGACTGTTGAGACTCCATGAAGAATGTTTTCTTTTTCAAGATTGAAATTGGCCCCTGAAGCTTCGTTTTCTGTCTTCTTCAGAGGCCCTGAGGTCCATGAGCCTAGCCCAATTCATGTCATTTCCCATTTACAGGATATTGCATCCCTAAACCGGAAGTGATCTTCAAGTTGGAACGGGGAGAACAGCTCTGGATATTAGAGGAAGAGTCCTCAAGCCAGAGCCACCCAGGTGAGTTAGTGAGTATTAAACAGATGGACACCGGGTGACATGGTGCGCAGTCTTTTTATTCTCAAGTGTTTGCTCGTATGTTCATTTTCCATTCAGCAAATATTGAGTACCTACTGTGTGTCACTAAAGTTTTAGGTGCTGGAAATGCATCAATGAACTACATTTTGTCCTTGACTTCATGGAACTTATGTTCTGATAAGGAGAGAAAGATAAAAAACAAACAACAACACATATACACACACATATAATATGCCAATAAAATAGCAAGGAAATTAAAGAAGGTTAAATATGATGCAGTGTTATACATTTGAAAGGAGCTTCAGAAAAGCCTTTTTGATGATATCAACTTGATTGAAATGAGGGTGAGAATCATGGGGAGTCTTGATGGCAGAAGTAACATGAAATGTCAGTCCACCGAGGCAGGAATGTATTTAGTGTTTTTGAGCACTCACAAGTGTCAGTGTGGATTGGGGGAAATGAGTGTGTGAAGAGTGGTAAGAGTTGGCATTATAGAGGTAATGGGAGCTCAAATTATGTAGGGCCATTGGGCCATGATAAGGACTTTGATTTTATTCTGAGTGAAATGAGAAGCAGTTAGTATAATTTTACCTGATAAACATCATGTGCTGTTTTATCTTTTAAATTGATTTCTCTGGCTGGTGGGCAAAGAAAATAATATAGGGGGCAGAGGGATGAAGGCAGGAACATCAGTCAGGACAGTATTTCAATCTATGAGAAGGTGATGGTAGCTTACCCTTGGGTGGAAGTGGTGACGAAGATTAAAAGCAATTGGCTTCTGCATCTGTTTTGAAAGTGGGGCCTATAAGATTTGCTGTTGAATTGGTTAAAGGATGTGAGAGAAAGAGAGGAGTAAAGACTGACTGCAAAGACCTTGTCCAGCAATTGGATGAATAGGTTCCAGTTGCCAAGATGGAATTTTGGGGAGTAACAGTTTTGCAGGGATATTAGAAGTTTCAGTTGCACATACCAAGTTCCAGATGACTATAAAATATCTAAGTTTACATGTGAATAAGCATTTGGATGTATAAGCAGAGGTGGTTAGGGAAAGAGTCTAGGTTGGAGATAATTTATTGGGTAAATAAAAATTATAAATTAGATATATAAATTATATTTGGTATATGTAGATGTAAATTACCAGCTTATGGTATATTTAAAGTTTTTAAATTTAGTATTTAAAGCTAAGGGATTAGATATCCTCTCCTTAGGGGTAGGAAGGGACAGATTTGAGAGGTCTTAAGGTTGCTCCCTGAGAACACTATCTTTCAGAAGTCGTGAAAGTGAGGAAACTCAGCAAAGAGCAGAGAAGAAGCAGTTTAGGGGTGAGGGGGGGGACAGGGAATGCGGTATCCTGGAGTCAAGTGAGGGTAGTGTTTCAAGGAGAGTGAAATTCTTTGAAGGAGGAGGTGTAAGTCAGCATTTTCTCTCTCTGTGCCTGCAAATCATTCAGAAACATTAAGGAAAATGAGCAACAGAGACTCCATTTTATGACACTAGAGGATATCTGAAATCCCAAATCAATACAAGTGTAAAAGCTGCAAAATCATTGAAAAAATCAAGCAGGAGTGTATGTATCAGCAGATGGATAGAAAATAAGAGCATTTCTGATACTCAAAGGAACTGGCAAAGTACTTTTCAGGGACAAAGTACGTAGTCTGAGCTGTGGGAAGCTAAATCTTTAGAGTAACAGTGATGCTGTGCACAGGATAGGGATAGCTGGACCTTCCTTGGATACACTTCAGTTTTGCAAAGCAGATATATTAGGATTAAGTGTGGAAACAGATACGCAAGCCATATTTTTCAGTAGCACTCTGTTTCTATGACAGTACAAGAAAAGAGACTTTCCATTTGGGGAAAAAAACCTCACGGACGCCTATATACAGAGAAATAAACTTACATGCTATCCTAGTGGGTATTCCTAGAATGCAGACTCTGAAGCAAAATCTTACTTGATAACAATTGGTCAGGATGTGCAGACCTACAAAAATGAGGGCACGGGGGAGTAAGGCTGGTTAGGAGGAAGGGAAAGTACAAGGGGGCAATTACTTAGTTAGCTATAAAGAGCTTAGTTAGCACACTAATAAGCATATCTGATTGCTCAGTCTAGCAAGATATCTTCAGAGTCTTCATGTGAACCACTGTGTTCCGGAACAGCCTGTCAGAAAGGTGGAAGGGAAAATGATGTATCTGCTGTCTTCTTGTTCGTCTCTCTCATTAGATAAGGCTGTTCTGTACAGTTTTAACTCCCTCTCATTTCTCGATTACATCAGACAGACTCTCTTGGCACCTGCTGGAGATGCCAGAGCCTCCTTGGGTCCAGTTCAGCCACTTGGGCAATGTGTAGTCTCTGTGAACTCAGCACAATACTTGGTGTTCCTCAGTCGGTAGCTGCAGCAGTGCCAACCCCAGTGACCTGGCTTCACGTTTACCAACAGAGCAAGCCATTGCTTAAGCTACTCTGGTGAGATAGGAAGGCAGATCTGGGTTGATCTATAAACTGAGTCTGGTACATGGGCAAAACACTTGTTCAAGAGGAATTATCCTGTTAGCGTAAAGACATGGCTCTATTCTCTCTCCCAGGTAAACCTCATGCAGTGAGCTGTCCCTTAGCTCATGCCAGCACAAAATGTATACAAACTCTCAAGAAAAAAAGGAATGAAAAAATTCAGAAAAAAAGTAGTTGGTGATTGAGTTGTCATCTGATCAAAGTGGTCATAAAGTATATAAATAATGTGACCAAATATTAAACCATGAATTTCAAAAAGGAGAACTAATTGAATTGGTTACCTCTGTGATACAAGAAAGATGTTAATAAGGCAATAGTAGAAAATGAATTGTGGGATGTCAAACTCAGAAAGGAATTGTAACAGGAAATAAAATCATAGTAAGGAAGGCAAAGTGGAGGAATCCCAAGGAAGAATAGGGACTGCTGAAATTCAAAAATAAATGAGAAAAGTGAGCAAGGAGAAACTGAGATAAATAAAACTTGAAGATTACATAAAAAAGAATAAAAGAGATTCCATATACATATCATACTTACAATTCATTCCCCAAAATAGGAAATCAAAGAAATAGGACAAGTATTTTAAATATTCCAAGAACTCTTTTTTGGAGGGAGAAAAACCAGTACAATTGAATCTACTTAAGAGGGCAAACCTTCAGTCAGGGTAATGGAGCTAAAATAGTGAACATCATAATGTAGCCTAGTAAAATAAAGATTTCAAAGTTACTAGATTTCAAAGACAAAGGATCATTTTGACAGCCAGTAAAGAAGAAAAAGTCCAACTAGCTTCAGTCTTTTCCATAGCAAAATTTGCTGCTAAAAATCAACAGAGCAATTCCTACAAAATCCTCAGGGAGTCAGATTAAGAATTTTATACCCAGTTGAAAAGATGTTTTTTTTTTTTTTAAAAAAAGAGCAAATCTATTTTGAATAGGTAGGAACTCTGAACCTTTGTTCCCAGAAGCCTCAGTTAGAGGATGAATATCAGATAGTCAAGAAGTGACAAAAAAGGACAGTAAAAAGATTGGTGGTGAACTCTGAATTTAACTGAAGAACTAATTTTAAAGCAAAGGTGGAAATTAGATAACAGAAGAGAACGTAACAGTTACAAATCTAGGCAACACAGAAAGGTTCTATCTGTTTTGATGACAGGCTAAAAACAAGTGGAAAGAAGTGAAGGTATACTAATACAGTGAATTCTGTTATAAAAATATGTGCATTCCTAAAAAATCACTGCTCTATACAAAATAGCGTATTGAAAATCTCAGGGCTAATGGGAAAATCAGGTGGGGGTATAATATTTAAAAGCTTTGTCATTGACACAGTAAGAAAGCAGTGTTGAAGTCTCCAGCTATACTGTCGCATTTGTTTTTTACTCCTTTCAGTTCTATTGGTTTTTGCTTTATGAATTTTGAAGAATTGTTAAGTGCACATATATTGGGATCTTTATGTCCTCTTGATGAACTGACCCGTTTATGATTATGTAATGTCTCTCTCTGTACCTGGTAGTACTCTTTGTTCTGAAGTCTACTTTGATAATATAGCTACTCCAGCTTTCTTTTAATGAATGTTTTCATGGTATATCTTTTTCCATCTTTTTAGTTTTAACCTATTTATATTTAAAGTGGAATTCTTACAGATAACACTTGGTTGGGTCTTTTTTGTCTAATGTGAAAACCTCTACTTGTTAATTGGAATATTTCAATCACTTAAATTTAACATAATTTTTGTATGTTTGGACTCAAATTTATTATTTTGCTGCTTGTTTCCTATTTGTCCTATCTGTTCTTTTTTTCCCTTTTTTCTTCTTTTTATCTCTTTTTGATTAGTGGAGAATTTTTATTTTGCTTTATCTCTACTATTTACTTATTGGTATCACCTCCATTTTAGTTTATGTTTTAAGTGGGTGCCCTATTGCATCAGACTGCTACTGGGGAAGCCAGAGCCTCCATGGGTCCAGTTCAGCCACTTGGGCAATGCAATCTCTGTCAAGTACACATTATACGTCTTCAGCTTATCACAGTCTAATTCAAATGACATTATACTATTTTACATGTAGCCTTACAATCTTATAAGAGTATACTTCTATTCCTCTCTCCCACTCTGTGATATTGTAGTCAAACATTTTTACTTAGAAACCTCGTAATGCATTATTAATATTTTTGCTTTAGACAATCGTCTTGTAAAGTTATTACAAAGTCTTCATTTTACCGTCTTTTTTTTTTTTTGTAACCGTTTTCAGTACTCCTTACGGTCGTGTGTCACATAACATTTCAGTCAATCGCGTGTACGATAGTGGTCCCGTAAGATTGGTACCCTATACCTAGGCTGTACTCTTAGGTTTATGTAAATATATTCTATGATGTTTGTATAACGACAAAATCACCTACCGTGCATTTCTCAGAATGTATCACCATCATTAAGCAACACGACTGTATTTCTTTGTGTATCTTACTCCTTCTAATGCTTCCTTTAGTATTTCTTGTAACACAGCTCTGTTGGCAGTGAATTCTCTCAGCTTTTATTTGTCCTCAGAAGCATTTATTTCATCTTCACTAGTGAAAGATGTTTTCTTTGGGTGTAGAATTCTGGATTGACACTTTTTTCTGTCCGTCCTTTAAGGATGTCACTCCATTGTCTTCTGGCTTAAGTACTTACTTCCTCCTTTAATTTTTAAATCGTTGTCCCACTGTATTTAATGTTCTGTTTTCTCTAGCTGCCTTAAAGAATTTTTTTTATCTGTGGTTTTTAGCTGTTTGGCTTTGATGTTTCTAGGTTAAGCTTTTTTTTTCCCTTTGATTTTTCTTTCTTGTTGTTCTCTTCACTTCTCAACTCTGTGCTTTGATGTCTTTCATCTCCTCCCCCTCCCCCCGTTTGGACTCCAGTTAATTATCTGTGGCTCTGTCTGATGTTATTCCATAATTCTTGGATCTTTTGTATCAGGAGAATTTTCTCGATGTTTGTGCTCCATTTTCAGCTGTTAGTTATCTTTCCAAGCCTGTGTCACAAAAGGTTTATCTCCTGCCCTTGCTCCTTCTCCTGCAGCAGACTTCTGCTACTTGTTACTCCGTGCTTCACTTGTGGTGGTGGCAGGGATGTTCTTTGTTGTTCTGATCCATCCTCATTCTGAGGTATGTGCCTGGGCCTCAGCAGTAGGGCTTTCTCAGTGTGCCTGCCTCTTCTTGAGTGGTAAGAGACATCTACTTTATATCAGTAAAGGCTTCTAGGCCCAAGATGGTTCTGTGCTCCTCCCCTAGGGATAGAGTGTTCATCTTTTACTCTTTCTTCCCTATACCCCACATAACGGTATCCAGATTGTTGGCTAAATCCATCTCAGATTAGTAGCTTGCTATAAGCAAAAGAAAACGAGTCCTCTTTTAAGGAAAAAAGTACCCCCAATTCAGGGCATTAGGATTCTCACTTACAAAGTTCAATAAAATATGTGTGTAAAAAAACCCAAAAAGCGACATCAGCAACATGGTGGGGTGAGCTGTTCGCTTTGTCTCTCTCTCTTCAAACTACAACTAAATGGGCATTCATTGATCAGTGGAGGATACCCACACAGCACATCAGGATGCCTGATAGACCCATGTAGCTATATGTCAGAAGGTGGATGCACTACCCCTGGGGAGGTGGTGAGATAGATGAGCACTCTCCAGCCCCCCAGCAGCCCTGTGCACATGTGCAACTGCTCTCCCAGCTAGAACAACCATAGCACCTCTGTGGTCCCGAGGGTGGGAATGTGCATCAGCACAACTGTGGAAACAGATGATGGCAGCCATGAATCCCCAGGTGATTGCTTTGCTGTCTGGTGGGAGAGGCCACAGTGCCGCTGTGGTCCCCAGGGAGCAGCCCAGGCTCAGGCCCAGTGGGGAGGCCCCGCCCACCAAGCACAATGGGTGGTGTGACCTAGGAGGAGATGGTGGCAGGTCTGTGCACCTGGGCAAAAGAGTTCCAGGGTGCTGTGAATGCCCATAGTACCATTGTGGCCCAGAAGAGGGGAGCGTGTCTTGGCAGGACCATGGGAACAAGTGGAAGCAGTCTTGAGCCCCTGAATGATCACTTTCTTGTCCAGTGGAAGAGCCCACAGCCCCACCATGGTCCCAGCAAGTGGCTCAGGTTTGGATCCAGTGGAGAAGCCCATCCTACTATGTGCATCAGCTGGTGTGACCTAAGAGCAGATGGCAGCAGATCTGCATGCCCAGGCGAACAAGTTCCTGGCTGTCTCAGATACCCATAGTACTACTGTGGACTCGAAGAGGGGAGTGTATCTTGGTGGGACTGTGGGAGCAGGCGGCAGCAGCCCTGAGCCCCTCCGTGATCACTTTCCTAGTTGGTGGGAGAGCCCACAGGGCTGCTGCAGTCTCAAAGAGTGGCCCAGGTTTGGATGGGCACAGCTGACAGAGATCATGGTGGGCTCAGAATACATAGCTCCTGCCCCCACACCCCCCACAATGATGGCAGGTGAAATCTGCGACAAGATACTATCACTATGCAAAGGCACACATCCACCCTATCAAATAGTATGAAGAAGTTGTTAATGTTCTAGACCAGAAGGAAAAAGACAAACATCCAGAAATCAATCCTGAAGGCACAGAAATCTACAATCTAAATGACAGAGAATTCAAAACAGCTATCAGTAAAAAACTCAACAACTTACAAGAGAACTCAGACACTTAAGTGAAATCAGGAACAAAATTAATACAGAGGGAATTCTTCACAAAAGAGATTGGAACTATAACAAAAAATCAGTCGGAAATGTTGGAGGTGAAAACACAATGAATGAGATAAAGAAAAATCTGGAGTCCTTAAATAACAGAGCTGATATCATGGAGGATAAAATTAGCAATTTAGAGGATAGGAATATAGAAATGCTTCAGATGGCAGAGGAGAGAGAACTAAAACTAAAAAGAAATGAAGAAATTATTTGAGATATCCAAATCAATTAGGAAATGGAACCTAAGGCTCATAGGTATTCCAGAGGGAGAAGAGAAGGAGAATGGAGCAGAAAGCTTGTTCAAAGAAATAATAGCTGAGAACTTCCAAAACCTGGGGAAGGAGCTGGAAATATGAGTGAAAAAAGCCATTAGCTCTCCTAACTACATCAGTGTAAAAAGACCTTCTCCAAGGTTAGTAATGTGACTTATATTTTTAAAATATGTAATAGGTGAAATTTAAGGTTTTCTCCCTTAATGACCCTTAAGTGTGGCTACCTCTCATCTCTGTGGCACAAAAACTGGTACTAAATTCCCATTTAATCCCCCTTCCTAAGTATCACTCATACATGTGCTTTCCTTCCCTACAACTTTACATTGGATTCCTAGGTACTTGATTCTTGTAAATTCATATGTGAAAAGTACATGGAACAGTGCCTAGCTCATGATGATGATTTGCTATTCTTCCTATTGTTATCATCATCATTATTATTTTTGAGCACATTTCTAAGTTTAAATTCAAAGTTCCAGATGTTATTTGAATTATGCTTTCTCCAAAGAGAGCATATCTTGCTTTGCTGTGTAACATATAATGGATGTTGGATCATTACATAATTAACTGTGACTCTTGATGAATGAGAGAGCCTTTATGTTTATTCATTCAGAAAATTCTACAAGGAATTGAATTTTTTTATGTTAATTTTTATTGAGTTTATGATAGTTTACAATCTTGTGAAATTTCAGTTTTACATTATTGTTTGTCATTCGTGTTGTAGGTGCACCCTTCACCCTTTGTGCCTGCCCCCACCCCCCCTTTCCCCTGGTAGCCACTAATCTGTTCTCTTTGTCTACATGTTTAAATTCCTCATATAAGTGGAGTCATACAGAGATTGTCCTTCTATCTGGCTTATTTCACTTAACATTAATTCCCTCAAGGTCCATCCATGTTGTTGTGAATGGGATGATTTTATTCTTTTTTATGGCTGAGTAGTATTCCCTTGTATATATATACCATATCTTCTTTATCCAATCATCAGTTGATGGGCACTTAGATTGTTTCCACATCTTGGCTATTGTGAATAATGTTGCAATGAACATAGGGGTGCATGGGACTTTTGGAATTGCTGATTTCAAGTTCTTTGGATAGATACCCAGTAGTGGGATGGCTGGGTCATATGGTATTTCTATTTTTAATTTTTTGAGAAATCTCCGTACTGTTTTCCATAGTGGCTGCACCAGTTTGCATTCCCACCAGCAGTGTATGAGGGTTCCTTTTTCTCCACAACCTCTCCAACACTTGTTACTTTTTGTTTTGGTTATTTTTGCCATTCTAATGGGTGCAAGGTGATATCTTAGTGTAGTTTTGATTTGCATTTCCCTGATGATCAGTGATGATGAACATCTTTTCATGTGCCTATTGGCCATCCGTATATCTTCTTTGGAGAAATGTCTATTCATGTCTCCTGCCCATATTTTGATCGGGTTGTTTGATTTTTTGTTGTTGAGCTGTGTGAATTTTTTATATATTATGGAGATTAACTCTTTGTCGGATATATGACTTGCAAATATTTTTTCCTAAATGCTACTGATTTCTGTAAGTTGATTTTTATATCCTGCAACTTTGCTTCAGTTGTTGACTATTTCTAAAAGTTTTCCAGTGGATTCTTTGGGGTTTTATATATAAGATCATGCCATCTGCAAACAGTGAGAGTTTGACTTCTTCCCTCCCTATTTGCATTCCTTTCATTCCTTCCTCTTGCCTAATTGCTCTGGCCAAAACCTCCAACACTCTGTTGAATAAGAGTGGTGATAGAGGGCATCCTTGTCTTGTTCATGTTTTCAGGGGGATGATGCTCAGTTTTTGCCCGTTGAGTATGATGTTGGCTTTGGGTTTGTCATATATGGCCTTTATTATGTTGAGGTAATTTCCTTCTATCCCCATTTTGTTCAGAGTTTTTATCATAAATGGCTGTCGGATCTTGTCAAATGCTTTCCCTGGATCTATTGAGATAATGATGTGGTTTTTATTCCTCAATTTGTTGATGTGGTGTATCACATTGATTGACTTGTGGATGTTGAACCATCCCTGTGTCACTGGTATGAATCCCACTTGATCATGATTTATGATCCTTTTGATGTATTGCTGAATTCAAGTTGCCAAAATCTTGTTGAGAATTTTTGCATCTATGTTCATCAGCAATATTGGCCTGTAGTTCTCCTTTTTCATGCTGTCCTTGTCAGGCTTTGGTATCAGCGTGATGTTGGCCTTGTAGAATGTGTTAGGAAGTGTTCCATCCTCCCTAGTTTTTTGGACTAGCTTGAAAAGTATAGGTATGAAATCCAGTTTGAAACTTTGGTAGAATTCCCCAGGAAAGCCGTCTCGTCCTGGGGTTTTATTCTTTGGGATGCTTTTGATTACTGTTTCAATCTCTTTCCTTGTGATTGGTCTGTTCAGACTGTCTGCTTCTTCTTGACTTAGCTTTGGGAGATTGTAAGAGTCCTCTGTGTTTTGGCCTACCCATTGACTTCTGCAGTTTCTTATTTCCTTATTTATTTTTGTGTCTCTGTTCTGTTTTTAAGTTTAGTGGCTACCCTGAAGTTTGTATTCAGAATCTCATGTATAACATAGTTCACTTTCTGGTGGCCTCTTATTTCCTTAGCCTAAACTGATTCAGTCCCTTTCCTCCTCCCCTCCTAAGTTATTATTGTCATCTCTCATTCCAACTTGTGTTGTGAGTTTGTGGTTAGTGTGCTAAAATTGTCTTTGTTTTTGGTGTTTTCCTTCCCTTTACCCTAATGCTATAGTTGTATATTTGCTGTTCTATTCTGATTCTATTTGTCTCCTTACTCTGTGTTTTGTGACCCCTTTCTCCTTTTTTTTCTTTTTTTAGGTGTGAGGGCCTCCTTTAGGATTTCTTGTAGGGGGAGTCTCGTGGCTACAAAGTCCCTTAGCTTTTGTTTGTCTGGAAAAGATTTAATTTCTCCCTCATATATGAAGGATATTTTTGCTGGATAGAGTATTCTTGGCTGAAGGTTGTTATCTTTTAAAGTTTTGAATATGTCATTCCAATCTTTCCTAGCTTCTAAGGTTTCTGCAGAGAAATCTGCTGAAAATCTGATAGGGGTTCCTTTGTAGGTTATTTTCTTCTGCCTTGCTGCCCTGAGTATTCTTTCTTTGTCATTCACTTTTGCCAGTGTTACTACTGTATGCCTTGCAGTAGGTCTTTTTACATTGACATATCTAGGAGACCTGAAAGCTTCTTCTACACACGTTTCTCTCTCATTCTCTAGATTTGGGAAGTTCTCTGCTATTATTTCTTTGAGCATGCTTTCTGCTCCATTCTCCTTTTCTTTGCCCTCCGGGATACCAATTATTCTTATATTGCATTTCCTCATTGAGTCGGCTATTTCTTGGAGATTTTCTTCATTCATTTTTAGTCTTAATTCTCTCTCTTCCTCTGTCTGGAACCATTCAACCTGTCTATCTTCGATTATGCTGATTTTCTCCTCTATGGCGTCCACACAGGCATTCAGGGAATCCATATTATGTTTTATTTCTTCCATTGTATTTTTCATCTCTAGTATTTCTGATTGATTCTTCTTTATACTTTCAATCTCTTTTGTGAAGTAACTCCAGAACTCGTTGACTTGTTTCTCTATATTTTCCTTTACCTCATTGAGTTTTTTGACAATAGCTATTCTGAATTCATTGTTGTTTAGTTTACTTATTTCTGAATTCTCAGGACATAATTCTGGGTGCTTGCTTTCCCTCTGGTCTGGAGATTTGATGAATTGACAGATGCTGGAATATGGACAGATGCTGGAACTACTGGTCTTGTCCATTGATATTATTCGGTTGCAGTTACGGCGTGTTGCCACTAGATGGAGGTGGAGAGCCATGTATTCTGAGACCTCCACCTTCAGCCAAGATGGCCGGCACAGTGCATGTTGGGGGAGGGGGTACACTTTCTCTTGTCTGCAGACCCTGGTTTCTTGATCAGCTCTCACTATCTGCTCTCGTGGGGTCTTGGCTTGACGAGGTCACCACATGTGAAAGCTTTTGCCCCATTAGGGGGCTTCTGTCTGGGCTGCAAGGACCCTAGGGGTTCCTGGGTGATCCTGGGGATGTACAGCCCCTCCCCCACTCCTTCCCTCACAGAGCTTCCTGCAGGAGCATCCCAGTCTTTGGGGAGGGGGGGAAGCGAAGTTCTCTCTTACCCCATTCCAGCTCCTCTGAGGGGGGCTCCAGCCTCTCCGCCCTCTGTCATTTGGCTGCTGTGGGTCTCTGAGGATTCATGTGCTATTAGGATATTTTTTGTTGAAATTTGAATGCTTCTTTTTGTTGTATGTTGGAGGGGAAAGAGTGCTGGGCAAGCTCATTCACCATGACGCTGACGTCGCTTCCAAGGAATTAACTTTTAAATGCACATGTTGGGTTGTAAACCTCTAGCTTCTTATTCAATTATAAGTATATATAAAACTTGAGGTTTGTATTTTGAAAAAACATACTACTTGTTAAGGAGCATTAATTTCATAGCCACTGTGAGGTATTCAAAGGAAATCAGAGATAAACACTTGTAAGGCCATAGGTTGTAGTTGGAAGTAGGAAAAAGAAACTGAAGTATTTTAAATTTCTGTAGTTGACAGGGAATGTTTATGATACAAAGGACTGTTATCTAATGTTGAGATAGAATGAGATGTGTAGAATGTAATTTTAAATTTCAATGTAAATAGAACTGGAAATTCTAGAGATGTTTGTGAAGACTTATTTGGAAGAAGAAATGAGACAATGTCATTTCCCTGAAGAATGCATGAGTTCTGAGAAAGCTAAAATGGTAATGTCAGCCAGCTGAGTGAAATTCTTGCTTGAACTTGAACAATTTTATGGCAAGTTTATGGTCTGGCATGTCTAGAAAGAAAGACACTTATTGTGGACTTGTGGAGTGATAACAGCTTTGACACTGAGTATGAATGTAGTTGGCATAAAGTCGTCTTTTCCCCAGAATTGTAACTTTGGTCTGTTTTGTCTAATGGTGCTTGGAAACAGTGGTTTCTGGACAGATTTTCTAACACAGTTGGTGGTGTTGTAGTCTATATGCTGAGCAGGAAGATAACAACATGAATTATTCCTGAGAATTCTTAGGGTAAACAAATATAAGTATCAATGACTGTTTTAGGTCAGGTCTTCCATGGTTTTAAATATCAAGAAAACCCAGAAAAGTGGAAATATGAGTGTAAAAGAAAAAAAGTATTAATATTGTGTCAAAGCAAGTTTAAAATGAGGAAAAGTTAGCATCTGGTGGTAGAATAGGTTCACTTTTGAACAATCTCTGAGAGAATAAGCTGAATGTACCACAACTAAAAACAACTAACAGATCTGGTCCTATTGCAATCTTCTTTCTTTTCTCTTTGATTTTACATTTCCTGGTAGACATTTGTATTCTTTGTAAGTCACATGAGTAGAGGGAGAGTTAGAAACTAGGCTACAGGACTCCTTAGGCATGAAAAATTGGTGGTTTCAGAAATTTAATTTGATATTAACACTATACAAAATAAACAATACATAATAAAAAATAAAAGTGATTTTTAGAAGAGGAGAATGAAACTGGAAATGTAAATCATAGAATTTAGCTGCAATAATGTAAGTATAAGGAGAAAATTATGTAAAGTCTGAGCTGCTTCCTTCAAAAAATTGAATCATTCCTCTGATATTTTTCCAGGGCTCTCATAACTACAAATCTTGTTGTCTCTTTAGTTCTGTCTTTCATATCACTGGATCAGCTGGGTTTTTTTCCTCCTTCAAAATCTGTTTTACTGTATTCATTGTGCTTTGTTTTTATTTGTAACCTCTATATTAAGTCTTGAGGTAAATATTTGTAAGTTACCAAATGTAGATGTGTGTGTTCTGAGTTTCTGTCACCTTTTTTCACTCTTATCAGGTTTTGTTTGTTTTTTTCTAAGTCAAAAGAATGGGGGAAGTGAACATGGTGGATTTTTCTTATTTTAAGAAACTAAATCAACTATATAAAAGGGCATTTGTATATATGTGTAATTTCATCATAATTATAATATGATTCTTAACTTATGATTATTTTTCTCCTTTCTAGAAGTCTGCAAAGTTGATAACCAACTGGAACAGAGTCACAAAATCCAGGACAGACATTTCTGGCAAGCTCCATTTCTCAACAACAAAACACTGACTATAGTGAGAGGTAATGTATTAGGAAATATGTTTAATTTTAGCACAGACCTAGTTACTTCCATAAAAATACCCAGTAAATGTGATTTATGTGGTATGAGTTTGAGACACATTTCAGAATTAATTATTAATAAGAAAAATTATTTAAGAAAGAAGCCTGATGACCTCAGTGCATTTGGGAAATTGTTCCTTCATATTAACCGTGAAAAAACTCATATGGGAGAGACACCTTTTGAATTCATTCAAAATCAGAAATACCTCAGTCAAAATGAAGACTTCTTTCCATGTCAGAAAAGTAAAAACGTAGAGCAATCTTTTGAATATAAGGAAAGTGGGAAAGATTTCCATGAGAAAGCAGTTGTCATCACCTATAAACAAGCTCACATAGGAGAGAGTCCTTGCGAACATAAGGAATGTGATAAAACATTCTGTAATTGTTCAACTGACATGGTCCATAAGATAACAGAAAAAAGAGAAAATCTTTATGAGTTTAATGAATATGGGAAAACCTTTGAGAAGTCATGTCTCTTGAAACATAGAGCTCATTTGAAGGTGAAAGGTTATGATTGTATTGAAAGAGTGGGTAATTTCAGCAGGAGATCAAACTTTCCTGACAGAGGAGAGAGAACATTTGAATGTAACAACTTGAGGGAACCTCTCTGGGAGAAGTCAATTCTTAATGTAACTCAGAGAACACATGCACAAGACAAAGTCTATGAATGTAATGAATGTGGAAAAGCATTCTGCGAAAAGTCAAAACTCACCAAACATCAGAGAATACATACAGGAGAGAAACCCTTTGAATGTAATGCATGTGGGAAATGCTTCTCTAGGAAATCCCTCCTCACTTTACATCAGAGAGTCCACACAGGAGAGAAACCCTATAGATGTAATGAATGTGGGAAATCCTTCTCTAGGAATTCACACCTCATAATACATCAGAGAACTCACACAGGAGAGAAACCCTATGAATGTAAGGAATGTAGAAAAAGCTTCTACCATAAGTCTTATCTCACAGTACACCAGAGAATTCACACAGGGGAGAAACCCTATGAATGTAATCAATGTGGGAAAACCTTCATAAGCAACTCAGTCCTCACAATACATCAGAAAATACACACAGGTGAGAAACCTTTTGAGTGTAATCAATGTGGGAAATTTTTTTCTAGGAATTCATACCTTACAATACATCAGAGAACTCACACAGGCGAGAAACCCTATGAGTGTAAGGTATGTGGCAAAACCTTCTGTCACAAGTCAGATGTCAATAAACATCAGAAAACTCACATAGGAGGAAAACCCTATGCATGTATTCAATGTGGGAAAACCTTTAGTCGCAACTCAGGCCTAAAAGTACATCAGAGAATTCACACAAAGGAGAAACCCTATGAATGTAATGAGTGTGGGAAATCTTTCTCTGAGAAATCAGTCCTCACAGTGCATCAGAGAATCCACACAGGAGAAAAACCTTATAAGTGTAATGAATGTGGAAAAACCTTCTACAATAAATCAGACCTCACTAAACACCACAGAACTCACACAGGTGAGAAACCATATGAATGTAAGGAGTGTGGGAAATTCTTCTCTAGAAATTCATACCTTACTGTACACCAGAAAATTCACACAAGGGTGAAACCCTATGTATGTAAGAAATGTGGGAAAATTTTCTATTATAAGTCAGACTATACAGTACATAAGAGAACACACAGAGGGGAGAAAGCTTATCACTGTAGTCAGTGTGAGAAAACCTTCACTTGCAATTCAGTCCTCAGATCACATCAGAGAACTCACACAGGGGAGAAGCCCTATGGATGTAATGAGTGTGGGAAAGCATTCTCTGAGAAGTCAGTCCTCACTGTACATCAGAGAATACACACAGGGGAAAAGCCTTATAAGTGTACTGAATGTGGAAGGTCCTTCTATCATAAGTCAGATCTTACTAAACATAGGAGAACACACACAGGGGAGAAACCCTATGAATGTAATCATTGTGGGAAAACCTTCAGTTGCAACTCAGGCCTGAAAGTACATCAGAGAAGACACACAGGGGGAAACCCTATGAATGTATTGAGTGTGGGAAAAACCTCTAAGAAATCAGTTCTCACTGCACATCCAAAATTACAGGGGAAGGACTCTTACAGCAATGAGAGAAATCTTTCTCTAGTGATTCATTCACCTCAAAATACTATGGAGAAGTCACACAGGACATGACCCCTATGAATGTAAAGAATGTGACAAATCTTTTACCATAAGTCATATTCCAAACTAAATAAGAGAATATATATAGGGGAAAATATTATGAATGTGGTGAATGTTTGAAAATCTATTATAAATAGGACCACTAAAAATTACTGAAAACATGTAGAAGAAACCCTCCTAATGCATGTATGGAATGTGGGGAAATAGTTTTATTATAGTTAGAGCTTATTAAATGAAAAATTTACATAGGAGATAATCTCTGTGACCCAAATGGATGTAGGAAGTTGTTCCTCCAGAATTTGGCCATTAATAACAATCAGATAAACCAGAACCTGGGAAAAATTGTTAACGTCTTGTGTTTTTTGAGACCCTCATACACAAGTTGTACTCACTGTATGTCAGAGAAATAATAGAGAAGATACCCAAAGGATGCAGCAAATGTAGTTGAGCCTATATCAAGAAATGCCATTTTACTGAACAAGACAATTGATATTGAGATGAATTCGTAAAGATGTTTTGAATGTAACAAAATTCAGACTTTATTATGTCTGAAGAGTGTATTGAAGGAGGTCTGTCAGTTTAAGAAATATGGACAGAAATTTTCCTTTAGATATGATGTTATTCTAAAGTTATGTTTTGTTTTGCTCTGATCTCAAATGTTTCAGTAGAAATAAAAAAAATAGACATAAAAATGTTAACTGTGGAATTTGAACCTTCTTTTTAAAAACAGAAATAAGTTGAATAATTTTCTCAGCCTCTGATTCCACTTTTGGAGAAACACGTATCAGCATGACCCTCCCCATCATGAACCATCACATGTTTTGGCCTAGTCTGTCCCCCAACTACGCTATTACCTCTGCAAATAATGCCTAATGGTCTGATTCATCCTGGGATGTACTTCTAGGGGATCTCAGGATGGGCCAGCCCCACACCAGAGTAAACACCAGACCAGCCACAGACAGCCTTGAGGCTGCATCTGCCTCCTCTTCTTAGGTTCAGGAACTGCAAACACCATTGAATGTGTGAATAAAGCTAGAGTAATGCCTAGAATATTCTAGGATATATGATCTCAATACTGAGGTCATATATTCAAATTTACGGGAAGCTCATCATAGCTTACTTTCTTGACTCCAAGCCTGTTGACCCAATTATAGCCCACCCTTTCAGGGGACAGAAACTTGGTATTGTTTTGGTGAAATACTTCATATGTGTGTCAAATTATGAGCAATAACATAACCATCAGTATGCCTATTGCATGTTGGAAGTAAGGTATTAGAAGAATAGTTGAAGCATCTGCGTAACATCCCCAAACGCATTCCACGTCCTATAACACATTCAATACTTTACTAAATTTGGTTTATATTGATCCCACGTCTCATTACTTTTACAATAATAACATACATACATTATTGCATGTGTGTGTGCATAATTACACTGTTTTGTAAGTATTTATATCAGTGGGGACCTGTGTTCTGCAACTTGCTTTTTTCTTCAAATGAATAGTTTTGATATATATATGTGTTTATATATTTAGTTCTAGTCAATTCATTTTAATAAAGCATAATATATGACTAAGTATAACGATATTGTCTATTTTCCTGTTTATCAAAGTTTTCAGATTTTTCAGTTTTACTCTTAAAATGGTAATGCTTGAAAATTTTTTAAAAATCAGTTCTGAGGTATTATTTAAACATGATAAAATATGCACTATTTAAGCAGCCAATTTGATGAGTTTTAAGAAGAGTATACCCACATGTAATCACTCCTACAATTAAGATAGACAACTTACCCATTATCCAGAAGGTTTTCTAGCTCCTTTCCAAGTCACTCCTGACACCTCCCTCTCCCTCCTGGCCCCTAGCAACTGATAATCTTCTTTCTATCCCTGGGTTAGATTAATTTTTAAAAATCTCCTTTCATATAAATGGGGTTGTACAAGATGTTCCCTTTTGTCTTTCTTCTTTCGTTTAGCATTATTTTGAGATTCACCCCTGTTTTAGCATGTGACAGTAACATTTTTATTGCTGAGTAGTATTCCATTGTATGCATATATTACAGTTCATTGATTCACCTGTTCACAGTTATTGATTATTATGAATATAGCTGCAGTGAATATTCATGTGCATTTTTGTGTTGACATGTTTCTATTTCTTTTGAATAAATACTTAGTAAAATTTCGGGGTTTGTAGGGTTAGTATGTGTAATGTCAAACTTTTCTGAAGTGGTTGTTCCATTTTACATTTATGTCAGCAATGTGTAACAGTTGTGATTGTTCCACGTTTTTCCAAATCGATTGTTCCACATTTTTCCGAATACTTGGTATGGTCCCTTTTGAATGTAGCCATTCTAATGATTGTATTTTGCTATTTCACTGTGGTTTTCATTAGTATTTCTCTGATGGATAATGATGTTATGCATCTTTCACTTACTTCTTGGCCATTCGTGTATCTTATTTTGTGAAGCATCTGTTCAAATCCTTTGCCACACTTCTTAGTTGGGTTTTTTGTCTTCTTATTACTGAGTTCTAAGAATTCTTTATTAATTATGAATGTTTTCCCCCAGTCTGTGGCTTTTCCAAAGAAGCTTTTCATTTTGATAAAGGCCAGCTTACTTTTTTTCTTATCAAAGAAATATTTGCAGATCCAATGATATCAAAGTTTTTTTCACATTTTCTAAATGCTTTAACTCTGTGTTTAAGTATGTGATCTATTTTGAGTACATCTTTGTGTGTAGTATGCGGTAAGGGTTGAGATTTATGTTATTCCACTTGCATATTCAATCATTTCAATACCATTTGTTCAGAAGACTATCCTTTCCCCATTGAATTACTTTGCCACCATTTTTGAAATCCAGTTGATTCTTTGTGTTTGTACGTGTGGGGGGTTACCTATAGTCCCTTTATTCTGTTCCGCTGACCTATATATCTTCTTTACACTACCTGTATTCCCTTACATTTAGTAAGTCTATGACATAGTATAAATTCTTCAACTTTGTTCTCCTGTTTCAAAATTGTTTTGCCTATTCCCAGGCCTGTTCATTTCCACTTACATTTTAGAATGAACTTGTCAATTTCTAAAAAAAAAAGATAAAGGCTGCCTTTAATATTGTTTTAGAATTTCATTGACTTTGTAAGTCAGTTTGGAGAAAACTGACTTCTTAGTTTTGACACTTCTGATCCATGAATATATCTCTCTTTTCAATTGGATCTTTAATTTCTTTCAATAGTGTTTCATAGCTGCTGGAGTACGGAAATTGCACGTTTTATTAAATTTCCCTCTAAGTATATCTTGGTTTTGAATGCTATTATAAATAGTATTGTTTATTTAATTGTGATTTCTTATTGTGTTTTGTTAGTAAATAAAAATACAGTTGATCCCTGTGTATTGACGTTAATTCCTTTAACCTTGATTAGCAAACTTAGCTTGGGTAGCTTTTTTGATTCCTTAAGGTTTTCTCTGTCTATGATCATGTCTCTTGCACTTGCTTCTTCCCTTCTAATTTTCGTGCTTTTTACATCTTTTTTCTTGCCTTATTGCATTTTTACTACAATGCTGAAGAGAAATGGTGACAAAAGATATCCTTGTCTCACTCTCAGTCTTAGAGGGGAGCATTGAATCTTTCACCATATTTCATGTCACTTGTAGGTTTTTCAGATTTAGGGTTTTTTTTTTTTTCTATTCGAGTTCTCAGAGTTTTATCATGAGTAGATGTTGATTTTTGTCAATTGGTCTTTTAAACATAAAATCTAATAATCACGTGATTTTTTCTTTTACTTTTCTAGTGTGATTAATTGCATTTATATATTTTTGAATGTTCAGACAGGCTTGTATTTCTGGGATAAAATCCACTTGATTGTGATGTATCATTTGTATATTGCTGAGTTTGATTTGCAAATATTGTGTTAAAGACTTGTGTCAATGTTCATGAAGAGTAAGCCTATGAGCTAAATCTGTACTGATGTCACCCATCTCGTTCTTAATATTGGTAGTTTGTTTTCTCTTTTTCTTAATCAGTCTTGCTGTAACTTTATCAGTTTTACTGATTGTGTTTTTCAAAAGAATGAGGTTTTGGTTTCATTGATTTTCTCTATTGTTTGTCCTTTTTCTTTTCATGGACTTCTGTTCATTTCTTTGTATTTTTATCCTTTCACTTATTGTGAGATTAGTTTGTTCTTTTCCTAACTTTTAAAAATAGAAATGTAGGTCATTAATTTTGAAATTATTTTTATTCTACTGTAAGCTTTTAAAATCTGAATTTCCCTCCAGCATCTAGAAATTTTGTAAGTTACGTGTTCATTTTCATTTAGTTCAAAATATTTTCCAATTTATCTTGAGATCTCTTTTCTTTTTCTTTTTTTTTTTTTTTGGTGTAAAGGATTGGCCTTGAGCTAACATCTGTGCCAATCTCTCCCTATTTTGTATGTGGGCCACCACCACAGCATGGCTTCATGAGCGGTGTGTAGGTCCTCGCCTAGGATCCGAAACTGCCAACCCTGGGCCTCTGAAACGGAGCACATGAACTTAACCACTGTGTCACCGGGCCAGCCCCCTTGAGATTTTTTTTTCATATGGATTCTTTAGAAAAGCCTTGTATAATTTCCAAATATTAGAAGATTTTTCAGATATTTTTCTGTTTTTCATTTCTAATTTAGCTTCTTTGTGTTCAGAGAATATAAATCTTTATGACTACATTTGTTTTAAATTCAAGGCTTCTCTTATGGCTCAGTACACTCTCTTTCGTGGTGAATGTTCCATGGGCACTTGCAAAGATTAGGTATTCTGCTGTTACTGGGTAAGATGTTCTAAAATGTCAGGTCGAGTTGGTTGATAATGTTTTGCAAATTTTGTATATTTGTGCTGATTTTCTCTCAATTTTTAATCAATTTTTAAGAAAAGACTGTTAAAGTCTACGACTGTAATTGTGATTTTGTGTTTTTCTATTCTGTCAGATTTTCATGTAACTTGAAGCTCTAATTTCAGAGCATTCACATTAAAATTATGTCTTTTTTTCATTGTGTGATTTTCCTGTTTATTCCTGCCAAAATTCCTTTTTCTCAAATCTGCTTTTTCTGGTTGGATGTAACCACTTCAGCTTCTCATGATCAGTGTCTGCATGGTGTAGCTAATTCCATCTTTTTCTTTTACCTATGTTTGTCTTTATATTTAAAGTGAGTTTTCTTTTTGGCTCACTTTTTTTCTGTGCTCTCAAGAGCATAGAATTAGCTCTTGCTTCTTATCCTGTCTGATAATCTCTGCCCTCTATTGGAGTAAATTTTTATTTTAACATCTACCATCTTGCCAAGTTTTTCAGTTGAAGTTTTTATGTGATGGTTACAGATTCACATGCAGTTTTAAGAAACAATACAGAGAAGTCCTGTGTACCCTTTACCCAGTTTTCCCTATTGGTAACATTTTACAAAACTGTAGTATAAATATCACAACCAGGATATTGAGGTTGATACAATCCTTGGACCTTACACAGACTTCTCTGGTTTTTCTTGTACACATTTGTTTGTGTGTATGTATTTAATACAATTTTGTCACTTGTGTAGGTTTGTGTATCTACTATCATAGTCAAAATACTGAATAGTTCCATCATCACAAGGACCTCTTGTATTACCCTTTTATAACCACACCCTCCTTACCCCTATGTGCTCCTCCACTGTGCATTCAAAAATGTTGTAGAGATGTATATGTGCGTAACTTTTTGGGATTGGTTTTTTGCACCAAACCTAGTTCCCTGAATATTTATCCAAGTTGTTATGTATATCAGTAGTTTGTTTTTGTTGCTGAATAGTACTGCATATTAAATACAGGCCACAGTTTGTTTAACCGTTCACCCATTCATTGATGGACATGTTGAGTTTCTTCCAGTTTTTGACTGTTAACAAATAACCTGCTATGAATGTACCATTTTACATTCCCACCAGTTATGTATGAGTGATAATTTCTCCACATCTTCACTTTCATTTATGTTATCGCTGTGCTTTGTTTTAACAATTCTAATAGGTGTGTAGTGATATCTCATTGTCACTTAAATTTGCATTTCCCTGATGATGTTGAAAATATTTTCATGTGTGTTTTTGCTGTCTATTCTCTTTGTTGAAACAGTTCTTTGTGTCTTTTTCCCATACTCTAATTGTGTTGTGTTGCTACTGTTAAGTTTTGAGAGTACTTTGTATATTGTGGATTGTAGCTCTTTGTCAGGTATATGATTTACAGATATTTTCTCCCAATCTGTAATTGGTCTTTTCATCTTCTTCACAGGGTCTTTCACAGAACAAAAGTTTCTAATTTTGATGAGGTCCAATTTATCAATTTTTCTTATTTTTTGTGTCAAGTTAAGAACTCTCTGCCTAGCCCTGGATCCTAAAGATATTTTCCTGAAAGTTTCGTAATTTATTTTACATTTTATTTTATTATCTATTTTGAGTTAATTTTTTGTAAGGTTTAGGTTGAGGTTCATTTTTTTTGCCTATGATGTCCAATTATTTCAGCATCGTTTGTTGAAAATGCTATCCTTCCTCCATTGAATGGATTTTCCACCTTTGTCAAAAATCATTTGGTGTTATTTGTGTGGGTCTGTTTCTGGAAACTCTGTTGTGTTTCATTGATCTATGTGTCTGTTCCTTTGACAATACCTCACTTCTTGATTACCGTAGCTATATCATAAATTTTTGAATAAAGTTCAGTGATTCCTCCCACTTGATATACTTTTTTAAATAATTGTTTTTAGCTATTCTGTTTCCTTTGCAATTCTTTTTTTTTAATTTTTATTTTTTTCAGATGTGCATCACATTTCGAATTCTGTATGCCACCCGAACATTAATTATAGTCCATCCCCTCACATGTGAGCCTAATTACTCCTTTTGCCCTCCCCCCTCCCCTAAAGGTAACCACCAGTCCAATCTCCAATGCTGTGTGGGGTTTTTTTTTTTGTCATTTTTATCTTCTACTTATGAGTGAGATCATATGGTATTTGACTTTCTCCCTCTGACTTGTTTCACTCAGCATAATACACTCAAGCTCCATCCATGTTGTCACAAATGGCCGGATTTCGTCATTTCTTGTGGCTGAGTAGTAGTCCATCGTGTATAAATACCACATCTTCTTTATCCATTCGTCCCTTGATGGGCACCTAGGTTGCTTCCATGTCTTGGCTATTGTGTATAATGCCGCAGTGAACATAGGGGTGCAAGTATCTTTATGCCTTTGTGTTTTCAAGTTCTTTGGATAAATACCCACCGGTGGAATCGCTGGATCATATGATAGATCTATCCTTAATTTTCTGAGGATACTCCATACTGCTTTCCATAGTGGCTGCACCAGTTTGCACTGCCACCAGCAGTGAACAAGGGTTCCCTTCTCTCCACACCCTCTCCAACATTTGTTGTTTCCTGTCTTGTTAATTATAGCCATTCTGACTAGAGTGAGGTGATACCTCATTGTAGTTTGGATTTGCATTTCCCCGATAGCTAATGATGTTGAGCATCTTTTCATATGCCTGTTGGCCATCTGCATATCTTCTTTGGAGAAATCTCTGTTCAGATCTTTTGCCTATTTTCTAATTGGATTGTTGGTTTTTTTGTTGTTGAGCTGTATGAGTTCTTTGGATGTTTTGGATATTAACCCCTTATCTGATATATGGTTTGCAAATATCTTCTCCCAATTGTTAGGTTGTATTTTCGTTTTGTTGATGGTTTCCTTTGCTGTGCAGAAGCTTTTTAGTTTGCTGTAGTCCCATTTGTTCATTTTTTCTTTTGTTTCCCTTGCCCGGTCAGACATGAGACTTGAAAATATGCTGCTCAGACCAATGTCATAGAGCGTACTGCCTATGTTTTCTTCTAGAAGTCTCATGGTTTCGGGTCTTACATTCAAGTCTTTAATCCATTTTGAGTTGATTTTTGTGCATGGTGTAAGGGAATGGTCTACTTTCATTCTTTTGCATGTGGCTGTCCAGTTTTCCCAACACCATTTATTGAAGAGACTCTTCTTTCTCCATCGTATGCTCTTGGCTCCCTTGTCAAATATTAGCTGTCCATAAATGTATGGGTTTACTTCTGGGCTCTCAATTTTGTTCTATTGATCTGTTGTCTGTTTTTGTGCCAGTATCATGCTGTTTTGGTTACTATGGCTTTGTAGTATAATTTGAAATCAGGGAGGGTGATGCCTCCAGCTTTCTTCTTTTTTCTCAGGAATCCTTTGGCTATTTGGGGTCTTTTGTTGTTCCGTATAAATTTTAGGATTCTTTGTTCTACTTCTGTGAAAAATGTTGTTGGAACTTTGATAGGGATTTCGTTGAATCTATAGATTGCTTTAGGAAGTATGGACATTTTATCGATGTTAATTCTTCCAATTCAAGAGCACGGAATATCTTTCCATTTCTTTGTGTTTTCTTCGATTTCTTTCAACAGTGTTTTATAGTTTTCGGTGTACAGATCTTTCACGTCTTTCGTTAATTCCTGGGTATTTTATTCTTTTTGTTGTGATTGTAAATGGGATTGTATTCTTAATTTCTCTTTCTGGTACTTCGTTGTTAGTGTATAGAAATGCAACTGATTTTTGTACATTGATTTTGTATCCCACAACTTGACTGTATTCCTTTATTATTTCTAAAAGTTTTTTAGTGGACTCTTTAGGGTTTTCTAGATATAAAATCATGTCATCTGCAAAGAGTGACAGTTTCACTTCGTGTTTTCCAATGTGGATCCCTTTTATTTCTTTTTCATACCTGATTGCTCTGGCTAGGACTTCCAATATTATGTTAAATAAGAGTGGTGACAGTGGGCATCCTTGTCTGGTTCCTGTTCTTAGAGGGATAGCTTTCAGTTTTTCTCCATTGAGAATGATATTTGCTGTGGGTTTGTCATATATGGCCTGTATTATGTTGAGGTATTTTCTTTCTCTACCCATTTTATTTAGAGTTTTTATCATAAATGGATGCTGTATCTTGTCAAATGCTTTCTCTGCATCTATTGAGATGATCATGTGATTTTTATTCTTCATTTTGTTAATGTGGTGTATCACGTTGATAGAATTGCACATGTTGAACCATCCCTGCATCCCCGGAATGAAACCCACTTGATCATGATGTATGATCTTTTTAATGTATTATTGTATTCAATTTGCTAGTATTTTGTTGAAGATTTTTGCATCGATGTTCATCAGTGATATTGGCCTGTAATTTTCTTTTTTTGTGTTGTCCTTGTCTGGTTTTGGTATCAGGATAATGTTTGCTTTGTAGAAGGAGTTAGGAAGCCTCCCCTCTTCAATTTTTTGGAAGAGTTTGAGAAGGATAGGTATTAAGTCTTCTTTGAATGTTTGGTAGAATTCACCGGGGAATCCATCTGGTCCTGGACTTTTATTTTTTGGGAGGTTTTTGATTGCTGTTTCGATCTCCTTACTGGTGATCAGTCTATTCAAATTTTCTACATCTTCTTGGTCCCCTTTTGGAAGGTTGTATGTTTCTAAGAATTTATCCATTTCTTCTAGATTATCCAATTTGTTGGCGTATAGCTTTTCATAGTATTCTCTTATTATCTTTTGTATTTCTGAGGTATCTGTTGTAATCTCTCCTCTTTCATTTCTGATTTTATTTATTTGAGCCTTCTCTCTCTTTTTCTTGGTGAGTCTAGCTAAGGGTTTGTCAATTTTGTTTATCTTTTCAAAGAACCAGCTCTTGGTTTCATTGATTTTTTTCTATTTTTTTTTGAGTCTCTATTTCGTTTATTTCTGCTCTGATTTTTATTATTTCCTTCCTTCTGCTGATTTTGTGCTTTGTTTGTTGTTCTTTTTCCAGTACCTTTAGGTGCGCTTTTAGATTGTCTATTTGGGATTTTTCTTCTTTGTTGAGGTAGGCCTGAATTGCTATAAACTTCCTTCGTAGAACTGCTTTTGCTGTATCCCACAGATTTTGGCATGTCGTGTTTTCATTTTCATTTGTCTCCAGGAATTTTTTGATTTCTTCTTTGATTTATTCATTGACCCAGTCATTATTCAGTAGCATTTTGTTCAATCTCCACATTTTGTGGCTTTTCTGGTTTTCTTTCTGTAGTTGATTTCCAGTTTTATACCTTTGTGATCAGAAAAGATGCATGGTATTATTTCGATCTTCTTAAATTTATTGAGACTTGTTTTGTGGCCTAATATGTGATCAATCCTGGAGAATGTTCCATGGGCATGTGAAAAGAATGTGTATTCTGTGGTTTTTGGATGGAATGTTCTGTATATATCTACTAAGTCCATCTGGTCTAATGTGTCCTTCAAGGCAAGTGTTTCCTTATTGATCTTCTGTTTGGATGATCTATCCATTGGTGTAAGTGGAGTGTTAAAGTCCCCTACTATTGTGTTACTATTTCTCCTCTTATGTCTGTTAATAATTGCTTTATATCTTTAGGTACTCCTGTGTTGGGTGCATAGATATTTACAAGTGTTATATTTTCTTGTTGGATTGTTCCCTTATCATTATGTATTGCCCATCTTTGTCTCTTATTACAGTTTTTGATTTAAAGTCTATTTTGTCTGATATTAGTATTGCTACCCCCACTTTCTTTTCTTTGCCATTTGCATGGAATATCTTTTTCCGTCCTTTCACTTTCAGTTTGTGTCTGTAGGTCTGAAGTGTGTCTCTTGTATGCAGCATATACATGGATCTTGTTTTTTTATCCAGTTGGCCACCCTATGGCATTTCATTGGAGCATTTAGTCCATTGGCATTTAAAGTAGCTATTGATAAATATGTATTTATTGCCATTTTGTCACTTTTTCTTTTTTTGAGGTGTTTTAGTAGTTCTTCTCAGTTCCTTTCATTTTCTCTTGCTCTCTTCCCTCATGGTTTGATGGCTATCTTTAGTAATATGTTTGATTTCTTTTGTCTTACTTTTTTTCCCGCTTGTTGTAGGTTTCTGGTTTGTGGTTACCATGAGGATCCTATTTAATATACTATGCATATAACAGTCTATATTGAGTAGATAGACTCTTTAGCTTGACCTTTTTCTGAAAGCTCTACTTCTTCACTCCCCTCCTCCCACATTACGTTTTTCACATCATATATTGTGTTTTGTTTAGTGTGTGTCTATCCATTACCCTCTTATCGTTGAAATAGATGATTTTAGTACATTTGTCTTTTAACCTTCATATTATCTTCAAGGTAGTTGGTCTGCTGCCTTTACTATACTTTTACCTTACAAGTAATTTTATTGCCTGTTTTTTGTTGTTGTTTTGGTTTTTTTTGATAATTTTTTTCTTTCATCTCTATTTGTGGTCATTGCTTTCCCACTTAAATAAGTCCCTTCAGCATTTCTTGCAGAACTGGTTTATTGGTGATAAACTTCTTTAATTTTTGCTTGTCTGGGAAGCTCTTTATCTCTCCTTCCATTCTGAATGACAAGCTTGATGGATAGAGTATTCTTGGTTGTGGGTTTTTTCCTTTTAGCACTTTAAATATGTCGTGCCATTCTCTTCTCGCCTGTAGGTTCTTGGCTGAGAAGTCCGCTGATAGCTTGATGGGTTTCCCTTTATATGTCACTTGTGGCCTTTCTCTTGCTGCTTTTGGGATTCTCTCTTTGTTTTTAATTTTAGACATTTTGATTATAATATGTCTTGGTGTGGGCCTCTTTGGGCTTCTCTTGTTTGGAGCTCTCTGTGCTTCCTGAACTTGGATGTCTGTTTCCTTCCTCAGGTGAGGAAAATTTTCCTCTATTATTTCAACAAATAAGTTTTCTGCCCCTTTGTCTCTCTCTTCTCCTTCTGGGACCCCTATAATCCAAATGTTATCACGCTTGATATTGTCCCAGAGTTCCCTTACACTGTTCTCATTCTAATTCTTTTTTCTCTTTTCTGTTCTTCGGTGATTTCCTCTAGGCTTTCGTCTAGCTTGCTGATCCGTTCTTCTGCTTCCTCTACTCTGCTATTGAGTCCCTCTAGTGAATTTCTCATTTCGAGTATTGTATTCTTCATTTCTGATTGTTTTTTTTTTAAATATTTTCCAGTTCTTTGCTGATGTGCTCACTGTGTTCATCCATTCTTCTCCGCATATCTATGAGCATCCTCATTATATTTTGTTTGAATTCTTTGTCCAGTAGGTCACTAGTTTCTGTTTCACTTAGTTCTTTTTCTGGAGTTTTGTACTGTTCCCTTGCTTGGAAAGTATTCCTTTGTCTCCTCATTATGCCTCTTTCTCTGTGCTTATTTCTATGTATTAGGTGAGTTGGCTATGTCTCCTGATCTTGGAGAAGTGGCCTTATGTATGAGATGCCTTATGAGGCCCAGCAGTGCGCTCCCTCTCGTCACCAGACCATAAGAACCAGGAGTGACCCCTTACTTGTGTTCTTCTGCTGTGGCAGCGTTGCGCCCACTGCAGGTACCCAGGGAGTCTGATCTTTCCTTCCCTGGCCAGCTGTTTGTAAATCTGGTTGGGGGCCTCAGCACTGTTGGCTACAAAGTCTATCAGCACACTCTTATTGCAATTGTCCTCTTAATTGGGTTGGTACCCAGTGTAGCTGATTGCTACGCTCAGGGGCTACAGTTGTGATAGGCCTGAGGCCAACAAGGCTGTTGTCAGTTCTCTTAGGAGTGCAGCTGAGTGGGGCTAGCCCTTGGCATGGGGGCACTCAATTGTTTCAGGCTTTGGAAGATGGGGCTGATCCTTTTTATGGTTATTTGTGAAGCACAAGTCTTCTGCCGCTGATAAGCCTCACCCCCCACTGGACCACATACACTGTCCACACAGTCCTGGTCCGTGCACACTTCTCAACCCCCTGGAGCATACCCCAATGCCACACTGCAGAGGCCCCCCTTCTCCCCCAATGCCCCCCACAGTTCACCTGGTCCTCACACAGGCCCTGCCCCACAGAGGCAGACACCCTTGCCTGCCTGTAGAGGATCAAGGCACTCAGTCAATGCAGGCTGAAAAGTAGCCTGAGGGCTTGCTGTTAGGTGGGGCCAGTCCCTAGGGTGGGTTGCCTGCCCTGGCTGAACTGGATTAAATCTGTGCTCTAGTGGGTGTGGCAGACCCCGGGCTAACAGGCCAAGGGATGAACCTCAATGGCCCCCACTGGTGTCCATATCAGCACACCTGGACCAGCTCAGAACAATGGCCCCCACCAATGTGTCAGTCTCCAGAGAGGACCCTCCTCTCACCAAGATGCCCCCAGAGCCCACCAGGTGAGTCTCATTTCACCAAAGGACAGTCAGCCTTCTCTCTGGTGATTTTAGGTTGCTGCAATGAGTAAGTTTGTGCGTGGGTCCTTTAAGACCTGGATCTTTTTGGCTTTTGGCCGATAGCTTTTCTGGGGTGTCCTCTCTGCAGTTAATAGCCAGCAAAGCCAGACAGTAAGACCCCCGTCTCAATTGGGCTGAGTCCGAAGGATGTTTATAGCAGTATTGACCCCGCTCCAGATCTCACTCCTCCAGGGAGGGCTCGTACCTTAGGGTGGCTCCCGCCTGGCCAGCTGAGAAGCTCCGCTCCTCCCAAAGGTGGCTTTTTTCCTCGCTGGCCGGAGTTACTGCCTCTTCTGCCTTCGTCAGGACTGTCCCTTGTCGTGGGGATTCTTTTATCCAGTTTTCAGTTTTCAATCCAGGGTGATTCTTCCCAAAGTTGTTGTAACCTGGTTGTGTTTGTGGGAGGAGGCGAGTTCAGCGTCAGCTCACGGCGCCATCTTGACCAGTGTTTCCTCCTTTACAATTGTATATAAATTTTAGAACAATACTGTCTACAGCTGGCATTTTAGTAAGAATTGAATTAAACTTTTATGTCACTTTGTAAAAAATTGACATATTTACTATGTTGTTTTTTACAGTATGTATGCATACATTTATTTAGGCTTTCTTAAATTTCTCTCAGTAGTTTCTATTTTCCTGCACACAGATCTTATACATGTTTTATTAAATGTATAACTTTGTTTTTTTTGAGTAATTGTAAATGGTGTATTTTCAAATTTTGTTTTTGCACATATATATAGAAATGTGATTAATATTTTTGTGTTGGTCTAGTGTTCTACAGTCTGTCTGATTCACTTATTAATTCTAGGAATTTTTAATGTGTTTCTTGAGATTTTCTACATAGACAATCATGTTATCTGCAATAAGGGCAGTTTTATTTCTTCCTTTCAAATGGTATGCCTTTTCTTGCTTTTTCTTACCTTATTGTGCTGGCTAGAACCTCTACTATGTTGAATAAGAGTGTTCAGAGCAGACATCCTTATATTTTCCCCCATTTTAAGGAAAATACCTTTCATTGTTAAGTATGATCTCACCTGTTAACTTTTGTGGGTGTGTGTATACTCTTTATCTATAGGAATTCTTTTCTATCCCTAGTTTTCTGAGTGTTTTATCATGATTGACTATTGGATTTTGTCGGCTGCTTTTTCTACATCAGTTGTTCCAATTCCTGTGATTTTTCTTCTTAAACTTGGTGGTTTGCATTGATTTATTTTAAATGTTGAACTAGCCTTATGTACATGCAATAAATCTCATTTGGTCATGATATATAATTTGCTTTGTAGATTATTGGATTTGGTTGTATTTTGTTGAGGATTTTTGTAACTAAGTTTATGAGATATAGTCTGTAGTTTTAATTTTTCAAAATGTTACTGTCTGGTTTTGGTATCAGTATAATGCTGGTAATATAAAATGAAAGTGTTCCTTCCTCTTCTGTTTTCTGAAGTGTTAGTTCTTTAAGCATCTGTTTTCTGTCTTCTGAGAATATTTTTATTTCCCTTCATTCCTGAAGGATAGATTCACTGCATATCGTAGTTGCAGTTCAACACCTGTTTTGCTCTTTTTTTCCTCACCTCCAAGGTTTCAAATAAGAAATTCACTGTAATTCAAATTAGTGTTTCTCTGTAGGAAATTTGCCATTTCTGTCTGCCTGCTTTTAAGGTTTTCTTCTTTGAATTATGATGTGTCTTGGCTGGGATTTCTTTGTCTTGATTCTACTTGTGGTTCACTCAAATTATTCAATCTGTAGGTTTGTGCCTTTTGCCACATTTGGAGAGTTTTCAGCTGTTTTTTCTTCAAATGCTCTTTCATCCCCTCTCTCTATTTACTCTTCTAGGACTCTAAATATATGAATCTTCTATTCTTGCCTAACGGGTCCCTGAGGCTATGTTCTTTTTTTTTGTTACCAGTCTATTTCTTTTTTCTTAGTCAAATTGGGTGGATTCTGTTGATCTTTCCTTAAGAGGACTGATTGATCCTATTTTCTGTCATGTCTACTATTGAGCCCATCTACCAAGGTTTTTTTTTTCAGTTGTAATTTTTAATTCTATAATTTCTATTTGATTTTTTTAACTTCATATTTTTGCTGTGATTTTCTATTTTTCCATTTCTTTTAAGAGAATTTATAATTGTTGAAGCATTATTTTTGATGTCTGCTTTAAATATTTGTCAAATGATTCCAACATCTGATTCATTAGTGTTGGTGTCATTTGATTATCTTTTCTCTTTCAAGTTGTGTTCTTGGTTCTTAGTATAATGGATGATTCTCAAATGTATCCTGTGTATTTTTTCTTTTTATGTTAGGAGATTGTGAGTCCTATTTAAATCTTTTATTTTTGCAGCAAACATCTTTAGGCTTAGTGTACGGGTCCTGCATTACTTGTATGGGCTGTGGTTCTAAAGATAGTTTAATTTTCACAGTCTTTCTGGTCTGCCTATTTTATCTACTGCTGCTGGTGCTCTTACTGGTTTCTTCACTACTGCTTGAGAGGGCAAAAGGTGTTTCGCCAGGCAAGGGCATCAGGGTCTCTTGGTGAGGAGAGAAGTCTTGGTCTGTGGAAGCTAAGAGGCTTCCTGGACCAGGTACTGTGCTGGCTGGGTCTTTCCTGCCATTTCTGCTCACCTGCCTCTGTCTCTTGGTGGGGGAGGGGAGCACTTCCCTGGGCTGCCTATTGGGTGAGATCCTCCAGGTTAGTCCCCTTTGCTGGTGATTTCGGGCTTGCTGGCAGTTGTCAAAGGGACTTTTTTAAAATTTGGATTGAGGAATGAGCCTGTCAGGACTTCTTTCTGTTGCTACATCAGGGTTTGGGAAATGCTGAGTCTGGGTCACCTCCTTCTGTTGAGTGGAGGAACATACGATGACGTGTTACAGTGGTGTTCCTCCGGTCCTGGGGTCACAGCCAGTGACTCTTTTTCTAAACACTTTTCAGAGTTCACTCTTATTTGTCTTGTGTTATTTCAGAGGAAGAGTTTTGCAGGGAGGAGCAGGGAGACGTGAATGTCCACCATATTGTCTAGACCACTAGTTTGCTTTTTGTTTTCATTTATCTTATCTATTCTTCTGTCCTCTTTTCCTGCCTTCTTTTTGAATGTATATTTTTCTTAGTCCATTTTATCAGTGCTATTGTCTTCTTAACTTTACTTCTTTTTAAAATTATCATGTAGCTGTCTCTTTAAATGTTATAATGTACTTTAATTTATCGTCTACTTTTGAGTAATAACAGACCATTTAACATTTACAGTATACAAGAAAGTATGTAAATTATTCCTCTCCTATTCACTATTTTTATCATAATTTCCATTTCTTTGTTCCTTGTTCGTCTCAAAATATACTATTATACTTGCTTTAAACTTCCTTTTTAAAGAAATTTATAAATGAAAAGTATTATATGTTTGTCTTCTTATTTACCATTTCTGATACTCTTCATTACTTTGTATATATTCAAATTTTCATCTGGTATCATTTTCATATTGCCTAAGAGAAATCCATTTAATATTTCTTGTAATACAGTCTTTCTGGTGATGAATTCTCACAGGTTTTGTTTGTTTGTGAGGGGGAATTATTTTGTGAAGGCTATTTTAGCTGGGTAGAGAATTGTATGTTGGTAGGTAGTTTTCTTCTAATACCATAAAGCTGTCCTCCCATTGTCTTGGCTGGGATAGTTTGTAATGAGAAGTCTGAGGTATTTTTTTATATTTGTTCCTCTATATGTGTTGTGATTTTTTCTTAGGCTCCTTTAAACATTTTTTTTGTTCATAACGTTTTCAGGAATTTGATTGTCATGTGCCTTAGTGTGGTTTTTCTTTGCATTTATCAGGTTTAGTGTTCTTTGAAGTTCTTGGGTCATAGTTTTTATCAGTTTGCCTATTGTTTTAAAAATATTTTTCTGTTTCTCTTTTCTCTCCTTCTAGGACTTAAGTTAGTATATTTTAGACTACTAGGTATTGTGCCATGGACCTTTTGCCTTCATTTTGTGTTTTATTTTTTAAAGTTTTTTTGTATTTTAAAATTTGGAGCGCTTACCAGTTCACCAGGCTTTTCTTTGATGTTAATTGCATTCAGTGATTCTTTCTAATCTCCAGAAGTTCCATTTGGTTCCCTTTTTGTATATTTGTATCTTACCTGTCATTTTTTTTCTCTTTAGTCCTTGAATATATGTAGCATATTTATAATAGTGATTTAAGCATTTTTTCAACTGACCCCAGCATTTGTCAGTTTTTGTAATTTTTCTTTTCACTGAATTTTGTACTAGTTATGAGTCAATCACCTTTTTATTCTTTATACCATCTGTTTAGTAATGCTAAATTTTTAGAAATTTTCTTTAACTTTTTATGTTAGATTTATAAATAATTGTGAAGATCAGAGAGTTCCCATATGCTCCATATCCACTTCCCATATTATTAATATCTTATATTAATACAGTATGTTTGTTACAATTACTGAACCAATATTGACACATTACTGTTACCTAATGTCCATACCTTAATATTTAGACTTCCTTAAGTTTTTACCTAATGTCCTTTTTCTGTTCCAGGATCTCATGCCTATTTAGCAGTTAGTCCCAATTGTCCCTTTACCCTCATCCCTGACAACCACTAAGTCTACTTTGTAGCTCTATGGATTTGCCTATTCTGGACTTTTTATATAAATGGATGGTATCATCTAGTAAGTGGCCTATTGTGTCTGGTTTCTTTCACTTAGCGTGGTGTTTTCAGGGATCATCCTTGTTTTAGCATTTAAGAATACTTCATCCTTTTTTATGGCTGAACAATATTCCATCGTACGGGGACCACATTTTGTTTATCTGTTTTCCAGTTTATGGACATATGGGTTGTTTATAGTTTTTTACTATTGTGAATAATGCTGCTATGAATATACATCTCAAAAGTTTTTGAATGAACGTTTGTTTGTAACTAGGAGTTGAATTGGTAGGTCTTAAGGTAATTCTATGTTTTAAATTTTTGAGAAACTGCTAAACCCTTTTACATAGCAGCAGTACCATTTTACATTCCCACCAGCAATGTGTAAGCATTCCAATTGCTCCAGTCCTTGCTAACAGTTGATATTCTGCATTTTTAAAATTTTAGCTGTTCTGATGAGTGTGAGTAGTATCTTATTGTGTTTTTGATTTGCGTTTCCCAGTGACTAATGATGCTGAACATCTTTCATGAGCTTTTTGGCTACTAGTATACCTTCTTTGGAGAAATGTCTATTCAGATTATTTTCCTATTTTTTAATTGTTTTTTTTTGTTAAGTTCTAAGAGTTCTGTAGATATTGTGGATTATATATCTTTATCGGATACATGATTTACAGATATTTTTCTCATTCTGTGGGTTGTCTTTTTACTCCTGATAATGCTTTTGTGCAAAAATGTTTTTAATTTCAGTGAGCTTTAATTTATCCTTTGATCGACTGTGTGTTTGGTTTCATATGTAAGAAATCATTCCCTGATGCAAGATCATGGTTTTCACCTGGGTTTCCTCTTAATAGTTTTATATTTTTAGCTTTCCTCACACCTAGGCCTTTTGTCTATTTTGAGTTAGTTTTTGTATATAATCTGAAGTAAAGGTCCAACTTCATTCCTTTGCGTGTGAATAACCAGTTGTCCCAGCACCGTTTGCTAAAGAAACTGTACTTTTTACAACTTTTTGAACGATTTGGCCCCTCTGTTGAGAATTAATTGATCATAGATTTCTGGACTCTCAGTTCTATTCTATTGGTTTATAGATCTGTCCTTCTGCCAGTGCCACACCATTTTGATTCCTGTAGCTGTGTAATGAGTTTTGGGATCAGCATGTGTGAATCCTGCAATTTGATCTTCTTTGTCATTATAGTTTTGGCTTTCGGGCCCCTTGAAGTTCCATATAAATTTGAGGATCACCTTTTCCATTTCTGAAAAAAGCTATTGGGATTTTGCTAGGGATTACATTCAACCTGTAGATTGCCTTGGGGAATATTGTCATCAGAATAATACTAAATCTTCCAATCCAGGAACATGAGATATCATTTCATTTATTTAGGTCTTCTTTAATTCTTCCTGTAATATTTTGTAGTTTTCAGTTGTATAAGTCTTGCACCTCCTTGGGCAAATTAATTCCTAGGTATTTCTTCTTTTTTGATGCTATTGTAAATGGGGTTATTTTATTAATTTCCTTTTTAGATTTTCATTGCTGGTGTTTCTATTTTTTGTGTTTGTGTTAATCTTGTATACATACACTTGCTGAATTATTTTTTAGATTTAATCTTTTTTGTGTATTCTTTGGGATTCTCTACATGTAACTTCACCCCAACTGCTATCCATCACCTTAGGCAGCATCAGTCTGTAAATAGTTTTCACAGATGCCCCCAAGGAAGCAGCTTTGGCACTGGGTTGGTTTCAGATTAGCTAAAATACAAAGATAAGCCTTTTGAGCTGTGCCATCAGACAAGTCAGACAAATAAATTATAACTCTCTGTGAATGAGATCTGTTGTGATTCTTCTAGTATTAGAAATGTGGGCTTTTATTTTGACATTTTTTTCCTGAGCTGGAAAGCAGGGACTGTGATGAGGGCAAGTTAAAATGCTCCCAAAGTTTCACTATTCTTACCAAAAATCAGCTGTTTTCCTTGAATTAGCACTCCCTGACTTGCCGCAAGGCTTTCGTTAAATTCCAGATTTCATAAAGTTGATTCTGATGGGTTTTGCCTATATTTTTGTTGCTTTTATGGAATTGCATAATACTGAGTTCCATACTCCACCATTTTTGCTGATACCACTATAATCTATTTTGACTTAATTTTTGTGAAATATGTAGGTCTGTGTCTCGGTTCATTTTTCTTGGATATGGATGTCCAGTTCACACATCATTTGTTGAAAAGACTATCCTTTCTCTGCTGAATTCTGATAAGAATTACCTCTCAAAAGGCACAGAGAAAGAATGTAACTCCCACTAAGAAGGACTTTTGTTCCCTAAGTCAAGACCTTTTATTATATCTTTGAAATTAAAGAAGAGGTTTGAGGATTGGTAAAAAAGATAGATGGGCTTTGAAATGCTTCTAGAGCTGTATTTCTGTTCTTGTAAAGATTCAATTTGTAAGATAAGGACAGTTATTTTTAATTCCTCAAGGAATTGAGTTGCAACCTGAGTGACATCAAGGGGCTGACTCAGCTATCCAACTACATTATCTTCAGTTTGCTTCTTTATATCAGGGAGAAGATCCTCAACCAAGATGGAAATCAAAAGATTTGTATGTTCTAGATTTAGAGCTGTTTGTCTTTGCAATGCTTTCCTTTCCCTCTAGGTACATAGTTTCATTTAACTTAGGAGTCAAGGCCTAAAAAAAAGTTCCTATAGGGCTCTGAATATCATCTTCCAATTTGGCCAACTTCTGACCATAGAGCTACTTAAAAAAAAAATAATCATTTCAAATATCTTATCAGGTTTCAGCTGGGACAAGCGGTAAATATTCTTGACAGTATTGAACAACCCCTTAGACATAAGAGGCATCCCCAAAGAGGGTGCAAAAGATACTCTCTTCCTAAGATCCGGAGACACTCCCAAAGATAGCCAAAAGAAACAAAGAATTAGACAATTCCTCTGAGAGCTGACAACAGTCGTTAGGACCCTAGCCATAAATGGAGTGCAACCCACTTTTCTTTTTGGCTATATCTAGCTGCAAATGGAATGCAACCCACATTTCCGTCCAGCCATATTTTTGGGCCCCTAGCCTGATGACTGAACTGCCTGCATATGCAAGAACCAACAACCTGTGTGCCTCGTTCAAAAAGCCAAACCACATTCTCAGGACACAAGACAAGACAAACAAGAAGGCAGTAGCTATGCCTGGGAGAGGAAGGATCGACAGCCAGTGGGTACCCCAAACCCAAATTCACAAGGTTCCGAATTTGGAAAGGAAAGGACAACGTGAAATCTTACTTTCCTCTCTTTTTTTTTTTTTTTAAAGATTTTATTTTTTCCTTTTTCTCCCCAAAGCCCCCCGGTACATAGTTGTATATTCTTCGTTGTGGGTCCTTCTAGTTGTGACATGTGGGACGCCACCTCAGCATGGCTTGATGAGCAGTGCCATGTCCGCGCCCAGGATTCGAACCAACGAAACACTGGGCCGTCGGCAGCGGAGCGCGCGAACTTAACCACTCGGCCACGGGGCCAGCCCCCTTACTTTCCTCTCTTGACTGAACACTACAGAGATCCAGGATAGCTGACTCTGGTAAGAATTCTCACCCTTTGCTGGCTGCTTCTAATTTTACCAGGATCCTATCTGCAGGCTCTGGGGCAAATGAGGTTTAAGGTAGAGAGTGTAGCCCTGATATCTACCAGAATTTGTCAAAGTTTCCATTAATTTTAATTTTAGTTTCTCTTTGGCTGTTTAAGGGAATAACTGGTAGCAGTTTACTGGACAATCCCTCAGAGTCCTGTCGACTCTGGGAGGGGCCCATATGGAGGCCCTCCTTCCAGGGTAGATGTAGGGTCACTCAATTTGGTGGGAAAGGATTTGACAAAACCTTTGAGGACAATCTTTTTTTCAGTATCACAGTTGATTGCAAATGAGACACTTATTTCTAGGCCAATGTTCTTGTGATGGACCCTTAGGAGGGTGCAATGGGAGAGGCCCAGGTGTTGTTTTAGGTTTCTGGCCTTGGAGCTTTTGCAGCTGGAAGATCACTAACTTAGTGGACTTTTGTTTATAGTCTTGCAGTCTTTTTAGAGTGGAAAGGCAATTCAGATAGAGGATTAGAAGACTGAGTACTCAGGTAAAGGAGGATAGAGAGTAGTATTAGGAGTCAGGTCAGTCTTGCAGTCTTTTGTCTTTAACTTTTCATTAGCCTTTTGCAATGAATCTTTCAAGGAAGCTATTTTAGAATATTGAAGCCTTTTGAAGGCTTCTGCATACCAGTTAAAATAGGTATCACATCCTGTTTGATTTGGGAGCCCTTGCTTTCAGGTGCACTTCTTACATAAATGATGTTGTCTAACTAGCATGTTCCTTGTAATGCCCATTGTAATTCTAGGTTGTCTTAGTAAGACTTTGCCATTTTTCTGGATACGTACAGCTTCTGGGACCACAGTTCTTAGACATAAAGTAAGGAGGTATGCTGGAGGATGGAGTGCTCAGTTCTTTGAAATTTGAGGATCCCATTTCTTTAGCCAAGCCTTTGGTCTCTCAGAGCCACATGAATACCTAAAAGGGATGTGTCACTGGGTTGGGGATTTTGTGGTGTTTCCCAGTATACCTCATTGCACAGAATTGAATTTGACAGGTAATCTAGTGTTGATCTAACCTGTCCCATGACCAACTTATCATGGCATGAGTCTTAGAGTTAGGTGGCAACTTCTCTAACAGCTTTTAAGTGCTCCACCCATGCCCGCAAATTTTGTGGCTTGGCTTCCAAGATTGCCATTAACAGATTTATTATTCCTTTACCCCATGTGCACATTAGCAGAAACCAACAGCAGCCGAGGAAACAGAACTGTGGACACCAGCAGTAACCAAAGAAAAGTTTCCACAGACTGGCCAGTAGAAGGCATTAGATGGGCGCCAACAAAAACCAGCAGTTCCCAATGTGCAACTACAGAATGAACCAGCAGAACCCAACAAATCCACACCGGACTGACCAATGCTGGGACTTGGTTTCCACGTGGAACCATCTGCCAGCTCAAGGTGACCCACCAAGCTCTGGACTGGGACTGCACACTAACCAAGGGCTAAAGACTGGTGTTCTGTCAGAGTCTCCTGTCAGTCTAGACTGACTGTTAACCCTGGCCTGGAAAGCCGATTAGATCAGTAGGTTAACACAAAGAGAACAGAGCTCAAATCTGAAAGGAACTTAACCCAAGGCCCTTGGAAATGGTGAGAGAACTCAAGGGGTTCAGGTTGGTGCTAAAACCTATGTTTCTCGTTGTCCCTGAAGCCATCAGAAGTCTTCTTCAGATCCCATCACTGCCATCAAAACGGTTAAAAAACAAAATTCAACTAAGTAAATTTTAAAGATCTTATGACTTTATTCAATGAGTCATGAATCGGGCAGCATGCAATCTAGCAGATAGAAAGGAGCTGTACAAAATGAAAGACTTTTATAGGCAGAAGGGAGCAGGAAAAAGGAAGTTACACTAGGCAAAAAGGGGATAGGTTACTACAAAGTCATTTTCCTTCAGGGGGTGGCAGTGGTTTATCAGGCAGATGACCTAACTTGTGCTGATCAGGTAATTCGTGATTGACTGGTTGAAAATTTTATTTCTGGGAGAACCTTAACTGTAGTTAAGTCTCAGTTTGGTGACATGGGCTTAGCATGAGCAACTTCATTTTTGGCCTGTTGTCTTGTTTCTAACACTATATAGACAATCCTGTCATCTGCAAACAAAGACAGTTTTATTTCCTCCCATTCTTTTTGCACTTGCTAGCACTTCCAGTATGATGTTGAATGAGTGATGAGAGAGGACATTCTTTCCTTGTTCTCAGTTTCAGGGGGAGCCCCTCCAGTTTCTCACCATTAGGATGTTAGCTGCAAGATTTTGTACATATTCTTTATCAAATTGAGGAAGTTCCCTTCCTCGTGAATAGGTGCTGGATTTTGTCAAATGCTTTTTCTGCATCAATTGATATGAATATGTATTTCCTTTTTTTAGCCTATTGATGTGGGGAATTACTTTGATTGATTTTCCTTGTATGTGCGGAACAAATTCCACTTGATCACAGGATATAATTATTTTTATACATGGTCGGATTCGATTTATAAAGGGATTGGATATTTGAGGATTTTTGCATCCATGTTTATGAGAGATTGATTTGTGTGTTGTTTTTCTTTCTTGTGATATCTTTATCAGGTTTTGTTATTAGGGTATTTCTGGCCTCATAGAATGTGTTAGGAAATGTTTCTTCTGCTTCTGTTTTCTGAAAGAGATTCTGTAGAATTGATATTTCTTCATACGTGTTTGATAGAATTCACCAGAGAAACCGTGCCCCATGTGCTTTCTTTTTTAAAGGTTATTAATTGTTAATTTAATTTCCTTTATAGGAGCTATTCAGATTGTCTCTTTCTCCTAATAGAAGATAAGGATTGTTTAGCCCTACTACTAAGCAGTGTAGTAGTGAGTCTTTTTTGAACACCCTGGGTGTGCAACAAGGGCTGTGGTTGGGCAGAGCTTAAATGTCTCTATGCCCTGTGTGACCAGTGAGAATTATTCTGCTTCAGTCCCCATGTTCTTCTTTGCCTGGCCTTGTGAAGTTACAGTCTACTTGTGTGTGGTTTACACTAGCAGAAGCTCAGGGGAAACCGTATGCAGATTTGGGGACCTGTATTCTTTATAGCTCCCACTTCTCTGGAGCTCTGCCCCACAACCCTGTTGGCTCACTCTTTGTGTACGTGATTCTTGGTCCTTTCTGCTGAACAAGATCTCTGTTCTCGTGTTCTGCTTGAGGTCCTCTTACCAAATTGTGCTCTAGAATATGGCTCTAGGCAGAAAGCCAGAGTGCTTGGTGCTTATCTTGCTTCTTTTTCCTTTTCTCTGTCCAATGTCTGAAATCAGTTTCATGTATTTTATCTAGTTGTATAGTTGCTTGCCACAGTATGGTAAGTTTAGAATCTGTAACTTCATCATAACCAGAAGTGGAAATCCCTTTTTTAGACATTTTTATATGTGTCTTATGTAGATGTGAGTAGTTCTGTAGAGAAAGCCCAGTTTTTCAGACTTGTTTATCCCTAATACACTGTAGGGAATACTTTTTACTTCGTGATGTGTAAATACACACTTGAAGCTTTTATTCATTCAGTACATTTTATTGAATACCTACTTTCTGCCTGGTAGTATTCTCGGGCCAAAGAATGTAGCTGAGAACAAAACAAACATAAGCTTCTTCCTTCGTTTACTTTGATTCCTGTGAGAGTGGAGGCAGTAGACAGTAAGTAGATAATTAAACTATATGGTGGGTTAGATGGTGATAATGTTGCCAAGAACAAAAAGCACATATAGGGAATTGCTTGGGTGGAGATTTAGTTTTAAATAGGGGGCTCAGGGAAGACCTCACTGAGAAAACAACACTTGAAAAATGCTTTGAAAGGAGAGAATGAACCATCTGGTAACTATGGGAAAGGCTTCCAGGCAGAATTCACATATAATTCAAAGATAAACTGTTATGAAATATATCCATCATGCGCTCCAGGATTTTACTCTGCAGAATGCTATTCTATTCTATTTCATACTAATGAGAATACTTATATTAGCTTGGGAGGATTGTAAGAATATCTCTAGAACATTGTTTTCTAAAACTGTTTTAACGTCAGCCCAAGACAAAAAGTACATTTAACTTCAGTTCCAGTACAAATATACACAAACATTCATGCTAAATATTTATTTCAGGTACTTGATTTATATCAGCATACAAGATACACAATTCTTTGTTCTCTTGGAGCTTTTATTCCACTGGGGAAATATATACTTTTATATTCATTCTCTCTCTCTCTCTCTCTCTCACACACAGACATGTAGTGTACAAGAAGGTGATGTGTGCTAGGGAGAAAAATAAATTAGCCAAGAAGGATAGGAATTTGCCAGAGGAAGGATACAGTTTTTATATGAAAGCCTCACTAAGATGGCTTTTGTGTAAGAAGAGAGAGTGAGTGACTCATGTTAATATCTATTGTAGAACATTACAGGCAGTAAAGAAAAAGAAAAAAATTCAAATATTACATCTATAGGTGAATATATTTATGTATGGGTGATTTTTATATATATTGAATGTGTATATGTGTTTCCTAAAGAATTGTGAAATATTACCTTGACAACCTGTTATAAACTCTGGGTTTTTTCCATTTTGTTCTAGCCTATTTCAATAAATAAAATTTTAGACTATATTAGGGTTCTTTAGAGAGATGGAACCAATAGGAGATATAGAGAGAGCAAGTGAGAGGGAGGGGGAGAGACCGATCATAAGGAATTGGCTCACACGGTTATGGAGACCGACAAGTCCCAAGATCTCCAGGGTGGGTCAGCAAGCTTGAGACCCAGGAAGAGCCAATGTTTCAGTTCGAAGGCAGGCAGGCAGGAGGAATTTTCTCTTACTGAGGATGGTTAGCCTCTTGCTCCTATTCTGGGCTTCAGCTGATTGGATGGGAGCCACCCACATTAGGGAGGGCAATCTGCTTTACCCAGGCTTTCAATGCATATGTTAATCTCATTCAAAGACACCCTTACAGAAACACCCAGAATATTGTTTGATTAAGTGTCTGGGAACCCTGTGGCCCAGTCAAGTTGACACACAAAACTAACCATCACAGAGCCAGCCCTGATAGCCTACTGGTTAACGTTTGGCGTGCTCTGCTTCGGTGGCCTGGGTTCGGTTCCTGGGCGCAGAACCACACCACTTGTCTGTCAGTAGCCATGCTGTGTTGGCACCTCACATAGAAGAACTAGACTGACTTACAACTAGAATATACAACCGTCTACTGGGGCTTTAGGGAGGAAAAAAGAGAGGAAGATTGGCAACTGATATTAGTTTAGGGTGAATCTTTCCCAGCAAAAAACAAAAGTAAATCCTTTGTATTTGCTTAAAAAAAAAAATCACAAAGCCCTAACTCACTAGGTTGATTTCACAACTCACTAATAGATCATATCATGTACTTTTCAAATCCATTTTATAGTTTATAAACCTATTAATGAGATGATAACATTGTGGCATTTAAATATAGTTTGCCGTTTATACTCTCAGTTCATGGTAAGGATTGGTTTAAGAGACGCTCTCAAGAGTCCTTTTGCCCATGCTCCAGCTAAGTACCTTTTCTGTCCTAAACTTAGCCTTCCCTTCCGGAGTGTTTCTCTCTGTCTTTATTTACATCCTGATTACTTTCTCTTGGGCTTGTTAGGGAAAAGAAGTGCTGTCACCTTTGAAAGACATTATCTCTTGGGTATCATAGTGATCACCACCCCCTGCTAAAAGCCTTCTTCCCTGCCACAGAAAGATGGCACATTACTACTGACTTCAAAGAAATTTTTTAATATTGTAAAGGAATACTTTCAACAATTGTATGCCAAAAAATTACATAAATTAGATGACATGGAGAAATTACTAGAGAAACACACCAACTACTCAAACAGATTCAAGAAGAAATAGACAACCTGAATAGAATTATAACTAGGAAAGATATTGAATTTCAGGTCATCAAAAACACTATCCACAAAGAAATGCCCAGGACGGGATGGCTTTACCACTGAATTCTACCAGAAATTTAAAGAGGAATAAATACCACTGCATCACAAACACTTCTGAAAATTTTTTTAAAAATGAGAAAGAGAGAGGAGGGAACACTTCTCAACTTATTTTGTGAGGCCAGTGTTACCCTGATGTCAAAACAAAAGATACCTCAAAAAAACTACAGACCAATATCTCTTATTAACATAGATGCAAAAATCCTCAGAAATGCTAGCAAACCAAATCAAGCCACATACTAAAAAAAAAAAAAAAATTGCACACCCTGATGAACTGGGATTTATCCCTGGAGTATAAGTTTGTTTTAACATCTGAAAATCAACTACTGTAATATATCATACCAGTAGAATAAAACACAAATCACACAATCATCTCAATGGATGAGGGAAGAAAATTTGATGAAATAAAACACCCTTTCATGTTAAAAACAGTCAATAAACTAGAAATAGAAAGGAACTTCCCCAATCTGATAAAGGCATCTGTGAAAAACCCAGTTAAATCATACTTAATGGTGAAAGACACAGTGCTTTTCTCTAAGATCAGGAACAAGATAAGAATGTCCAGTGTCTCCATTTGTATTCTACATTGTTCTGGAGGTTCTGGCCAGGGCAAATAGGCAAGAGAAAGAGATAAAAAGCATCTAGGTATAAAAGGAAGAGGGAAAACAATCTCTACTCACAGATGACATGACCTTATATAGAGAAAATCCTAAATAATCTACTAAGAAACAATTAGAACTAATAAACCCGTTCAGCAAGTTTGCAGGATACATCAGTATATGAAAACTCAATTGTATTTTTTATGCATTTTCAATGAACAACCCCAAAATGAAATTTAAAAAGCTATTCCATTTACAATAGCATCAAAAGGGTAAAATGCTTAGGAGTAAACTTGAGAGAACTGCAAAATTTATACTCTGAAAAGTACAAAACATTGTTGAAAGAAAGTTAAAAATGACCTTTAAGTACCTGGAAAAACATCTCATGTTCATGGGTCAGAAGGACATTAATGAAGGTTATAGCTGAGAGAAAGAAAATAGAAAGAGAAGACAAAATTAATGCAACAAAAGTTGGTACTTTGAAAAGATCAACAAAATTGGCAGACCATTTGCTAGATTGACTAAGAAAAGAGAGAACTCAAATTACTAATATCAGCAATGAAAAGGGGGATAGTACTACTGGTTTTACAGAAATAAAAGTATTATAAGAGAATGTTATGAGCACTTATATGCCAACAATCTAGATAACCTATGTAAGATGGACATCTTGATAGGAAGATTGACACAATGTACTATAACTGGCTCAATAAGAAACAGAAAATCTGAATAGATCTGTAACTACTAAGGAGGTTGAATCAGTAATCAAAAACCTCCCAACAAAGAAAGACTCCAAGATCAGATGGCTTCACTGGCAAATTCTACCAAACATTTAAAGAATTAACAACAATTATTCTTGAAAAATAGAAGAGGAAGGAGTATTTCCTAAGTCATTATGTGAGGCCAGCATTGCTCTATTCCAAAACCAGACCATGACACGATGAGAAAAGAAAACTACAGAGCAATATTGCTTGTCAATATTGATTCAAAAATACCAGCAAAACAAATTGAGCAGAATAGTAAGAAGATCATATACAATGAGCAAGTGGATTTATTCCTGGAATGCAAGGATAGTTCAACATACAAAAATCAACCAGCACACTAATAAATAAAGGAAAAACCACATGATTATCTCAATTGATGCAGAACAAGCATTTGATGTAATTCAAAACCATTTCTTGATAAAAACAGTAAACTAGGAAACTTCCTCAACATGATGAGGGCCATATATGAAATGCCCACTCATAACATGATACTCAGTGGGGAAATTGAATGTTTTTCCTCTAACATCAGGAAAAAGACAAGCATGCCCACTATCTCCTCTCCTAGTCAACATAGTATTTGAAGTTCCAGCCAGAACAGTTAGGCAAGGAAAAGAAATAAAAGGCATACAAATTGGGAAGGAAGAAATAAAATCATCTGAGTTCACAGATTATATGATCTTATATTTAGAAAACCTGAAAGATTCTATAACAAAATTATTAGAACTAATAAATGATTTCAGGAAAGTAGCAGAATACAAAATCAACATGCAAAAATCATTTGCGTTTCTATACACTAATGAATCACAACCCAGAAAGGAAATTAGGAAAACAATTCCATTTATGAAAGCATCAAAAAGAATAAAATATTTAGGAATTAACCAAGGAAGCAAAAGACTTGTACATTGAAAACTACAAAAGGTTGCTGAAAGAAATTAAGACACAAACAAATGGAAACACATCCTATGTTCATGGATTGGAAGACTTAACATTTTTAAGATGTCAATACTACTAACATGTTATAGAGATTCAATGTAATCCCTATCAAAATCCCAACAGCATTTTTTGCAGAAACAGAAAAATACATCTAGAGTTCATATGGAATCTCAAGGTACCCTGAATAGCCAAAATAATCTTTAAAGAAAAATAATTTGGAGAACTCACACTTCCTGATTTTAGAATGTGCTACAAAGATGCAGAATCAAAACTGTATGTATTGTGAATAATGCTGCACATATAGGAGTGCATATCTTTTTGAAATAGTGTTTTCCTGTTCTTTGGATAAATACCTGGAAGTGGAATAGTGCCCATCAGTGGATGAGTGGATAAAGAAAGTGTGGTGTGTGTGTACATATACATATACAATGGAATACTGCTCAGCCATAGAAAAGATGAAATCTTGCCATTTGTAACAATGTGGATGAACCTTGTGGGTATTATACTAAGCAAAATAAGTCAGACAGAGAAAGCCAAATACCATATGATTTCACTCATAGGTGGAAGATAAAACAACAAACACATAGATACAGAGAATAGATTGGTGGTTACCAGAGAGGAAGGGAGTAGAGAAAGAATGAAAGCGGCAAAGAGGCACGTTTGTAAGGTGACAGGTGGCAATTAGACTTTTGGTGGTGAACATGATGTGGTCCATACAGAAATCGAAATATAATGATGTACACCTGAAATTTATGTAATGTTATAAGCCAATGTTACCTCAATAAAAAATAAATAAAAACAGTGTAGAACTGGCATAAGGGCAGACATACAGACCAATAGAATAGAATAGAGACCCCAGAAATAAACCCTTGCATATATGGGCAGTTGATTTTCGATGAGTGCCGAGACAATTCAGTGAGGAATGGACAACCTTTTCAATGAATATGCTGAGAAAACTGAGTATTTACATGCAAAAGAATGAAGTTGGATCCTTACATTACACTGTCTAAAAAAAAGTCACTTAAAGGTGAGTAAAGACCTAAAAATAAGAGAGAAACTATAAAACTTAGAAGAAAATAAAGAAAAAATCTTAACAACATTGGATTGGTGATGATTTCTTGTTTATGATGCCAAAAGCACAGGCAACAAATGAAAAAATACATAAATTGGACTTTTATCAAAATTAGAAACTTTTGTACTTCAAAGGATAGTATCAGAAGAGGGGAAAGAGAACCCATAGAATGGGAGAAAATTTTGCAAATCATATATCTAATAAGGTTTTAATATCTGGAATATATAAAGAATACCTACAACTGGGTAACAAAATCCAAAAATGGGCAAAGGACTTGAATCATTATTTCTCCAAAGAAGATATACACAATGAGCACATGAAAGGATGCCCAACACCACTCATTATTAGAGAAGTACAAATCAAAACCAAATTAAGATCCCTCTTCACACCCATTAAAATGGCTGTTTTAGGAGCGGAGGCAGAGCTTCTCTGGGTGGGCGTGGGTTGGAATTGTAACCTCTTCCCTAGCCTAACTGTAACCAGCATCATGTGGTTACTAACCACTCTTCATTCACCTATTGATGCCTCCCAGAAAGAAACGTCATCAAGGTCCCCAGAAAGCCCAGCTTCTCCACCAGAAATCACTGGAGGGCCCCAAATATTGCTATGGATCTCCACAGCTCCCCTTCACCCACATAGATAGATGCCCATTGACCACAACACCATCCCTTCCTGGGTATTGCCTCAGTTTGATAGAACAGCAGAAAACTGGTTCCCAGTCTACCAGAAACATCATTACCAATGCCAGGCAAGACATTGGAGTTGAAAATCTACCACCTCCAAGTTCCTACATCAGACACTTGAGAGAGTCCATATTCTTCCAGTTCACCCGCACTTGGGATCCTTTTAGTCAGGGAGTGCCCCAATCGATCAGGAAAGGACATTTCTGGAAGCCCCTTAGTTCCAGTGCTCAGTTCCCAAAGCTGTGGGGAACTGTCAGCACATTCACTTCAGAGTTTACACTGTGTGTTCATTCCACCTGATATCCAGACCCCAGAGTCATCTGTGAAGGAAGAGCCCATTTCCCCAAGTCAGAAGGCAACAACCTTCCACACTGCTCCCTTCACACCGTGCTCCCGAGAGTCTAGAGCCCGGGCCTGTTCTGTCCGAGGAGAAGAATGGGATAAAGGTTACATGGAGGAGACGACCACACCTTTATACTTACTCGGAAGAAGAGGGAGCTAAGAAAAAGCCAGTTCCTGAAAAACTGACTGGATTTCTCAGATGTCAGTAGTCTCAAGAAATTGATTGCTGGTTTTCATAGAGTTGCTAGAGTCACTTTTCTGGCTCACAAGAGAGCACATCAATAGAACAAAATGGAAATAGTACCGGTAACATCAATAGAAAAAAGACATTTCACCCAGAATCTTGGAGTCATAAGGGAATTCAGGTCCCAAATTTGCTTTTTAAAATATCTTGTCATAAACTACTTTTAGTGTCATAAGCAGTTCACTTCATATTTTTCTTGTATTAACTGTTTAAAATTTTTAAATTTCTTTCAGTAACTGCTTAAAATGTATGTAAATAAATGGTTGCAGAAAATTTGGAGGGGAATCCCGCTTTTGACTCCAGAATGCAGACGTATGCCCCAGCCACAAAATGTCTTTCTTAATTGTTTCCTTTAACTACTAATTAACTTTAATCACCTCATTCAAACTAATTCATTCTGCATTTCTGAGTACCGACTGTTTGTCAGGCTCAGTGTCGGCTTCCTCTGTGACCTGATGGGTGAAAAACTCAAAGCAAAGTCTGACTTTTATAGTGGAGCTGCCAGCTCTGCAACCCTGGCTCACCTGCTGAGAGGGCAGGATGAAGAAAGAGCAGCATGCCTTGTTTTAGTGAATAGAGTAGGATGGGGGAGAGAAGGGGACTCAGATAAGTTACTTAGGTGTCCTGTGTTTTGATTTTTTGTTTCCAATCGAAGAAATCTGTAAATATTAAATAGGTGGCAGAATGATTTCTTGTAGTTACTGTTTAAAATATGTGCAAATAAATATTGAAAGTTTTCAGAGAAAAAAATGGCTATTTGAAAAAAACCTGAAAATAAAAAGTGCTGGGGGTGATACGGAGAAATTGGAATGCTGGTGCATTACTGGTAGAAATAATATGATATTTTATTAAAAGTTTAAATGATTAGCGTTGTTATCCATCTAGTTCACTTCTAGGCACATACCCAAAAGAGTTGAAATCGGGGACTCAGACACTTGTACATCACTATTCGTAGCAGCATTAATCACAAGAGCCAAAAGACGGATACACCATAAATGTCCATTAACGGATGAACAGGTAAACAAAATGGGGTATATACATTCAATGAAACAGTATTCAGACTTGAAAAGGAATGAAATTCTGACATCTGCTACAACATGGATAAATCTTGAAAACATTACATGAAATAAGCCAGACAAAAAAAGGACAAATATTGTATGATTCTATATATGAGAAGTACCTAGTATAGGCAAATTCATCAAATAGATGTTCCCAGGAGATGGGATAATGGGTTAATTGGGAGTTATTGTTTAATGGGTACAGATGATGAAAAAGTTCTGGAAATCAATATTTGTGATGGTTGCACAACATTGTGATTATACTAAAGCCACTGAATTGCACAGTTAAAATGGTAAATTTTATGTTACGTATATTTTACCACAATAAAGAAAATAACTCAGTCTGAACTATAGAAAGAAACTAGACTGAATAAAATGATGCAGGGGTCTGTGGGACAAAAACAAAAGATCTACCATTTGTTTAAGTGGAATCCCTTATGAGGAGGAATATAGGCCTGAAAAAATATTTGAAGAAATTATATTTGAAAATTTCTCAACTTTGGCACAAGACCTAAATCTACAGATTCAAAAGGGAAGTAAACCACAGGAGGATAAATAGAAATAAAACAGAAATCCATGCAAAGACACATCTTAATCAACCTTCTGAAAACTAATAATAAAGAAAAAACTCTTGGGGCCAGCCCAGTGGCATAGTGGTTAAGTTCGTGCACTCCACTTCTGTGACACAGGGTTCGTGGGTTTGGGTCCTGGGTGCGGACCTACCTACCACTAATCAAGCCGTACTATGGCAGCATCCCACATGCAAAACAGAGGAAGATTGGCACGGATGTTAGATCGGGAACAATCTTCCTCAAGCAAAAAGAGGAAGATTGGCAACAGATGTTAGCTCAGGACCAATCTTCCTCACCAAAAAGAAAAAGAAAAATTCTTGAAAGAGGTTAGAGAAGAACTGTGTATTATCTACAATGAAACACCAATACAAATGGCAAGAGATTTCTCACTCGAAAACTTGGAGGTTAGAAGTATATGGCAGAAAATTGTTCCAGTGATTAAAGTAAATAATTATCAACTGCAAATTCTTTATCTACTGAAAATATCCTTTGGGAATGAAAGAGAAATATTTTCTCAGATAAAAGGAAATAGAATTTGTTGCTAGGTGACCTACCTTCAAACAATGGCTAAGGGAAGTTCTTCAAGGAAATGATAACAGAAGGAGACTTGGAAATTCAGAAAAGAAAAAAGGGAACGGGTAAAAGAATGAGTTTGTATAAAAGACTATTCCCATGAGGTTGTTAAATCATATTCCATATTGGAAGCAAAAAACACTATCTGATATGGTGCTCAACATATAGAGAGAAAATACTAAGGACAATCATATTTCAAAAATGGAATGTGGGGGCTGGCCCGGTGGCATAGTGATTAAGTTTGCGTGCTCTGCTTCAGCAGCCGAGGCTTCAAGGGTTTGGATCCTGGGCATGGACCTACACACTACTCATCAGGCCATGCTGTGGAGGTGTCCCACATACAAAATGGAGGAAGATTGGCACCGATGTTAGCTCAGGGACAAGCTTCCTCACCAAAAAAGAAAAAAAAAAAGGGGCCTGTAAAGAAGTAATATTCTATACCTCATTGGAACTGATAAAACATCACTACCAGTCAACTATGAGCAAACACTAAAAATGGTACAAAAAATATACTCAATGTTAATGTTGCCAAGGTCAACCCTCAACTAACAGGATCTATTCTGAGGTGCGTCCTTTAGAGTTATTCAGACTCCTTAGTGGTTTTAGTCTCTTTGTCCCCAGCGTCACTTTATTAGCTTTCCCTCCTTTTCTCTCAAATTCTCTCCATTCCCTGTATTTTCCCCATAACCTCTAAAATAAACTATCTGCACCCCAATTCTTTGTCTCAGCCTCTGCTTTTGTGGGGACCAAAGTAGTACTGTTGGTGCCAAAAGTGGTCCTAGAAATGAGGACTTCAGTTTTGGAATCTAGAACTAGATCACTTATGAGTCAGATGGCAGTGAAGGCCACAGTGCTAATGGTAAGTGTCGTGAGGATAATCCTTGTTGTGCTGTACTACCACACTTAGAACGATCCTCGTGTGGTGGGTGAGGACGGGGAAGGGTACATTTGTCTTCTGCAATAGCTTTGGCACTTGAACAGGATGGGACAACAGTAAGTTGATGAGTTGTGGAGTTTCTGACTTTTCTGCCTTAGAAGCCTTAAAGATCGGTTCAAGTTAGCTAACTATCATCACAGGGCACACAGTGAAGGATAGCGGACTTCCATTAAAGCATTCAAAAGATCCTTACCTCCTGAGAGATGAGGCCATGTCCTATAAGTCATATCCAAGATTTAACTGCAGGACAGCAGTATTGCAAAGAAAATTGTATGTGCAGGTTTTATAGATATTTCTTGTGCTAAATTCGGGCCTCTCATAAAGGAGGAGTGGAACATTGAGACCTAGGATGGGAAATTTGCAGCTATGCACCTGAGACCCTTAAACCAGGAGTTTCCCCTAAACTCTTCAGGCTGGCAGAAGCAGCCCAGTGTCTTAGATAGAGAGGAATAACCCTACCATTTCCTAGAGACACTGCAAATGCCCACGTGGGGTGGACATCTTTCAAGATGATGCTTGGCCTTCTCAAAATCTACTCTACCTCTCCTCATTGGCTCCATTCATGTTTAATGTAATTAATGATATGATGGATTTAATTCTACCATTTATTATTTGTTTCTGTTTTGCCCCTGTTTTTTTGTTTTCTGATTTCTTGCCCTTTTTTTTTTCCTGTGGTTGAATATTTTTTTAGAATTCCACTTTATCTGTGGGCTTTTTAGCTGCATCTCTTTGCATTATGTGTATAGTAGTTGCTGTAGCAATTACAATATACATCTTCAACTTTTCACCATCTATTTAGAGATAATAATGTACCACTTCACATAAAATGTAGAAACCTTGTGACCATAAGGTGCTGGCACTGTTCTTTTTGCTATAGATGTCATATGTACATTATAAACCCAAGACAAGAGATAACTTTTGGTTTCTGGTCGTTATGGACTGAATGTTTGTATTCTCCCAAAATTCATTTGTTGAAACCCTTCCCCCGCCATGTGATAGTATTAGGAGGCGGGGCCTTTGGGAATTAGTTAGGATTAGATGAGGTCATGAGGGTGAAGCCCCCATAAATGGGATCATGCCTTTGTAAGAATCACCAGAGAGCTTGCTTTCTCTGCTGTGCTGCATGAGGCTACAACAAGAAATCAGCACTTTGCAACGCAGAAGAGGGCTCTTACCAGACCTTCACTGTGACCTCTGATCTCAAACTTCCAGCCTCCAATGCTGTGAGAAATAAATCTCTGTTGCTTATAAGCTACCCAGTATGTGATATATTTTTTTTGTACCAGCCTGAAATGACTGAGACAATGGTCCAAAATATAAACAGCTTGGAAGATGAGCTTGAAGTCTCATCCTCACAACAAGAAAAAAGCGGAACAAGCTGAAAAATCAACACCTCTTCTTAGAGCAATCAGAGAATTGAGGTCACAGGGCAGAAATTCAGGAGGAGAGGCCCACAGCTGGAGCCGGTACTGAGAAGGACACTCCTGTAACTGAGGAATTGCTGGAGGCTCACTGTAGGCCAACTGGAGAGTGAAAAATTCCAAGGAGGGCCCAACCTTTGACAAGTTTTTCCTCCAGGAGCCTGACCAGATTCTCACTGTGAAGACCGTAGACAAATCTTGTGTTTCTGGCAGAGAGAAGGGAAAAGTAACGATTTTGAAATATGCCCAGAGCTCTCTATTCTCCTTAACAAGGCTTGCCGTTAAGGGACACTATTTTACCAGAGCCTGACTAACCTGGGGGAAGGAAAATGCTCACTCCAGCCCCTGTAGCCTTCCTCTCTCACCTAAGGGGGAAAAAAGACACAATTGAGAAACTCTTGCTAAGGTGACAGCCCAGAGACACAAGCTGACTAAAAGACTGAGACCCATCGTAGAACTCTAGGTTGTTCCGCCTCCCCTCGTACCTTATCACAGTATCAGTTGCCCTTCTGTGTAGTAACAGGAGGTTACAGCTAAAAGAACTGCAAGGCTCAGACTTTGTTTACGAAGGAGTCTATAAGGAAACACAAGGACAACAGGGGAGACAAAAGCCAGGACACCAGAGGACACTTTAGCCTCTGATGCCACAGCTACAGCAAACAGTAGATAGAGCCTAACTCCTAGTGACATAAAATTAAATGTCACACTAAAAGCTTACATACATCAGTTCCTTTTACCAAATACATCAGGTATGGCTTTCAACAAAAAAAAATTACAAAGCATGCTAAAAAGGAAAAAAAAAAAGACTCAAAAGACAAAGCATACATCAGAACCCAACTCAGATATGGAAGAGATTTGGGAATTGTCAGACTAGGAACTTAAAATAGCTATGATTAATCCACTAAGAACTCTGCTGGAAAAAAATGGACAACATACAGGAACACGTCATTAATGTAAGTAGAGAGATGGAAAGTCTAATAAAGAATAACAAGGAAATGCTAGACATCAGAAACACTCTAACAAAAATGAAAGTAGCTGAACACAGCTGAGGAAACAAGCAAGTGAGCTTGAGGATGTCAATAGGAATTGTCCAAACTGAAAATTAGGAAAAAAGGAATAAAATATCCAAGAACTGTAGAATGATTACAAAATGTCTAACATGTTTTTATTTATTTATTTTTAGTGAGGAAGATGGTCCCTGAGCTAATGCCTGTGCCGATCTCCTCTACTTTGTATAATGGGATGCCACCACAGTATGACTTGATGAGCGGTGTGTAGGTCTGCGCCCGGGTCTGAAGCCACAAACCGCAGGCTGCCAGAGCAGAACATGCAAACTTAACCACTGTGCCTTCAGGCCAGCCCCTAACATGCTTTTAATGGGAAAGTTAGAAGGAAAAGAATGAGAGAAAGGAGCAGAAGAAATATTCGAAGTAATAATGGCTGAGCATTTTCCAAAATTAATGACAAACACAAAACCAAAGATTTTGTTCTAAAATTTCCAATTACTACTTTCTCATAATTTCTATTTATATGCTGAGACTTCCTATTTTTCCACTCATTATGAGTATTTTTCTTTATCTCATTGAGTGTATTTATAATGGATGTTTTAAAGTTTGTGTCAGACAGTTCCAGCACTGAGTAATCTTGGTGTTAGCCTTTGTTGGTCACCTTTTCCCTTGAGAATGAGTTACATTTTCTTGGTTTTTCATATGTTGGGTAGTTTTTACATTGTATCCTGCACATTTAAAAATGTTATTTTCTGAAGACTCTGGATTCTGTTATATTCCTCTGAATGATATTGTTTCAGCAGGCAATTCACTTGGTTAGATTCAAACTGAAAACTAGTCTCACAGCAGTAGGTAGTAGCTCAAACCTAGGTTCAGGCGTTTGTAGTCTGTCTCATGCATATGTGCACGGGGTCATTCAGAGTCTTGGGAAGAGTTTATACACAGCATTTGTCGTTCCTCTTCCCTGGGTTTCCTGTTTTTAGGATTCTCCTCTCACTCTCCAGCAGTCCTTGTTGCTCTGGGCTCCTCCACTTGGTTTGTACAGCCAGAAAGATGGTGAATTTTCTTTTGAGATTTCATCTGCCCGTGCCATGCTGTGAATGTGGCTGCCCTGTGGACCAAGCCGCAGAAATGGGAAACTAGCCCCGTGCTAGATTTTTGGGGGGAGGAGTAGGGGTTATTATTTTTCCCTGAGTTTATAGTTATCTGTGGGAGGGTCAAATTGTTAGAAGCTTACTCCATCAAATAAGAAGCAGACTTCTCCCGTTCCCTTCAGAGCAATAACTCAGGTTACTTCTCAGCATAGCCTCAAGTGGGGAAATACAATCTGCTACACAGATAACACTCACTAGGAGATATTTTAGACATGGCTAATAAGTACTAATTAGCACCAGGAAAATCTGACTAGGAGGGGATCTTGAGTGTATTGGACAAGACTGTAAGTGTGTAAGATATAATACTAAATATGAGGGATTATATTTATATAGGGTCACTCTCCTTTGACTTAGAATTTATTATTTTTTCACTTGGACATCTGAAACTGGTCATTGACACCACTGGGTTGGCTTCTTGGAACTTGGATTTAATAGGAGACTACTGTGAGGTAGAAATTGTGGAGCTGCCTTAGATGAAAGAGGTCATGAGGCTTAAGAATTGGGGCATGGTAGAATAGCTTTATTATGAAAGACTGGAGAGCAACTATTTGACCATGTTACCCAGGAGGACTGTATTCACTACGGCAACCAAGAATATATTAGTGATGGGAACACAAGCATTGCCGAAAAGCTCAGTGGTGCCTGTTTTCTGTAGTCAGACGTTAGAAACAGAATACATAGCCAAAGATCTGGCTTCGTAGGATCAATGGGAGGATAAAATTCTGGGATGTGAGAGGTCAGATTGTGTCGTCTAGGCAAGATGGATGCAATTACTGTAATGGGCAGGAAGGCAGGAGTGATGGCCAGGTGCTTCAGCCTTCAAGTATGTATAGCAATGGCTATCAGGGCATGGTGTTCGTGTTCCTGGGGTGTGATAGACTGGCAGCCAACTAGAATATTACTGGGCTTATATAACCAGAAAAAAGTCGAGAGCTGAAAAGGCTGATGTCAGACCCTGATGGAGAATTATTATCCTCATCCAGTTTCTATATATGAGCTAGTTCTCAGTCCCCAATCCCATTGATTGACCTTGATCATCTTTACATTGTACAGAACAGCAAGCTAGCCTATCATCTTTATGTCATCATGCTAATCAGGCCTGGTGAGCAGGAAGTAGGAATTACTTTGGATGCCTTAGTTAGACACATGCATGTCAAAGGATGAGAGTTAAAAACATCTTAAAAAATTTGAGAGCCCTGCCATGTTGTTACATTTTTTTGGAAGTCGAATGGTCTGGGCAAGGCCAGACATAACTTTAAATGAGAATTTTGCGCTTTGTACCCTCTACTGATACAAGGGACAGCACTTAGTGGACTTCCTTGGAATTCAGAAGCAAAATGTATTGCACTTTGGAAAACAGTTCTGACCCATTTATTGCTGATACTTATGAGTAGGGCCCACAAGACAGATGGACTCTATGGCAGGTATAGCGTGCAGTGCAAGCTTTCCTGACACTCAGGCCATATCACCTTCCAGATTCAATATTAATGGAGTTTTCTGTGGTGGATAAGCACACTTTGGCGATTTCTTTGTTAATTTGGGAATTGAAACTTATATCCCTAGGACTTGGGAGAAAGGGCATACTTTCTGTATCAGAAAACTTCTTGATGTTTGAAAAGTAGTTCTTGGAGTGCTACTGATAGACGCTGAGCACCTTACTATGAGACATCAAGTAATTATTTGACTGGAGCTGCCCATTTAGAGGCTGGGTATTGTCACATTCACTGTCGTCCACTATATGAAATAATTGTACATTCAAAGTCAGGCCTGAGCGTGGTACTTTTCGTAAACAGGTGGCTCATACCTTCATGTCACCTACCACTGTATTTTTCTTCAGTTTGTAGCTATAGTCTCATGGAGGATCCTCTACCCTAGGCCTCATAATAAATGAGTTGAGTCAACTTCCTGATATATAGCCCCACTTAAGGGTGGCCTTAAGGAGCAGTACTAGTGAAAAATTATTCCAGTGGCAGAGTGTCTATATTTCTACTTGGTTGTCAACTTTGTATGGAAGCAGTAATCTGAAGTATTCATGGACTCCTATTCCTGTATATTCCTTTCCTGTATCCTATATTCATGGACTCCTAGGTAGTAGCAAATGGCTTGCCTTGTTTGTCAGACGCCTGAAAGAGCAAGACTGGAAGATCAGAGAGAAGGGTGTTTGGCATATTAAAGGACTTCTGGGTATGGCCATAGTATATGGACATTTATGCCTCTCATTTATGCATACAAGAGTAGAGCTCTTACAAGAAGAGACACAAGAGAACTTGGAGATGGAGAAAGGTTATTTGAACTGGCCAAAATGAGAAGGTGGGGGGATAGGTTCTCTCAAATCCACCTTAACAAAAGAAGAAAGCAGGGGGTTTTGTCGAACTAACTGGCTTAGGAAGAGGAGTCTTCGAGAAACAGAAAAGGGGAAAATCTGTGTTCCCCTCACTCCAGATATGCCCCTGGGCAATCCGACCTCTGGGCATCAACAGCAGCTAGGGGCGGCTATCTGGTGATCATAACTTCCCTGGAGGCATTCTCTGTCCTCTGCCAAACAAGCTCATAAATCCCTGGGACCCCTGGGCCACCCCTCAGGTTAAACAAAAAAACAGCAAATCAAGATTAACTTCCTCTCATCTGTGTGTGCGCTGGGAACAAGGTTGAAGGGTAGTCAAGTTCTTATTGAATATTTACAGTAACCCTCATGTACGCAGCTTCAACTTCACTTTTGGAAATGCAGTTTTCACCTGTCGGGCATGTGGCTGTGTACATGACCTTAGATATTTAATCATCTCAACTTGGAATTTGTGAGGGCAAAATTCAAGCCAAGTCTTGGATCATTCGGTAACAATTTCATGAGAATTTATAGTGATTTTAAGGTATAGATCACATTGTCATTATCATTACGAATAGTTGTAGAACTTGAGGCTAAGGAACATTAAGCTTTTTTCAGAGCGTAGTGTATTGATCATGTTTTTTATTTTCTGTATTTTATGATGTTTTGACATCTTAAAAAATTTGCTGACCAGGGAGACTGCCCCTCCTAGGGCTAGCCAGTTCTTAGAGATAGCAAAGGGCTGGAAACCTGCCTGGTGCATGTTGTTCATATGCAAACCAACCAACCTTAGCCCCAGACACCTCCTTATCTCTCTCACACCAACCCAATATTTCCCCTGCCCTAAATCAACCTGGGGCAGACAACTAGAGATACCCCTATAGCCCAGAGCTCTAGGAGGGATGGGCCCAAGCCACATTGGAACTTTACAAATAAGATTGAATCTCTTGGATAAAATCTTTATTGTAAAAGAAAGTCTAGACAATTTTCCTTTGTCATTTGGGCTTATTCTTTGCTATGTAAGTCAAGGTCTGGATATAGTTGGGGTGACACTAGGTAGAATGAGACTGTCTAATTCAGCCAAGATTGCTTCTCTTTCATGGGGGCAGACTGTTGTATTTGGATAAGTCCTTTTTAGAAATCAGATTAAACAATTGTCATTATAGTATTAATCGGGGCAGAAATTCTAGGGGCTACTTACGCTGCATAACTACTACTGTGAAAGAAAAGACTAACTATTCAGTATCTGAAGCAAAAAGCTGGATTTATTGCTCACTTTCTGTTTGTTATCCATTATCGTACAACAAAATCACCCAAAACTTAATGGCTTAAAACAATTTATTACTTCTCTGTAGGTAGAGTGGGTGATTTTTTTTTGCTCAACTTGGCATTAGCTGAAGTCTCATTTGGCTGGCTACCTTAGCCAATGATGGGGCTAGGCTGGAAGGTCTAAAAAAATTTCTCTCACACGTCTGGCATCATGGGGTTACACACTGGTAGCCTGAGTGTCTCCACAGCTTGGGAGTCTCAGGCTCGAACTTTCTGCAAGATGATTCGCTTCAAGAAGGAAAGTGGAAGCTGCCACACTTCTTACAGTGTAGGCCTGGAACTTCTGCCACATTGTAATAAGCCAAAGCAAGTCACAAGGCCAAGCCAGATTCAAGAGGATGGGAAAAGAGTCTCTCTCTCATGAATAGAATGGCATGAGGGAAGGAATTAATATTGTCCATCTTTGACCATCACGCTAACCAAAGGAGGACTACACTTGTAAATCAGTCAAAGTACAAAATGATGCAAGGTTTTGAGAAACGGGGGATTTAGGGATTGACAGGTTTTCAAAGGCAGAAGTGTTTAGGGACTGACTGGCTTACCTTCAGTCATAAAAGTGTAGTTACTGGAGTGAGGCTGTAGCTGACTTGCTGACTTCCCAGAGTATGGTCAGCGTGAAAGCTGCTGTTAACTGGCTTTCAGAAAAGTGGAGCTGTGACAAATCGGCCAACCTCCATAAGCATGTGCACTGATGAGACATTGTCTCTGATTAATTGCTATCAGTGTCTGATAATCTGTCTCTGACCCATCAATTCTGGTGGTTACTAATTCATAGCTTGAGGCTGTGGCCAAGAAACAGTCTCAGGCTTTCCTGAATTTGTAGCATAGAAAATTTTATTCATACCAGAGTATTATTTTTTAAAAGTTATTTTCATGAGTACAGGCTTTATTCTTAGTAAGAGATTTACCACAGCTATTGGCCTGTCCCCAGGAAGTACTAATTAATTTTGATTTTGATTGAGAAGCCTGAGGAAGTTAGAAAATGTATTTGCTTCCACAGCAGACTGAAATAAAGAACTCTAAAGGCATTTACGTTCCTTTTAAACATCTATCAAGATGGCATCTAGCAAGATATTCTACGGTAACAGTATTTTACCATGCAGTATTCAAAAGTTTACTTTATTCTTTAAGATACTATATTCTTAAGATAGAAGAAATCACTAAGAATCATACTATGTGCTCATTAGTGTTAAACATCAGACACATCAGAATGAGGCATGCTTAAGAAGTTGAACATTATGAAAGTCACCTTCAATAGGAAGGGGAAGTAAGGTGGCAGGATTTCGACTGGAGCGGCATTTGACATTTGTAGGAAGTGCAGGTAATAAAATCATTTTACTGGTAATATACTAATACTACTGGTGGAGTTGGGTATTTTTTTTATTGGGATACAGTTAGTTAAGTATGACATAAAGATGGTGTTTTATCATGGGATAGTGAGAAAATTATAAAACGATATACAGAAATCTGGCCACTGACTTGGAAAAAATAAAGTAATACTGTGGGTACAGATCAATTAACAATTCAATTCAGTTCAAACAATGTTTATTTCATACATTTACTGCTACATTCCATCAGGAAATTTCTTGTTTTGATGTTATGACAGTTCAGCAAGTAAAGCACATTTCTTTGGGGAAAAAAATCTAATGCCTATTAGGCTTTTAACATATAAATATAATACACAAAATAAATATACTTCACAAAAACCACCCACAAATTGCTGTCTGCATCATTTCTGAAGCACATACCATATGTAAAAGTATACCTCTACACTGGTTGTGAAATTTTCGCCTCTAAGAACAGGAAAACTTACTTTTGTAAAGCACCAGATAGCCACTCTCTTAGGCTCTGCAGGCCACATGGTCTATCAGAACTACTCAACTCTTGTAGTGTGAAGGCAGCCAAAGCAAAACAAATGAATGGTTTTTGTTTGTATTAGTGTTCTAATAAAACTTTATTTGTGGACACTGAAATTTGAATATAATTTTCACATCACAAAATATTCTTTAATTTTTTCAATCATTTAGAAATGTAAAGCCATTCTTAGCTTGCAGGCTACAAAAAAAGGCAGTGGATCAGATCTGAGTCACTTGTGGGAAAATGCACAACCAAACCAAACCAAGGCACTACAGCAAGAAAGTGGGGGGCTGACTGTTGGTAGCCAACCTTTTTTTTTTTTTTTTTTGTAGCATAAGTCAAGAAATACAAATTATAATGATGATAATACCTAACATATAGCTCTTCTTGTGTCTCAGACACTATTCTAAGTGCTTTAAAAATAACTCATTTATACCTCAAAGCAATCCTAACATATTGTTTTTATCACTTCTCTTTTATAGAAAAGGACACTGAGGCACAGAAAAGTTAAGTGGCACGCCCCATGCTGGAGTCTGAGCCTAGGCAGTGGAAGTCAAGAGTCCATACTCTCTAACCACTATGCCATGTTGCTTCTACCAGGAAGAAAAAGGTAGTGAAGAACATTTAGCACTCGCATACAAAATAAAAATGCAGATAGCTCTACACTCTGCTAAAACATCAACAGTAAGATAGATAGTATTTCTTTACATAGCATTATTTGTTTTTTATTGTGTAGTGTTTTCAAAAATAAACTCAGGCTTTTGCTATAAATGTGGTCCTAATGTAAAATTTGGCTGACCATGAGACACTTGAAAATTTTACAAAAACATTTTTAGCTTCTGAAGGATTAGTTCAGTAACAATGTCTATATCCATTTAAAAATGCCAGGAAATAGGAGAAAATATGCATTATAATTTTAAAAGAATATTACACTTAAATACACATTATATTAACAAAGGAGTCACTACTGAGACTTAATGTGAAATATCTTCATATACATAAAAGTTATTGAACTAAGGTTACATATTTCCCTACGTACAATTATGGATGGGTTCCATATGAACATCAAACATCCACAATCTGTGTTTTGTAACACATGCACTTAGACACATACTAAAGGACTCTTCACATTTTTTTTAATGTCACCTGGTTATTCAATTGATTTGTGCTTTTAAAAAAGCATCATATATCTAGACATTTGCAGGTTTCTTTAAAAAAGAAAAAACCTTGGAATCATCTCTGCAACATGACTTCGAGTACAGCCATACCTTGTTTTATGGCACTTTGCTTTATTGCACTTTGCGATACTGCATTTTTTACAAGACCCTCCACCAGCAAAAAGATTATGACTCCCTAAAGGCTCAGATGATGGTTAGCATTTTTTTTAGCAAAAAGTATTTTTAAATTAAAGTATGTACATTTTTTAAAGACATAATACTATTGCACACTTAATAGATTAGAGTACACCATAAACTAACTTTTATATGCACTGGAAACTAAAAAATTTGTGTGACTCACTTTATTGAGATATTTGCTTTACTGTGGTGGTCTGGAACCAAACCCACAATATCTCCAAGGTGTGCCTGTATAACTTTCCCTCAGTCAAGATTCTCTTTGAATTTTTGTTTAAAAACTTTCAGATATTTAAAATATCTATAAAGGTTCTATCCCAGTATCAATGATCCAGCATTCACTGAAATATCACTCCACGATAAAGGCTTCTGTATCTGTCGCAATCTTTGATTAATCCCCTTTGAGCATTCTAATATGAGTCAAGCTGGTGTAGAAAGATTACTGAATGCTCAGGATACTGATAGGAGTTTCTCACTGGTGTGAGCTTTTGGATGTCTAGTGATGGCTGCCCTGACAGAAAACTTCCTGACATTCATTTTACTTACAGGATTATTTCTCTCCTATGTGATTTCTATATTATAAAGTATGACTTCTGAAAGGTTTCCCTCATGTTTTACAATTTGTGGTGTTTCTCCCATCTCTGTTGTCTGATATTTAGTAAAGTCTGACATATGGTAAAAATTTCTCCCTTATAGATTTACAGAATTTTTCTCTGTTTCCTCTCTGTGAAGAAAGATTGTAACTAAAATTTCCCCATATTGATGATAGTCATAAGGTTTTTGTCTTGTGTGAATTATCTGGTTATTCTGAAGGATAAATTCAGAGAGAAGAATTTCCCAATTCACACTATTTATAAGGTTTTCCCCTTTGTGTGTGTCTTCTGATGTGCAGTGAGCTTTGATCTCTGGATAAAAGTTTCCCCACACTCCTGACATTCATAGGGTTTCTCCCCTGTGTGTTTTCGCTGATGTATGATAAAATGTGACTTCTGAGAGAAAGATTTCCCACATTCCTTACATTCATAGGGTTTCTCTCCTGTATGAGTCCTTTGATGTAATCTGAGGACTGAATTCACAGAGAAGGATTTCCCACATTCATTACATTCATAGGGCTTCTCCCCTGTGTGTTTTCTCTCATGTTTAGTGAGGTCTGATTTATAGTAAAAGTTTTTTCCACATTTCTTACATTCAAAGGGTTTCTCCCCTGTGTGAGTTCGCTGATGTACTGTGAGAGCTGACTTCTGGTAGAAGCATTTCCCACATTCCTTACACTCATAGGGTTTCTCTCCTGTGTGAGTTCTCTGATGAGTTTTGAGGTGGGAATTTCTAGAGAAGAATTTCCCACATTCCTTACATTTATAGGGTTTCTCCCCTGTATGTGTTCTCTGATGTACTGTGAGGTGTGATTTCTGGGAAAAGGATTTCCCACATTCCTTACATTCAAAGGGTTTCTCCCCTGTGTGTGTTTTCTGATGTACCATGAGGTATGCCTTAACATAGAAGAACTTCCCACATTCAGTACATTCGTAGGGTTTCTCTCCTGTGTGTGTTTTCTGATGTTCCATGAGGTGTGGCTTCTGGTAGAAGGATTTCTCACACTGATTACATTCATAGGGTTTCTCCCCTGCATGAGTTCTCAGATGTCTACTAAGAGATGACAGGTGGTAGAAAGTTTTCTTACATTCTTTACATTCGTAGGCTTTCTCTCTGGTATGAGTTTTCTGATGTTTTGTGAGGTCTCCATTCCTAGAGACGGATTTCCCACATTCACTGGGTTTCTCCTTTGAATGAGTATGCTGATGTACCATGAGGGCAGACTCCTGGCAGAAGGACTTTCCACATTCATTACATTTGTAGGTTTTCTCTCTGTTAGGAGTTTTCTGATGTTCTGTGAGTTCTCCATTCCTAGAGAGAAATTTCCAAATTCATTAATGTATAGGGCTTTTTTCGGTCTGCTCTGGGTATTTTCCAAATAACTCTGAGAACCAGTTTCTAGAGATTTTCCCATATTCATTAGATTCATAGGGTTTCTCCACTTTGAATGTTCTCTGACATACATTGTGGTTTAACATTTGGTAGAAAGAACTTTCACTTGCATTATATTCACAGGGTCTCTCAACTGCCTGAACTCTACTTTGTGTAATAGAGCCTCCCTTACTGTGTAATTCAGAAGAATCAAAAGACTACTTTGAAGTTTGAAGCTCCTGATCCTGAATTAGGCCTCTATCATGAAAATGCGCTTTCCCATCTGGATTATATTCTTTGGAATTTGCTCCAGTGTTAGTTTTCTCACATTTATTACTAACTAGTGCTCTCCCACTTCCAGTACCCCATCAAGACCCTTTTCTACAATGCTTCCAGTCTTAAAATTGAATTCTTGAACTTGCCTTGAATTTACAGCTTGACTTTCCTGGTGTCTTGCTCCTAGGTCCTGAGTATTCCATAGGTCTTCTACAAAGGAATCCAAAATTTAATACCATATAAATCTTAACAGATTATTACATCATAGGGTTGATTCTTAGGCTTCAGGCCAATCTCCCCAAACGAAGGAACTTTCAAATGCAAATTTCCTTTATCCCATTGGTTTAGGAAAAAACATAACAAACACTAAAAACTGCAATAGCAGACAGGAGGAGGAACCTGATTATAAACCCAAGTACCTCTGACACTTTACAAATATGACCTTAAAAACTTGGAGAAGAAAGTTAAAACAAAAACAAACAAAGAAGAGACAGCAAGAACAAAAGATCTTTAAAGTGTTGCTGAACAGGAATATGGGACTCACAGACAATGCTGTGAGCCCAGTAAGGACAATAAACAGTAAGTAGGGTGATAATAAAAATTAGTGGACAACTATATTCACTGGAAACATCAGGGGAAATATTAAATTGGATGAAGGAGCTAAAGGTAGGTCTTTATCTGCTCAAACCTAGTTTACTGTGTTAGGATTCCTAGTAGTTAGCAGACTATAAACTGCCATTTTATTCCCTCTTTACCCATACACAACAATCTAGATGTCAACACTAAAGTGACTCTGTCAGAACATCAATTTTTTCATGTTTAGATGAACAGTCCTATAGCTTGGGCTTTCACTCTCCATCTAGTTGGCTTAATTTTCACTGGGACAGAAGACCCAAGAACACGTACATCCAAAAGGAAAGTTAATAAAAAAGCAGAGTGCCAGCCATCCATACAACATGATGAATTCCCAGTTGTAGCACCAGAGATTGTCAATCCTGACCACCAAATACTGCATCTGCAAAGCAGTGTTACCCGTGACTCAACACTAGTCTTATTCTGCTTTCGTATCTTAGGTCCCACATCTCTGCTTCAATTTACTACATGATCTTTAAAGATTAATTATTCAACATCATTCTAGAACCTTTACTGACTTTCATATTTAATTCATCTTTAAATGTTTGAAAAAAAGTGAAAAATTATGAGCAGAGGCTTAGGGTTGGAATTTCATGGCATTTTGGGGGAAATAAAAGTTATCTGATAGGGACTTGTGCAAGGTTAACTTGGATACACATGAAGTAAGATCCTATGTATGGAAGACACTTAAGAGAGCAGATGAAATGAATATTAGCATGTGTTTGGGGGTCACAAGGAGAAATAAGATGCAGTAGGCAAGAAAGGACCAGACCAGTTCTTGACAGAAAATTAATTCTTAAGTGTATTTTGTAATAGTGAGTGGGTATAAGTTTACTATGACAGGCTAGTAGCAATATAAGTTTGCAGCACTACACAACTACTATGAGGATTTAAATTAAGAATTAGTTTTTGACCCTAAGAAGGAAGGGAGTTAGATCAGTAGAACTATCCTATAAGATGGTAAAATATGGGACCAGAATACAAAAAAGACAAAGATACTAGAGATGTCAATTTTAGGATATCTCAGCCTAAAAACCAATGCTTTGGTCTTAAGAAAGGATGTGCCCTTGAAGAAGTTACTTACTATAAAGGGCACAGAGCAGAAGATAGTGAGTGTCTGTTTCTTGTTATCTGAAACGCAATCTTTCAACAAATATCTAGTAAACAACTAATATATACCAGGTATTGTTCCTGGTCCTAGCAACACGTAAGTGTACAAGTTAGAAAATACATGAAAAGCATTTAAGGAAGCAGAGCGAAATCATCTTATCTTACTGTTTGTTTTTTTATCTTAGTATTATAACACTCCAAATAAGGTGCAATAGATTTTAGGAAAGATAATCACTATTTTGTGTGAAAGACAAACACCATGTAGAAGGAAGTATCAACTCTAAAATAATATAATTGATGAAAAGCATAATGATTTGTAATCTGATTTTAGAGTTTAAAGAGAGAATAGTTAAAACTGGTGCTGAAAATAACTAAGGCATTTCATTGTTAATAAAAAGAGGAAAATGGCATTTAAAACAATTTCTAAGTCAGATTTATAAATACTTGAAGATTACAGTTGCATCCTTCAATGGCAGGTGTAAGAGGGCACTCTAGAAAAAAGACAAAAGTTTAAGTCAAGGTTAGTATATAGGAAAGAGAAGTAAATCTATAAAAAAATGTTGAGCAAAGGAGGAATTTAGGTGGAGAGAATGAAAATTGGAGGTGTGGTTTATGTTGCTTACATATGCAAATCAAGTGTGCTTAGTCATTTCCAAAAGGATGGGGTATTTTAAAAAGTGATTCCTGAAAAATATTTCAAAAGGCAAAAGGCACCAACTACCTCCCTAATAACATGCCCCATAATTTTCACTCACCAGGGGAGTTCCGACGTGGAAATTCTATTTCTAATATCCATGGCTCTTTTCCTTGCTTCAACTTGAAGATTGTTTTTGACTTATTCACACAGTAACCTATTAATAGAAAAGATAAAGAAAACAATATAAATGCTTGTCATTTAGGGGTTCTAAAGGAAAAAGAAGTACATTTTAGAAGCAGAGCAATGAAGGTCCCATTTAGGCTTGACAAATTTAGATTCTTTCAATGGAGAGGGTGGGGACACAAATATTTTTTCTGGTACCCAAAATGAATTCATGAACTTTGACCCCTGAAACAAAGCTAATTCAACCCTGCAGAGGCCTTACATGTTCCAGCAACTGGGAAAGGAAACGCAGACTACTAAGAGTTACATATGGGGAAGTTTTTCTCACCCACTGAGAGTAGGTGACCATAGTTCTCCTGCATCACTTCCCTGTACAGGGTCCTCTGAGCAGCGTCCAGTAATTGCCACTCCTCCTTGGTGAATTCCACAGTAACATCCTTGAATGTTACTGGTCCCTGTAACAACATATTTCAGTTCAGACTGAAGTGATCAGAACAGAGTACCACTGAAAAGACGTGTAAGTTAGATCTTAATGTGCTAACTACAGAATTTACTCTGGAAAGTTAAGATACACTCTACCCTGTACCCTGCTTTATACATAGATAAAATATTTGTTCAATATATATTTACTGAGATATCACTCCATGCCTGGAACTCTGCTGGAGATACAAAGATGAATGAAAGCAACTATTCCTGTTATTAAGGAGCTTACTTCCTGACAGGGAGGCAAAGATGTCAATGCTCAGATGCAACATGCACAGCAGGTGCTATCACAGAAGTATGTACAAGATATAAGATGGTCACAAATGGGGATGGTTATTTGCATTTTGTATTATCAACTTAGATTTTATTAGGTGGTCAAATTGACTAATGTAAACTTCAGGAATAAAGAAAACAGATTTGGCAAAGGCATGGATGCGTGAAAAAATGGCACATTTAGGAAACTACAAATAAGACAGTATGTTATGAGGAGAGGGTGTAGGACCAAGATTAGTTAGAAGATGATAGTCATGTCAGGCTACAGAACATGAAGTAAGTCTAAAGCTGTCTTTTGGACCATGAAAATATATTTCGCATACCACCTTAACTGATGTCTGTTTATTAATATATGCTTACATCTATTAGTGTGTTTATTAAAAATTGACAAGTTTTATTTCTTTTTTTGTATTTATATAAAAAATATGAATAGATATTCTGTTACTTCACACTATGTGCACTGTCTTACACATCTTTGGGATGTCCACCCCTGGACTTTGTAGATGCAAATTCAGATAATGGAAAGCCACGAAAGAGACAGATGTAACCGCTAGAGTTACATGAGTAGGGTAGTAATTTAGAAGAAAACTCTAAAGTAGAAGAGGCAAATGGCAGATCAGAAAGATGGAGTGTTACAAAATTAAGAGACATCTGTGGGCAGTAGACATTTACATTAAAGAAGAAGCAATGGGGGAAAGAAGCATAACATAACTTTGTAATCAATTGGAAATTAATAACTACTGGGAGAAAGGGGGAGAATAACTCCCACAATGTCTTTATGGTTTGGTAATGGCTAGAGTCATAATGCTAATTATTTTCATTCTTTCATTTTTATTGATAGAACTATTTAAGGCTATGAAATTTCCTTCAATCACTGCTGTATTTATATTCCAACTGAACTGTAGTATTTTCACCTGAAGAACATCTTGGCTGGATATAAATTCTTGCTTCACACTTTTTTCTTGAAAACACTGTTCTACAATTCCTGTTTTATATATTTACATATTGCTAACAAGAATTACAATTTTATTTTCTTTCCTTGCCAAGTGACTTAGACTTTTTTTCCTTGAGACTCAGAGGACTTTTTTTTCTTTACTTTTAAATGAGCCCAGTAGGTTTATTAGACTCTCTCTTGGTGTTTACCATTCTGGATCAATTCTCTCTGGCACCCAGACGGCCTTTTCAATATGTAGACTCAGTTGTTCTTTTCTTTATGAAGTTTCCTTGGATTATAGTTTTAAATATTAGTTCTCTTCCCCTCTAGTTTTTGTTATTTAGGGATTTTCCTTTGTCTTTCTGCTATTTCTATTACTCTCTTCCTCATCCTTGACAATTCTTGTTTTTCCCCCCATTATGGTCTCTTTCCATTCCTCTCCTGTATGTCATATATTATACTTTCATGCATATCTCATCTCCCTTAGGTGCACTGTAATTTAATCTTTTATGTGAGATGATTTTATGTTCTGTTATTTCTTTCCTCAGTTAACTTGCCTATATTTTATATTTACTTGCTTTTCCATTTCTAATGTGAGTCTTCAATCTCTCATTTTTAAAGTTCTTTCCTATCTGAAATTACTTGATATTGGAGAGTTGTGTTTTCCTCTACTTTTTGTTTGTTTGGGGGAGGAGTATTTATATCAATTGAAAAAGTGTTAATTCACACTCTCTGCTTTCTTAAATTAGTATTGTATGGATGTTGAGGAAATTTTTTGTTCATGCTCAGATGAAGATAAAAGTTGATTTTATGGTGGGGACAAGTGAAAGGGCACTCTAGTTCTCAGTTCGAAATCCCTCTCTGGGGCCGGCCCTGTGGCCGAGAGGTTAACTTCATGCGCTCCGCTTTGGTGGCCCAGGGTTTCACTGGTTCGGATCCTGGGTGCGGACGTGGTGCCAGTGGTTGGGCCACGTTGAGGCAGCGTCCCACATGCCACAACAGGAGCGACCCACAACTAAAATATACAACTATGTACTGGGGGGGATTTGGGGAAGAAAAAGCAGAAAAAAAAAGCCCTCTCTTCTGTTGGCATAGTATGTTCACATTCTTGAAGAAAACAGCACCACTGGGGATGGTGTCTTTAAATCCTGTGATACTGTATTCTTTTTTTAGGACACCTGATTTCAGCTGCTTGTTTTCTTATTTGCTTCACTACTAAGCACACAAGGGATTCCTTCTTTTCCTGAGTCATTGCCTGCCCCAAGCTGCCACCTGTATTCCTGCACACATCCTAAGTCCCTTCTTTTCTATTTTCAGTGCCAGCGCTTGGATCCCACAGGTCTCAGACCTCTTCTCCATCCTTCTCCAATCAGGGTGACAGCCTCTGCTTCTGGCAGTGTGCCTACTTAATCTTATGTTCCTTTACAGCTATGACATCACCATCTCTTCTCTCCTGACTTCCTTCTCTGGACTGAGCTCCAAGCTACTTCTGCTCTTTTGATAATGATCTCCCAACTTATATGTTAACTGACATTTCCTGTCTCCTGGCTATACAGTAGGAGTAGGTTATGGTGTATGAAAATATCTATAATTTACCAACTAACATTATTCTATGGCAATTAGGAAATCCATAAAAGAAAATGGGAAAACAAGAAAAAGAGTAAGTTGAGCAGAAGGAGACAATGAGTTGAATTTTGTTCATGTTGTGCTTGAAGTGACTGTAGACTGTATAGCTGGAACTGTCCATTCGGCAGATATACATGTAAGTAAATTTCCACAAATAATACTTTCATATATATGAAAAAATAGCGTTCTCAAAGAATACAAAAATAAAAGAATCTGTGGGAGCAGAAATATATGAGATGATGGTAGGAAAAACTAGGCAAAGACCATGAAGCCTGACAAAACTTCTTTAAATGTAAGTGTAGGCCAGGAAGAGAGTGTTTAGGAAACCAAAGAAAAAAAGATTCACAATAATGGACAGTTATAGTTCAAGATTCAAATGTAAAAAGTCCACATAAGAATAACTCAATAAAAGCACAGTAGAAGAGTGCAAGCTGTAATCAGTAAGCAAGATAATTTGAGAAATTTTTAGATGATCTAGACCATAAGATCAGATAAGAGAAACCAGCTTTTGGAAACACATCCTAACAGAGAGCTCAGGACAACTTCTATGCTGATAGTCAAAGGGCTGGAATTTGACATGGACAGTAGATTAACTGATTTGGCACAGAAATTAATCAAAGCTTATAGGATTCCTTGCTTTTTTCTTTTTAACAAAGAGCATCCAGCAGCAAAAGAATCCTCAGCAAAAGCTAATATAAAACTAATATAGGGGTGGGGCCAGCTCAGTGGCACAGCAGTTAAGTTTGCATGTTCCGCTTTGGCGGCCCAGGGTTTGCTGGTTCGGATCCTGGGTGCGGACATGGCACCGCTTGGCAAGCCATGCTGTGGCAGGCTTCCCACATATAAAGTAGAGGAAGATGGGCATGCAGGTTAGCTCAGGGCCAGTGTTCCTCAGCAAAAAGAGGAGGATTGGCAGCAGCTGTTAGCTGAGGGCTAATCTTCCTCAAAAAAAATATATATATAGGGGCTCTGAATATGGGCACAGTACAGCCAAAAAGAGAAACACAAAATTGTTACACACTCACATTTTATTCTTTTCTAATACACATGGATTTTCTATGTGTGTGTGAGGAAGATTGGCCCTGAACTAGTATCTGTTGCCAATATTCCTCTTTCTGCTTGAGGAAGACTGTTGCTAAACTAACATCTGTGCCAGTCTCCCTCTATTTTTTATGTGGGATGCCGCTACAGCATGGCTTAATGAGCGATGTGTAGGTCCACGCCCAGGATCTGAACCTGCAAATCCCAGGCTGCTGAAGTGGAGTGTGCAAACTTAACCACTACACCACCAGGCTGGCTCCCCTATGGATTCTCTTAAAAACAACACTTCTGATGAAATACAGCCAGGTGCCACATAATGACATTCTGACCAATGATGGACCACATATAGGACAGCGGTCCCATAAGATCAGCACCATATACCCTAGGTGTGTGGTAGGCTACACCACTGAGGTTTGTGTAAGTACACTCTATGATGTTCACACAATGATAAAATCACCTAATGACACATTTCTCAGAACATATCCCTGTCATTAAGGGACACACGGCTATAGTTACAAGTACTGCTTCCTCATGGTATATTGTCTCACTTCAGCAATTAAAAGAATACCTAAGAGAATAAGAATAAAAGTGACATGTGACTTTTCATATGCAGAACCAAATGCTAAAAGACAAAGAAAGAATGCCCACAAAGTTCTAATGGAAGAAGTTTTGAACCTAAAATTCCATGCCCTGCCAAATTTTCATTCAAGGATAAGAAAAGAAAAATAAACATGTTTTCATAAACATAAAGATTTTAAAAACATACAAACTATGCACCTATTCTTCAAAGCAGTAGAATATACTTCACAGAAATCAAGAAAGAAAAGCACAAGGTAAACCAGAAATAACAGCTAACAGACTTAAGAGACTAATTAGAACTTATTTCTGGTATGGCCACAACAGGAAGCTGTGGAAGTTAAAATGGATTGCTTACAGAGACAGTGAAAAGGGAGACTATCCTGTATAGTAAATCATCACATTGCCCTTCCAAAATACTTATAAGTATGTTAACAAAGTGCTCACATCTTTTCATGGAATACTCACTGAGAGACCATTTTCTGGCCAGAAAATAAATCTTAAACTTAAAATAACTGAAGTCATACAAACTAAATTATCTGACCATAGGCAATTTGAACTATACATCAATCATGGAAAGTTATCTGGAAAATTGCCAAATATTTGGATATAATAGTTAAGCACTTTGTTTAGTGATTAACAATCAAAGTTGGTTCTCTGAAAGATCAAGAAAATTGATAAAGCTATATGCAGAATGACCAGGAAAACAGGAAACAAAAGTTAACAATATTAGGAATGAAAATGGGGACAATTACCACAAATCTTACAAACATTAAAAAGATAATAAGGGAATACTATGAACAATTTTATGCCTATCAATTTGACAACTCAGATGAAATGGACCAATTCCTTGAAAGAAACAAACTATCAAAACTCACTTGGGAAGAAATATCTCAGCTGAATAGTCCTACATCTATTAAATAAACTGAATTTGCAGTTAAAAACCTTTCAAGATAGTGATGTCATGAGAAATGGTGTAGTAGAGAGCTTCAAGAATTGGTCCCTCCACTGAGGCAACCATTAAGCTGGCAAAAACTGACAGAATCAACTTTTTCAGAACTCTAGAATCTAATCAAAAACTTGGTGCAACCAGTGAGGTACTTAAGAAAGAAGCTGCTAAATTTGAAGAAAGCATTGTGGGGATTTTGCTTACCCACCCAGCCTCCCCTTCTCAGTTCAGTGGTAATAAAGACAAAACCCACATTCCTAGTGCAGCTTGCTGTGCCAGGGCAGGACAACACAGGCCTTGTTCTCAAAAAACTGCTGTGTGTTTTGATCCGTCTGGTGGTTTCCTGAAGGACAAGTGCAGAGCGTTGCCTTTGTTTTGCCCCTCTAGGGCTGGAATGGCTTCCTGAGCAGGGCTCCATTAAAAGCATTTAAAGATGTATACTATCCATGGCATGTGAGGCAAGAGATCTCAGGCAAGCAACAGACAACTCCAAATGCCCAGGAAGGAGGAAGCTGAGTAGCAAGATACTAGGGAGAACAAGGACTTTGAAGCACTACAGAACATAAACCAGGGAATCCAGAGAGCAATGTGCATGCCCAGGGCTGTACACATGTACAGAAAACACATAAGAGGACACCTCTGGCTGAATTTAGGACTCTTTACAAGCAAGAGGTGAAGGCTAAGGCAGAAAGTGTAGGCAACCTGGCTAAGTATAGAAGAGGTGCCCCAGCTGAGAGTTAATCCACAAATACTGAATGAGTATTTTCCTTTTTGGTTAGAAGTCAAAGGAAATCTCTGTCAGATCACTGGCTGACCACTGAGATAAGAGAACAGAAATGGCAGTGACCACACATGACAAGGAACATAGTCCTTGAAAAATAGTTTGGAAAGTAAACAAACGAACAACAGCCTTCAGCAAGCAACAGCAGCAAACCGTGGGGAGGTGGATAATCTGATTTCCAGTGTAACCACATTATAATATTCAAAATATCCAGATTTTATCAAAAAATTAAAGGGCATCCAAATAAACAAATAAGTATGGCCCATTCACAGGAAAAAAGAAATTGACAGGAATCGTCCCTGAGATAGTCCAGACATTGGATTTACTAGACAAACAATTTAAATCAACTCTCAAGTATGCTCAAAGAGCTACAGGAAACCACGACAAAGAACTAAAGGAAACCAGGAGAACAATGTTTGAACAAATGAAGACTATCAACAGAGACAAAGTCATAAAAAGGAACTAAAAAGAAATTATGGAGCTCAAAGGTACAGTAACTGGAATTCACCGCAAAGGATCAACAGCAGATTTGAGTAGGCAGAAGAATCTACAAAACTGAAGACAAGACAATTGAAATGATCTAGTCTGAGAAGCAGAAAGAAAAAAGAATGAAGAAAAGATGAAGAGAGCCTAATGGACCTGTAGGACACCATTAAGCATACTACCAGAAGCAAATTTGGAGTCTCAGAAGGAGAAGAGACAGGGAAAGAGAAAGCAATAATGTTTGAAGAAATAATGGCCAAAACTTTCCAAATTGGATGCTAGAATAAATCCATACATACAAAAAGCACAATGAACTCCAGGAAGGATAAACTCAGAGAGTTCTAAACCCAACATATTATAATCAAACTGTCAAAAGCCAGAGAACAAAGAATTTTAAAACCAGCAAGATCCTCAATAAGATTAAAGCAGATCTCTCAATAAAAACCATGGAGGCCAGAAGGCAATATGATGACATATTAAAGTGCTGAAAGAAAAAAACTGTCAACCAAGAATTCTATATCCAGTAAGACTATCCTTCAACAACACAGGAGAAATTAAAAGACACTCCAAGATACACAAAAGGTGAGGGAGTTTGTCACTAGTAGAACTACCCTACAAGAAATGCTTTTAAAGGGAGTCCTTCAGCCTGAAATGAAAGGACGACAGACAGTAATTAAAGGCCATATGAAGAATACAGGTAAAGGTAACTACATAGGTAAACATAAAAGTCTATATTATTGTATTTGGGGGTTATAACCACTTTTATTTCCTATATGACTTAAAAGACAAATGCATAACTATAAATCTATTTAATGGGCACACGACATAAGAAGATACAATTTGTACAAAACAACAACATAAGGAGGGGAGAAATGGATCTATATATCAGCAGTGTATGTATGCTACTGAAGCTAAGTTGGTAGCAATTCAAACTTAATTGTTATAAATTAGGGATAACTGTAATCTCCAGGGTAACCACTAAAAAATAATTTTAAAAAATACAGAAAAGGAAATGAGTAAATCAAAATGGTACGCTAGAAAAAAAACACAAAAAGAAGTCAATCTTGGAGGAATTAAGGGAAATAAAATAAGGCATATAGAAAATAAATGCTAAGCTGCAGAAGTAAGTCCTTCATTATCAGAAATCACTTTAAATATAAATGGATAAAGGCAGAGATTGGCAGGATGGATAATAAAAATATGACCTGAATATAAGACTTACTTTAGATCCAAAGACGCACAAAGCTTGAAAGTGAAGGATGGAAAACAATATTTCATTGAAATAGTAATGAAAAGAGAGCTAGGCTGACTATATTAATATCAAACAAAAGAGGCCTTAAGTAAAAAAATTGAAACAAGAGAAAAAGAAGGACATTATATATTGATAAAAGGAACAATTCATCAAGGAGATATATTATTTATAGACAAACTCAGCAAACAGAGCCCCAAAATATACAAAATAAAAAATGACAGAATTGAAAGGAGACATAGTTCTACAGTAATAGTTGAAGACTACAACAGCTCACTTTCAATAATGGATAGAACATCTAGATAGAAGATCAATAGGGAAATACAGGTCTTAACACCATAAACCAACGAGATCTAACCGACACACAGAACACGCCACCCAGCAATAGCAGAATACACCTTCTTCTCAAGTACACCTGGAACATTTCTCCAAGAACATATGTTATGCCACAAATCAAATCTTAATAAATTTAAAGACTGAAAACATCCAGTGTATCTTCTCCAACCAGAAAGGAATGAAGGTAGAACAGAATGAAAACTGGAAAATTCACAAAAAATGTGGAAATGATACACCCTCTTAACCAAGGGGTCAAAGAAAAACCACAAGAGAACTTATAAAACACTTAAACAATGAAAATGAAAAATAAAGTATACCAAAACTAATGGGATGCAATGAAGGCAGTGCTTAGAGGGAAATTTATACTAGTAAATAGCTACATTAAAAAAGAAGATAGATCTCAAATCTATAACCTAACCTTATACCTTAAGAAACTAGAAAAAGAAGAATAAACCAAACTTACAGCTAGCAAAGAGGAAATAATAAAAGTTTAGAGTGGAGATAAAACAGATAATAGAAAGACAATAGAGATCAACAAAAGCAAAAGCTAGTTCTTTGAAAAGATCCAAAAAATTGACAAACTTTTAGCTAGAATGACTAAGGAAAAAAGAGAGAAGACATAAATAATTAAAATCAGCAATGGAAGAGGGGAAATTGCTACTGACCTTCCAGAAATAAAAAGTTTATAGAAGAATTCTATGAATAATTGTACACTAGCAAATTAGATAATCTAGACAAAATGGAAAAATTCTTAGACACACACAAACTACCAAAAGTGACTAAAGAAGAAATAGAAAATCTGAACAGATCTATAATAAGAGATTGAATCATTAATAAAACACCTTCCAACAAAAAAAAAAGCAGAGGTGGGAACACTTTCTAACTCATTTTATGAGGCCAACATTACCATGATACAAAAGCCTGACCAAAATATCAAAGGATAAGAAAACTGCAGCCCACTATCTCTTATGAATATAAAAGTAAAAATCCTTAACAAATTACTAGCAAATCAAATCCAAAAAAATAAAAAATAGATTATACAACATGACCTGGTGTGATTTATCCCAGGAATGCAAGGGTGGTTTGACATACAAAAGTCAGTCAATTACATTATTAGAGCAAAGGAAAAAAAGTAGATGGCCATTTTAATTGATGCAGGAAAAGCATTGACAAAATTCAACACTCCTTCATGATAAAAACACTCAGTCAACTAGGAATAGAAGGAAACTTTCTCAACATGAGAAACGGCATTTTTAATCCCCTGCCTCCCCCAGCTAATAACATACTCAATAGTGAAAGACTGAAAACTTTCTCCCTATGACTAAGAACAAGACAAGTATGTCTGCTTTTGCCACTTCTATTTCACACTGTACTGGAAGTTCTAGCCAGAGAAATTACACAAGAAGAACATATAAAGGCATACGAATTGGAAGGGTAAAAATAAAACTATCTCTATGTGCAAGTGACGTGAATCTACCTATAGAATATCCAAAAAAAATCCACAACAACATAAAACTAATAGAGCTAATAAAAAAAAGTCAGCAAGTTGCAGAATATAAGATCAACCCACAAAAATCAGTTGTGTTACTACATACCAACAATGAAAATTCGAAAAAGAAATTAAGACAATTCCATTTAGGGTAGCATCAAATAGAATAAAATACTTGGGAATAAAATTACTCAAGGAAGTGTGATATTTGTACACTGAAAACTGAAAAACACTGCTCAAAGAAATAAAGACCTAAATAAAAGAAATGACATTCTGTGTTCATAGACTGTAAGACTTACTATATAGCACAGGTGACAATACTACCAACGGAATCTACAGATTCATTGCAATCCCTATCAAAATCCCAATGGCTTTTGCACAGAAATAGAAAAGCCAATTCTCAAATTCATATGGAATTGCAAGGAGTCCCTAATAGCCAAAACGAAACTGGAAAAGAACAAAGCAGGAGAACTCGCACTTCCTGATTTCAAATTTTACTACAAAGCTACAGTAATCAAAACAGTGGTATTGGCATAAAGAGAGACATATTGTCCAATGGGATAGAATTGAGAATCTATAAATAAACCCATATATCTACGACCACCTGATTTTCAAAAAGGAAGCCAAGACCATTCAATGGGGAAAGAATAACTTCTTCAACAAATGACACTGAGACAACTGGATATCCAGATGCATAAGAATTACACTGGACCTGTACCTCACCCCATATACAAAAATTAATTCCAAAAACTCAGTGACCTAAAATAAGAGCTTAAACTATAAAACTAGGAAGAAAACATATGGGTAAGTCTCTCTACCTTAAATTTGACAATGAATTCTAGATATGACAGCAAAAGCACAAGCAACACAAGAAAAATAAATTGGACTTTATCAAAATGTAAAGCTTTTATGTGTCACAGGACACTACCAAAATAGGGACAAGACAACACACAGAATGGAATATAATATTTGCAAGTCATCTATCTGATAAAGGTGTACAATCCAGAATACATAAAATACACTTAAAATTCAATAACAAGAAAACAAACAAGCCAGTTAGCAAATGGGCAAAGAACTTGGATAGACATTTTTCCAAATAATATATACAAATGTAGAAAACCACATGAAAAGATGTTCAACATCATTAGTCTTTAGGGAAATGCAAATCAAAACCAGTGACACCACTTCATATTCACTATGAAGGTGTTTAAAAAAATGGAAAATAACAGGTGATAGGGAGGACGTGGAGAAATTGGAACCCTTGTACATTGCTGGTGGGAATGTAAAATGGTACGGCTGCTGTGGAAAATTTGGCATTTCCTCAAAAAGTTAAACATAGAATTACCATACAACCTAGCAATTCCACTTCTAGATATATACCCAAAAGAATAGAAAATAGGTACTCAAATATTTGTACGTGCAAGTTCACAGCAGCACTATTCACAATAGCTAAAAAGTGAAAACCACTCTGATATCCATCAATGGATGAATGGATAAACAAATTGTGGTATGTACATACAATGGAATATTATTTAGCCATAAAAATGAAGGAAGTATTGATACATGCTACAAGGTAGATAAACTTGGAAAATATTATGCTAAGTGAAAGAAGCTAGACAGAAAAAGTCACATACTATATGATTCCATTTATCTGAAATATCCAGAATAGGTAAATGAACAGAGACAGAGAGCAGATTGGGAATAGCCAGGGGCTGGAGGAGAGGGAATTGGAGTGACTGCTTAATGAGTGTGGGGTGTTTTTCTGGGATGGTGAAAATGTTTTGGAACTAGATGTTGTGGTGGTTCCACAACACTGTGAAGGTACTAAAGGCCACCCAATTGTGCCCTTTGAAATGGTCAATATTATATGATGTGAATTTCACTTCAATTAAAACAACCGACCAAACAAAACCTTCTAACAAAGGGAACCAGACCCAGATGTTTTCACTGGTAAATTCTACCAAATATTGAAGGCAGAAACAATACCAATTATATGCAATCTCTTCCATAAAACAAAGAGGAGAGAACTATTCTCACTTCATTTCATGAGGTAAACATCATCCTAATACCAAACCTAACCAAAAACATTACCAGAAAAGAAAACTACAGTAGTGGCTGGCACCAGTATGTACCAGATCAGAAGTGCTAATTGTTAAAATTTTAGGAATTGGTTGACATCATGTTGTAGCTTGAAATTAGCCATGGTGGATGGACCTTGAAGGCATTCTGCTAAGTGAAATAAAACAGACAGAGAAAGACAAATAGCATATGATCTCACTTACATGTGGAATCTAAAAAAAAAAGAAAAACCAAGCTCACAGATACAGAGAATAGATTGGTGGCTGCCAGAGGCAGAGGGTAGGAGGTGGGGCAAAATGGATGAAGGGAGTCAAAAGGCACAAACTTCCAGTTATAAAATAAATAAGTTATGGGGATGTAATGTACAGCATGGTGATTATAGTTACTAATACTGTATTGCACATTTGAAAGTTGCTAAGAGAGAAGATCCTTTTTTTTTCCTTTGAGGAAGATTAGCCCTGAGCTAACATCTACCTCCAATCCTCCTCTTTTTTTGCTGAGGAAGACTGGCCCTGAGCTAACCTGTGTGTCCATCTTCCTCTACTTTATATGTGGGACACCTACCACAGCATGGCTTGACAAGCAGTGCGTAGGTCCTAACCTGGGATGCGAACCAGCGAACCCTGGGCATCCAAAGCGGAACACGCGAACTCAATCACTGTACCACCAGGCCAGCCCCAAGACAAGATCTTAAAAGTTTTCATCACACAAAAAAATAATTTTGTAACTATGTATGGTAACATAGAATTACCATATGATCCAGCAATTCCACTCCTAGTTATTTAGCCAAAATAATTCAAAGCAAGGACTCAAACAGGTATTTGTACGCCAATGTTCATAGCAGCATTATTCACAATAACCACAAGGTGCAAGCAACCCAAGTGTCTATTTGTGGATGAAATTGTATTAAATGTGTATTAAAAAAAATGTGGTATATAGAAATAATGGAATATTATTCAGCCTTTAAAGGGAAAGAAGTCCTCTCACATGCTACAACATTGGATAAACCTTGAAGACATTATGCTGAGTGAAATAAGCCAGTTAAAAAGGACAAAAGGACAAGTACTGTATGATTCCACTTATATAAGGTACCTAGAGTAGTCAAATTCATAGAGACAGAAAGTAGAATCGTGGTTCTCAGTGAATGGGGGAAGGCAGAGTAGGGAGTTATTGTTTAATGGGTCGAGTTTCAGTTTTGTAAGATAAAAAAGTTCTGGAGATGGATAGCGGTGATGATTGCACCACAATGTAAATGTACTTAATACCACTAAACTATACAATTAAAAATGGCTAAAATGGTAAATTTTTGTTACATATATTTTGCCACAATTAAAAAATAAATAAGAGCCAGCCCTGATGGCCTAGTGGTTGAAGTTCAGCGTACTCCGCTTCGGCGACCTGGGTTCAGTTCCTGGGTGTGAAACCACACCACTCGTGTGTCAGTAGCCATGCTGTGGCAGTGGCTCACATAGAAGAATTAGAAGGACTTACAACTAGAATATATAACTATATACAGGGGATTTGAAGAGGAGGAAAAAAAAAAGAGAGAGGAAGATTGGCAACAGACGTTAGCTTGAGGTGAATCTTTCCCAGCCAGCAATCAATCAATCAATCAATCAGTCAGTCAATAAAAGCAAAAAACTCCCACAACACACTAAAAATAGCTGTACAAAAGTATCAAATATTAACATAGACACCAGAATTTGAAAGATCAAGATCCTAGAAAAAAAGTAAAATTCATTGGGATGAGACCTAACCTCTTCTTAGAATTTTCAGGGCATTTTAAAATTTAATAGCCATGGCAAACATGCAGAGCAGAAAGCAGCTTAGAGCTAGCAGCTCTAGAATAAGGATTAAAAACTAGTTCTGAATAGAATGCAGCCATGCAAAAGAAGCTGACCTCACCCTAACAATGAGAACAAGTCCCTAACCTAGAAAACTATAAATTTTCTAAAATCTTTCAGAAATCTGAGAATCCGAAGATGAACAAAGGAAAAACTTCAGAAGAGAAAAGAAAACCACAACTACTTTCATTCTGGGGGCAAGTGGGAAGAGAGGGAACCTCTCCAACTTTTAACACACTTTTAATGTTTGCTTGTGGGCTTGTGTGGTGATTAGAATCCCTAGGAACCCCAGTCACAAAGCAAGTCAACCCCAAATTGCCTTTTGATACCACCTGGTGACTGAGTGGGGGTTTCATATTCAAGAGGTCCCCAAACAGAAATCTGGTATCTGCCGGATTTTTTTTCCTTCCAATCAAATGTCTCAAAGTGGTCAATTTATTATAAGTTGGGGGAGCAGCTGCCGGAACTAAATAGGAAGCTCCATAACAGCTATGGGTGCTCTGAAACACTAATACCCACCATTTTCTCCCCATAGGCCTTTACTGAGTGCGTGGCAACAACCCTCCAAAGGCTGGGAGCAGAGACGAGGACAGGAACAGAGAGACGTGTCAGGTGGTGAAAGCTCTGCAGGCAGGAACTCCTCAGTCACCAAAAAGAAAAGGTCGTGGCTAGGCTGTAAAGCCCATCAGTGGAGCGCTGGTGGTACTCAGCTCCCAAGTCCTGCCGAAGGGAAAGCTTTGCTCTTGCCCTCAAATCATTTGAAGCCAGTGGTGAACTGAATGTAACTACAGCCCACGGTCAGCTCAACTAACTATCAGACTGACGCAGCAACCAGACAGAGGAAGGGATGTGGCTTTTTCTGGAGGTATAATTTACTTCAACCTTGACTGTACTTTTACACATAGTGTCCAGCACATAGTAAAGTATTATGAGTCATCCAAAGAAGTAGAAAATTTTTATTTATGTTGAAGAAAGAAGCCTATTGAAGCAGACCCACAGATTACCTAGATGAGACTAGCAGATAAGGACTTTACAGTCATAATAAAAATATTAAATGACCTAGTGAAAAAATAAACAATATAAATGAAATGGTGGGGAATCTTAGCAGAGAAAGAAAAACAAGAAGAAAAAAACCCAGGAATTTTTAGAATTAAAAGATACAATATCAGAAGTGAATTTTGTGGGCTTATGAATGAATAGAATTGACAGAGGAAGGAAACCATGAACTTGCAAAATGTCAGTTCAATAGAAATATCCAAACAAAAGGACAAAAATAAAACCCCAAATCTAAATAAAGCATATGAGACATTTGGGACAATATGTACATAAGTCCAACATTTGTGTAATTGGAATTTTAGAAAGGAAAAAGAAAATGGGGCATAGAAAATATTTGAAGAGTTCGTGTACAAGAATTTTCCAAAATAATAAAAGGCAACAACCCACAAATCTTTATCATCTTGCAATTAGGCAAGAAAAAAAATTAGAAGGACTCCAATTTGAAAAGGAAGAAGTGAAACTTTCGATATTTGCAAATGACATGATTCTATATATAGAAGACCCTAAAGAATCCACCATAAAACTATTAGAAATAATCAACTATAGCAAAGTTTCAGTGTACAAAATCAATTTAAAAAAATCAGTTGCATTCCTATACACTAACAATGAACTAGCAGAAAGAGAAATCAAGAATACAATCCCATTTACAATCACAACAAAAAGAATAAAATACCTAGGAATAAACTTAACCAAAGAGGTGAAAGACCTGTACATTGAAAACTATAAGACATTATTGAAAGAAATTAACATAAAGAAATGGAAAGATATTCCAAGTTCATGGGTCGGAAGAATAAACATAGTTAAAATGTCCATACTAGCCAAAGCAATCTACCGATTCAATGCAATCCCAATCAGAATACCAGTAACATTCTTCACAGAAATAGAACAAAGAATCCAAAAGTTTATACAGAACAATAAAAGACCCCAAACAGCCAAAGGAGTCCTAAGGAAAAAGAACAAAGCTGGAGGCATCACAATCCCTGACTTCAAAACATACTACAAAGCTATAGTAATCAAAACAGCATGGTACGGGCACCAAAACAGACAAACAGATCAAAGGATCAGAATTGAAAGCCCAGAAATAAAACCACACATCTACGGATAGTTAACCTTTGACAAAGGAGCCAAGAACATACAATGGAGAAAGGAGAGTCTTTTCCATAAATAGCGTTGGGAAAACAGGACAGCCACATGTAAAGAATGAAAGTAGACCATTATCTTGCACCATACACAAAAATTAACTCAAAATGGATTAAAGATTTGAATGTAAGACCTGAACCCATAAAACTCCTGGAAGAAAATAAAGGCAGTACACTCTTTGACATTGTTCTTAGCAGCATCTTTTCAAAAACCATGTCTACTCAGGCAAGGGAAACAAAAGAAAAAGTTAACAAATGGGACTACATCAGACTAAAAAGCTTCTGCAAAGCAAAGGAAACCATGAACAAAATGGAAAGACAACCCAACAACTGGGAGAAAATATTTGCAAATCATTTATCAGACAAGAAGCTTGATCTCCAAAATATATCAAGAACTCATAGAACTCAACAAAAACAAACAAACAACCCGATCAGAAAATGGGCAGAGGAAATGAACAGACATTTTTCCAAGGAAGATATACAGATGGCCAACAGACACATGAAAAGATGCTCAACATGACTAATTATTAGGGAAATGCAAATCAAAACTACGATGAGATATATCACCTTACACGGGTCAGAGTGGCTATAATTACCAAGACAGAAAACAACAAATGTTGGAGAGGATGTGAAGGAAAGGGAACACTCATACACTTCTGGTGGGAATGCAAACTGGTGCAGCCACTATGGAGAACAGTATGGAGATTTCTCGAAAAATTAAAAATAGAAATACCATACAATCCACCTATCCCACTACTGGGTATTTATCCAAAGAACTTGAAATCAATGATGCCAAGAGATTTATGCACCCTATGTTCATTGCAGGACAATTCACAATAGCCAGGATATGGACACAACCCAAGAGACCTTCTACAGATGAATGGATAAAGATGATATGGTATATATACAATGGAATACTACTCAGGCATAAAAAAAAAAATTGTCCCATTTACAACAACATGGACGGACCTGGAGGGTGTGATGTTAAGCAAAATAAGCCAGACAGAGAAAGACAAATACTGCATGATTTCACTCATATGTGGAAGATAACAAATACATGGATACAGAGAACAGATTAGTGGTTACCAGAGGGGAAGGGGTTAGGGGGTGGGCAAAAGGGACTAAGGGGCACATAAGTATGGTGATGGGTAAAAATTAGACTACTGGGGGTGAGCAAAAGGAAGTGTATTCAGGAATTGATAATAATGTACACCCTAAATTACACAATGTTATAAACCATTATAATCCCAATAAAATTACTTTTAAAAAAAGATAAATATGAGAAAATGTCTCATAAAAGAAAACAAAAAGACATAGAAAGTCAGAGAAAGAAGAGAAGAAAGTTAGACGATTAGCTTGGAACATTCAATATCTGACTAACAAGAATTTCAAAATAAAAATAGGTAAAAGGAGGTGAAGAAATTATAAAAAGGGTTATAATAGAACATTTCCCAGAAATTAAGGAAATGAGTTTCCAGAGTGCAAGAACTCACCAAATGCCAAGTACAATATAGAAAACAAGAACTGTGCATCAATAAGGCACATCATTTTAAATGCTAGAATAACAGGGATTAACAGAAAAACACTAACAACGCCCAGAGGCAAAAAAAAAAAAAGTTTGCTCACAAAGAATCAGGAATCAATTTACAATCAGACTTCCCAGCAGCAACAGTGAAAGCTGGAGCAATGCCCACAACATTTTGATTACAGATTATTTCTATTTAGGAATTCTGCATTCAGCCAAACTAATATTCAAGAATAGAGAAGAAGAAGATTTTCAGGCATGAAAGAATTCTAAGATGTATTTCCAGAAAGCTACTCCAGGATGTGCTTCACTAACACAAGCAAATAAACCTACAAAATGGAAGACTTAGGATCCAGGAAAGAGAGAATTCAACACAGAGGAGAGAAAGGAGAATTCCTTTATGAACAGAAGAAACTGTGACAGGACAGCCATGCAGCTGGTCTAAAGAACAATGAGTACAGACTCAATCAGGGTAACAGGTGATGCTAGGACAGATGTCTCATGAGGGAGGGAGGGGAGATGGAACTGATAGATTACCACCTGTGTTTGACATATTGAGAAGCATCTCTAGCTCCGCGGGAGCGTTGGGGAAGAATGAGCAATTGGTTCACAGAAAACTAAGCAAACATAAAGAAAAGACAATTATTAACCAGAGAAAAAGAAGTACAATAAAGTAAATGGAATTATTGTGTACTATATGCCTCAACTGTGAACAATTTTAGTAGTCATAATAATGTTTAACACAGGATATTCATTTAACCAAAAGTTATGATACAACTATATTGGAAAGATGAGGAGAGGAACAGCACGGGTGTATGTAAGAGTCTTAAATCCTGATCTTCCATTGTAGGAAGTCAATAGAGAATGTATAAAATAGATAAATAAGAAATGACACTATAAACATTTTGTATCTAATTATGTAGGTAAATAGAAAAATAGCTAAAACAGTTGAAAGTAGTTTTCTCTGAGGAGTGGTCCTTGGGGGAAGGGAGGAGTGGAATGGTAGCTATATTTTTTTACAAGCTTTTTAGTACTAATTGTGCTTTTTAAAATTAAGTATGTCTATTCATTTGGTAAAAATAAAGGCAAGTCAACAAAAACAAAAAAATTACTCAAATGTTGAAATTATTTTATTATATAATATTTAAAAATGTAAATAAATATAATATTAAAAAATGTATCACCTTTGTTAGTATCCTCACCAATCTCATCAGAAAACTCTTTAAGTATTAGAAGTTGTCAACTTCACAGTGGAGAATACAAGTTTTCCAAAATTCTAATTTTTACTTGAAAGCTCAACTTTTAACATTGGTAACAAACATTGACAGTTTTTTTCCCTGAAGTGACAGGCTCATGTCACTCATTTTTGAAAACCTGTTTGTTAAATTCCCATCTGAATAATCATAATTCATCTGCCAGTTGCTCCTTCAAGTGAAAATGAAAAAAGTGGCTGGGTGAGCTCACGAATCAAACAATCGCACAAGTGCTTTTCCTCAAGACAGCCAACCATCAAACTTCAGTATGCAGCAAAGGTACTGTGAACTTCCCATTTCGCCATACTGAATATTAAAAAGATGTGTATTCAAAGGTCAAGATTTAATAACATTAATAATTTTTACTGCTTCATCAAGGATATCCTTAAGTAAAGGCAGCAGTTTTTCACTGAGTACATTGCAGAGGAATAACGTCATTGGTGTCACTGTCTTGATTCATGCCAAACAGGCAGCAATCTATTCACCATTGCTTTTACACCATCAGTGCAAATGTCAACAGTGTCAAAAGCAACAGGCATCCTAGTATTACGTTCCGACCTCAAAGACCCCTTGTAAAGGTCCTGGGGCTCCCAGCGGTCTGCAGACCACACTTTGCAACTGCTGTGCTATTCAAACAGTGTTTTCCCTGAAGGTGATTTTTAACTATTTCCACTTTTCTAATTTAATATATGGGCTCTCTTTCCTAAACCTCACTGAAAATACGCACACACAGTGAAACAAAGTAAGGCTAAATAAATGACTTACCCGGAATTTGTTCATTTTCTGCTGCTCTTGAAAAATGACAGACACTATGAAGCCAGAAGAGGGAAAGATGGAAGACAGAAGGCCTAAGAGAACTTAGCTTGCAGCTCAGGAATCACCTGTGAGAAATTTCCATACCACATGTTAGGAAAAGATAAACCTCTGGGGAAATGTCCCTTTGAGCCATGAGAAGGAATAGGAAGGACCATGATAAAGGAGTACCCACCTGTCCATTGGTGACTCGGATATAATCTTGATGAACCTGGGACATTTTTGAGTGAATATAAACATTTCCTTCCTATTGGCTGTTTTGAAAATTATGTGTCCGCTTACTAAATAACACAAAAGAATTGAAAACTTAAACATCCAATAATAGCAGATTAGTTAAGCAAGGTATGTAATACATATCCAAAATATGGAACCCTATGCTGACATTACAAATGATGTTGACGAGAAATATTTATTGATATGGAAAGTGTTTGTTACATGTCACAACAATTTTTCCTGTTAATATTATAAACCCCACAAGGGTAGGAAGTCTTCAAAGCTTTCAAAAATAAGATATTTCTTCTCACTAAATTGCAGTTTCTCAAAAATCACTTCTGCAAGAACCTTGTTTTGACTTACATATGGTCTAGTGGACCTGGAGACTTTGGTTCTATGCTAGCCTCTGCTATTAACAAACCCAGGGACTGCCTTCCTTTCAAAGCTATTATCTTCAACATGAGGAGGAATTAGATAATTTTGAAGAACGCTTCATGTACCATGCTGATTCTATAAGTCTTCACCCAGCACCACAAATCCAGACAGTACCCTGGAATTCACTGTCCCCTTCACCCTTGGGCTGGGCTAGGGTAAAATTTAATTAGGCTTTAATGAATTCTGACACGGCCAACTAATCTGTTGGCAGTGACACAAATCTGACTTCTGAAATAACAATTTGGCACCACAGTCCCAAGAAGGGATTTCGTGTAGGTAGCAAAAGGTAACCAGGTGCCATATGCTGCAGAAACCGCTTCCAGCTGGCCTGGTGCTTACAAAATGCCTAATTAATGAGCCCAGATACAGCAGCCAACCAGAGGCGTTATGATAGCACTTTCATAACATGGAGCATGGATAAAATTGCAGTTTTCCTCTTTTAAAAAAGTCTGTCCCATTTCCTCTCTCTAAAAACTAGCCTCTGGTGGGAATAAGATTCCTAGCTTCTCCAGTAAAACTTAAAATTCAGGGCTCAACTTAAGGTTTCAATTTACATGTATAACAGTCCTCTGAGAATAGAGGTCCGAGACAGGAGGAAGGGCCTCAATTAACTTTTTGACATAAGAGTTCCGAGGAAGCCTCAAGAATTTTTGGAAACAGACCACTACCTGGTAAGATTAGGTCGACCACACTCCACAGTTACGTCCCAGTGGTGCTCAGGGACAGCTATTGTACTAAATACCACCCAAGACTGTGGATTTTAGTGTGGGAAACAGCATGAACTACGGAGTAAAACAAGTGAGAATTTAAATTCCCCCTGCTAATGCTGAGTTTCTCTCCCTGCACCCTTCGCACTCGCATTTATTAAAATGGAGGTGATTAAAACCGGTTCAAAGGATGGTTATGATGCTTCAGATGATTAAATGAGCCAATAATGAAAAGAACAGCATGCCTCCGCATAATAAAAGCAGCTCACCTTTATTGAGTCCTTGTCACACTGCCCTATTTAATACAGAAAACGACCCCAAAGGTTACTACTTCACAGACGAGCATCTTGAACCGCACCGAGAACCCTGCCCATTTACCAGCCGGCGCTGGACTTGCGCGCCGGCCCCTCGCCGTGACCGCGCCAGCGCGGCGGGTTCCGCGTCCACGTCACAAAAGCCGTTGCCTCCGCGCCCGTCCCCGCTACCCCCGGAGTCCTGGGCAGGTCGAGGCCACGGCTTCTGGGGAGGCCCGGGAATGGGGACCACCGGCCTCCCGCCAGGCCCCCTCCTCAGTCCTCCTTGGAGGCCAGTCTGGCGCTCAGAGGGGGGCGGCGGCCTCCAAGGTTCTGGGACTCGGCGCAGCCTCCGAGCCCAGGCTTCCCCCCGCCCCCGGCCTCGCGCCCGCAGAGCGGCCTTTGACACACCTGCAGGGGCTCCGCCGCCGCCCCGGCCAGCGCAGATTCCAGGCCCCGCCCTCTGCAACCCCGCGCCGACCTGGAGGCTCCAGAGTTCTCTCCCCCCTGGGGCGAGACAGACAATGGCGCCCGCTGAAAAGAAAGGGAATGGCTCATGCGCAGAAGGCGCCCCGCGCCCTGCTCTGGAACTACGCTTCCCAGGAGCCTCGGCTGCGACTCCATTTTGGATGACGTCATGAGGTTCGGCCTCCTCTCGCGGTCTGAGCGTTTGCTTCTGGGATTCGCTGGAGGCCTGGACCTTTTTTTTCTTCCCAGGGGTCGCTGATTGGAACTGGCAACCCGCAATCTGGGGGCTTGAAAACAGGAAACTACGTGGAGGTGGCGGGATGAATATTGATAGTAATTTAAAGAAAGTACTTGCAGTAAGTACAGTAGTACATTTCAAAGAATAATACCCTGTTAACAGCTGACTTTGTCTTAGGAATGCTAGCTTTCAAAATTATGCAAATAATACATGAAACATGTAATAAAGAGAAAATATGTGTAAGCTAAAACAGAAGACGAGTGACACACATACCACTTCCCAAAAGAAAAAAAGACGCTTAATTTAGCTGCACACTCTTCTGAGGTGTTTACTCAAATTTTATGCTAATGATGTAAAATATTTTGACTGTCATTTAGCTTAGGAATATATACTGAGTATATGCTGATTTCCTGGCCAGTAACTTTATAACATCAATTTACTCTTGTGCCAACAATAGAAATAAGTTTCCATTCAAATTAATTACAAAAATGTTAAATTTTCATGATAAAATTAATTTTAAAATATGTAGAATGCATACAGAGAAAATATATACATATTTGAATGTGTGTGTATATGTATATACATATATGTATGTGCACACACATATATAGCCAAATACCAGTTTTCTGGATGGGAGGTGTTGGGTAAATAATTAAAAGTAAAGTCTCCTGACAACCCAGAAAATCCTCTGCACAAATGGAGAAAAGAAGAAATGATTTTGTTCTTGAATAAGCATTAAACCAGACTACAATGCACATCCCAGGCAATCTGATAATTGTCGATGTCCCAATCCAATGTACACATCAAGATAGATGTGGAGAGGGCTGATGGCCACTCTGAGTTTATTATAACCAGCGTTTCAATACGTACATAGCTTACAGCTGTTAAACATACACAGGTGTTCTGGATGAAGTAATTAGCGAATGCCAGGAATTCTTAGTGATTTCTCAAGGAGCCCTCCCTTGGCCTCTGTTTTGATATTATCCTGTTATTGCTGTGCTCGTATATTTTTATCTCGGAGGAGGCTAGGTCTCCTAGGCAACAGCCCCTCCTGCTCCTGATATCGATGTCGTGTCTCCATCTGTGCCCCCCCGGGCGACCGCGCCTGTCTTAGGTTGCCTCCCCCTGGAGGTCTTACCCATCATTGGCTGACCGGCCTTCTCACCTCTGGGCCAAAGTTTGTTGGCAAGCCTTTTCCAGTGATTATTAACTCTTCCTGTGTCAGGGGCGGCTACAATAATAAATTTGCAAAGACAGAAATATCACATACTTTTATTTAGCCAGGCAGGTACAACCCATTCTATGTTTTCAAGATAAAAAGATAACTTGTCCTCAAGTAAGGGGACTTGACAAACCATTTGCTACACATAGTTCATCCTAAAATCACCTAGTAATTGGGGTGGCCATCTGTGTTAATTGCTCTTATCCAGATGAAAAGAAGCTTTTTCTTGTATCTCTTTGACAAGCAAGTAAGTTACAGCTTCTAGCTAATAGCCATGGAGTTTACCACACACAGAGAGATGGGGCCCTATCTTCCTTGACGTTAACATTTCAAAAACATGGCTCCAAAGTCTTTAAGAAAGATGCTCCTGGGGTGTAAAACTAACAAGAGGCTTTTTTACTTTTCTGAAAGATTTACATACATCTCAAAGGGACAGAGAAAAGATAACTATAAGTTTTCTTAAGAAAATACTCTAAGAAAAGAGGGGAGGAAAAGTCTTCTCCTATTTGTACCAGGGAAAATTCCATTTTTTTATGTTTGTACTTACTCTTACAGAAGACTCTATGAAACTTAACACAGTTTCAGCCAAAACCACAATAAAAGTTTTTGATGGAGAGTTTGGTTTTGTTTTACTTGACAAATAATTTTTAGCTTCATCAAGAAATATACATATAGGGGCCAGCCCCATGGCCAAGTGGTTAAGTTTGCCTGCTCTGCTTCTGCAGCCCAGGGTTTCGCTGGTTCGGATCCTGGGCACTGACATGGCACCACTCGTCAGGCCACGCTGGGGTGGCATCCCACATGCCACAACTAGGAGGGCCCACAACTAAAATATACAACTATGTACTGGGAGGACTTGGAGAGAAAAAGCAGGAAAAAAAAAAAAAAAAAGGAAGACTGGCAACAGCTGTTAGCTCAGATGCCAATCTTAAAAAAAAGAAAAAGAAGTATATATATAACCATAACCTTGGAGAATAGCAAGGAATGTTTTTGGAAATGCATATTATTATCAACATAATTTAAAAGTTTGATGCTGACTCTTGATAAATAAATGACAAGCAATAGGATATTGGAGTATATGAGGAAGCCATTTGACATAAAACTAATTTGGCCTGAAATTCTTTCTCCAAAAGGGCCTAGTGGTCATTGAGCATGCATTGTATATCTGCTTTAAGTATTTAACTATGCCCCAAAGCCAAGAACAATGCCCTTAAAGATAAGGATGTAACATTCCCCCCCCCCCCCCCCCCCGCCCCCTTCCCTCCTCTCCCTGTCCCCATGGGCATTTTGTTAAGGATAAGCATCTCTCCCTAGGCTAGGGATTTATTGCTGACCTGTTACACTCACCTTGTGACCACCCACCTTGAGACTACCGACATGCAGTGTTCAGTGAATTGCTGTGCCAGCAAAGCAATCTTGCGACTATTGTAAAAGGGGCCTTCCAATTATATGTGGTACATGCTCTTTGACGGTATATAACTGCTCTGTACACCCCCACTTTTTTGGAGTGCTCCATTCCTTTGTGGAAGTACTTTCCTGGGCTATATGGTCCTCAGAGTCAGCTCAGAATAAACTCACCCCAATTTTGATTTATAGATTGATTATGAATTATTTGCACTGACATTTCAAAAAAGAACAGAAACAGATCCAAATATACATAAGAATTTAGTATATGTTAAAATTGTAATTTCAAACAATGGAGATAGTTTGGAGTATTTAGGAAATTATGTTAAGCAAATTAAGTTAGATTAGATAATTATCTCACACATTATAATGATTAAATGGTACATGAATTCAGTATGTAAATTTAAGAAGTAAACCATCAATTACAACATAAATAAAAGATTTTAAAGAACTTGAATTGACAGCATGAAACAAACAGCAAAAAACATCAAGGATATAAACCAAAAAAATTTTAATATGAAATATGTAAAAGTTCAATTTCAAAAGAATACAAAGTTAAAAGACAAACGGAGAAAATGTGTTTAACAATTATGAGACAGATTTCACACTCTTGATAAACTGTTCAACAAATCAATTGAAAGATGAACATCCAACATGCAGCAAAAATAGAACATGAATATCCTATTGCAGCTTTTCATCCAATCTAGCATGCTGTGGATTGCCAGATGTCTCAATATTTTATTCACTTCTGCACAGAAAATATATGGTCGGTTAAACTATGACATGCCATTTACTTTAAGATGCATTACAAGATGCGATTTCAGAGGTGTTAAAATATGAAAAAAATACATGTCTTAGAAATATTGAAATTCAGTTATAAAAATGAAAGTGCACTTAATCACTAAGTATATGAAAAATAGGTAACATCCTAGCAATCAAAGAAATGCGAAAACAAACATGAAATGCTATTTTGTCTCTTTCAAATGTACTGCCTAAGCTAAAACAGATAGAATTTTGCCCAATTTTATTTTCTTCACACCACTTTTCCCATGATTTCAACTTGAGTGGTCCTAGGAAATGATGGTAGGATAAGATTGTAGAATGATGCTATTCATGTGACCATTTTATTGTCAGGAATTTTTGGTGTCTCTTCAGAGTGTTTGAGTCAGACTGCATTTCTCCAGCTTCTAGATCCTCTTTGACTATATTTTCTGCCTGTCTGGTGAGATTGGCTCAAGTTTACTGAAAGTCCAGCATCAGTTTCTAGAAATCAGTAAGTTCCTAGAGAAATGGCAGTTTGGGGCATTGGTGAAGGCTTCAGATAAAGTGAATATTTACTTTGGGCTCAGGTACCAGTTGCACACCACAGGAATAAAACTGCTCTTCTGAAATAGGAGGACCGCCTAGGAGAACATTACCCCAATCTGAGAACTTTCACCAGAGATTCAAGAAAGAAGACACAGAGAGAAAGAGATCCCAGAGTTGTTATGTCTGAAAGGGTTCTTTTTTTTCACTTAAAAAATTTTTATTGAAGAATAAAAAATTATAGAAAAATGTTCATAGCATAACTGTACAGATAAATGAACTTTTAAAAAAGTGAACACAATCATATAAACACCAGAAGTTGAAATAAAACATTAACAATACTTGAAGTCTCCTTTAATGACCCATTCTCTGTTATCACTCCCCTCTTCAAAAGTATCCCCATGCTCACTCTAACACCAAAGATAAGTTTGCCATTTATTACTGTATCCATTTATTTAGAAATAATTTATCCATTTATTTAGAAATAATATTTAACTTATACAAAGAAAGGTGCAAAAATAGGACAAAGAACTCTCATGTATCCTACACTCAGATCCCTTGATCATTAATGTTTTGCCACATTTGCCTCATCATTTTCTCTTTATTTATGTATGCTATGCATTTATATTTCTTAATCACTTGAGAGTAAGTTATAGGCATCACTCCCTTTTACTCCTAAATTCTTAACTGTATATTTCCTGTGAGCAAAGACACATTTCTTACATAATCACTGTCCAATACTCAAAATCAGAAAATTTAATGTAGATATAATAATATATAAACTATATTCCATGCTTAAATTTCACCAATTGTCTCAATTAAGACTTTTATATCTAATTTGTTTTTCTGATTCAAAATCCAAGCCAGGACCTTCTGTTTCTGGCCAAGGTGAAGTAATAGGGACTGGATTTACCTTCCTGCCTGAAAGAACCAAAGAGATCAGACAAAATATTTGGAACAATGGTTTCAAGACACTGGATATCAGGCAATAAAGCACAATGATCCTTGAGAGACATGAAATCAATAAGGTAAGCTCTATATTTGCCACAGTTTACAGCCTTAAAAAGGTTTCTAGGCTGTGGCATAGGGAGGGGGAACCTAGGATGAGCCCAGTGGACTCCTTGAATTGAGATGCAGCTGAGAATCCAGAGAGACTAAAGCAGATAGAATTTGCAGGACAAACTGTCAAAGAGAAGAGAGCTGCATGTTAAGAGAACTCTGAAGATCTTCAAAGGGTCCCCTTGAGAATTCAGCAGAGTAACGTTTGGAACATGTATGTGAGGAAACTATCTTAAGCTGGGGAAAGAACCATCCTAAAGGATTAAAGGCAATAGAGCTCAGTGATCATACTAAGCTGGAAACAGTACCTGTTCTCCTTGAGCAGAGTGGAGAAACTCATGACTCACAGGCATTGGCTAGAGTATTCAGAAGGATCTTGCCACAGTAATGGGTAATGATTAACCCTACAAAAAACAATACAAATCTTAAAAACAAGACTCAACATTATCAAACTCTTACCAAGTAATTTAACTGTATTCTAGAACAAACTTTAAGAATATTTATAGGAATACAAAAACATTCCACACCCAACAGGGTAAAATACACAATATCTGGCATTCATTCAAAAATTATCAGACTTGCAAAGAAGCGGAAAGATATAACAATTTATGAGGAGAAAAATCAATCAAACAAAACTGCCCCAAAAGTGTCATGCATGTCAGACTTAGCCAATAAGGACAATAAAACAGTTACCATACCTGTATTTCAGATGTTCAAAGAGATGAGCAGAGATATGGAAGATATTAAAAGATCCAAATCAAACATGTAGAGATGAAACCTACAATGTCTGAGATGAAAAATTCACTGAATGGGCTTAACAGTAGATTAGAAATTGCAGAAGGAAAGATTGGTAAACTTGAAGACATAGCAGTAGAAATTATCCAAAATGAAACACTGGGAAAAAAATAAAAAAACAATTAAAAAGCATCAGTAAGCTGTGGGACAACTTCAAGCTATCCAACATATATGTAATCGAAGTCCACAAGGAGAAGAGAGAGATGGGCAGACAGAAAAATTATTTGAAGAATTAGTAGCAGAAATTTTCTAAATTATGGTTATGAAAACCACAAGTTCAGAGAACCAAGAAGCTCAATAAACCACAAACACAACAAATATGAAAAAAACCTTACACCAAAGCATCACAATCAAATTGCTGAAAACCAGTGATAAAGAGAAAAGCTTAAGAGAAGCCAGAGAAAAAGATACATTAGATAAAGAGGAAGAAATAAAAAGATGACAGCTTATTTCTCTTCAGAGACAATGCAAGCAAGAAAGCAGTGCAGCAGCACATTTAAATACTGAAAGAATAAACTATCAACCTAGAATATGATACATAGCAAAAATCTCTTTCAAAAACAAAGGTGAAATAAAGACCTTTTTTCAATTTTCAGAAGTGGAAATAATTCATCACCAGGAAATTCACACTCTATAAATATTAAAGGAAATCTTTTAGACAGAAGGAAAATAGCACCAGATGAAATCATGGATCTACGCAAAGAAGTGAAGAACACTAGAAATGCTCAGTACATGAGTAAATATAAAAGTCTTTTTCATATAAATTGTCTTCTTAAAAGATAATTGACTGCTTAAGCAAAAATAATAACAATGTGGGGTTTATGACATATGTATAAAGTAAAATGTGAGACATTAGCTTAAAGCAGGGGAGAAATGAAACTAGATCACTTGCAGGCTCTTATACTATATGGAAATCATATAATATAACCTGAAGGTAGCCTGCTATAAGTTAAAGAGGCCTATTACAAATGCTCAAGCAACCAAAGTTAGAGATGTATATTATAAATGCTTAAGAAACCAAAATAATAAAACAGTTATGACCAATAAGCCAACAAAAAAGATAAACAAAAATCATAAAAAATACTCAATACAAGTGATGGCAGAAAAAGATGATAAAAGGAGGGGGAGTGACCGAGAACAAATGAGACAAAGAGAACCGAAATAACAAGACAAAAGACTTAATCTTAATCATATCAATTATCACAGTAGATGTAAATGGACTAAACACCCTGATTTTAAGATGTAGATTATAGGATTGAATAACAGAAAAAGAGAACCAGCTATATTGTTACTAAGAAGAAATGAGTTTTAAATATAAAGACAAAAATAGATTAAAAGTAAAAGGATGAAAAAATATACCAGAGTTTAGTCGCTGCTTCCACTTGTTTCTACTGGTGTGGTGGGGGAACAGCTATTTATACTGCACCAACCAGGAACCCTATCAGCTGTTGCTAACTGGGCCTAGGCCCCTCCTTGTAGTCACAGTGGTCCTGTGGGTTCCCTCTTCAGCTGTGGGGGCCGTCACAAGGGGGCTTCAGGCTGCTGGTGCCTACTGTTGCAGATCACCTAGACGTGCTCCCTCCTTAGGGTCTGCAGCAGTGTTATGGGCTTTCCCAGCGGCCAGGGGCAGGATCACTTATATTTGCAGCTCTGTCACTGTCGGTGCCCACAAAATCTCACTTGTCCACTATGGGTCACAGCAGAGCTATGGGCATCTTCTGCAGTCTGTGGTTAGCTCACCTAACTATGCTACTTTTGTCGCAGGGTCTTCCAGCCTTGTGGTTGCGGGGAAGGTGCTCTCTACTAGTGCTGTACAGAGGCTTTTGCTGAGGCTGCTGTGAGACTGTAGAGTTTCCCCCTGGGCCATGGAGCCGGGTCGCTGGAACTCCACCCAGCCCCAGTCCTCTCCCCCAGGATCTTGGGGAACCCCTTGCCCTGTCTGGGGGATAGCCGGAGACCTTGAGTTCGGTGGCAGCTGACCGGCTGCTGCCCTGTCTGGGATTCTCCTCTTTGGGACCCTCCCGGTGTTGTGGGTGCTGGGAGGGGCCTCTCCGCTAATGGCAGGTAGAGATTTTGCCTGCTGCCCGGATGGAACTCTGGAGTTTCCTCCCCGGGCTTTGGAGCTGGCCGCTGGAGCTCCACCCAGCCCCAGTCCTCTCCCAGGAGATCTCCGGAAGCTCCGAGTCTCGACTGGGCAATAGCCACAGTCAGTGGGGCTGGCGGCGGCAGCCAGTGGGCCACTGCCCCATTAGGGATTCTCTCTGGGAGCCTCCTGGTGTTGTGGATGCTAGGTGGCGCCTCTCCACTAATGGCGGGTAGAAGTTTTCCCCGCTGCCTCTGGTGTGTAACTCTGGAGCTTCCCTCTGGGCTTAGGTGTAATTGCGGGGGGGCTTAGGTAGGGCTCTGGTCACCTGTTTCCACCGTCGCTCCTCTGGTGTGCGCTATCTCCTGCCCTTGGTGTGTGGCGATGTTCTGGGGGTGTCTGCTGGAAGAAAGCCGCTTGCAGGTACTAGGCTGTTTGCAGGTCGGGGTCGGAGAGTTTTCACCTATCTCCACCTCCTCCTGGAGGGAAGTCCATCTGCCTTCCAATGTATAGCAGCGTGGGTCTCTCAGGCATCCTGAGATGCTATATGGATATCCTTTGTTAAGCGATGAATGTCCAATTAGTTGTAGATTTGAAGGGGGAGAGACAAAGAAGTCTACTCACGCCACCATCTTGGATCCAACTCCAACCCTATATGTTTTAATGAAATTGAATTTATTTTAAAAACCTTCCTACAAAGAAAACTTCAGTTCCAGATGGCTTCACCGGTAAAATAATAGTAATGACTCTACACAGACTCTTTCAGAAAATTGAAATGCATTTTATGAGGCCAGCATTAGTCTGATATGAAAGCCAAACAAAGACATTACGTGAAAATAAAACTATAAGCCAAATTCCTCATGACAGACAATGCAAAATACATAAACTAGATTTTAGCAAATTGAATCCAACAATATTTTTAAAAGGATTATATATTATGGCCAAGTGGAGTTTATTCAATGAATGAAAGATTGGCTTAACATTTGGAAATGAATCTGTTGTAATTCATCATATTAACAAACCAAAAAAGAAAAACCACATAATCATTTCCATAGGTACAAGAAAAAAATTTGACAAAATATAAAAACTATTTATGATAAAAATTCTGAGAAAACAAGGAATAGAAGTGTTGACACAAATAATCCATAATCAATCTATAAATCAAAATTGAGGAGAGTTTATGAGCCAGATCTGAGGACTAGCCTGGTGCCTTCCTTCTGCAAGGAAGGAAGGGCACCAAAGAAGTGAGGTACACAGAGTGATTATATACAATCTTGGAGCAAAAAGAATACATCACATATGAGAAGAATGTCCCTTTTGCAATTGTCACTAGATGGTTAGCTGGCACAGCAGCTTGGTGGTGAGCAAGTCAGTGGTCACAAGGTGAGCACAGCAGATCAGTAATTAATTCTTAGTTTAGGGAGAGGTGCTTATCCTTAAAGAAATGCCAATACAGGGGAAGTTATATCCCTATCTTTAACGGCATCCTTCTTGTCTTTGGGGCATAGTAAATATTTAAAGCAGATGTACAATTCATGCTCAACAGGACACATCAGGCCCTTTTGGAAAAAAAACAAGATCAGGCCAAATTAGTTTTACACCAAATGGCTTCCTCATATACTCCAATACATCCGATTTCTTTTCATTTATTTCTCAGAAGGTAACTTTTTCAACTTCATAAAGAACATCTTTGAAAATCTGACAGCTGACATCATTCTTAATGGTGAAACAATGAATGCTTTCCCCCTAAAATTGGAAACAAGGCAAAGATGTCCACTCATATCACTTCTGTTCTACATTGGTCCAGAGGGTCTACTAGTGCATTTAGGAAAGAAATAGAAATAAAGTAGTTGACTTCTGCAAAGGAAACATGAGGATTTTCCTGGAACCTCTTCCCAGTGAAACAACCTTAATTGGTGAAAATTATTTTTTGAAAAATCCAGTTAGAGTTTCTGGAAGTTGTCCTAAGATCATATAGAAAATGAAGAAACAGCTATTTAAGAAAATCTACTAAATCTCAGTAAGAATAGCAAGAGTCTGTGGCATTTGAATCTTGAACTTCTCCCTCCCCTCCACCAAGTTCAACATGGTGGGCACTCCAATTTCAGGCATGTGCAGCCAAGAACACAGGACTTCCTCTCCCCTCATCTTCCTCTGTCTCCCTGGAAAGGACAGGTACCAGAATGTCTCATTGCATTACAGAAGATTTATTCTTGTATATAGATATCTTGCTAGTAGGGTGGGGATTTCATGCCAGGTGTAGCAAGCCAAGAAGACCAAAGAGTACTATCCCCAGTTAGTGGCCTGAGAGAATTGGGCCACCGCCCCAAGCTCCAGAGAGATGGCACAGAGATTTTGCCTAGAAGGAGCGAGAGACCACAAGAATGAAGAACTTTGAAGCTCTCTCCATGGGAATTGACTTTACTTGCAACAGAGTGTGGGGGAGTGTAAGCCTAACGAAATTGTTGAAAACAGTGGAGATTTTGGATATCGGCAATTAAGAGGAGGATTGTAGCTCTGTGAGAGAAACAAGGTAAACCACAGCCCAATTAGAAGTTTACCAGAGAAAATCAGGTGAAGAGATAGCTAAGAAAGATGCTTCTGGATTCAGAATGAATCTGAAAGGTTGGCCTTGATGATTACAACTGCAAAGGGGCCTGAATTTAAGTGGATCACTGTGGAGCAAGTTACGCTCTAGGTCATTATGGAAAACAATAGCTCTATCAGCTAGAAATTACTAATAACTAGCCAACAGAAGAAGACAGCTTAATAAAGAGATCAGGAAAAGACAGTCAAGGAGAACCTTGCAGGAAACATTTTATTCTAAGGTGACTATGAATTTGCCCAAAGCTGCACCCTTAAGGAACAACATAAAAGGCTGCACACTGGAGGGAAAATGGACTTCACTCTAATAGCCCAGACAAGTCACAAACAAACAAGCAAGCACAATAATATGCCTGGCTAGGTGGGTCAATATCCACAGTTGTTACAATATATTATCTAAAATATCCAGCTTTCAACCAAAAAAATTATGAGATGCAACAAAACAGGAAATTGTGAGTGTACACAAGAAAAGATTTGGGCAACGGAAACTGTTGTTAGGGCCCATTTGTCAGATCAGCAAAGACTTAAGAGTAGCTATAATAAATATGTTCAAAGAACTAAAGGAAACCATGGCTAAGGAAGTAAAGGAAGGTACAATGACAGTATCTCATCGAATAGAGAACATCAGTAAAGAGAGAAAAGTTTATGAAAAAAAACAAATAGAAATTCTGTAGTCCAAAAGTACACTAGCTAGGGTGAAAAATTCAGCAGAGGGATGAACAGTAGATTTGATGTGGGAAAAGGATCAGTGAACTTGAAGATAGCTTGATATAGATTAGGCAATCTAAGCAACAGAGGGGAAAAAAAAGAATGGAGAAAAATAAATAGAACCTCAGTGAAATATGGGACACTGTGTAGCACAGCAACATACCCTTAACAGAAGTACCAGAAGGAGAGAGGGAAGGGAGCAGAAAAAATTTTTCAAAGAAATATGGCTGAAAACTTCCCAAATTTGATTAAAAATATTAACCTACACACCTGAAATACTCAATGAACTCCAAGTAGGATAAACATAAAAGATCCACACCCAGACATATCACAGTAAATGTTAAACATCAAAGATAAAGAGAAAATCGTAAGAATACCAAGAGAAAAATGACTTTCACATACAAGGAAACCCCAGTAAGTTTAACAGGGATTTCTTATCAGAAAAAATAGAGGCCAGATAGGGGCTGGCCCAATGGCATAGTGGTTGGGTTCACACTCTCCACGTTGGCGGCTCAGGGTTCATGGGTATGGATCATCAGGGGCCATGCTGTGGCAGCATCCCACATGCAAGGTAGAGATAGATTGGCACAGATGTTGGCTCAGTGACAGTCTTCCTCGGGTGAAAGGGAGAGGATTGGCAGCAGATGTTGGCTCAGGGCCAATCTTCCTCATCCCAAAAAAAGAAAAAATAGAGGCCAGAGGTAGGGTTATGACATATCCAAATTGTTGAATGGAAAAAATCCCAGAAAAATTGTGCTTCAAAATTGATGGTAAAATAATGACATTCCAAGATAAACAAAAACTGGGAGAATGTGTTGCTAGCTAACATGTCCTATAAGAAATACTAAAGAAAGTTCTTCAGGCTGGAAGCAAGAAACACCAGACAGTAATTTGGCATTGGTAAGGTAATTATATAATTATAAAAGAGGGTATAAATGCTTACTTCTTATCCTGTATTCTCCTAACTGAATTAAAAAGCAATTGTATAAAATAGTATGTATATAATTGTATCTTTTAGCTTATAAAATATAAAAAGGTTATATATTTAAATATCCACTTTCAATAAGAGGAGAAGGTAATTGAAATCCACAGGAGTAAAGGAGAATGAGAAATGGTAAATAAGAAGGTTAAGTGGTGGGTGTGAGTATAAAGTGGCAACCTTCCAGTGGTGGACTATTCCTCTATCTTGATTGCAGTGATGGTTACACAAATCTACACATGCAATAAAATAACATAGAATTGTACATCCACATCATTCCAGTGTCAATGTCCTGGTTTTGAGAGTATTATAATTATGTAAAATGTAATGATTGGGTAAACCAGATGTAGAGTATATGGAGCCTTTCTGTACTATTTTTGCAACTTCTTGTGAGTCTTTTATTATTTATAATAAAAAGTTTTAACAAAGAAGGTTAATATAACAAACACTAAATGTATACTTGCTCTCAACTTCTTTAAAAAACATAAAATTATATATATAGTAATAATTACAGCAATGTATTGTTGGGTTTATACCATATATAGATATAATATGCATAAGAATAGTAGCACAAAAAAAGGAAAGAAGAACTAGACATATATACGAGTAATTCTTCTACATTTCACTGGAATTTAATGCAAGTCTGAAGGAGGTTCTGATAAGACGTATATTGAAAATCTTAGAGCAACCACTAAGAAAGTAACCCAAAAATACTGAAAAAATTCATTAAAAAGTAAATTGCTGCACTAGGAAATATTCACTTAATGCAAAAGAAAGCAGTAAAGGATGAATAAAGGGGCAAAAATGACATGAGGCATATAGAAAACAAAACATAGAATTGCAGATGCAAATCCAACTGTATCAATAATAATGAATGTGAATGTATTAACCCAATCCAATCAAAAGTCAGAGATGGTCAGATTGGACTTAAAAAACAATATGCTGCTTACAAGGACACATATTACATCCAAGATACAAATAGGTTAAAAGCAAAAAAGAAAAAGATATATCATGAGAATAGCAACCACAAACAAGCTGGAGTTGCTATACTAATATTAGACAAAAAATGTTAGTAGAGCTAAAGAGGGACACTTTATTGGCTCACTTGACTGTGGGAGCTGGCAGGTCTGAAATCCACAGGGCAGGCCAACAGCCTGGAAATTCCTATAGGAGTTCATGTTGCAATTTTGAGTCTGAAAACAGTCTGGAGACAGAATTCCTTCCTCTTGGGGGACCTTAGTCTTTTCTCTTAAAGCCTTCAACTAATTGGATGAGGTTTACCCACATTATGGAGAATAATCTGTTTTACTCAAAGTCTACTGATTTAAATGCTAATCACATTTATTAATCAGGCTTCTCCAAAGAAACAGACGAATAGGATGTGTATATATACATACATATAGGTATATATGTATACATGCATATAGACAACATATATACAATTTGATAAATATATACATACAAATATTGGAGAGAGATTCGGATCTCTCTCTAACAGGAGAGAGAGGTGTATATATATTAGAGAGAGAGAGAGATACATAAAGAGATTTGTTGTAAGGAATTGGCTCATGTGATTAAGGAGGCTGTGAGGTCCCAAGGTCTGCAGTTGGCAAGCTGGAGACCCAGGAGATCTGATGTGTAGTTCCAGTCTTAGTCCGAAGGCCTGAGAACCAGGAGAACCAATGGTGTAAGTTCCAGTCTGAGGGCAGGAGAAGACTGATGCCCCAGTTCAACCAGCCAATCAGAAGTTCCCTCTTATTCAGCCTTTTTGTTCTATTCAAGACTTCAATTGTTTAGATGAGGCCCACCTACTCTAGAGAGGGAATCTGCTTTACTCAATCTACTGATTCAAATGTTAATCTCATCCAAAAACATCTCACAGGCCCACCTCTAGACTGGTGTTTGACCAAGCATTGCAAACCACAGCCTAGCTAAGTTGACACATAATACTAAGCATCATAGTCCACTCCTTGTCAACGTGGCATTATGTGTCTCCTTAAACCCTACTTAATGTCTAAATGAAGTCAATAACAAGGCAACAATTTCTCCTAACGTGATAAAACTATCCTATGTACCATGAAAGCGCTAAATCTTTCCTCAGAAGAGGATACAAAATCCTTGGATAATGTTGACTCTTCTTGATATCTTGTAACTTAAATACTATGATGTTGTTAATATATTTTATGTTATATGATAATGGGATAAGAGAGGGAGGAAAACAAAGACTTTTATGTATATATACAATTTAATAAATATATAAATAGACACACAAACATATTCATAACAAAATAAGGAAGAAATACCCATAACTCATAACAATTACAGTCCACGGCCATCCATCCAAACCACTGGCCACAGCCCATGAATCAGTATGCAAATGCACAACTGGCTGTTTCTCCTTTCAAGCAAAATGAATAACAAGGGGGGCTGGCCAGGTTGCATAGCGATTAAGTTTGCTGCTCCACTTCTGTGGCCTGGGGTTTGCTGGTTCAGATCCAGGTGTGGACCTATGCACAGTTCATCAAGCCATGCTGTGGCAGCATCCCATATACAAAATGGAGGAAGACTGGCACAGATGTTACCTCAGCGATAATCCTCCTCATCAAAAAAAGAAAAAAGTAGTACTAAGTACACTGCTTGAAGTTCTGCCCACTGCGAGGATTTCCCTTCACCATTGTTCTTCAATGATGTCCCAAAAAGCGCTATAGTGCTGTAGCTGATCACTTTTGGGTAGTGCCTGCATATCACATGGAGCTATCTGTAAACCAGGCCTGAGTTTTCTCCTCCTCTGTCAACTGATCATAGAGAAGGCCATAGACTGGGAGAGAAAGATAATATAGCAAGGAAGGGGACTAAGGGCATTTGGTCCACATCATCACATAACTTACTTACACCTTCAGGGCTTAGCAGAGCCTGATCTCTTATGTATCACTTCCATTTGATGATGGAGTGCTGCTGTGCATTGCCCAACTTTATGCCTTGGTGGGCCAGATAAAACCCCTCATTGTTACCGAACCTGAAGCGAGTTTGCTCACCTGTTGCGCAGCAAGCCAATTTCTGACACTGGCTGTGGTGGAAAAAAGTAGGAATTTTGCACAGCACTGAGCAAGGAGAGAGGGCAGCTAACGCTCAAATCCCAAACTCCCCGAAAAGCTAAAAGGAAGGTTTTTTATTTGGGGTTTTAGGTAGGGGAGGGGGAGCATATTGTCTTGCTGGTTGGAGCTTTCCCACCAGCCTGTCTTTGGCCTTGAGACAACTTGCAGAGAGGAGGGAGCCCGTGACCTTGCTGGTCAGCAGCTTTCTCACCAGCCTGTATCTCTTTGTAGGGAGGAGATAATCCAGGTGCTTGTCTCCATGGAGGATAGTGGATTCTGGAGCCAGGAAGCCAGAGAGTTAGCAGGGAATGAGTGTTTTGCTTTTAACTCCATATATGCTGGGTTTAATGTGGGGAAACTGATATCAGGGTCGATATCATCATGACGTGCAGTCAGGTCACACAGTAACTTGGTGGCCCATGGGTAAGCATTCAGTTCTGGAGCAAGCCAAAAGCTGTTTCTCAAAAGCAGAATGGTTACCTGCAGAGGATAACAGGGCTGCAAAATCCTAAAGGTCTGTGCTGTGATTCACCTATAAAGGCTGGCCAAAAGCTCCAAACAGCATGCCTGTTTGCCACTGACACTTCCACACCATTGGATTGATTGGATCATATGACCCAAGTGGCAGAGCAGCTTGCACGGCAGCTGGACCTGTTGCAGAGTCTTCTCTTACTCTAGGCCTCACTCAAAACTAGCAGTTCTTTGGATCACCTGGTAAATGGGCCAGAGTAGCACACCCAAATGAAGAATATGTTGCCCTCCCAAATCCAAAGAGGCCCATGAGGCACTATACCTCTTTTTTGGTTGTAGGAATGGCTAGATGCAACAACTTGTCCTTCACTTTAGAAGGGATATTTCAACATGCCCATACCACTGGACCTCTAGAAATTTCACTGAGGTCTAAGACCCCTGAGTTTTTGTTGGATATATTTCCTACCCTCTGACACACAAATAACACCAGTAAGCCTAGAATAGTTGCTACTATTCTGCTCTCATTAGAGACTGAATTGACTGGCACCTTCATCTTGGACTAGCCAGACTCCAAAACTGTGAGAAATAAACTTCTGTTGTTTGAGCCATCCAGTCTATGATATTTTTCTATGGCAGGCAAGCTGACTAAGACAAGTCAATTTAATCAAACTGATGCTGCAACAAAGTCCAGATCCAATTCAAACGTAGATGAGATTTACTCAGCCTCCCACTCCAGCAGTCTGACACAAGAGGCATGACCTTTTCTGGGGGTAAACACTGTTTGTTCCATCTCCACTCTTCTTTTTGATCAAATATGCATGATGTAATTTAAAAATGACAACAGGTAAACAAGCAACAAAATGTAACCCATTGATCACAGGAAGAAGTAAATATAAGCTCATGTGGAGATGGCCCAGATGTTGGAATTATGAGGAAGCTTAAAATACTTATGAAAAAACCATAGACTTAGACATGTTTTTCAAGATGATTGTACCCTCCTAACAGCCGTGCATGAGTGCTATTCGCTCCACATCTTCATCAATATTTAATGCTGTCAGTCCTTTTAATATTAATCATTCCTTTGAATGTGGTATCTCTTGGTGGTTTTAATTTGAACTCTTTCTTATGTACTTATTATGTATTCATTCTAAATTTGCACATCTTCTTCAGTGAAATCTCCAAGTATTTCACCCATTGTTACTAGGTTGACTTTTTATTATTGATTTGAAGGCATTTATTGCATATTTTGATTATGTTCTTTTCCAGCTATATGTAGTGTGAATATTTTCTCTCAGTCTGTGGCAAAATTAAAACATTTTGCAGAAAGATTGCAAGCACGCCACAAAACTTCCTTTGACTCAGATTCCTCAAGTGGCAACATTCCAAGGAAGCTCTTTTATCACATCCTTACACATACAAACACGCCAACATTAGTCTTTTTCTGAACTATTTGGAAGCAAGCTGTAGACTTGATATCCTAAACATTTCAGTGTGTATCTCCCCAAAACAAAAGCATACTCCTACGTAAGCACCATACAACCTTCCAACTCAGGAAATCAAAGTTGATTCACTACTATTCAATCCACAGACACTATTCAAATCTCACCCACCAGCACAAAAATGTTGCCTTTTTCTTGCTGGTTTAAGTTCCTGTCCAGGGACACTTTTTCAGTCATTTTTCACGTCTCTTAGTATCCTTCAATCTAGAATGATAGCTACGTCCCGCCCTGTCCCTCATGTCCTAGATAAGCACGTCCAATGGAAATGTAATGCAAGCTGCATATGTAATTTAAAATATTCTAGTAGTCACGTTAAAGAAAGAAGAAACAGAGAAAAAAGATCATTTAAATGATATATTAATCTAGTATATCAAAATATTATCACTTCAATATGTAATCAATATAAAAAACTATTGAGATATTTTACTTTTTTTTACAAAGACTTTGAAATCTGATGTGTATTTATACTGAAGGCACATCTCAGTTCAGACTCTCCACATTTCAATCGCTCAATAATCACATATGAATACTGCCTATATTGGGCAGTGCAGTCCTAGACAATTTTGTGGGTTTTCTGGGGTTTTTTAGAGTACGGGCCTTTCGTTCTATTTCAATCTATTGCTTGATTCTCTATCTGTATCTGGCTCATATTTCCTCATGATCAGTATCAGGTTATGGATTCCTGGCAGGCACACCACAAAAATAATGCATTACCCTGCTGAGTCCGTTGATCAGGATGTTGACCAGTCCTACCATTAATAATATTAACTCTGATGACCTGATCATGTTGGTGTCGGACAGGCTTTGCTTCCAGTTTTGCGAAAGAGATTGTAGAGAACTGGTATCATTTCTTCCTTAAATGTTTGGTAGAATTCGCCAGTGAACCCACAGGGCCTGGTGCTTTCTGTTTTGGAAAGTTATTAATTATTGATTCAATTTCTTTGATATATGTAGTCACATTCAGATTATCTCTTTTGCCTTGTGTAAGTTTTGGTAGATTGCGTCTCTCAAGGAATTGGTCAATTTCACTTTGGTTATCAAGTTTGTGGGCATAGAGTCATTCATGTTATTCCTTTATATCCTTTTAATGTCCGTAGGATCATTAGTGCTGGCCCCTCTTTCATTTCTGATATTGGTAATTTGTGTCTTCTCTCTTTTTCATATTTAGCCTGGCTAGAGGCTTATCAATTTTATCAGTCTTTCCAAGAACCAGCATTTGGTTACATTGATTTTCTTTACTGATTTCCTCTTTGTCATTAATTTCTGCTCTAATTCTTATTATTTCTTTTCTCCTGCTGACTTTGGATTTAACTTGTTTTTCTTTTCCTAGTTTCCTAAGGTGGAGGCTTAGATAATTGATTTTAGATCTTTCTTCTTTTCTAATATGTGCATTCAATACTATAAATTTCCCTCTAAGCACTGTTTTCTCTGCATCCCACAAACTTTCATTAGTTGTATTTTCATTTTCATTTAGTTCAAAACATTTTTAAATTTCCCTTGAGATTTCTTCTTTGACATACATGATTTTTAGAAGTGTGTTGTTTTAGCTCCAAGTATTTGGCAATTTTCCAGCTATCTTTCTATTATTGCTTTCTAGTTTCAACTCCATTGTGGTCTGAGAGCATACACTGTATGATTTCTATTCTTTTAAATGTGTTAAGGTGTGCTTTAGGAACCAGGATGTTGTCTATCTTGGTGAATAGTCCATGTGAGCTTGAGAAGAATGTGTATTCTTTTCATTCAGGATAAAACAGTTAAGTTCCACCGTGTTCTTACTGATTTCTGCTTGCTGTATATGTGCATTTCTGATAGAGGGGTGTTGAAGTCTCCAACTATAATAATCAATTCATCCATTTCTCCCTGCAGTTCTATCAGTGTTTGTGTCATGTAGTTTGATGTTTTATTGTTAGGTGCATACACATTAAGGATTATTATCTTCTTAGAGAACTGACCTCTTTATCATTATGAAATGCTCTTCTTTATCCCTGATAATTTTCCTTGCTCTAAAGTCTGCTCTGTCTGAAATTAATATAGATACTCCTGATTTGTTTTTTATTACTTTTAGCATAACATATCTTTCTCCATCCCTTTACTTTTAATCTATATGTAACTTTATTTTTAATGTGGGTTTCTTGTAGACAACATATAGTCAGGACTTGTTTTTGATCCACTCTGACAATCTCTGTCTTTTAATTGGTGTAATTGGATCATTGACATTTAAAGTGATTATTGACATAGATAGGTTAATATCTAACATTTGTTACTGTTTTATGTTTGTTGCCCTTAGTCTTTGTTCCTATTTTTCTCTTCCACTCTTTGGTGGTTTTGATTGAGCATTTTATATAATTCCCTTTTCTCATCTTTCTTAGCATATCAACTATACTTCCTTTTTTTTTTTTACTTTTTTTAGTGGTTGCCATAGAGTTTGCACATACAGTTTGCCCATACATTTACAGCTAATCTAAGTACGCTTTCAAATAATACTGTGCTGCTTCAGGGGTAGTGTAAGTACTTTGTAACAAGAAAATCTTCCTTATTCCTCCCTCCCTTCACTTGTACCATTGTTGTCACACATTTCACTACACATACAGTGTAATCATCTAATACATTGTTCCTATTCTCATTTTGAACAGTTATCTGTTAGATCAATTAAGAACAAGAAGAATAAAAGTTTTAATTTACTTTCAATTATTTCTTCTCTAATGATCTTTCTTTATGTAGATCTGAATTTCTGACTTAAATAATTTTCCTTCTCTCTGAAGAATTTTAATACTTCTTTCAAGGGAGGTCTACTGGCAACAAATTCAATTTTTTTTAATTTTTATTGAGTTAACGATAGGTTACAATCTTGTGAAATTTCAGTTGTACATTATTGTTTGTCAGTCGTGTTGTAGGTGCACCCCTTTACCCTTTGTGCCCACTCCCCACAACATCTTTCCCCTGGTAGCCACTAATCTGTTCTCTTTGTCTACATTTTTAAATTCCTCATATGAGTGGAGTCATACAGAGATTGTCCTTCTATATCTGGTGTATTTCACTTAACATAATTCCCTCAAGGTCCATCCATGTTGTTGCAAATGGGACGATTTTGTTCTGTTTTACGGCTGAGTAGTATTCCATTGTATATATGTACCACATCTTCTTTATCCAATCACCTGTTGATGGGCACTTAGGTTGCGTCCACATCTTGGCTATTATAAATAATGCTGCAATGAACATTGGGATGCATAAGACTTTTGGAATTGCTTACTTAAAGCTCTTTGGTTAGATATCCAGTAGTGGGATAGCTGGATCATATGGTAGTTCTATTTTTAATTTTTTGAGGAATCTCCATACCGTTTTCCATAGTGGCTGCACCAGTTTGCATTCCCACCAGCAGTGTATGAGGGTTCCTTTTTCTCCACAATCTCTCCAACATTTGTTACTATTTGTTTTAGTTATTTTTGTCATTCTAATGGATGTAAGGTGATATCTTAGTGTAGTTTTGATTTGCATTTCCCTGATGATCAGTAGTGATGAACATCTCTTCATGTGCCTATTGGCCATCCGTATATCTTCTTTGGAGAAATGTCTGTTCATGTCTCCAACCGACTTTTTGAACAGGTTGTTTGATTTTTTGTTGTTGAGTTGTGTGAGTTCTTTATATATTATGGATATTAAGTCTTTGTCAGATATATGACTTGCAAATATTTTTTCTCAGTTAGTGGATTGTTTTTTTGTTTCAATCCTGTTTTCCTTTGCCTTGAAGAAGCTCTTTAGTCTGATGAAAACCCAGTTGTTTATTCTTTCTCTTGTTTCCCTTCTCTGAGAAGACATGGTGTCCAAAAAGATCCTTTTAATACTGATGTAAAAGAGTATACTGCCTACATTTTCTTCTAGAAGCCTTATGGTTTCAGGTCTCAGCTTTAGGTCTTTGATCCATTTTGAGCTTATTTTGATGAATGGTGAGACAGATGGTCAATTTTCATTCTTTTACATGTGGCTTTCCAGTTTCCCCAGCACCATTTGTTGAAAAGACTTTCTTTTCTCCATTGTATGCCCTCAGCTCCTTTGTTGAAGATAAGCTGTCCATAGATGTGTGGTTTTATTTCTGGACTTTCAATTCTGTTCCATTGATCTGTGCACCTGTTTTTGTACCAGTACCATGCTGTTTTGATTACTGTAGCTTTGTAGTATGTTTTGAAGTCAGGGATTGTGATGCCTCCCGTTTTGTTCTTTTTTTCTCAGGGCTGCTTTAGCAATTCAGGGTCTTTTGTTGCCCCATATGAATTTTAGGACTCTTTGGTCTATTTCTGTGAAGAATGTCATTGGGATTCTGATTGGTATAGTGTTGAATCTGTAGATTGCTTTAGGTAGAATGGACATTTTAACTATGTTTATTCTTCCAATCCATGTGCATGGAATATCTTTCCATCTCTTTATGTCGTCGTCCATGTCTTTCAGAAAGGCTTTGTAATTTTCATTGTATAGGTCTTTCACTTCCTTAGTTAAATTCATCCCGAAGTATTTTATTCTTTTTGTAGCAATTGTGAATGGTATTGTGTTCTTGAGTTCTTTTTCTGTTAGTTCGTTATTGGAGTATAGAAATGCTACTGATTTATGCAAATTGATTTTGTACCCTGCAACTTTGCTGTAGTTGTTGATTACTTCTAAGAGTTTTCCAATGGATTCTTTGGGGTTTTCTATATATAAGATCATGTCGTCTGCAAACAGCGAGAGTTTCACTTCTTCCCTCCCTATTTGCATTCCTTTCATTCCTCTTTCTTGCCTGATTGCTCTGGCCAGAACCTCCAGTACTATGTTAAATAAGAGTGGTGATAGAGGGCATCCTTGTCTCATTCCTGTTTTCAGGGGGATGGTGCTCAGTTTTTGCCCATTGAGTATGATGTTGGCTGTGGGTTTGTCATATATGGCCTTTATTATGTTGAGGTAGTTCCCTTCTATGCCCATTTTGTTCAGAGTTTTTACCATAAATGTCTTTTGGATCTTGTCAAATGCTTTCTCTGCATCTATTGAGATGATCATGTGGTTTTTGTTTCTCATTTTGTTGATATGGTGTATCACATTGACTGCTTTGCGGATGTTGAACCATCCCTGTGTCCCTGGTATGAATCCCACTTGATCATGATGTATGATCCTTTTGATGAATTGCTGAATACTGGTTGCCAAAATTTTGTTTAGAATTTTTGCATCTATGTTCATCAGTGACATTGGCCTGTAGTTCTCTTTTTTTTTTTTTGGTGTCCTTTTCAGCCTTTGGTATCAGCGTGATGTTGGCCTTGTAGAATGTGTTAGGAAGTGTTCCATATTCCCTAATTTTTTGGAATAGCTTGAAAAGGATAGGTATTAAATCCTCTCTGAAAGTTTGGTAGAATTCCCCAGGAAAGGCATCTTGTCCTGGGGTTTTATTCTTTGAGATGCTTTTGATTGCTGTTTCAATCTCTTTCCTTGTGATTGGTATGTTCAAATTGTCTGCTGCTTCTTGAGTGAGCTTTGGGAGATTGTAGGAGTCCAAGACTATCCATTTCCTCTAGGTTATCCATTTTGTTGGCAAATAGTTTTTCGTAGTATTCTCTTATAATCCATTGTACTTCTGTGGAGTCTGTTGTTATCTCTCCTTTTTCATTTCTGATTTTGTTTATTTGAGCTTTCTCCCTTTTTTTCTTTGTAAGTCTGGCTAGGGGTTTGTCAATTTTATTTATCTTCTCAAAGAACCAGCTCTTTGTTTCATTGATTCTTTCTACTGCCTTTTTCATTTCAATAGCATTTATTTGTGCTCTGGTTTTTATTATTTCTCTTCTTCTGCTGACTTTGGGCTTTGTTTGTTCTTCTTTCTCTAATTCAGTTAGGTGTAGTTTAAGATTGCTTATTTGGGATTTTTCTTGTTTGTTAAGATGTGTCTGTATTGCGATGAATTTTCCTCTTAATACAGCTTTTGCTGTATCCCATATGAGTTGGTATGGCATGTTATCATTTTCATTTGTTTCCAGGTATATTTGATTTCTTCTTTAATTTCTTCACTGATCCATTGCTTGTTCAGTAGTGTGTTGTTTAGTCTCCACATCTTTGTGCCTTTCTCAGCTTTTTTCTTGTAATTAATTTCTAGCCTTATAGCATTATGATCGGAGAAGATGCTTGCTATTATTTCGATTTTTTTAAATTTGTAGAGGCTTGCCTTGTTTCCCAACATATGGTCTATCCTTGAGAATGTTCCGTGCGCACTTGAGAAGAATGTGTATTCAGCTCTTTTAGGGTGAAGTGATCTATGTATGTCTGTTAAGTCCAATTGTTTTAGTTTTTCATTTAGCTCCACTATTTCCTTGTTGATTTTCTGTCTGGATGATCTGTCCATTGATGTGAGTGGGGTGTTGAGGTCCCCTACTGTTATTGTGTTGTTTTTAACATCTTCCCTTAGGTCTGTTAATAGTTGCTTTATGAACTTTGGTGCTCCTGTGTTGGGTGCATAGATATTTATAAGCATTATTTCTTCTTGATGAAGTGTCCCTTTGATCATTATATATTGTCCCTCTGTGTCTCTCTTTACCTGCCTTATTTTGAAATCCGTTTTGTCTGATATAAGTATTGCGACACCTGCTTTCTTTTGCTTGCTATTAGCTTGAAGTATTGTCTTCCACCCCTTCACTCTGAACCTGTGTTTGTCCTTGGTGCTGAGTTGTGTTTCTTGGAGGCAACAAATTGTTGGATCTTGTTCTTTAATCCATTTTGCAACTCTGTGTCTTTTTACCGGAGCGTTCAATCCGTTTACATTGAGGGTGATTATTGACGCATGAGGGCTTAATGCTGTCATTCTGTCACTCGTTATCTGGTTTTCCTGCATTACCTTTGTTTCTCATCCTGTGTGTTTTAGCCTACCCATTGACTTGTGCAATTTCTTATGCTGGGTTTCCTAGAACTTTCCTTATTTATGTTTTGTGTCTCTGTTCTGTTTTTTAGTTTAGTGGCTACCCTGAAGTTTGTATTTAGAATCTTGTGTACAATATAGTCCATTCTCTGGTCGTCTCTTACTTACTTGGCCTAGACTGATTTAGTCCCTTTCCTCTTCCCCTCCTAAATCATTATTTTCATCTATTCTTCCAACTCCTGTTATGAGTTTGTGGTTAGAGTGATAAGATTGTCTTTGCTTTGGTGGTTTCCTTCCCTTTATCCTAATGCTATAGTTGAATATTTGCTATCCTATTCTGGTTCTATCTATTTGTCTCCCTACTCTGTGGTTTGTGACCCCTTTCTCCCTTTTTTTCTTTTTTCAGGTATGAGAGCCTTCTTGAGGATTTCTTGTAGTGGAGGACTTTTGGTTACAAATTCCCTTAACTTTTGTTTGTCTGGAAAAGATTTAATTTCTCTCTCATATATGAAGGATATTTTTGCTGGATAGAGTATTCTTGGCTGAAGTTTTTATCTTTCAAAGTTTTGAATATGTCATTCCATTCTCCTCTAGCTTGTAAGGTTTCTGTAGAGAAATATGCTGAAAGTCTGATAGGAGTTCCTTTGTAGGTTATTTTCTTCTGTCTTGCTGCTCTGAGTATTCTTTCTTTGTCATTTATTTTTGCCATTTTTACTACTATATGCCTTGCAGTAGGTCTTTTTACATTGACAAATCTAGGAGATCTGAAAACTTCCTCCACACACATTTCTCCCTCAATCCCTAGATTTGGGAAGTTCTCTTCTATAATTTGTTAAGCACACTTTCTGCTCCATTTTCCTTTTCCACGCCCTCTGGTATTCTGATAATTCTTAAATTGGTTTTCCTCACTGAATCTGCTATTTCTCTGAGATTTTCCTCATTCTTTTTAATTCTTAGTCCTCTTTCTTCCTCTGTCTGGAGCCATTCAGCCTGTCTATCTTCGATTATGCTAATTTTCTCCTCTATGGTGTCTACACGGGCATTCAGGAAATCCGTATTCTGTTTTATCTGATCCATTGTATTTTTCACCTCTAATATTTCTGATTGATTCTTCTTTATAGTTTCTATCTCTTTTGTGAAGTAACTCCAGAACTCGTTGACTTGTTTCTCTATATTTCCCTTTACCTCATTGAGTTTTTTGATGATAGCTACTCTGAATTCATTTTCACTTAGTTTATCTATTTCCAAGGCCTCAGGACTTTATTCTGTGTTTTTATTGTTTTCTGTCTGGTCTGGAGCTTTTATAAATTGCTGAATGGTAGAGGAGCGGTTTTTGCGCAAGATGGTAGTATTTGGTTGCAGTTACAGCCTGTCGCCACTAGATGGGGGTCAAGAGCCGCATGTTCTGAGCCTTCTGCCTCCAGCCATGATGGCAGGTGCACAGTGCGGGTTGGGGGAGGAGTGGCACTTTCTCTCACGTGCTGACCTGGATTCTGATCAGCTCTCACTCTCTGGTCTCCCAGGGCCCTGGCTTGATGGGGTCCCCGCACATGGAAGCTTTCCCCCGTTAGCGAGTTTCCACTGCACTGGCAGGGGGAGTCCTGGATGATCCCCTGGTCAAGTGGCCCCTCCCCCATGCCTTCCCTCACCCATGGCAGCAATCCCAGTCTCTAGGGGAGGGAGCAAAGTTCTCTCTTACCCTGTTCCAGTTCCTCCGAGGCCAGCTGCAGCCTCTCTGTCCTCCATCGTTTTGCTGCTGTGGGTCTCTGATGATCTCTGTATTAGACTTATTGGTGGAAATTCAGTTGTTCCGGTTTTTGGTTGTAGTTTGGAAGGGAGAGAGTCTCGGGTCAGCTCACCCCGCCATTTTGCTGACATCACCTCCAACAAATTCAAATTTTTTTGGTCTGAGAATGTCTTTATTTCTCCTTCACTTTGAAGGATAATGTCACAGAATATAGAATCCTATGTTGGTGGTTTTTTTCTCTTAACACTTTAAATATTTTACTCTCTTCTCTCTTGCATGGTTTTTGAACAGTTGCATATAATTCTTGTCTTTGCTTCTCTACAGATAAGCTGGGGTTTTTTTCCTATGGCTTCTTTCAAAATTTTTTCTTTATCTCCGATTTTTGCAATTTGAATATTATATGCCTGGGTTTAGTTTTTTGGTTTTGTTTTTGACATTTATCCTACTTAGTGTTCTCTGAGACTCCTGGGTCCATGGTTTGGTGTTTGACATTAATTTGGGGAAATTCTCAGTCATTATTGCTTCAAATATTTCCTCTGTTTCTTTCTCTTTCTTCTCTTTCTGATATTTCCATTACATGTATGTTACATTTTTTGTAGTTGTCTTACAGTTCTCTGATTCTTGTTCCATTTTCAGTTTTTTTTAAGTCTATTTTCTTTTTGCTTTTCAGCTTTGGAAGTTTCTATTGACATATCCTCAAGCTCAGAGATTCTTTCTTCAACTCTGTCCCACTCTCCCAGTGTACTGGTGAGCCCATCAAAAAAAAATTTTCATTTCTCTTACAGTGTCTTTGGTTGCTAGAATTCTTTTGGTTCTTCCTCAGGATTTCACCTCTCTGCTTACATTACTATCCGTTCCTGTATGTTGCCTTCTTTTTTCCGTTAGAGTCCTTAGCCTATATTAATCATAGTTGTTTTGTATCCGTAGTCTGATAATTCCAACAACTCTGTCATATCTGAGTCTGGTTCTGATGCTTATTGTCTCTTCACATTATGTTTTTTGACTTTTAGTATGCCTTATAATGATTTGTTGAAAGCCAGACATGATGTCCTGAGGAAAAAGAACTCCAGGAAGTAGGCCTTTAGTGATGTGATGATAAGGTACCTGGGGACAGGAAGTGTCCTAGGTCCTGGGATTATTAGGTCTCAGTCTTTAGATGAAACTGTACCTCTGAACTGTGAATTTCATCAGTGCATCTCAGTTATTTTCCAGTCTCATAGGTGGGACAGGATGGCTAGCATGGGCTGGAGCCAGGTATTTCCCTTCCCTCAGATCTGTTAGGCTCTGGTACAATGGTTTCTCTTGAGGTAAGAACTTGTTAAGAAGATTGGAATGCTCTGGCATATTTCAAAATGGTTATGTTTCTCCTCCCTCTGCTGGAAGCACAAGGGGATTTTTCTCCAATACTCACTGTGAGAACCTGGTAGAGCTTCTGGAGACCTCCCATGACTGGCCCCCCCCCCCAAGAGTTTCTAACTCCCAGACTTGTCCGCACTGAGCCTCCAGCAATTCCTCAATTATGGTTTATGTTTTCCTGCTCTGGTAGTGGTTTCTGTGGAGGGTTGTGCTCCAGTAAGTTGTGATTCTCCATATCTGCCTGTCTGTCCTCCAGTTTTTGGACAGCACTTTGCCCTGTGACCTCACTTCTCTATTGAATCTAAGTAGAGTTGTTGATTTTTCAGTTTGTGCAGCATTTTGCTTGTTGTTAGGACAGAGTGATAACTTCCAAGCTCCTTTCAAAGTGATTTTTTACATCCTCAAATGCTTTATTAAGTATATTTATTCTGTTTGGCATAGACTTAGACTTTCCTTGTGACTTGTGTTTTGTTTTATTTGTGAGAGGGATTTCTGTATTTGTGTGAAAATTCATATGTTTATTTTCTGCAATATTTGTTTATTTTTGTGAAATTAAGGAATTTTACACAATTTCTAGTTTAATGGTAACTTTTTCTGTTAGTCTAGCCATGTTTTGCCACTTCGGTGGGTTTTTTATTTGCTTGTTTTGTTGGTAAGGGAGGGTTATTCTCTGATTTTGTTGCTCTCCTTTGTTTGACAAGACCCTAAAATTTCCACTTTTTCTTCTTTTCCTCTTCTCCACCCAGTTATCAAATAACCTTCTTCCTTACTTTCTGCCTTTTTTTCACTCCCAGAAGCTATGCATTTGGAAGACTGTCCTTTTAAGTCATTCTGCTTTTTTTAAAGTCTTCCTCTTTAAAAGAAAATGCCACGACCTTAGTCTACCTCTTCCTTTAATTGACAAATGCTTTGAAATGCCTTAACTCCAGTCATGCTCGATAAGCCTGGGTTTCTTAAATTAATATATTTGATACACAACATTGTGTAAGTTTAGGGTGTACAATATGTTGATTTGATACATTTATATATTGCAATATAATTGATATTGTTATGTTAGTTAACACCTGTATTATGTCACAAAATTATTCTATTTTTATGGTGAGAATAATTAAGATCTAGTCTCTTAGCAAGTTTGATGTTTATAATACCATATTGTTGTCTATGATTGTGATACTGTGCATTAGATCTCCAGGACTTATTTATCTACTAGTTGTGAGTTTGTACCCTTAAACAATATCTCTCCTTCTCCCTCAACCCCTAGCCCCTGGTAACGACTATTCTATTCTCTGTCTTTACAAGGTTCACTTTTTTAGATTTCACATACAAGGCATACCATACAGTATTTGTCTTTCTAGGTCTGACTTATCTTACTTAGCATAATGTCCTCATAGTCCATCCATGTTGTCATAAATGGCAGGATTTCCTTCTTTCTCATGGCTGAATAATATTCCATTATATGTATTTATATCACATCTTCTTTATCCATTCATCTATTGATGGACAGTTACGTTGTTTCCATTTTTGGCCATTGTGAATAATGCTGCAATAAACCAGAGAGTACATATATCTTTTTGATACCCTGCTTTCATTTCCTTTGGCTATATACCCAGAAGTGGAATTACTGGATCATCTGGGAGTTGTATTTTTAATTTTTTCAGGAACCTCCATTCTGTTTTCCATAATGGTTAAATCAATTTAGCTCCCCACCAACAGTGTTCAAGAGTTCCCTTTCTCCTTATCTTTGCCAAACTTATCTCTTGTCTTCTTGATGCTAGCCATTCTAACAGGTGTGAGGTGATATCTCATTGTTGGTTTTGATTTCCATTTCCTTGATGATGAATACTGTTGAGAATTTTTTCACATACCTGTTGGCCATTTGTATGTCTTCTTTGGAAGAATATCTATTTATTCCTCTGCCCATTTTTAAATCAGATTGTTTAGTTTTTGTTGTTGAGTTCTGTAAATTCTTTATATAAATATTTTTGGATGTTAATCTCTTATCTCATTTATGGTTTGCAAATATTTTATCCCATTCTGTAGGTTGCCTTTTCATGTTTTTGATGATTTCTTTTGCTATGCAGAAGCTTTTCAATTTGATGTAGTCTCACTTGTGGATGTTTGCTTTTGTTGCTTGTACTTGTGGTGTCATATCCGAAATATCATTGCCAACATCAGTGTCAAGAAGTTTCTTCCCTATGTTTTCTTCTAGGAGTTTTTACTGCATCATGTCTTATGTTTAAGTCTGTGATCCATTTCAAGTGAGTTTTTGTGGCTGGTATAAGATAGGGGTCCAACTCCATTTTTCCACGTGCTTCTTCTAGTTTTCCCAACACCATTTCTTGATGAAACTATCATTTCCTAAATGAGTGTTCTTGGCTCCCTTGTCAAATATTGGTTGATCATTTATGTGGGCGTTAATTCTGGGCTCTCTGTTCCATTCCACTGGTCTATGTGTCTCTTTTTGTTCCAGTACCATACTATTTTAATTACTATAGTTCTGTAGTTACTATAGTTTAATTACTATAGTACTATAGTTTGAAATCAGGAAGTGTGAATTAATAATATTAATTCCAATCCATGAATAAGGGATATCTTTCCATTCATTTGTGTCTTCTTTGATTTCTGTAAACAAAGTCTTGTAGTTTTCATTGTATGTTTCTTTTACTTCCTTGGTTAAAGTTATTTGTAATATTTTATTGTTTTTGATGTTATTGTGAATGGGGTAGTTTTCTTTATTACTTTTTCAGATGTTTCATTGTTACTGTATAGAAATGCAGCTGATTTCTGTGTATTGATTTTAAGTCTTACAACTTTACTGAATTCATCGATTAGACCCAACAGTTTCTTAGTTGAATATTTGGGATTTTCAATATATAAGATAATATCATCTGCCAATAATGACAATTTTACTTCTTCCTTTCAAATTTAGATGCCTTTTATTTCCTAGTCTTGCGTGATTGCTCTAGCTATGACTTCCAGTAGTATGTTGAATAAGAGTGGTGAGAGTGGGTACCCTTGTCTTGTTCCTGATCTTAGAGGAAAAATTTCCAATTTTTCACTGATGAATATAATGTTAACCAAAGGTTTGTCATGTATGGCCTTTATTATGTTGAGGTATGTTTCTTCCATACCCAATCTGTTGAGGGTTTTTATCATGAAAAGATGCTGTATTTTGTCAAAGCTTTTCTGCATCTATTGAGATGACAATGTGATTTTTATCTTGTATTCTATTAATGTGGCATATCACATTTATTGATTTGCATATGTTGAAACACACTTCCATCTCAGGGATAAGTCCAACTTGGTGATGATGTGTAATCTTTTTAATGCATTGTTGAATTCAGTTTGCTAATATTTTATTGAGAATTTTTCATCAGTATTCATCAGGGCTATTGATCTATAGTTTTCTTGTAGTGTCCTTTCTGGCTTTGGTATTATGGTAATTATAGCCACATAGAATGAGTTTGGAAGTGTTCCCTTCTTTTAAACTTTTTGGAAGTTTGAGAAGGATTGGCATGAATTCTTCCTTAAATTTTTGGTAGAATTTACTAATGAAGCTGTCTGGTCCTGAGGTTTTCTATGTTGGGAGGTTTTTATTACTGATTCCATATCTTTACTCATTATTTGTCTGTTCAGATTTCCTATTTCTTCCTAATTTAGTCTTGATAGGTTGTATGCTTCTAGGAATTTTTCCATTTCTTCTAGGTTATCTAATTTATTGGTTCATAGTAGTCTCTCATGATCATATGTATTTCTGTAGTACGAATCGTAATGTATTCTCTTTCATTTTTGATTTTATTTATTTGTCTTCTCTCTCTTTTTTTCTTAGTTACTCTTACTAAAATTTTGTCAATTTTGTTACCTTTTTGTAAAACCAACTCTTATTTTTGTTGATATTTTCTGTTGTTTTTATGGGCTTGAATTCATTTATTTCTCTCCTATTCATTTATTTCTTATTTCTGCTCTGATCTTTTTTTAAATTAAAAAAAATTTTTTTATGGAAGTAACATTGGATTATGACATTATATAGCTTTCAGATGTACATCACAATATATTTTGAGTTCTGTGTAGATTACATCATGTTCACCATCCAAAAACTAATTATAGTCCATCACCACATATGTGAGCCTAATCACCCCTTTTACCCTCCCCTCTCCCCCATCCCCTATAGTAACCACCAATCCAATCTCTGTTGCTATGTGTTTGTTTGTTGTTGTTTTTTTCTTCTTGAGATCATATGGTATTTGACTTTCTCCCTCTGACTTATTTCATTTAGCATAATACCCTCAAGGTCCATCCATGTTTTCAAAAATGGCCGGATTTCATCATTTCTTATGGCTGAGTAGTAGTCCATTATGTATACATACCACATCTTCTTTATCCATTCGTCCCTTCATGGTCACCTAGGTTGCTTCCAAGTCTTGGCTATTGTGTATAATGCGGAAATGAACATGGGGGTGCATGTATCTTTATGCATTTGTGTTTTCAAGTTCTTTGGATAAATACCCAGCAGTGGAATAGCTGGATCATATGATAGATGTATTTTTAATTTTCTGAGGATACTCCATACTGCTTTCCATAGGGGCTGCACCAGTTTGCACTCTCACCAGAAGTGTACGAGCGTTCCCTTCTCTCCACATCCTCTCCAACACTTGCTGTTTCCTGTCTTGTTAATTATAGCCATTCTGACCAGAGTGAGGTGATATCTCATTGTAGTTTTGATTTGCATTTCCCTGATAGCTAATGATGTTGAGCATCTTTTCATATGCCTGTTGGCCATCCATATATCTTCTTTGGAGAAATCTCTGTTCAGATCTTCTGCCCATTTTTTAATTGGGTTGTTGGTTTTTTTGTTGTTGAGTTGTATGAGTTCTTTGTATATTTTGGATATTAACCCCTTATCTGATATATGGTTTGCAAATATCTTCTCCCAGTTGTTAGGTTGTCTTTTTGTTTTGTTGATGGTTTCCTTTGCTGTGCAGAAGCTTTTTAGTTTGATGTAGTCCCATTTGTTGATTTTTTCTTTTGTTTCCCTTGCCCGATCAGAAATGGTACTTGAAAATATGCTGCTAAGACAGATGTCAAAGAACGTACTGCCTATGTTTTCTTCCAGGAGTTTTATGGGTTCAGGTCTTACATTCAAGTCTTTAATCCATTTTGAGTTGATTTTTGTGCATGGTGTAAGATAATGGTCTACTTTCATTTTTTTTTTTTTTTGCATATGGCTGCCCTGTTTTCCCAACATCATTTATTGAAGAGACTCTCATTTCTCCATTGCATGCTCTTGGCTCCCTTATTGAATATTAGCTGTCCATAAATGTGTGGGTTTATTTCTGGACTCTTGATTCTGCTCCATTGATCTGTTGTCTGTTTTTGTGCCAGTACCATGCTGTTTTGGTTATTATGACTTTGTAGTATATTTTGAAATCAAGGAGTGTGATACCTCCAGCTTTGTTCTTTTTTCTCAGGAATTCTTTGGCTATTTGGGGTCTTTTGTTGTTCCACATAAATTTTAGGATTCTTTGTTCTATTTCTGTGAAAACTGTTGTTGGAACTTTGATAGGGATTACATTGAATCTATAGATTGCTTTAGGAAGTATGGACATTTTCACTATGTTAATTCTTCTAATCCAAGTCTGCTCTAATCTTTATTATTTCCTTCCTTATGCTAACTTTGAGCTTAATTTGTTCTTTTTTTCTAGTTCCTTGAAGTCTAAAGTTAGGTGGTTTATTTGAAGAATAATTTATTAATATATGAATTTTCCTCTCAGAACTGGTTTTGCAGCATCCCATCTGTTTTAATATGTTGTGTCTCCATTTCCATTTCTTTTGAGATTTTTTTTTATTTCCCTTTTGATTTCTTCTTTGACCCATTGGTTGTTCAGAAGTGTGTTATTTAGTTTCCACATATTTGTGGATTCCCAGCTTTCCTCTTGTTATTGATTTATAGATCATATAATTTTGTTCAGAAAAGATACTTGGTACAATTTCAATCTTAAATTTGCTAAGATTTGTTTGTGTCTTTCATATGATCTATCCTGGAGAATGATCCGTGTGCACTTGAGAAGATTTTGTATTCTATGGCTGTTGGATAGAGTGTTCTGTAGATGTCTGTTAAGTCCATTTTGTCTAAAGTATGGTTCAATTCCATTGTTTCCTTGTTGATATTTCTTCTGGATCATCTATTCATTACTGAAAGTGGGACATTGAAGTCCCCTACTATTATTGTATTGCCATCTATTTCTCTTTTCAGATCTGTTATTATTAACTTAATATATGTATGTGCTCGGCTGTTAGGTGTGTATATATTTACAATTGTTATATCATCTGGATGAATTGACCCCTTTATCATTATATAATGACCTTCTTTGTCTCTTATTACCATTGTTGGCTTGAAGTCTATTTTGTCTGATATAAATATAGCTACCCCCACTTTCTTTTGGCTACCATTGGCATGGGATACCTTTTGCCATTCCTTCACTTTGAGTCTACGTGTGTCCTTAAAGCCAAAGTGAATCTCTTGCAGGCAGCATATGGCTACCTACAAGAGATTCTTGGGTCTTGTTTTTACTCCATCCATCCAGTCTGTGCCTTTTTATTTGTGAATTCAATTCATTTATTTTTAGAGTAACTATTGATATGTAAGGATTACTAATGCCATCTTATTGATTACTTTCTGCCTGTTTTGTATTTCCATTCTTTTCTTTTCCCTCTGTTTCTGCCTACTTTTGTAAATTGGTGATTTTCCATGGTGGTATGCTTTGTTTCTCCTTTTTTCATCATTTGTGAATCAACTCTGGATTTTTGCATTATGGCTACCATGAGGCTTACATAAAACATGTCATAGGGCCCAGCCCTGTGGCTGAGTGGTTAGTTTTGCATGCTCCGCTTTGGTGGCCTGAGTTCATGGGTTCAGGTCCCGGGTGTGGACCTACTCCACTCACCAGCCAGGCTGTGGTGGTGTCCCACATATTAAAAAAAAAAAGTAGAGGAAGATTGGCACAGATGTTACCTCAGGGAGAATCTTCCTCAGGAGAAAAAAACATGTTACAGATAAAACAGTCCATTTTATGCTGATGGCCACTTATCTTCAATCAGCTACAAAGGCTCTGCCCTTTTACTTCTTGCTTTTATATTTTTGATGCCACAATTTACCACTTTTATGCTGTGCATTTATTAACAAATTATAGTAGCTATAGTTATTTTTAGTACTCTTTTTCTTTAACTTTCATATTATGGTTAAGTGGTTAACATACCGTCCTATTACAGAATTTGAGTTTTCTAAATCTGGCTACATATTTTTTGCCTTTACCAGTGTGTTGTATACTTTACATGTTTTCATGATGCTGATTAAGGTCTTTTCATTTCAGCTTGAAGAATTCCTTCCAGAATTTCTTGCAAGGCACGTCTAGTGGTGATGAACTGCCTCACTTTTGTTTGTTTGGGAAAGCCTTTATTTTGCCTTCATATTTGAAGGATAACTTTGTCAGATAAAGTATTCTTGGCTGGCAAATTATTTCTTTCAACACTTTGAATATGTCATTCCAATCTCTCATGATCTGTAGAGTTTCTGCTGAAAAGTCCACTGATAGCCTAATGAGTGTTCCTTTGAAGGTTACACGCTTTTTTCCCTGGCTGCTTTATCTTTGATTTATGACAGTTTCATTATAATGTATCTTGGTGAAGGTCTTTTTGAATTGAGATAAAGGAGTGATCTATTAGCTCCATTAACTTGTATGTCCAAATCTCTCCCCAGATTTGGAAATTTCTCAGGTATTATTTCTTTAAGTAATGTTTCTACCCCCTTCTCTCTCTCTTTTCCTTCTTAATTCCTGAATATTCTAATATTTGTTGTATTGATGAAATTCCATAGATCAAGCAGGCTTTCTTCACTCTTTTTTACTTTTGTTTCTTTCTTCTCTTCTGTGTTATTTCAAAATTCCTATCCTCTAACTCACTTATTCTGTCTTCCAACTGCTCTACTCCAGTACAGATGCTCTCTATTGCATTCTTCATCTCATTCATTGAATTCTTCAGCTCCAGAATTTCTGTCTGGTCCTTTTTCATGATTTCTATCTGTTTGGGAAAGAACTCATTTTGTTCCTGTGATTCTTTTCCTGATATCATTGAATTATCTTTTGAATAGTTTTGTAGCTCACTGAGTTTCTTTAAAATGGTTATTTTGAATTCTTTATCAGCTAGATTGCAGTATTTTGTGGCTTTATGTTGTTGTTGAGAATTATTGATATCTTTTGGCTTTGCCATATTTCCTTGATTTTTCGTGTTCCTTGTCATTTTGCAGTCTGCTTTCACATTTTAAGTAGGAAATATCTGCTTAACTCCTTGCTGATTGCCTTCAGTTGGGGTACTGTTTGTTGGTGTTGCTATATCTCGGGTTTCCTAGGTTTTGTATGGGTAGACCCACTCCACTCTTCTTGCTTCTTCCTGAGGCCGAATTCTTAATGTCTTCTGTTGTTCTTACAACTCACCAGGCTGGCTGCTGGAAAACTCTCTTGTTTTCCAGAAGGTGGTGCTATCACTTAAGTTTGTGGTTTTTCCCTTGCCCACAGACCCTGATACATTTTTTGAGAGCACTCTGATCACAAGACATGTTCTTGCCACTGCACTGAAGAATGCACACAAGAATGTGGTTGCAGAGTGAGAGGATCTTTGAATTTAGAACTTGGGGCATTGGGTGCACATAGACCAGGTGGGGAGATCCTCGGCGGGGGGTTGGGGGTACTCCCTGAGGCTTGTGGACAACTTTTTGCTGAAGTCTTGAAATTATGAGCAGGGACTGCATCACTTTGATGGTCTTTGAAATTCTTTTTTTTTTTTCCTGAGGAAGATTAGCCCTGAGCTAACATCTGCCAATCCTCCTTTTTGCTGAGGAAGACTGGCCCTGAGCTAACATCTATGCCCATCTTCCTCTCCTTTATATGTGGGACGCCTACCACAGCATGGCTTGCCATGCGGTGCCATGTCCGTACCCAGGATCCAAACCAGTGAACCCCGTGCCGCCGAAGCAGAACGTGCGCACTTAACCGCTGCACCACTGGGCTGGCCCCTGAAATTCTTATCTGCTTGTTTCCCTTTCTACTCCTTTCCTCCACTCAGGGAGGTCCCACTTCAGAACTTTGGGTACACGTACCTGGGGTAGCTGGGCACTCGCTCACTGCTTTCCACCTCCTCTACAATAGAGGTCCTGCCAATGGACAGCTTAGCCCCTTGCAGTGTCACCTTGGCTTGAGGGGCAGCTCTGGTGGAGTTTCTCCCTCTTCACTGCATCTAAACTCATAGCTTTCCTACTCCAGTGTCATGCTGGAATCTCTTCTGAGGCAAGCTAGACTTTTACAAATTCTCTCTCACCCATGTGTGTCTACCCCGGTCAGCACTCTCCAGGATTTTTCCCCTGTCTGTGGTGAGAGGGGTTGGGGCATGTTCACTGACTCTGCTGGATCCACAGCACTTACCAAGGTCTGTCTGTCTATTTTCAGGTGCACAGGTGGGTGAAAGTCCTCCTGGGTCCTTTGGCATATAGTGCTAGGTCCCAAAGCTCCCACTGAGTTTGTTCATGGATGGATGTCTAATTAGTTGTTTAAAAAGGAGGAGAGAGGCTGGTCTGGTGGCATAGTGGTTAAGTTCACATGCTCTGCTTCAGTGGCCTGGGGTTGGTCGGTTCAGATCCTGGGCATGGACCTATGCATTGCTTATCAAGCCACACTGTGACAGATGTCCCACATATAAAATAAAGGAAAATGGCACAGATGTTAGCTCAGGGCCAATCTTCCTCAAAAAAGGGGAGGGAGGGGGAGAAAGGAGGTATATCTTACACCACCATGATGCTGAGAACACTCTCCCCTGGTAATTTTTTTTTTCCTGAGGAAGATTAGCCCTGAACTAACATCTGTGCCAATCTTCCTATATCCTTTTGTATGTGGGATACCCCCACAGCGTGGCTGGTGAGTGGAATAGGTCCACACCTGGGATCTAAACCCTCGAACCCAGGCTGCCAAAGCAGAGCATGTGGAACTTTAACCACTCAGCCACAGGGCTGGACCCAGTCCCTGGTAATTTTTTTATAGTATTTTTAGAGTTAGTATAGATTTTATATCTCTGCAGGTTTTTCCAACTCTTTCTTAAGATGTTTCACTAGTTTCTTGATTCTGTCTTCCTTTCAGTTTTTCCTAGTCAGCCTTTACTCACTACAGAGCCTTGGTTGTGGAGACTGGAGTGGGAGCCGTGGTACTGGGATCTGTTACTTTTCTTCTCATTACTCACTCTTATTCTGCCCTATTGGCATTCTCTGTCTACAGGTAATGCTCAGTGTGAGGGGGTTTTTTTAACAGTAATTTCACAGTTGTGAAGTTATTTTGAATTATTTGATGAGGAAATTTTGGGAAATTGCTTCTGACACACTTGCAATTATCTTCAGTGAGTAACACTCTTCTAAATCATTCAAGGGTCAAAGAAGAAGTCAAAATGTAAATTGGAATGTACTTAAAGCTGAATGGAAATATCAAAATTTGGGGAGGTGCAAGTAAAGTAATATAGAGGAAAATTTATCTCAGTAAATGCTTATATTAGTAAAAAGAAATTCTCAAATGAATGATGCCAGACACCACCTTAAGAAACTAGAAAAAGAAGAGAAATTTAAACAAAACAAAGAAAAACATCAAAGTGGAAGTCAGTGAAATAGAAAATTAAAAAATAGGGAAAATCAATTAAATCAGAGCAAATTCTTTGAAAAAATTGTGAAATCGGGGGTGCACTTCTAGTTAGGTTGATCATGTCAAAAAACAATAGGCAAGGGACCGGCCTGGTGGCATAGTGGTTAAGTTCGTGTCCTCTGCATCAGTGGCCCAGAGTTTGAGGGTTCAGATCCTGGGCACGGACCTACACACTGCTCATTAAGCCATGCTGTAGCAGCATCCCACATACAAAAAATAGAGGAAGATTGGCACAAGTGTTAGCTCAGGGCGAATGTTCCTTACCAAGAAAAACAAATAGGCAAAATTACCAATATCAGGAATACAATAAAGGATATTACTTAGAGATTCTAGAGGTATCGAAAGGATAAAATTTTATACCAATAAATTCAACAGCCTAGATAAGAAGGACAAATTCCTTGAGAGATAGAAACTGCCAGAACTCAACTAACAAAAAATGGATAACTTGAATAATCCCATATATATTAAATTGAATTTATACTTTCTCATAAAAATATCCAGGACAGCATCATTGATAAATTATACAAAACATCTAAGATAGAAATGACACAAATTCTACACAAACTCTTCCACAGAATTCATGGGGAGAGTAATTCTCAATTCACTTTAGAAGACCAGCACTGCTCTGACATTAACACCAAAGACATTAAAAAAAAAGAAAAGAAAACTATAGAAACGTATCCCTCATAAATAGTTTCAAAAATTCTATCCAAAATTATAGTAAATCAAACCTGGAAATATATAAAAAAGTATGATACGTTGTGATTAAATGGGATTTATTCCAGGAATGCAAGGTTTGTTTAACATTTGAAAGTCAACTAATGTAATTTACTATACTAAGAGGGTAAAAACAAACAAACATCATCATCTCAATAGAAGCAGAAAAATCCAATGTCTATTTCTGACAAAATTCTCTGCAAACTAGGAAGGGACATTTAGAAAACTTACAACTAACACTGTATTTGATAGTGAGAGACTGATGCTTTACTGCTAAGATTAGGTATAAGGCACATGTGTGTATTCTCACCTTATCTGCTGAGTATTGTCCTGAAGGTTCTAGCCAGTGCTATAGGGCAAGAAAAAGAAAAAAAAAGTGTTCATACTGGAGTGGAAGAAATAAAAGTGTCTTTATTGTCACATGACATGATTGTATATGTAGAAAATACTACAGTATCTACAAAACAGTTGCTACAGGGCCTGCCCCATGGCCAAGTGGTTAAGTTCGCACACTCCGCTGCAGTGGTCCGGGATTTCACTGGTTTGGATCCTGGGCACGGACATGGCACCTCTCATTAGGCCATGCTGAGGCAGCATCCCACATGCCACAACTAGAAGGACCCACAACTAAAATATACAACTATGTACTGGGGGGACTTGGGGAGAAAAAGCAGAAAAAAAGGAAGATTGGCAACAGTTGTTAGCTCAGGTGCTAATCTTTAAAAACAAAAACAAAAACAAACGAACAAGAAAACCCCAGGGATTAAACAAACAAACAAAAAAAACCAGTTGCCACACAAGCATATTTTGAAAGGTTGCATAATACAAGATCAACGCACAAAAGCTGATTGATTCACTAATGCTGACAACGAACAACGGAAAATTGAAATTTAAAAATTGACATTTATAATAGCATGTAGGGATAAATCTGACAAACGTGTGGAACCTGTATACTGAAAGTATAAAGTACTCCAGACAAAAATTAAAGGAGATCTAATTAAATAGATCGATACACTACATTCATGCATCAGAATATTCAATTTTGTTAGGATGATAATTTTCCCAAATTGATACATAGATTTAATGCAATCTGAGTCAAAATACCAGCCAGCTATTTGTAGAAATTGACAAGTTGATTTCAAAATTTATATGGAAATAAGATGACAGATCCGTACATGAAGGGCTCAATATCACTTGTCATTATGGAAATGCAAATCGAAACCATACTGAAGTACCGCGATGCACTAACTTGAAGATGTAAAGTTAAAAAGATTGATGATACCAAATTTTGACAAGGCTGCAGAGCAAACAGAACTCTCATTTTTACTGCTTGGAATGTAAATTGGTACAAACACTTTGGAAAACTGTTTGGCAGTTTCTTAAAAAGTTAAACATACACCTACCAGGTGACACATCTATTCCCTTCGTAGGTATTTACCCAAGAGAAATAAAAGCACGCGCTCACGGAAAGACATATACACCAATGTTTGTAGCAGCTTTATTTTTAATAACCCCAAACTGGAAACAACTCAAATGTCCTTCAACAAGTGAATGAATAAAGAAATTATGGTACCCATAAAATGAAATATTACTACTAAAAAGGAACGAACTATTTTTAAAAAAGGAACAAGCTATTGATACACACATCAACATGGATGAATCTCAAACTAATTATGGTGAGTGAAAGAAGCCAGTCAAAGAAAAAGTACATACTGTATGACTCCACTTAAATAAAATTCCAGAAATGCAAACTAATCTATACTTACACAAAGGAGATAAATGATTGCCAGTAGACATGTGGGGTTGCGGGGGAAAGGGTTCAGGGAGTGGCAAGAGGGAGATCTTCCAGATGGTCACAAGGAAAGTTTTGAAGGTGATGGCTATGTTCTTGACTGTGGTGAAAGTTTCATAGGCTGATACATAGATCAAAATTATTAAATTGTACATTTTTAATACGTGCAGTTTATTGTGAGTCAATTAGGCTTCAATAAAGCTGTTTTCAGTTGTGGTGACTATATTGGTCTGCTCAGGCTGCCATAACAAAATATTATTAACTGGGTGGATTAAACAACAGAAATTTATTTTCTCAGAGTTCTGGAGACTGGAAGTCCAAAATCAAGGTGACTATTGGGTTGATGTCTGGTGAGAGCCCTTTTCTTGGGTTGTTGATGGCCTCTGTCCTCACATGGCCTTTCCTCTGAGTGTGTGCAGAGACAGAGAGAGATCTCTTGCTCTTCTTATAAGGCTGCCAGTACTATCAGATTAGGGACCCACTCTTATGACCTCATTTAACCTTTGTTGCCTCCTAAAGACGCTGCCTTCAAATACAGTCACATTGTGGGTAAGGGCTTCAACATATGAATTTGGAGGGGAACACAGTGCAGTCCATGACAGTGACCTAGAGGGAAAGAGGCTTAAATCATGATGTCTTTTCTACACGGCATAACACGTTGACACAAAATTAGTGCCTTAAAACAACACACAATTATTATCTCATGATTTCCATGGGCCATGAGTTCATGTATGGCCTAGCTAGATCCTCTGCTCAGAGTATCACAAAGCTGCAATCAAGGTGTCATCCAGGGTTAGGATCTCACCTTAGTCTTGGAGCCCTCTTCTAAACTAACCTGGCGTTAGCAAGTTCACTTCTTCACAGCTGTAGAACTTGGGATGGCTTGCAGCTTCAGTGCCAGCATGAGGCTCTCTTTATTCTTCTCTCTCTGACCTTTAGATTCCCTTTTAAAGGGCTTACCTGGTTGGGTCAGGACCACAAAAGATAATCTCCCTTTTAATTAATTTAAATTCAAATGCATAGAGACCTTAACTACCTGCAAAATCCCTTCACCTCTGCCCTAATCATGAGTGATTTCCTATCACCTTCGCCATATAGTTAAATGCAAATGACAGGTCTTTAAGAGTCTGGGTCTTTGAGGGTCATCTTACAATTCTGCCTTAACAAGTGATTTCAGATTTTGATCTGGGGAACCATGGATGTAGTTACCATTCATTGATGAAGGGTAATTCACATATACAGGTATGCAAGTATAAATAAATGTGTCACTTTTATTTTTTTATTTTTATTTTCTTTTAAAGATTTAATTTTTTCCTTTTTCTCCCCAAACCCCCCCGGTACATAGTTGTATATTCTTCGTTGTGGGTCCTTCTAGTTGTGGCATGTGGGATGCTGCCTCAGCGTGGTTTGATGAGTAGCGCCATGTCCGCGCCCAGGATTCGAACCAATGAAACACTGGGCCGTCTGCAGCGGAGCGCGCGAACTTAACCACTCAGCCACGGGGCCAGCCCCGTGTCACTTTTATTTTATGTTTGTTTAGTACCTGACTTATTCTCAAGACAGCTTGGGTGTTCACTCCCACAATTGATGGATGGACATACAAAATATACAAAACACATAAAGAAATAATCTCTTCCACGAAAATATGCATACACACAAGCTCCCTGTCACAATAAACACTTGCAACGTTCACATATCCTGACTGGAAACGATAGGTACAGTTTATTTGAGCACTTACCTTGTGACAGACACTGTTCTATCTCTATGAATGGAGATACTTTCCAGAGACCGCTGGAGTGTGTCTTTTTTTTTTTTAAATTTCAGGATATAATTTGAATATCCCTTGTACGACTTAGTATACTTCTACCTTATCTCATTTAAAGGCTGCTGCTTGTTATTGTACTTTGTGGATGATTGTAATTTATTTTACCCATAAAATCTGTTGAATATTTGTGTTGACTCAAGTAAACTGTGAAGGACCTTTTTTATGTATGTCTTTAAACAATTATTATATTTGCATATAACCCCAGAAGTGGAATTACTTGAGTAAAGAACTTGCTCATTTAAAACCTGGCTACAGAGTAGCCTCTAGAATCTCTGATGAATTACACTGACAGTATAAATGAATGAGAATGGACAACTTTTCAAACTCATGTAAATCCTGAATAATATTTTTTAAAAAATTTTCCCTTTTTTCTGCCAAATATTATTCTTTAAACACAGAATTTAACTTTTTTCTCATGATGACTTTTCCCATTGTTCTTATTGTTCATTTGCATTTCTTTTCTTAAAACCTGTTTGTGTTTAGCGTATCTTTACTATAGTGTTGATCCTTTTGTTTATTTGTAAAACCTGCTTATTAATTAAAACAAATTACTTGTCTCTCATATATGTAAAAAACGTTTTCTTAGTCTATTAGGTTTTAAACCCTGTTCATTTCCCCCGAGATTGAAGTGTTTCACATTTTCCAATAAACCTTTTTGGTCATTAACTTTGTGGTTTGTCTTAATATCATGTTTTCCTAACCCAAGAATTTAACATGAAAAAAAAGAGTACATATTCTCTTTAAAGATTCTTGAATCCATGAGAAATGTATTTGTTGTAACATGTGAGGTATTCCAGGCATTCCATTTTTATTCCAGATGACTAACTAGTAGTCCTAACATGATTTATTGAATTTTCCATTCTTTTCTCACTGCTTTAAATATTACTTTATTATATAGTAATTCTCAGAAACCTATTCTTAAATACACTTATTCCTGGAGTTAATCCTTTATGGTGTCTAACTTTTGAAAATACTAAGACAAATGCAATGGAAAGGGTACTTTATTCAAGCAGTTGCAATAGAGAGGACAAAGAGAGTATCTCCCCAAACATGGGGATGGAGAAACGTTATAAAGGGGAGAGAAAAACTTTAGAATACTCTGTATAAGTTTGGTAGACTTTGGTCAAGTAGGTGTTGTGATCTTGCAGAAAGGAGTTGTTTTTCTTTGTAATTTAGCCTGTCTTGGTCTATTATATCCTGTTCTCAGAAGTGTGGACTCCAAGAAGGAATTGAGAGAAAGTGGGTGAGTTTTGATACCCAGAGAAAAAGAGTTAGTGTAAGTACACAGCAGAAAATTTCACAGTTCTCCAACATGGAATCAAGACCAAATGACTTTAAATATTATAGTAATATCATATAGGTTACAATTTGATATTATGACATTTTTTCAACCATTTTCTGGCTATTATTCAATTTTTCTTTCTTCCAGATGAAATTATGTTGTTCTGGAATTGTTCTGTTAGGTAAATCAAGTATACAAATGACAAAAAGGAAGCAACACATATTCAAAAATTTGTTTAGATTCTCAGAGTTCTGTCAAGGGTTATTTAAATTTTCCATGTACAAAACGTATGTTTATTTATTCAAGTCTTTTTCAATGTCAAAAGGCAAGTTTGAGAAGCTTCTTCATATAAGTTGTATCTTAAAATCTTAATTCTTTATTTGCTATTGTGAATGGAAGCTGTTTTCTATCTTACCATCATAAGAAGTAATTGATGTTATAAAATAATACTTTCCAAGAAAAACATTCAGGATATATTATGTACTGAAAGAATCATCATTAATTTTTACATCCACATGTTCTGATTCTGTGCACCTAGTAATTAAGCAAAGTCATCTCTGGGAGCTTTTGTGAATATTCACTTTTTTCTCTTTTTTTTGGTATGCACATCTTTTCTGGCTTATTTACAAATTTTTGTATTGCGTCCTTAATCCAAAATTAGTTTCCTTTTCTTCAATTTCGAGGCAAACTCTGCTTGGTAGAGATGTTATTTTCTTACTGTATTACTGAATCCCATTTTTAAACATTTTAATTAAATTCCCTATTCACAAGAACTGATAACTGACATATACCTTCCCTTAGTTTTGGGTCTAAAAGACAGTGTTTTAAATATATCTGTTTTTTTGTTACTTTTTCCTTCTTTTATCGAACCTTCTATTTTCAATCATAAGGAATAATAGAGAAAAGGCAAAGACCCATATACCATTGTCTATATCGACCAAATTTCACATTTTGCCATATTTTTCTCATATTTTTCCTGAAACATTTAAAAATAAACTGGTATTTTTCACTCCTTAATACTTCAGTATGTATCTCCAAATCTAAGTACATTCTTTCACAGCGGATCCATATTCAAACTTCCGTAACTGCCCTCAAATGTCTCTTAAAGAGATTTCTTTTTCCAACCCAGGATGCAGTAAAGGACCACAAATTACACTTATTTGTTATTATAAGTAGAACCTAACCGGGGTGGCACTGAAAAAGCCAGAACTGCAGGCCTTCCAGAGCAACAATCCCCCAACCAACTAAACAAGATAGATTTATTCGCACAGTTACTTTAAGAAGTGGACGCGAAGGATTATGGGAAGCGCAGTCTTGCGTTTTATTTGCTTGCCCTGCAGAATTTTAGCCGTGGCAGCTAAGTGTCCTGCGCATGCGCCGCGTCGCCATGTTGTTGGTCTCCCTTCTTGGGCCTACAAATTTCGTGAAGCCCGAAATCCCTAAGTTCCCAGATTGCCCAACGACTCTCAGGATCTTGGTTTCCCAGCTTCCTGGAAGCAGAGGTTAGAGCGTGGGCCGGGCGGGAGACGGCGGTGCCCCGCGGTGGCGAGGAGGACAGCGGACCCGCAGAGGGAGCCAGGACGGCAGACGAGGCCGTCTGGGTTAGGACAAGGGGCAAGCGGCGCGACTCGGGCCAGCTCAGATCCGGCGGCGCTGTGCGCGCGCCCGCGGGAGGGGGCGCGTGCGCAGAGCGTCCGTGCGCTCGGCCCGCGTGGGGTGGGGCGGGGCGGGCCGTGCGACCTGGAGCCGGCGGAGCGGGATTCGGCTTCTGGCTCTGTCCTGTAGCGCGCTGGGCGCAGCGTGCTTGCTTTGTCTTTGTACTCAGTGGCTCTAGTTTGTAGGGACCGGTATTCTCGGGGACGATAAATTCCAAGAAATGCAGATTTGGGGTCCTGGGTGAGGGTTCCAAACATGAATTTGTTCTCCACTCTTAGAGCCTAATTTCCAAGGAACACACCCTCTCGTATGAGGTTAAGGAGCTGGGACTGCGGAAGCAGAAATCTGTCCTGGAAGAGACCCAGTGGGACATTTGATCTCTCTCTAGAGTTTCACAATGGAGAGACAGTCCCAGAAAGGGATAGATCCTAGAACTTCAGGGCACAGTAATTCCTTCTCTTCCTGTTGAGTGAGGTCCCACGACAACCACCACATAAAAGACAGAGACAGTGGACGCTAGGGTAAATTTCAGAAACCAGAGATGAGCGAGGTCGAGGAGGACAAAGGGCAGATTGCAAAGGAAATGTCATTTCCCTGGGGAGGTAAAGCAGCGTGGGCTGGGCAAAGAGGTCACTAGTCACAGCTGAGGAAGTCTCCCGAAGCCTTCCCTAAAAAGTCTCACCTTCCTGGGTCTACCCTCATTGGTTCTAGATTCTGAACTGAGTTAACAACATGTCCATCAGCACATATGGTAGCTAACAATCTGCTTCAAAGATTCTTTTGAGAAACTATACACAACTTTGGAAAGCAGTTTAAAAATAGACTTCCCCTCAAAGCACTTCATCCTTTTTATGAGAGCTTTCTGCGGATTATCTCCCTCGTGTATAAACAATGTTAGTGAGAACCTGGTAAAACAATATGGCTTAAGTACTTTTGTATGTTAGTGTTGCTGAAGGCCTAGTGTTTTTCATCTTTTTGGTGTAGTGAAATGTTTTTGAGTTTTATTTTCTTATTTTTAATGGCTTTATGAAATATAATTGACATAGCATAAAATTCACTTGTTTTACAGTTAAATTTATAAAATTGTGCAGGTACTGCCATAGTCTAATTTTAGAATATTTTCATCACCCCAAAAAGAAACCTCTTGCCATTGCCATTAGCAGCCACTCCCTATCCTTCCCCACCACCAAACACACATATACCTGCAGCCCTAATCTAATCATTATCTGCTTTTTGTTTCTGTAGATTTGCCTATTCTGGACATTTCCTATAAATGACATCATATGTGGTCTTTTGTAATTGGCTTCTTTCACTTAGCACAATATTTCTGAGGCTTATCCATGTCATAGTCCTTTAGTCCTGTTTATTGCTAAATAGTATTCCGTTGTATGTGTTTGTGGTTGTCCTGCGGAGGGTAGAATCAACCCCTCAATGCAAATTTTGGTTCTGACGTAAAGACACACCAAAGAAGTAGAAAATGATTTATTATTCACATCATGGGACTTTCTGGGCAGAGCAAGGGAATACCCAAAGTAGTTTGAAAATGGCTTGAGCAGCTTGAGAGAGAGGAGTAGCAAGAGACCCTGGTTCCAATTGGTAGGGTAGGGCCCTGGAACAGTTCCTGAGTCAGCATCCTGGGCCTTGTGTGTGGTTTGACCCTCCAACCAGTGACAAGGGAGGGAACCCACGGGCTTTGTTATTAGCTTGTCTAAATATGGAACCAATGGGAAGGGAGAGGGTGGGGTTAGAAAGCTGTCAGTGTCAAACATCAAAAATGGAGTCAGACTATTACACTTCACCCCTGATGTTTGACTGAAATGTGCTATGTTTTATTTAGTTGATTTTGGAGTTAAGTAAGCTGTTACCACATTCTATGAGGCCTGCAGCTTGAAGCCAGTGAGAGAGATGCAGATTCTGTTGAATGAATGCCTTATTCAGGAACTCAGTGTTGTGCATTTCAAGAAGTGAAATGAATGCTTTGGTTACTATCAGTAATGTTTAAAACTTCAAAGAAGATAAGAAGTATTGTGGAGAGGCCTTGTATTGTTGCTTTAGTATGTGGAGAGGCATGTGTGACAAAGAATGTTCTCTGACCACAAAAGAATTAGAAATCAGTAACAGAAGAAATTTGGGGAATTCACAAATACGTGCTTAGAGGGAAATTTATGGCTCTTTACTTGTTGTAAGTCTGCTCAGATTTTCTATTTCTTCTTGAGTCATTATCAGTAATATGTGCCTTTCCAGGATTTTGTGTATTTCATCTGACTTATGTAATTTGTTGGCATACTGTTGTTCATATAGTCCCTCAAAATTTTAATTTCTGTAATGTCGGTAGTGATGTCTCATATTTGATTCCTGCTTTTGATAATTTTTTTCTCTTTTTCTGTGCTCACTCTAGCTAAAAGTTTATTAGTTCTGTTGATGGTACCAAAGAACCAACTTTTGGTTTTGTTTTTGTCTCTTTCTATTTCAGTTGTTTCTGCTCTTTGTTTTTTTACTTCTTTCTTCTTGTTTTGGATTTAATTTGTTCTTTTTCCAGTTTCCTAAGTGATTAGGTTGTTGATTTGAGATCATTCCTTTTAACATAGAGGTTTAGAGACATAAATTTCCCTCTAAGCATGTATTTGTGAATTTCCCAAATTTCTTCTGTTACTGATTTCAAATTCTTTTGTGATCAGAGAACATTCTTTGTGTGATTTAAATCCTTTAAAATTTATTGAGACTTATTTTATGGCCTAGCATATGCTCTATCCTGGAGAATGTTCCCTGTGCACTTGAGAAGTATGTGTATTCTGCTGTTGGGAGCATTGTTGTAAACGTGTCTAGCTAGTTTATAGTGATTAAGTTTTCTATACAACTGTTAATATTCTGCCTAGTTAATCTATCAAATATTGAGACTTGGGTATTGGAGTTTCCAACTCTTATTGTTGAGTTGTCTCTTTCTCCCTTCAATTGTATCAATTAGCTTCATGTATTTTGGGGCATTTTTGTCAAGTGTATATATTTAAAACATTGCTATTTCTGTCTGATGGATTGGTCATTAAAATATTCTTTGTAAAAAAAAGTAACACTTTTTGTCTTAGAGTCTATTTTGTCTGATATTAGTGTAACCATTCTAGCTCTCTTATGATTGCACTTGCCTGGTATATATTTTTCCATCCTTTTATTTTCAACCTGTTTGTACCTTTGAATCTAAATTGTGTCTCTTCTAGACAGCGTAAAGTTGAAGCTTGTTTTTTAATCTCATGTGACAATCTGCCCCTTGATGGAAATGTTTAATCCATTCATATTTTAACGTTATTGTTTACTTGATTAGGTATATGTCTGCCATTTAGCTGTTTTTCCTTATATGTCTCATGCCTTTTTTGTTCTTTTGTTTCTCCTTTACTACCTTCTTTTTGTATTAGGTGAATGTTTTTTATTGTACCATTTTCCTTAAATGAATTTTTAAATAAATTATTTTTGAACAGTTTCTAGATTTACAGATTAATTGTGAATATAATGCAGAGATTTGTGTATACCCCACATTAATTTCCTCTGTTTTTAACATGTAACATTAGTATGGTACATTTGTCAAAATTTACAAACCAGTATTGATACGTTATTATTAACTAAAGTCCATATTTTTTCCTATTTCCTCAGTTTTTCCATAATGGTCTTTTTCTGTTCTAGGACCCTTTCTGGAATACTGCATTACGTTAGTAGTCGTGTCTCCTTAGGCCTCTCTTGGCCTGGTGATATTCAAACTCATCACTTCCTAATTTATTTCCTTCATTTTACTCCTATCTGTGCTCTTGAAGCGGTTTACCTGTTTTCTCAGTATGCTGGGATTATAATATAGTATATAGTGGTGTTCTGTTGCACACCTCTTCCCAAGTCTGTTCAGCAACATGTTGTTGGTAGTTTGAAATTGGCCATGATAGGAATATTTATGCCTCAGAAATTGGCAACTACAAGTCAGGGCTTCTTTTTTTTTTTTTTGAGAGCCTGTTATTAAATATTTCACTCTATTGCTGCTACCTCTATGTGGCCATTCCTTCTCCTTTCAGGATCCCTCAGGACATTGTCCCACAGGAAGGCATTTTACCCACTGGTGTGCAGAGATTTTGTAGGCAGATACATCCAGGAGCTGTAGGGGAAGCCAGTTCTCTTATGACTCATTTCTCTTTCCTTGTTTCTCAGTTGTATCTTTGCAGGTCTCTATAGTTTTTTAAGAACAGCAGAAAATGAACAAATTCCAGGTGAGTTTTTTTTTAATTTCTTTGTTTTATGTTGGATTTTATGAGATGTACAAGGTATAACCATTAAAATGTAAGTGTAGGAATTAGTAAATGTCAACTTTGGGGGAAATATGGAGTAGCAGATTAGTAGCAGGGCAAAGGTAGTATGTCAGTGACTTTGAAGTCCTTATGTGAAAGTTAGTGTTGAGCTGTATGTCTGTCTCTGAGAGAAATAGCAGACGTTATCACAGGAACTGCATTGAAAATAAGAATAAGCCAGACTGATTCTTCTTGGAACATAAAAGGCTTTCCTGACATTGAAGTCTGAGAACAGCGTTTTTGTATCAAAATGGTCATGTAATACAAAATATTGTATTAGAACAACATTCTCATAACAACCTTGAAACAAATGAGGGCTGTTGCCTCTGATGGAAGAGAGCATGGTAGAAACAGAGGGTATATTGCCAAAGCTTAACTGGTATGGATTATCAAGGGACCGTAATACCAGGGTCTAGATAGAGCTGTTCTATGGTCCAGCTTAAAGCTGGGATAAAACCTGCTATCTGGAGGAGTGGTGAATGGGCAGTACAAAATAATTTACTGTAACCCTTCATAAGAAAGTTTTTGGTTTTTATTTAGGTTTTCGTATGCTGGTTTTTCAGCAGAAAGTTCAAATTATATTCTCTGGAAAATATTTCTGCACATCATTTTTCCATTTTAACTCATTGCATGCAGTTTTGGTTCTTTCCCATTATCTGCCTGAATTTGTTCTGGTGAAGGTCACTAGTTATTGATTGGCAACATTTCTTCTTTTCCAATAAAGCATTTAATATTTTAAATTTCCATCTAAGCACTGCTTTAGCTGCATCCCACAAATTTTGGTAAGTTGTATTTTCATTGTATGTAAAGTATTTCCTGTTTTCCTGAAACTTATGTTCAACCCATGGGTTATGTAGAAGTGTGTTGTCTAATTTCCAAGTAATTGGAGATTTCCAGAGATCTTTCTGTTACTGATTTCATGTTTGGTCGGAGAACATAATGTGTATGATTTCTTTTCTTGTAAATTTGTTGAGATTTATTTTGTGGCCCATAATACAATCTATTTTAGTGACTATCCCATGTGCATTTAAAAAGAAAGTATACTGTATAGTTGTGGGGTGGCATGTTCTGTAAACGTCTCTTAGGTTTAGTTCAGTGATGGTGTTGTTTGAGTCTTCTATATTCTTTCCAATTTTCCAATATTGAAGTCTCCACCTATTATTTTTTGTCTATTTTTCCATTCAATCCTATCAGTTCTTACCTCATATGTTTTGAAACTCTTTTGTTAGGTGCATACACATTTGGTTTTGTCTTGGAGAATTGACCCTTTCTCATTGTGTAATGGGCCTCTTTGTCTTTGATAATATCCCATGTTATGCAGTCTATTTTGTCTGATGTTAATATAGCTGCTCCAGCTTTCTTTGGGTTATTGTTTATATGGTATTTCTTTCTTTATCCTTTTACCTTAAATTTATCATATGTTTTTATAGTTAAAGTGAGTTTCTTATAGACAGTATATGGTTGGCCCTGCTTTTTTACTGGATCTGACTCTGTCTGTGTCTGGTTTGATTAGAACATTCAATTTAGTTTGATTATCAATATGGTGGATTAAAATGTTCCATTTTGCCAGCTATTTTCTATTTTATTCTTTGTTTCTTTTTGTATTTTTCTTCTCTTGGATTAGTTGAGTATTTTTTATTATTCTGTTTTATCTTTGCTATTGACTTACTATTTTTACTTCTTCTTTTAACTTTTAAAATAGTTGCCCTGGGGTTTATAGTATACATTTTTAATTAATCACAGTCTCCCTTTGAATATTAAACCACTTGATATCTAGTATAATGACCCTACAACAGTATATTCCCACTTCTTCTCTCCTGTCCTTTGTGCTATTTTTGCCCCATGCGTTTTGCTTTAGCGTACAGTATTACTACTACTTTGGCTTTAGACAGTCAGTTTCCTTTAGAGCAAGGATCAGCAACCTGCAGCCCATGGGTGAAATTCAGCTCACTACCTGTTTTTGTAAGTAAAGTTTCTTGGGAACACAGCCACACGTATTCTTCTATGTATTGTCTGTGGCTCCTTTCATGCTACAACGGTAGTTGAGTAATTGCGGTATTTACTGTATGACCCACAAAGCCTAAAATATTTACTATCTAACTCTTTACAGAAAAACTTTTCCAACCTTTACTGTAGGGCAATTAAAAATTGGGGCAACAGGCCAGCCCTGATGGCCTAATGATTAAGTTTGGTGTGCTCCACTTTGGCGGCTTGGGTTTGGTTTCTGGATGTAGACCTACACCATTCTTATCAGTGGCTCTGCTGTGGTGGCAGCTCACACAGACAATAGAGGAAGATTGGTAACAGATGTCAGCTGAGGACAAATCTTCCTCAGCAAAAAGAGGAAGATTGGCAACAGATGTTAGCTCAGGATAACTCTTCCTCAGCCAAAAAAAAAAAAAAAGTGGGGCAGGAGGAATTAATTTAATTTTTCCCTTATTTAGCCATTCCTATCACTCTTCATTTTTTTGTGTAGACCCAAGTTTTACTCTGATGTCATATTCCTTTAACATTTCTTGTACAGCAGTTCTGGTGGTGAAGAATTCCTTAAATTTTTGTTTTTCTGGGAAAGTATTACTTCTTCCTTCAAGATTTTCTCTCTCTGTTTTTTTAGCAGTTTTAATATGTGCCTAGTTGTGCTTTGAAGGGAAATTGTATGCTACTTGGTGTTCTTGAGCTTCTTGGATCTTTGGTTTGTTTTCTGTCATTAACTGGGAGAAATTTTTTTTTTTAAAGATTTCATTTTTCCTTTTTCTCCCAAAACCCCCTGGTACATAGCTGTGTATTTTTGGTTGTGAGTCCGTCTAGTTGTGGCATGTGGGATGCTGCCTCAGCATGGCTTGGATGAGCGGTGACATGTCCGTGCCCAGGATTTGAACTGGCGAAACCCTGGGCTGCCAAAGCAGAGTGTGCAAACTTAGTCACTCGGCCACCAGGCTGGCCCAAACTGGGAGAAATTTTAAGCCACTATTTCTTAAAATATTTCTTCTGTCCTATTCTTTCTTTCTTTTCTTGATCCCAATTATGCATATGTCAGAACATTTGATTGTATTTCACAGCTTTGTGATGTTCTGTTCTCTTTCCCTTTTTTTCATTTTTTCTTCTCTTTGTGTTTCAATTTGGGTTATTTCTGTTGACCCATCTTCAAGTTCATTGATTCTTTCTTTGACTGTGCTGACTGCTGTTAAGTTGGTTGAAGATATTCTTCATCTCTGTTACTATGTTTTCATTTCTGGTGTTTCTATTTGGTTCATTCTCCTGAAATCACTCATCTAATTTTGCATGTTGTCCACCTTTTCTGTTAGAGATTTAAACATATTAATTGTAATTATTTAAAATTCTGTTAGTTTCAACATCTATGTCATATCTGAATCTGGTTCTTATGATTACTTTTGTCATAGTAGTATCTTGTTAGTTTCCTTCCTTTTCATATGCTTCATGATTTTTGGTTGAAATCCCCATGTTTTGTGTTGACTCTAGACTCAGGTAAATAGATTTTATTCCTGGAAGTGGGTGTGACTTTCCTGCTAGGCTTTTAGTCCAGGGGTTGGAGTTAATCTAGTTAGGAGTTGGGCAGGACTTGAGACTCATTGTTTCTGTTATTACCCTCAGTGCACTACAGTCTTCAGATTTCTCTAGAGATACCTTGCATTTTAGGATAGGGGTTAGTTTGCCAGAGTTGTGTCTGTTAATTTCTGAGTTTTTAGGTTTTCTCTTTGATCTATGCCTCAGTGAGGGTCTCTCTGCATGTTCTTACTTATCTCCTGTCCCTCTGTCAGCCATATTCTATTGGTACTTGTTATTCTAAGCTTATTAGAATGTGGGGTTGTGGGAAGTGGTGGACAGAGTGTATGTTCTATTGTTCTGAGGTAGCCTCAGTCTTGGGTATGCTCTGTGTCCCTGGGTATTGGGGATGTGGCCTTGTTGCTTCTCCCACCCCTTCCCCAGCTCTGATTGTAGGCTCATTGCATAAACCTGCCCTTCCCACAGGGATACAATAAGTGCCCAGTGGGATTCATGGAGAAAAAGCCTGTGAGAAGGTGCAAGCCCTGTCATTGTCTGTGACCATGAGTGTTTCACACTGTGCCAGCCCACACTCAGTCTTCATCAATTAATATGCCACCTATTCTCGTTGAGTTCTCCTTGCCTAAGGTCCAACTTGGGTAGACAAGAAGGTACACTTCCTCTCTTCTTGCAGATATATTCTCTCCCTAAATTTGGGCCACTTGGGTGCTTTGCAACCTTGGCTCTCCAAAAAGTTAGAAAAAAAGTTGTGGATTTGAAGTTAGTCTGGGCTTGTTTTCATTGTAGGAAGGAGAATGATTCTCCTTCTTGCTTTCTACATCCTGGGGCGTAAACTGAAGTCAACCCATATGTTTTTAATGCCTCTAATATTTTGTTTGTACTATGTTGCCTCATAATCATAAAGAACATACATCTGTCATATTTAAGGCCTTAAGGCTTTTCCTTTCCAATTAAGCACAATCTATTGACACAAAATAGAGTTAATTTTTCTTTTCTTTCCTGACCCTAGTATACTTTTTATATATTCTAATATATTATAGTAACACCTTATGTTAGTGTTCTTGAGTGTATTGTGTTTGTATAGTATTTAACCTTCTGAAGATTAGCTCTGAGCGAACATCTGCTGGCAATCCTCCTCTTTTTGGTGAGGAAGACTGGCCCTGAGCTAACTCCGTGCCCATCTTCCTCTGCTTTATATGTGGGATGCCTATCACAGCATGGCTTGCCAAGCGGTGCCATGTCTGCACCCGGGATCCGAACTGGCGAACCCTGGGTCGTTGAAACGGAATGTGTGCACTTAACCGCTGCGCCAACAGGCCGGTCCCCAGTGTTTTATTCTTCATATCCACAACAGCCAGGACATTTCAAGGCATAGAACATTAATAAATTAGAACAAAAGCAGGATATTCTATTATTTTTCTTTCTTCCACAAAGACTAATACAAAATAGTGTACATAGTCAGCATATTATAACATAAACTCTCAACAGTGAACCTGGTAAGAATTCCTTTCCATACATCTTTTCTGTGCTACCCTGATTCCAACCACTTTAGACTGAGCAGAAATGTACTGTTCTAGGGGTCGGTGTCATTTGGAGATGTGGCTGTGGGCTTCTCCCAGGAGGAGTGGTGGCACCTAAATCCGGCTCAGAGGACCCTGTACAGAGACGTGATGCTGGAGAACTACCACAGCCTTGTCTCACTGGGTAAGCAAAGTTTCTATATCAAACTGTGTATAGCATGCGTTTTATTTCTTAGGTACCAAAATTTGTGGTCTCTTGTGGTTATTATTGTTGAGGCTTTTGATTCAAGGGTCTGAGATTGTTAATCTCTTTTGAGCACCAGGAAGAATAGTTGTATTCTCACATCCTATAACAGGTGTAAATGAGCCTCATCAAGGTCCAGCTCCAGAAAAACTGCCTTCTTCCTCCTTTTGAGTTGCTGTAGCCTGTGCAACCTGGCCCAAATTCTGTGTCATTTTTTCTTCTACAGGGTGTTTCATTAGCAAGCCAGAGGTGATCTTCAAGTTGGAACAAGGAGAGGAGCCGTGGGTATTAGAGGAAGCATTTCTATACTGGAACTACCCAGGTGAGTTAGTGAGTACCAGGCAAGAGGAAGCCAGAGGCACTTATGTTCTAGGTGGTCAGTTTAGGATTTGGACATTTAAACTGTTTTCTAAGGATCTCTTCTTAGTGGACCTGCTCTGGAAGTATAAAAGGATATGTATATGTTAAAATTGGAAGAGGAAAGGAAAATACCTGAGAAGAAATGTAAGCTGATTTTCTAGTTGTTAAAAACTCGGATAGTCCAAGGATATCATATATGCAGGCAAGTCAAGTAATATAGGCATTTGCATGTTTAATAGTACAAAGATGGAAACTAAGGAAGGTAATAAAGTCTACTAAAATTTAGTTCATGAGGAGAAGAAGAGAAGAAACACTAATTTCACTGTTACATGTAGTATATTATTACTTGATGCTATCTAAACAAATAGGTAATTAATTAATGGAATTACAGCTTCATACTTAATAAGATTAATTACCATAACAAAATTATAGCTTCCTGGTTTTACAAGATTATATTTTGGTTTTTACCTAAAAACAATGAAAAAATACTTTAATATGCCTAACGAACATTTGCAAACAAGGGAAAGTATGTCATGCTGAAAGGAAACCGTCAATAAATCCTACAAAGTCAAAATATGGCATTCCCTAGTTACAGTCTGATAAAACCAGAAATTGGTAACAAAGTTGTCAAGTATGCAATTCTTTTTTTCTTCTGTATTCTTGAGTGTTTTTTCTTTGTAAACTTCTAATATTTCTCATATTCTCACTTTCCACTGACATAGTAAGAACCATATTCTTTGATACTTTTATTTTTTTTGCAATTCCTATTGTAGTTAGCGAGGTTTTTTTGTTGTTAGTGGTGGTGGTGTTATTTTTGTATTGCTTAGAACATCTCTTTTTTTCAGTAGACTGACAAGATAAATCTATGCTCCCCCTATTATTTATTTCATGAAATTTAAATTATTTGCCTTTCAGTGACTACCACATTATGGCTGGATTTGGCTGCCCCAGTTTTACTTTTCTCTTGCCCATACTCATGGTAAACATCATTTGATCCAATCTCCTCAGATGTCACTTAGACATACCATATTCTTTCCTGTGTCACACCTTTCTTCATTGTGTGCTTTCCCTGGCTGGACACTAAATGAATTAATAAACAAAAAGTGCTTTGAACATTATTTAGTATATAACAAAAGATTATTTTTACTCTTACTATGTTGCATATCTTTAAAGTGTAGGTTAAGTTTATTCTCTTCCAAGAAACAGCCCTTGAATGTTTGAGCCACGTAATCTCTTCTTTCTCTCAATGCTCAGCATGTAGCAGCAGGTCTTTCACAAAAAACTAAACCAAAGTCATATAAGCTGTTACCTAATAGTATCTAACTTTTTCACACCTGACTTATGATCTAACAAAGAAAATGGCCACTGTGTTACTCTTTCTTTATTTTTTTTTAAAGGTTATTTTATTTTATTTTTTGAGGAAGATTAGCCCTGAGCTAACTACTGCCAATCCTCCTCTTTTTGCTGAGGAAGACTGGCCCTGAGCTAACATCCATGCCCGTTTTCCTCTACTTTATATGTGGGACGCCTACCACAGCATGGCTTTTGCCAAGCGATGCCATGTCCACACCCAGGATCCAAACTGGCGAACCCTGGGCCGCCAAGAAGCAGAATGTGTGAACTTAACTGTTGTGCCACTGGGCCGGCCCTGTGTTACTCTTTCTTACTGTGGTGTATAACCTGAAATAGACATTTGGTAAACACATGTTGATTAGAATCAGATAGAGGGAAAAGCTCATATTTTGAAAGCACTATGAGGTAACTCTCTCTGAAAACATGCTCAGATATATTCTGATTCATCAGGTATAAAATGACAGTGTCTAAATATTGTATTTGAAAAAGTTCTTTAGGTAATGCTGATACACACAGCTTGTTGAGGTCTGTTTATTTAAAATCACTCAAGTTCAAAGGAAATCAGAGAGTTAACAACATTTGCTATGAGCATTGGTTATAGTTGGATCAGAGATTGGTGACCTGTGGCCTACAGACCTACCACATGTTTTTGTGAATAAAATTTCTTTGCAATACAACCATACTCATTTGTTTACATATGAGTTTTGGCTGATTTCACGCTCTAATAGCAGAGTTCAATCTTGTGACAGAAGATATGGCCTGCTAAACCTAAAATATGTACTATTTTGCTCTTTAAGGAAAAGTTTTCCATCTGCTGAATTGAAGAATGAAAATAGAATTGCATGAAGCATTTTAGATTCAGCATTTAATTGAGAAAAATTTGTCATATTCTCTCAAGTCTAAGAAGCTATAGTTTGTAACTGGACCATTATTTGATGAACTACTAAGGAAAAAATATTCTGCCCGTTGTACTGTGATCTGCTGGTCACAGGTCTGTAATCAATTATAAGATACATTTGATTTTAGAATGTTAAATATATGTGTCTTACAGTAGCTGCAATACTGTAGTTACAAAGTAGTGATAGCTAAGATTGTGTTAAAACAAGTGGTCTAGACAGGAACTACTTTTAGATTTAGAGTAAATATAACTTTTAAAAGTAGGAGGATTTGAAAAGGCATTTTTGAAGATTTAGAATAATTACATCATGTCATTTTTCTAGATACTAAATAGAGCCAAGGCTGGAATGTAAGCTGAGAGAACACACTTTGAGCTTGTTGTTGTGAGTGAGCAATTTAATGTTACGAAGAGCTGACTAGGGCAGAGGACAGTGACTGTGGAGTCATAGAGTGGTAGCTTGAAGATCTGATGTGCATTAAGTTGGTGTAAATTTTGTTTGCTGGAATGATGACTTGTTACAGTTGTCCATGTGGTACTTGGCTCAGGTCAGTGGTTTTTTTAGCTTGGGATAGACTTTGTTGCATTGAGTAACAAATGTGGAAAAGACTTTTTAAATGGCAAATAAATATACATGTTATTTTCCGATATTGGGTTGAAAAATATGATCCTTAAATTCTAATATTAAATAGATAACTGAAATGTAGTAATATGAGATGTAAAATGTAAAGCAAGATTAAGTATTAGTATTGTGGCAGGGGCATCTGATCTAGCTTGCCACGAGATCACTTATGCTGTCATTGTTTTGTACTTTCTTTTGGACATTGATATTCCTGTGAATCATAGTTAGAAGGGGAATTAGAGTGCAAGCCAATGACTCTTCCCTTAAACATAAGGCAATTGGTGCATTCAGATATTTACTTTGCCATTAATGTGCAGAATGGAAATAAGGGAAAATTCAACTGGAAACATGAAAACTTGTCAGGATGTTACTAAAACAGTATGGGTTTGAAGGTGTTAGACCTACTCTGTAATTGTCTCCTCAATTTCTCATACTTTCCCCATCAACAACTTTGTCCACTGGTTTTCCTTGTCATTCCAATTACTCTTCATTAGCTCAGTAGGACCCATCCCATTCTCTGTGATTTTCCTCCTGCCTGGATCTACCACTCCAGTAAAATCTTCCATTCTCTATTGACTCTTTCTTGAATTTATGTCTTCATCTCTATCCATTTTGAAATTTTTATTTGTAAAATGCTGAATAATTACATGTCTGCTTATTAATAGTTTTTCCTCCCTTTTTTCCCCATTTGTTTTCCCAAACAAACTAGACAGGGAAAAGGCACTTTGATCCTGAGAGACTACTGAAACCAAAAGTCAAATATATAAAAGGACACCTGTATCTTAGTCCAATTCTATTAGGCATTTGTTAAAATTCTTATGGTATGTTCAATATTTTCATTTCTAGAAGACTGCAAAGCTCATGACCTAACAGAGAGAATCCAGGAAAACCAAGACAAATATTTGCCACACGTTGCATTCAGTAACAAAACACTGACTTTAGGGAAAGGTAATGCTTTAAGAAAATCATCTAATATGATCACAAACTTTGTTCCTTCAAGAAAAATGCCCTATAAAAATGACTTACGTGGAATGAGTTTGAAAAATATTTCAATATCAATTGGTAGTAGTAAAAACTCCCCAAGAGAGAAGCCTGACATGTTAAATGTGTATGAGAAGTTACTTGATATTAAGCAGGAAAAAGCTCATACTCAAGAGATTTCTTATGAAAATAATCAAAATGAGAAAGCCCTTGGTCATAATACTGGTATTGTTCAGCACCTAAATATTCAAACTTCAGAGAAGACTTTTAAAGATAATAATGGTGGAAAAGCCTTAGGAAAAAAGACTGTAATAATTTCACACAGGCAAGTTCACACAGGAGAGAAACTCTGTGAATATAATGGACGTGGAGAAACCTTCTGTGAGAAGTCATCTCTCTTGAAATGTCATGGAATCTACATAGAAATGAAACAGTATGAAAGCAATAAAGTTGAAAATAGTTCCAGCAGGATTTCACACTTCACTCAACTTCAGGAAAATCAGAGAGGAAAGAGCATATTCACATGTTATGAATGTGGGAAAACATTTATCCACAAGTCAAACCTCACAGTGCATCAGAGAACACACACAGGTGAGAAACCCTATGAATGTACTGAATGTGGAAAATCCTTCCAGCAGAAGTCAGCCCACATAGTCCATCAGAGAGTTCACACAGGAGAGAAACCCTATGAATGTAATTTATGTGGGAAGTCCTTCAGTCATAAATCAGCGCTCACAGACCATCAGAGAGCACATACAGGAGAGAAACCCTACAAATGTAGTGAATGTGGGAAGTCTTTTTACCGGAAGTCATCCCTCACTCAACATGAGAGAACTCACACAGGGGAAAAACCCTATGAATGTAATGAATGTGGGAAAGCCTTCTGCCAGAAGTCAGCCCTCATTCAACATCAGAGAACTCACACAGGAGAGAAACCCTATAAATGTAATGAATGTGGGAAAGCCTTCTGCCAGAAGTCAGCCCTCAATCAACATCAGAGAACTCACACAGGAGAGAAACCCTTTCAGTGTGATGAATGTGGGAAAGTTTTTCACATGAAGTCAGCTCTTACTAAACATCAGAGAACTCACACAGGGGAAAAACCCTATGAGTGTAAGGAATGTAAGAAGAATTTCTGTCAGAAAGCTACCCTCACTAATCATCTGAGAACTCACACAGGAGAGAAACCTTACAAATGTAGTGAATGTGGGAAAGCTTTCTGCCAGAGATCAACCCTTACTAATCATCAAGGAATTCACATAAGGCAGAAACCCTATGTGGCAGAAACTGGCTGTGTTTTTCCCAATACCCATTTCCTTTTTTTGGTGGGTCCACAACTAGTCAAGATTTTCTAGTCTTCCTTTCACCCACGTGGGGTCATGTGACCAAGCTCTGGCTCAGAATATGGGCCCAAGTGATATACATTATTTCCAAGCCTGTAAAAGACTGCATTTGGAATCTTTCCTACTTCCCACTTTTTTCCCCCCAGTCAGAGGACAATGAAGATCATTCTCTGGACAACTTGGGAACTTGGGAGCTAGTCATTAGAGTTTATAGATTCACAAGTTGGGAGAAACTGGGGTCTCTGAAAGGCTTCCTGAGCAGAGTCCTTCCTTCTCTGTCATCACCCTTAAATCTTTTCATGAACAAGAAATAAACTTGTGTTGAGACGTTCTGTGTTTAGGTCTATTTGTTGCCTTTGTGTATTGTAGCCATCCCTTATCTCATATTCTCTGTGCATCTAATGAAAGTGTGAGAAACATTGCATGTCAGAGAATTCAGTAGGGGAGAAACCCCTGTCAATCTCCTACATGTTAATAAACCTTCATCAACAAGTCAAACATTTTGTAAATCAGAAATTTACAATGGAAAAACCCAAAAATGAAATTTTCACAAAGAAACAAATCTTATTGAACATTAGATAATCGAGAGTAGACTAAAGACTTACAATTCTTGAAAAAAATTTTAAACTTTATATATCAGAGAACATGTAATAAAAGAAAATTGTCAGTTTAGGAAATGTGGAAAAAAACGTCATCTAGAAATAATCTTATTTTGGAAGCAATGTGTTGGATGCAATACTAAATATTTTATTAATAATATAACACTGTATGTTTACATCTAGTCATACTCACCATGGAATATGTAGCTTTAAAAAAGGCACAAGTGAATTGGATTGTTAGAGCATCCAGTGTTAAATGTATGTGAATAGCCTCTGAGCTCTGTCAGGCTTATACATGTGAATATGCTTTCTAACAACTCTTTTTTTTTTTGGTGAGGAAGATTGGCCCTGAGCTGATATCTGTTGCCAATCCTCCTCTTTTTACTTGAGGTTGATTGTTGCTGAGCTACCATCTATGCCAGTCTTCCTCTATTTTGTATGTGGGATGCCCCCACAGCATGGCTTGATGAGCGGTGTGCAGGTCTGCGCCTGGGATCCAAACCCACAAACCCCAGGCCACCTAAGCAGAGCATGCAAACTTAACCACTGCACTACCAGGCCAGCCCCTTTAACAACTATTTTGTGTATGCTTGATTTTTGTTTTAGACCCGAAAATAGGTATAGTGGAAATGATGTGCCTTTTCTCAAATAACTTTTGTAACACATATTAGGATTTCCTACACTAAAAACTATTGTTATCTCATCATATATTTACACCACAATATATATTTTAAAAGAAACATTGAATGTATAAAATAGCATATGTCATAAGTGTTCTCTGCTATTTGGTGGCACATATAAATGGGTATAGACGTAGTTACCAAACTTTGCTTTCAGTAAATGATCCAAACAATGTTTCATAAAATCAAGATTTACTTAAAGTATGCAATGATCTGGCGTACAACTGTTTGTTTATAACACACATCTGAGTTAATTTTCAAAAGTAGCCTTAAACAATAGTACTTAGTACCCTGTACGGATTAAAAGCAGTGCTTGTTGAAGAAATTATCTCCATTTTACATTTGTGATATATCTAAATGATACACTTCTGTAAACTTAAGTGTGAAGCCCAGATGATGTGTGAGCCACGAACTATCTGCATTTGTATTTAGTGTTCTGCCACTTATTTATGGGACCTATGTAGTGATTTAAATCTCTCTCTGCCTCTATTTTCTCATCTGCAGAATGGAGATAATATCACCTACCTCACATACTGAACAGTTTAACTTGGAGTTTTCTGTTATTAGAGGTAAAGGCGTTTATTTCAGAACTTGAACAATAATTCCATCATATGAAAGGAATTTCTGCTTCCTGAGTTGATACCAGAAGATTCCTTTTAGAACTTTGCATTTTGTCAGTTTTATCTTCTCTTTAAAACATATGAAACAAATGTGTTTAAATTAAATTGAATGAAGTATTGACCCCTCTCTGTTGTTGCTTGATTAAATATGGTGTGAAGTAAAGATCCAACTTGTTTTTTTCCCAAATGAATAGCCAACTGATCTTTCACCGTTTAATTCATTCACCCCTATTTCACTGATTTGAAATCACTTTTTTATTGTATACAGAATTTTCCTTTGGAGTGGCTATTGCACTTGTAGGCTCTGCATTCTTGTCCACATCGTTCTACTGTTGGTGCATAACCAAAATGGGCCAGTCGTAGGTCACCACCCTCCTAGCCCTACATTGTATTTCATCGACGAGTACTTGACCTAAGTTGAGCCAATGACAGCCTTTTCTAAGACTTTTATAATTGGAGGCATTTATATTCCAGTTATGTGATGACCCTGGAACAGCTATATAAAGAAAATGCATTTGCAGTAAGAGTAAATAAATATGTAGGGAAATGCAGAATAGTAAAGAGAAGCTTGATGGTGAACAGGCTCAAGTAGTGTGCCAGCCGACAGTACTTTATCCAGCAAAGTTACCCGTCAGATATGAAGGCTAAATAAAGGCTTTCCCAGACAAAAACTGAGGGAGTTCACCACCCCTAGACCTGCCTTGCAAGAAATGCTTTAGGGAGTTCTTCAAGCTGAAATGAAAAGATGCTAATCAGCAGCATGAAAATATAGAAAGTATACAACACACTGGGAAAAGTGAAAAATAGACTTAGAAAACTGTAACTGTATCAGGATGGTGTGTTAACTGCCCAACTATGCTGTTAAGCTAAAGGAAAAAAGTAGTAAAAATATAGCTATTATATATTTAAAAAGTCATAGCTACTGTAAAAGCAGTATTGTGTAAATTGTTTGTGAGTGTATGCATCCTATATTTGAAAAGAACATATAGTGTGTTAATGTACAGCATTTTATGTGCACACATAGACATATATTATTTGACATCACATCTGAAGTCCTTAATCAGGTAAGACATTATAAATAAGGAGACAGTGACTTAATGAGAGAGTATTTATAAATATGACGATATAATTTTCCCTATCTCAATGAATACTTCTGGGTGCCCAAACCAGAACCCTGGAATTCATCCTCAACTGCTTTTCTCTGTAACCTTCAAAAATTAATCACCAATTATTTTCCATTTCAGCTCCTAAAGTATTTAACACGTGTGTTCTCTTCTTCCCCATGATCAGTAACATTTTGCCCTTGGGCTGACTGCAGCAGTGTCAGTGGTATCCTTCCATCCAATCTTATTTCTTCCAGTCCATCCCCCACAGTAGTCAGAATGAGTTTTTTTATGATGCCCTGTTTAGTAAAATCTGTGGTGTCCTCCTGCCCTGAGACCAAGGCTGAATCTCTTAACTTGCTTAATTACAAGTTCACCTTGAGTCACTTCTGTTTACTCTCTGCTTTGCACCACCATGTATAAACTCCAGTCATGAATTTCAGTGGTTCTAGTAACATTTTGTCACCTCATACTTTGTGCCTTATCCTGAGCAATCTTCCTTTATTAAAACCAGCATAATGGTTTTGAGTTATATTCATGTTGATATATTTAGCTCTAATTGATTACTACCAACTAATATTACTATTGATTACTATTACTCCATTTTATTAAAATAACTTATTCTGTTGAAAGACACCATGTTTCTAATTTTTCATTATTATGAACAGTACTTTTGTGGACATTTTGTATTTATTTCCTGCAGACTCTAGAGCTGGATCCTCAGTCCACAGTAAGAAAAACATTTTTGTGAACCTCTATAACTATAGCACCATATATTTGTTGATTCAACCCATATTTATCAGTCACTATATAGAAGGCATTGTGCAACCGTGAATAAAACATACGTAAGTCGTACCCTTGCAGAGATTAAATTCTATTGAAGCACGTCAGTCGGGGTCTGTTCAGAAGAGAGAAACCACAGCAGTGATCTGAACAGAAACAATGTGATATAAAGAACTGTTAACTTGGTATACAGTCGTTAAGGAGGGAACTGAAAGGGTCAAAAGAGAACACTAAGATAGCATGAAGGTAGTGAGGATCTGAAAGGGTAGAAATCTGTAATTCCAAATATTGAGCACTGTTGCTTCTAATCCTTTTAGTTAGTTCTTTCCCAGGCTTTGGGCAGTTCCCTCACACACGTGCTTTTATCGTCTCTGAAGCTTCCTCTCTGTGTAGCTCTACTCTCTAGTGCTTGGCCCTGCAAACTAACTGCTTTGGTGAATGCTATTTAGTGGTGTCCTTTTACCCGTAAGAAAGTAACTTCATCTGTGTCAAGAGCCTACAAATGAAACACAGGCTGGTTTATGTGCTGCGGGATCTTTCTTAGATGATCTTGTGAAGCATTAGGCCAGCTCTGGTGGTCTAATGGTTAAGATTCAGTGCTTTCACAACCGTGCCCCAAGTTCATTTCCTAGTCCAGAACCACGCTACCCATCTGTTATGCTGGCTGGCTGTTGCTTTATGCTGAAAGCTATGACACGGTATTTCAAATACCAGCAGGTTCACCCATGGTGGACAGGTTTCAGCAGAGCTTCCAGACTAAGACTAAGAAGAGGACCTGGCCACCCACTTCTGAAAAAATTGGCCAAGAAAACCCTATGAATAGCAGTAGAGCACTATCTCATATAGCGCCAGAAGGGGAGAGGATGGCACAAACAGGCCTGGCAGGGTTCTGCTCTGCTGTACACGGGGTTGCTAGAAGTCAGAATCAACTGATGACACTAACAACAAAATGAAACATTGTAGTTTTAACATTTTAATGTAATTTTAATTTCAAAAAGACTTTGGAGTATAATTTTGATGTTAACGTGACGTATAGAAGGTGAACCCCCCACCATTCAGCAAATAATAATTAGAGGACGATACTTTGTGCAAAATATATGAAATAAACAGTGTATTAAGGCAGAAATACCTTTTGATGCTCATAAATAAATGTTCTTGGAGAATGCGTCCATTCTTCTTTACATATATTCCTGTTGTGGTAGGCAGAATAGTGGCCCCCTCAAAGATGTGCACATCCTAATTCCCAGAACCTGGGGATATGTTACCTTACCTGGGAAAACAGGCTTTGCAGATGTGGTTAAGTTAAGAATCTTGATATGGGGAGACTATCCTGGATTATCTATTCTGGGTGGGCCCAATATAATCATAAGGACCCTTAGAAAGAGGGAGGTAAGAGAGTCTGAGTCAGAGGAGATGTGACAACTTAGACAAGTCAGAGTGATGCAGGACCACAAGCCAAGGACAGCCTCTAGAAACTAGAAAAGGCAAGAAACAGATTCTCCCATAGAGCTTCCAGAAGGAACAAGGCCCTGCTGACACCTTGATCAGCAAAATGCATCTTGATTAGTCAAATGAGACTTATTTTGGACTTCTGACCTCCAGAGACGTAACATAATAAATTTGTGTTGTTTTAGCTACTATGTGGTAATTTGTTATGGCAGCAGTAGAAAATTAAAGCACCTATAAAAAGTTAATTTTGAATTATGTGGAGTGTGAATTTGTTTTTCTTGATTTTTTATTATTTTTCCTTAGGATAAGTAGGTACTTTTATGTTGAGATATAATTGACGTATAACATTGTGTAAGTTCAAGGTGTGCACTGTGTTGATTTGATACATTTATATATTGCAGTATGATCACCACTGTAGCATTAGCTAACACCTCTCTCATATCATATAATTATCATTGCTTTTTTGTGGTGGGAACAAATAAGATTTAGTGTCTTATCGACTTTGAAGTTCATGATACCATATTGTTGTCTATAATCACTGTGATGTGCATTAAATCTCCAGGACTTATGTATCTACTAGTTGCCAGTCTGTGCCCTTAAAGAACTCTACTATTCCCCCCATCCCTCAGCCCCTGGTAACCACCATTCCACAATCTGTTTTTACAAGGTTGGCTTTTTTAGATTCCACATATAAGTGAAATCACAGAGTGTTTTTCTTTCTCTGACATTTAATGTAGCATAATGCCCTCAAGGTCCATCCGTGTTGTTGCAAATGGCAGGATTTCATTCTTTCTCGTGGCTGAGTAATATTCCATTGTGTATACATATATACCACTTTTTCTTCATCCATTCATCTGTCAATGGACACTTACGTTTCCATGTCTTGGCTATTCTAAATAATGCCGCAATGAACATGGGGGTGCAGGTATCATTTTCAGATATTGTTCTATTTTTCTTTGGATAATTGATGGATCATATGGTAGTTCTATTTCTAATTTTTGAAGAACTTCCATACTGTTCTCCATAGAGGTTGCACCAATTTATATTCCAAACAACATTGCACAACGGTTCCTTTTCTACACATCCTCATAAACACTCATGTCTTATCTTTTTGGTAATAGCCATTTTAACAGGTCTGAGGTGGCATCTCATTGTGGTCTTGATTTGCATTTCCCTTATGACCTTTTTATGTACCTGCTGGCCATCTGTCTGGAGAAATGTCTATTGAGATCCTTGCCCATTAGTAATTGGATTGTTTGTAATTTTGTTGTTGAATTGTATGAGGTCTTCATATATTTGGGATATTAACTGCTTGTCTGATGTATGGTTTGCAAATATTTAGTCCCATTCTCTTAGGTTGCCTTTTCATTTTGTTGATAGTTTCCTTTGCTCTGCAGAAGCTTTTTAGTTTTATGTAGTCCTGCTTGTTTGTTTTTGCTTTTGTTGCCTTTGCTTTTGACGTCAAATCCAAAAAGTCAGTGCCATGACTGAGGTCAAGGAGCAAAGGATAATTATGTGACTTGAGAGAGGTGTTTTCTTCTAGGAGTTTTATGGTTTCAGGTCTTACATTCAAGTCTTTAATCCATTTTGAGTTGACTTTTGTGTATAGTGTAAGATAGTGCTCCACTTTCATTCTTTTGCATGTGGCTGTTCAGTTTTACTAACACCATTTATTGAAAGATTTACAATCCTTTCCCCATTGTATATACATGGCTCCTTTGTCGTAAACTAATTGACCATGTATGTGTAGGTTTATTTCTGGGCTCTGTATTCTGTTCCATTGATCTATGTATCTCTTTTTATGCCAATGCCATCCTATTTTGAATACTATAGCTTTGTAATATAGGAAATCAGGAAACATGATGCTTTCAGCTTTGTTTTTTCTCAAGGTTTCTCTGGCTGTTCAGAGTCTTTTGTGGTTCCATACAAATTTTAGGATTGTTTGTTTTTTATCTGTGAAAAATGCCACTGGAATTTTGATAAGGATTGCACTGAATCTGTAGATGAGCTTTGGGTAGCATGGACGTTTTGACAATATTAATTCTTCCAACTTTTGAACATGGAATATCTTCTCATTTACTTGTCTTCTTCAATTTCTTTCATCAATGTCTTATAGTTTTCATGGTACAAGTGTTTCACCTTCTTGGTTAAATTTATTCCTAGGTATTTTAATCTTTTTGATGCAGTTGTAAACAGGCTTATTTTCTTAATTTCTCTTTTTGATAGTTTGTTATTAGAGTATAGAAATGCAACTGATTTTTTCATGTTGATTTTTCACCCTGCAACTTTACTGAATCAGTTTATTTTTCTAACAGGTTTTTGGTGGAGTCTTTAGGATTTTCTTTATAATATAATGTCAACTAAAAATAGAGATAGTTTTACTTCTTCCTTTCCAATTTGGATGACTTTTGTTACTTTTTCTTGCCTAATTGCTCTGACTAGGACTTCCAGTATCATGTTGAATGAAACTGGTGGGAGTGGGCAACCTTGTCTTGTACCTGATCTTAGAGGAAAAGTTTTCAGTTTTTCACTACTGAATATGATGTTAGTTGTGGGCTTGTCATATATGACCTTTATTATGTTAGGTACATTCCCTGTATATACTTTGTTGAGAGTTTTTATCCTGAATGGATATTGAATTTTGTCAAATGATTTTTCTCCATCTACTGAGATGATCATATGATTTTCATCTTTAATTTTGTTAATGTAATGTATCACATTGGTTAATTTATGGATGCGAAACCATTCTTGCATTTCAGGGATAAGTCCCACTTGGTCATGGTGTATGATCCTTTTAATGTGTTGTTGAATTCAGAATTTGGCCTGGGAACTTTTGCATCTGCGTTCATCAGGGATTTGGCCTGTAATTTTCTTTTTTTGTAGTGTCCTTGCCTGGTTTTGGTAACAGGGCAATGCTAGCCTCATGAAATAAGTTTGGGAGCGTTTCCTCTTCTTCTATTTTTGGGAGGATTTTGAAAATGATTGAGAATAATTCTTTTTTAAATGTGTGGTAAAATTCGCTAGTGAATCTATCCATTCCTGGACTTTTGTTTGTTGGGAGGTTTTTGATTACCCATTCAGTCTCTTTCTAGTAACCAATGTGTTCAGAGTTTTTATTTCTTCATGATTAGGTATGTATGTTGTATGTTTCTCGGAATTGATCCATTTCTTCCAGGTTGTCCAGTTTGTTGGCATTTGATTGTTCAGAGTGGTCTCTTAGGATTCTTTGTATTTTTGTGCTATCAGTTGTAACTTCTTTCATTTCTGATTTTATTTATTTGCATCGTCTCTCTTTTTTCTTGGTGAGTCTAGCTAAAGGTTTGTCTATTGTGTTTATCTTTTTAAAAAAACCAACTCTTCATTTCTTAGATCTTCTCTATTGTCTTTTTAGTCTCTACTTCATTTATTTCTGCTCTAATCTTTACTGTTTCCTTCTTCTACTGACTTTGGGCTTAGTTTGCCCCTGTTTTTCTCATTCCTTGAGGTGTAAAATTAGGTTGTTTATTTGAGATCTTTCCTGTTTTTTTAATGTAGGTAGTTATCACTATGAAATTCCCACTTAGGACTGCTTTTGCTATATCCCATAAGTTTTAGCATGTTGTGTTTTCATTTTAATTTGTTTTGAGACTTTTTTGATATGTCTTGATTTCTTCTTTGACTCATTGGTTGTACAGTAGCATTTTGTTTAATCTCCCCATATTTGTGAATTTTTCAGTTTTCTTCTTGTAATTGATTTCTATTTTCATTCTACTGTGGTCAGAAGAGATGCTTGATATGCTTTTAATCTTTTTAAACGTACTAAGACCTGTTTGTGGCCTAGCATGTGATCTATTCTGGAGAATGTTCCATGTGCACTTGAGAAGAATGTGTATTCTGCTGCTTTGGCTGTAAGTTCTGTAAATGTCTATTAATCTGTCTGGTCTGATGTGTCATTTAAGTTCTATATTTCCTTATGATTTTCTGTCTGGATGATCTATCCATTGGTGAAAGTGGAGTACTGAAGTTCCCTACTATTATAGTATTGCTGTCTATTTCTCCCTTAAGGTCTGTTAATATTTGCTTTATATATTTAGATGCTCCTATGTGGAGTGCTTAAATATTTACAAATGTTATCCTCTTGTTGGATTCATCCCTTTATCATTATATAATGACCTTCTTTGTCTCTTAATTATAAGCTTTGTTAATAATAAAAATCTTATTATAATCTTTTAAAGTATGCAAATATACCTTTTTCAGGGGGAGACTGGTGGGATAGGTGTTTCTGTCTGCTCCCTCTGCACTGAGCCCCGGAGTGATAACCAGTTAAGTGCTGTTTTTCTTGTTTGTTATGTCCTGTTGAACTCATGAACACAAGCCCCACTGGCCACCAGAGCCAGGCTATTAAGGGATATCTCCTTTGGGCAGTACCTACAAAAACTGAGGCAACAGACTTGTGCAAAAACTCCTTTCTAGGTGATACCTTCACCTGGAGAGAGCAAGAAGGACAGAGTGAAGATGTCACTTGCCAGCCTCCCTAGTGTTTGGAGAGTATTGCAATTGGCCCCTTGATATGTGTTAAATTGGAAGCTTACCTTCAGGCTGCAGCTATTAGAGTAAGAAAATAGGGCTTTTTCACAGAAAGAATGGTTTCAGTCTGCTGTCTCTGCTGGGCTTAGCCATGGTGAATCTACATAAGCCGTCTAAGAACTGTCTGTATTGGCTATAGCCTGTGGGTTTTGTGTATACAGGCCCTGTTGGTTTTTAAAGCTAGATACTTTAGAGGCTCATTTCTCAGCTGAAAGTCTTAAAAGTTGGGGCACCAGATGTGGGGTCTAAACCCTTTACTCCTCAGGGAGAAGCTGAGTTGTGAGTTCCCTCCCAGTTGTGTGTCTCCACATTGGGGTGGGGCTTATGGTGAGATTGTGTCTCCACTTCTACCATTTTGATGTGGGATTTTTCTCATTCAACTGATGTGTAGGAGATGCTCAGTTAGTTTCTGGATTTTTCTTTCAGAGGGAATTGTTCTGTATGTAGCTGTACACTTGGTATGTCCATGGGAGGAGGAGAATTTAGGAGCCTCCCACATTGCCATCTTAAACAGAACTTAGTATGGACATTCTAACAATATTAATTCTTCTGGTTCCTTAACATGGGATATCTTTCCAGTTGAGTTGTCTTCAATTTCTTTCATCAACATCTTGCTTTCGTTATACAGATCTTTCACTTCCTTGGTTAATTCCTACATATATTATTGTGTTGATGCTATTGTGAATGGGATAGTTCTCTTTTTTTTTCAAATATCTCATTATTAGTGTATAAAAACGCAAGTGATTTTTGTATGTTGATTTTATATTTTGCAATTTTATTGAATTCGTTGATTAGTTCCCACAGTTTTTTGGTTGAGTCTTTGGGAGTTTGTACATTTAAGGTTATATCATCTGCAAATAATGACAGTTTTCCTCCTTCCTTTCCAATTTGGATGACTTTTATTTCTTTGTCTTGTTTAATTGCTCTAGTTTGGACTTCCAGTACTATGTTGAATAAGAGTGGTGGGTGGGCACCATTGGCCTGTTCCTGATCTTAGAGGAAAATCTTTCAGTTTTTCAACAATGTGTATGATGTTAGCTGTGGGCTTGTCATATATGGCCTTTATTATATTAAGGCACATTCCTTCTATACCCAATTTGTTCATTTTTTTCAATCATGAAAGAATGTTGTATTTTATCAAATGCTTTTTCTGTGTCTATTGAGATGATCATGTGATTTTTATTTTTCATTCTACTAATGTAGTTTATCACATTGATTGATTTGTGTATGTTGAGCTATCCTTCTATCCCAGGGATGAGTCCACTTGGTCATGTTATATAATCTTTTTAATATATTGTTGAATTTAGTATGCTTACATTTTGTTGGGAGTTTTTGCGTCTATATTCATCAGGGATATTGTTCTATCATTTTCTTTTTTTGTTGTGTCCTATCTGGCTTTGGTATCAGGGTAATGCTAGGCTCACAGAATGAGTTCGGAAGTTTTCCCTCCTCTTCAATTTTTTGGAAGAATTTGAGGATTGGCATTAATTATTTTATAAATGTTTGGTAGAATTTACCTGTGATGACATCTGGTCCTGGGGTTATCTGTGTTGGGAGAGTTTTGATTACTCATTCAGTACTCCTTATTGGTATTTCTTTATGATTCAGTCTTGGTAGGTTTTAATTGTCTAGGAATTTTTCCATTTCTTTTAGGTTATCCAATATATTGGCATAGTTGTTCATAGTAGTCTCTTATGATCATATGTATTTCTGTAGTATCAATCGTAATGTCTCTTCTTTCATTCTGATTTTATTTATTTGAGACTTGATTCTCTCTTTTTTTCTTAGCTAGTCTAGCTAAAGGTTTGTCAATTTTGTTTATCTTTTTGAAAAACCACCTCTTGGATTGTTGCTTTTTTCTATTATTTTTGTAGCCTCTATTTCATTTATTTCTGATCTGATTTTATTTCCTTCTTTCTGCTAACTTTGGGCTTAGTTTCTTCTTTGTCTAGATGTAAAGTTATGATATTTACTTGAGGTCTTTCTAAATTCTTAATATATGCATTTATTGCTATAAAATTCCCTCTCAGAACTAGTTTTGCAACATCCTGTAGGCTTTGGTATGTTGTCCTTCCATATCACTTGTTTCAAGATATTTTTTGATTTCCCTTTGATTTCTTCTTTGACCCATTGGTTGTTCAGACGTGTGTTGTTTAATTTCAACGTACTTTTAGATTTTGCAGCTTTCCTCTGGTTGATTTCTGCTTTCATACCATTGTGGTTAGAAAAGATACTTGGTGTGATTTCAGTCTTCTTAAATTTGCTAAGACTTGTTTTTTGTCTTCTCTTATGATCTCTCCTGGAGAATGTTCTGTGTGTACTTTAGAAGAATGCATATCCTGCTGCTGTTGAATGAAATGTTCTATAAATATCTAAGCCCATTTGGTGTAATGTATGGCTCAAGTCCAACTTTTCCTTCTTGATTATCTGTCTGAATGACCTATCCTTGCTGAAAGTAGGGTACTGAAGTCCCCTGCTATTATTGTATTGTTGTTTATTTATTTCTTCAGATTTCTCAGTATTTGCTTAATATATTTAGGTGCTCTGATGTTGGAGGCATGTATGTTTATGGTTGTTATATCTTCTTGATTAATTGACCCCTTTATCATTCTTTGTCTTGTTACTATTTTTGGCTTAAAGTCTATTTTGTTTTGTGTAGATGTAGCTTCTTCTTTCTTTTGGTGTCCACTTGCTTGGAATATCTTTTTCCATCCATTCACTTTGAGACTATGTCTGTCCTTAAAGCTGAAGTGAGTCTCTTGTAGGCAGCATATAATTGGGTCTCATTTTTTAATCAATCCAGCCACTCTGTGCCTTTTGATTGGTGAATTCAATCTGTTTACATTTAGAGTTATTATTGCTGTGTAAGGACTTACTAAAGCCACTTTATTAATTGCTTTCTGGTTGTTTTCTATTTTCTCTTTTCCCTCTGTTTCTGACTACCTATGTAAATTTGTGATTTTCTGTGGTGTTATGCTGTTTTCCCTTTTATTCTTTTGTGAATTTATTCCAGGGTTTTGCATTGTGCTTAACGTAAGGCTTACGTAAAATATCTCATAGATAGTAATGTCCATTTAAAGTGCATAGTCACTTAACTTTGCCTACAAAAGCTTCACACTTTTATTCCTCCCTTTTCTACTTTGTTATAATTGTGGTAACATTGGTTTATAGCATCATAGAAATTTTGGGGTACATCATTATATTTCAATTTCTCTGTGGATTATCTTATATTCACCACCCAAAGACTAATTACAATCCATCACCATACACATGTGCTTAATCACTCTCTTTGCCTCCCCCTGCCCACTTCTCCTCTGGTAACCACCAATCCAATCTCTGTTTCTACATGTTTGTTTGTTGTTGTTCTTATCTTCTATTAATCAATGAGATCATACAGTATTTGGCTTTCTCCCTCTGACTTATTTTGCTTAGGATAATACCCTCAAGGTCCATCCATGTTGTCACAAGTGGCAAGATTTCATCCTTTTTTATGGCTGAGTAGTTTTCTGTTGTGTATATTTACAACATTATGTTTAACCTTTCTTATCTTGATGGGCACCTAGGTTGCTTCTAAATCGTGGCTATTGTGAATAATGCTGAAATGAACATAAGGCGCATATATCTGTATGCATTCGTGTTTTCAGGTTCTTTGGATAAATACACAGCTGTGAAATAGCTGGATCATGTGATAGTTCTATTTTTAATTTTTTTAGGAATCTCCATACTGTTTTCCATAGTGGCTGCACCAGTTTGCACTCCCACCAGAAGTGTATGAGGGTTCCCTTCTCTCCACATCCTCTCCAACACTTATCTCCTGTCTTGTTAATTATAGCCATTCTGATGAGTGTGAGGTGATATCTCATTGTAGTTTTGATTTGTATTTCTCCAGTAATTAGTGACGTTGAACATCTTTCCATGTGCCGGTAGGCCATCTGTATGTTCTTTGGAGAAATGTCTGTTCAGATCTTTTGCCCATTTTTTAATTAGGTTGTTTGGGTTTTTGTGTTGTTGAGATGTATGAGTTCTTTATGTATTTTGGATATTAACCCCTTATCGGATATATGGTTTGCAAATATCTTTTCCCAATTGTTGGGTTGTCTTTTTGTTTTGTTGATGGTTTCCTTTGCTATGCAGAAGTTTTTTAGTTTGATGTAGTCCCATTTGTTTACTTTTTCTATTGTTTCTCTTGCCTGGTCAGACATGTTGCTGGAAAATATGCTGCTGAGACTGATGTTGAAGAGCATACTGACTATATTTTCTTCTAGAGGCTTTGTGGTTTGGGGTCTTACGTTCAAGTCTTTAATCCATTTTCAGTTAACTTTTGTGTGTGGTGCAAAATAATGGTCTACTTTCATTCTTTTGCATGAGGCTGTCCAGTTTTCCCAACACCATTTATTGAAGATTCTTTCTCCATTGTATGTTTTTGGCTCCCTTGTCAAAAATTAGCTGTCCATAGATGTGTAGGTTTGTTTCTGGGCTCTCAATTCTGTTCCATTGATCTGAGTGTCTGTTTTCGTGCCAGTACCATGCTGTTGTGATGACTCTAGCTTTGCAGTATATTTTCAAATCAGGGAGAGTGATACCTCCAGCTTTGTTCTTTTTTCTCAGGATTCCTTTGGCTATTCGGGGTCTTTTGTTGTTCTGTATAAATTTTAGGATTGTTTGTTCTATTTCTTTGAAAAATATCATTGGAACTTTGATAGGGACTGTGTTGAATCTGTAGATGCTTTAGGAAGTATGGACATTTTAACTGTGTTAATTCTTCCAATCTGAGAGCGTGGAATAGCTTTCCATTTATTTGTGTCTTCTTCTGTTTCTTTCAACAATGTTTTATAGTTTTCAGTGTATAGGTCTTTCACCTCTTTGGTTAAGTTTATTCCCAGGTATTTGTTTCTTTTTGTTGCAATTGTAAAGGGGATTGTATTCTTAACTTCTCTTTCTGCTACTTCATCATTAGTGTATAGAAATGCAACTGATTTTTGTATGTTGATTTTGGATCCTGCAACTTGACCATATTCATGTATTATTTCTAAAAGTTTTTTGGTGGATTCTTTAGGGTTTTCTATGTATAAAATCATGTCATCTGCAAATAGTGACAGTTTCACTTCTTCCTTTCTTATTTGGATCCCTTTTATTTCTTTTTCTTGCCCAGTAGCTCTGGCTAGGAGTTCCAATACTGTGTTACATAAGAGTGGTGAACGTGGGCATCCTTGTCTGGTTCCTGTTCTTAGAGGGATAGCTTTTAGTTTTTCTGCATTGAGAATAATATTACCAGTGGGTTTGTCGTGTATGGCCTTTATTATGTTGAGGTGCTTTCCTTCTTTACCCATTTTATTCAGAGTTTTTGTCATAAATGGATGGTGTATCTTGTCAAATGCTTCCTCTGTGTCTATTGAGATGATCGTGTGATTTTTCTTCTTCATTTTGTTAATGTGGCGTATCACACAGATTGATTTGCAGATGTTGAACCATTCCTGCATCCCTGGAATAAACCGCACTTGCTCATGGTGTATTATCTTTTTAATGTATTGTTGTGTTTGATTTGCTAGTATTTTATTGAGGATTTTTCATCAATGTTTATCAGTGATGTTGGCCTGTAATTTTCTTTTTTGTGTTGTCCTTGTCTGGTTTTGGTATCAGGGTAGTGTTGGCTTCATAGAATGAGTTAGGAAGCTTCCCCTCCTCTACAGTTTTTTGGAAGAGTTTGAGAAGGATAGGTATTAAGTCTTTGAATGTTTGGTAGAATTCACCAGGGAAGCCATCTGGTCTTGGACTTTTATTTTTTGGGAGGTTTTTGATTAGCATTTTGATCTCCTTACTAGTGATTGGTCTATTCAGGTTCACTATTTCTTATTGATTCAGTTTTGGAAGGTTGTATGATTCTAAGAATTTATCCATTTCTTCTAGATTATCCAATTTGTTGGCATATACCTTTTCATAGTATTCCCTTATTATCTTTTGTATTTCTGAAGTGTCTGTTGTAATTTCTCCTCTTTCGTTTCTCATTTTATTTATTTGAGCCTTCTCTTTTTTTCTTGATGAGTCTATCTAACGTTTGTCAATTTTGTTTATATTTTCAAAGAAACAGCTCTTTGTTCCATTGATTTTTTTTGGTCTGTATTTCACTTATTTTTGCTCTGATTTTTCTTATTTCCTTCCTTCTACTGATTTTGGCCTTTGTTTGTTCTTCTTTTCCCAGTTTCTCTAGGTACACTGTTAGATTTTTTTATTTGAGATTTTTCTTGTTTGTTGAAGTAGGCCTCTATTGCTATAAACTTCCCTCTTAGAACCACTTTTGCTGTATCCCATAAATTTTGGCATGTCATATTTTCATTTTCATTTGTTTCTAGGTATTTTTGATTTGTCCTTTAATTTCTTCCTTGACCCAATTGTTGTTCAGTAGTGTATTTAATCTTCACATATTTGTGGTTTTTCCCATTTTCTTCCTGTAGTTCATTTCTAGTTTCATATGATTGTGGTCAGAAAGGATGCTTGGCATCACTTCAGTTTTCTTAAATTTATTGAGACTTGTTTTGTGGCCTACTGTGTGATCTATCCTGGATAATTTTCCATGTGCATTTGAAAAACATGTGTATTCTGCAGCTTTTGGATGGAATGTTGTGTATACATCTAATAAGTCCATCTAGTCTAATGTGTCATTTAAGGCCAATGTTTGCTTATTAATCTTCTGTTTGGATGATCTATCCATTGGTGTAAGTGGAGTGTTAAAGCCCCCTACTATTATGGTGTTACTGTCTATTTCTCCTTTTATGTCTGTTAATAATTGCTTTATGTATTCAGGTGCTCCTATGTTGGGTGCATAGATATTTACAAGTGTTATATCCTCTTGTTGGACTGTTCCCTTTATCATTATGTAGTGTGCTTCTTTGTCTCTTGTTACAGCTTTTGTTTTAAAGTCTATTTTGTCTGATGTAAGTGTTGCTACCTCAGCTTTCTTTTCATTGCCATTTGCATGGAGTATATTTTTCCACCCCTTCACTTTCACTTTGTGAAGATCTTTAGGTCTGAAGTGTGTCTCTTGTATGTAGCATATATATGGGTCTTATTTTTTTATCCAATCAGCCACCCTATACCTTCTGATTGGAGCATTTAGTCCATTGACATTTAAAGTAGCTATTGATAGGAATGTACTTATTGCTATTTTGTTACCTTTTTAAATGAGTGTTTTAGTAGTTCTTGTCTGTTCCTTTCTTTTCTTGGTCTCTTCCCTTGTGGTTTGATGGCTTTCTTTAGTATTATGTTTGGGTTCCTTTCTCTTAAATTTTTGTTTATTTATTATAGGTTTCTGGTTTGTGATTACCATGAGGTTCATATATAATAACCTATGTAAGTTGATGGTCTCTTTAATTTGACCACTTGCTAAAAGCTCTACTCTTTACTTCCCTCCTCCCATGTTTTATATTTTTGATATCATATCTAACATCTTTTTTTTTTTTGTGCATGTGTATCCGTTACCCTCATCATGGAAATAGATAATTTTAGTACTTTTGTTTTTTGATCTTCATAGGTGGTTCATCTGCTACCTTTACTGTATATTTGCCTTTACCAGTGATTTTATTGCTTTTTTTGTTTTTTTGTTGCATGTTTTGGTGAGGAAGATTGGCCCTGAGCTAACATCTGTTGCTAATCTTCCTCTTTTTGCTTGAGAATTTTGTTGCTGAGTTAACATCTGTGGCAGTCCTTCTCTATTTTTTATGTGGGATGCCACCACGGCATGGTGTGATGAGTGGTGCATAGGTCCACGCCTGGGATCCAAACCTGCAAACCCTGGGCTGCTGAAGCAGAGTGCATGAACTTTATGATGCCACTGAGCCGCCCCATTTTTTGTTTTTGGTACTTTTCTTATTCCTATTTGTGGCCTTCTCTTTTACACTTAAATAAATCCCTTTAGCATTTCTCATAAGGCTCATTTCTTGGTGATAAACTCCTTTAATTTTTGCTTGTCTGGGAAACTCTTTATCTCTCCTTTCATTCTGAATGATAACCTTCCCAGGTAGAGTATTCTTGGCTGTAGGTTTTTTCCTTGTAGCACTTTAAATATATTGTGCCACTCCCTTCCAGCCTGTAAGGTTTCTGGTGAGAAGTCAGCTGATAGCCTTATGGGGTTTCCTTTGTAGGTAACTTGTTGCCTTTCTCTTGCAGCTGTTAGGATTCTCTCTTTATCTTTAATTTTTGATATTTTCATTACAATGTGTCTTGGTGTGGGTCTCTTTGGGTTTATCTTGTTTGGTTCTGTCTGTGCTTCCTGTACCTGGATGTCTGTTTCCTTCCTTATGTTAGGAAAGTTTTCAGCTATTATTTCTTCAAATAGATTCTCTGCCCATTTGTTTCTCTCTTCCCCTTATGGGATACCTATAGCACTGATGGTAGTGCACTTGATGTTGTTCCAGAGATCCCTTTGACTGTCCTGATTCTTTTAAATTCTTTTTTCCTTTATATTTTTAGCTTTGGTGATTTCCTCTAGTTTTTCATCCAGCTTGCTGATCCATTCTTCTGTATCATCTGCTCTACTATTGAGTCCCTCTAGTGAATTTTTCATTTTCAGTATTGTATTCTTCATTTTTGATGGGATCTTCTTTATATTTTCCAGTTCTTTGTAGAAGTTTTCACTGAGTTCATCAGTTCTTCTTCCAAGATCAGTGAGCATCCTCATGACCATTAGTTTTTACTCTTTGTTAGGTATGTTGCTGATCTCTGTTTCTTTTAGTTCTTTTTCTGGGGTTTTGTCCTGTTCCCTTTCTTGGTATGTATTCCTTTGTGTCCTCATTTTGCCTCTTCCTCTGTGCTTGTATCTATATATTGGGTCAGTCAACTATGTCTCCTGATCTTGGAGAGGTGGCCTTATGTAAAAGATGCCTTGTGAGGCCCAGCAGTGTGCTTCCCACTCTTCATCAGTTTCAAATGTTCCAGGAGTGTCTCCTGTGTGGGCTACTTGTATCCTTCTGTTGTGGCGGGGTTGCTCCTCCTGCAGGTGCCCAGGAAGGCTAGGCTGTTCCCCAGCCAGCTCATTGTAAAGCTAAGTTACATGTGACTGCTATGGACCCTTCAGTCACTTTATCAGGTGTGGGGAGCCCCAGCACAGTTGGCCACAAGGTCTAATAACACATTCTTGTTGCAGTTTTTCTGTTCAGTGAGTAGGCCTCCAATGTGGCTAGTTACTAGGATCAGGGGCTTACAATTGCTGTAGGCCTCCAGACTGCAAGGCTGTTGTTAGTTCTTTCAGGATTGCAGCTGAATGGGGCTGGCCACAAGCATGAGAGTGCCCAATTGTTTCAGGCTTTCGAAGACGGGGCTGATCCCCTATGTGGCTGTTTGAGAAGCACAAGTCTGCTGCACCTGACAAGCCCCACTGCCCACAGGGCCACACACTCCATCAACATAGTCCTGCCCCCTGTGTGTACCCCAACCCACTGAAGTGGACCCAGTCACCCCACTGCAGAGGCCCCACACAGTCCGCCAATACAGGCCTGCCCCTTCTGCACACCCTGCCCTTCAGAGGCAGACCCACTCACCTGGCTGCAGAGGTTCCAGGCACCCCACCTATGTGGGCCCACAAGTTGCCTGAGGGCTTGCTATTGGGTGGGGTTAGTTCCTAGGGTGGGCTGCCTGCCCTGGCTGAGTTGGATTAAATTGGTGCTCTAGTGGGTGGGGCAGACCCCTGTGCTAACAGACCAGCTAAAGAACTCCAATGGCATCTGCTAGAGTCTGTGTCAGCACACCTGCACTAGGTCACAGTAATGGCTGCCACTAATGTCTCAGTTCTTGGGACAGTCTCTCCTCTCACTGATATGCACCCAGAGCATGTCAAATGTGTCACTTTTCACTAAAGTACTGTGCACATTTCTTTCTGGTGATTTAAGGTTGCTTTCCAAAATGGGTGAATTTGTGCATGGGCCCTTTAAGAACAGGCTATTTTTCCCTTTATATCTGATAGCTTTTCTGGGGGTATTCCTCTTTGTTGTTAATAGCCAGCAAAACCAGCTATTATGACACTTATCTTGATTGTGCTGAGTCTAAAAGCTGCTTATAGTGGTAACAACCCCCGTTCAGATCCCCCACTCCTCCAGGGAAGGCTTCATAACTTAGGCTTGCTCCCAGCCAGCCATAAAGTGCTGCAGCTTGAAGCTGGCTTTTTTCTCCCCAAAAGGTATTTCTTCCTCTTCCACCTCAGTCAGCACTGTCCCTTGTTGTGGGGGGTTCTTTTTTCCAGTTTTCAGTTATCTCTTATGGGTAATTGTTCCAAGGGCAGCTATAAAGTTTTTGTGTCCGGGGAGGAGGTGAGTTCAGAGTCCTCCTATGCTGCCATTTTGACACTGTCCCCCCTTTTATACTTTTGGCATCACTTTTTACCTTTTTTTTAATATTATATGTCTATTAACAAATTATACTAGCTATAATTATTTTTAATACTCTTTTCCTTTAACCTTTATACTATAGATAACACACCATTCTATTATAGAATTAGAGTTTTCTAAGTCTGATTGTATATTTGTATTTACCAACATTTTGTATTCTTTCATATGTTTTCACGTTGCTGGTTAGTGTCTTTTCATTTCAGTTTAAAGTGCTCCTTTTAGCATTTATTGCAAGGCAGGTCTTGTGATGAAATTCCTCAGCTTTGTTTTGGAAAGTATTTCTTCTTCATATCTGAAGAATAACTTTGCTGGATAGTGTATTCTTGTCTGGCAAAACTTTTTTTTTCAACCCTTTGTATATATCATTCCACTCTCTCCTGGCCCGTAAGTTTCTGCTGAGAAATCACTGATAGCCTAATTGGGGTTCCTTTGTGGGTTACAATCTTTTTTCTTCTGGCTACTCTTTGCATTCTCTCTTTATCTTTGTTTTTTGGGCAGTTTCATTGTAATGTGTCTTGGAGAAGGTCTTTTTGCATTGAGAGAATAGTATGATGTATTAGCTTTGTGATCTGGTATGTCTAAATCTCTCTCCAGGGTTGGGAACTTCTGAGCTATTATTTCTTTAAACTTTCTTCCCCCCTTTCCCTCTCTTCTCTTTCTGGAACACAAATTATTCCAATATTTGTACATTTGATAGTGCCCCATACATCACGTAGGCTTTTTTCATTCTTATTTCTTTGTTTTCGTATGATTGGATTATTTCAAAATTCGTATCCTGTAGCTCACTTATTCTATCTAACATTTGATCTACTTTCATGTGGATGCTCTCTATTGTATTTTTTTCATTTCATTCATTGAAGTATTCAGCTCCAGGATTTCTGTTTGTTCTTTTACATGATTTCTATCTCTTTGGTAAATATTTCATTTTGTTCATATATTTTTTTCCTGGTTTTATTGACTTGTCTTTCTGAGTTTTCTTATGGCTCCTAGAGTTGCTTCAGAACAGCTATTTTGAATTTTTTTATCAGCTCTATCACAAAATTCTGTGCCTTTGAGCTTTGTGTTTGGAGAATTAGTGCTGTATTTTGGTGATGACATGTTTTCTTTATTTTTCATGTTCCTTGTAGTTTTGTGTTGCTGTTTTCACATTTGAAGTAGCCGACACCTTCTAAAGTTTTTACTGTTTGTCTTCAGATGCTGTTCATTTGTATTGTCATATCTGGGGTTTTCTCTGCTTTTGTATGGTTACACCTTCTCCACTCTTTTTGCTCCCTCTTGTGGCAGAATTCTTAAGTTTTTATGTCTTCCCAGAATTCTTAATGTTTTATGTCTTACCCCTCACCAGGCTGGCTACTGGAAACCTTTTTGTTTTCCAGAAGATGGCACTATAGGTCAATTTGTGGTTTCTTACTAGCTCACAGGTCCTGGTGTGTTTTTCTGATAGCACTCTGTTCACTGGCCTTGCTCTTGCCACTGCACTTGAGAGCATGCACAAGGAGCTGGTTGCAGAGTGATGGGAGGTGTGTGTTTAGCACTTGGGGTACTGGTGGTGCCTGCAGACCCAGTGGGGAGATCCTTGTTGACATAAGTCCACAAGCTCATGGATGGACTTCCCATTGAAGTCCTGAGTACAGTCACCAGGAACCGTGTTCCTTTAATGCCTTTTGATATTCTTATTGCCTCTTTCCTGATCTCCTCCCTCCCGCCAGTCATGGAGTTCTTGCCTTAGTACTCTGAGTGGAGAGAAACAGTCTAGCTGCACAACTAGGGTAACCCCACATTCACTCACTGCTTCCCTTTTCCTTGTGGAAGAGGTCACCACTGCCTGACAGTCAGTCCCATGCAGAGTTGCCTTGAGGGAGGTTTGGTGTTGGCCAATTCCTCTTACCATGTCCACTGTGTCCAAACTTGTGCTTTTATTTTTTTGCTCCAATGACTTGCTGGAATCTCCCCTTGCGAAAGCTGGACTCCGGCAAATTCTTTCTCTTCCATGGGTATCTGCCCAGGTGAACATTCTCCAGGTGTTTTCCCAACTACGGCAAGAGGGGGATTGGGGCAGGTTTGCTGGCTCTGCTGGTTCTGCAGCCCATACTAACTTCTCTCTGCCTATTATCAGATTCAGTGACGTGCAAGACTCATTCTGGGTCTCTTGGCATATGGTCCTGGATTCCAAAACTCCTGCTAAGGCATATTTGTTAGTGGATGGATGTCCATTTAGTTGTTCAAAAAGAGAAAAAGGAGGAGTGTCTTACTCCACCATGATTCTGACGTCACCCTCTGGTACATTTTTTTAAAATGTGATCTTATCTTAAATATTCTTGTGGAAAGCAAATTTTTAATTTGAAAATATTTTGTGACCACAGCCTATGTAAGTTAGCATACTTCTGTATTATCACTTTTAATGATTGCATAGCATTCCATTATATGGACTGCCCTAATTTATTTTACTTAGGCAAACTTCAAGGACATTTTGTTTCCAATAGTTGCTTTTATAAATTAAATTGGAAAGAACTCTGCTGGTCATTTAGCTATTGCCTGTTTGCACTAAATCTAGCATTCTCTGCTCTGCTTTGAGATATTGGTACTGGGATTACATAAACCACATTTCACACTTGTCCCCTGGCTGCCTGTTAGGTTCTGCTCTGAGAGGTCCTACAGGAAGTTTGGAGGGCAGGATTACAGGATAAGGAACTTCTTCCTGTTTGCTGGATGCTCTTGTCAACATCACTCCAGCAATAGTAGCCCGTCACTTCGGCCATTAGTTCCAAACTCCAGCTTCTTCTTTTGAAAAAGTATTTTTAAAATTGAGATATAATTTACATATCATTAAATTCACTTCTTTAAAAGTGGAAAAATCATTTGTTTTGAGTATATTCACCAAGTTGTGCAACCATCACTACTATCTAATTCCAGCAGGTTTTCTCACTCTCCAGCTTCTTTTAGCTCTCCCAGATTTAGTCACATTGATCCTTCTCTAACTATCAGCACCTGCTGAGCAGAATGCCCCTCAGAGTCAGGAGCCTCAGAGGTTTTTTCCCCACCATGCCCTTCTGAAAGGCTTGCAGTAACTGGAAGACACCCGTCTGAGGGTCTGACTTCCAGTTCTAAATGGCTCTTCTCTGCGTACCTGAGATGCCACCATGACTCAGGCACTTCCTCTTCTTCAGATGTCTAATCCTAGCTCTGTGGGGCCACTCTTCTGAGTGGCTAAGTTCTTAGAGCTTCGACCTCTTCCATTTGCCTGGGCTGGTAGCTGCTACCTGCAGCTGTCACCCCTGTGTAATCTCAGTGTTCACTTTTGCCTTTAAAACACCTCTGTCTATTAAATTCTCTCTGTTGTAGCATTTGAGTGGTCTTTCTTCCCATCTGGACCCTGATTGATGTAAACAATCTTGTACATACATGAATGAAATTAATTTTATTATTATAAAGGCATGTATAGTCATGTAAGTGGAATTGCCAGATTAAAAATCCTTTAAAGTTTGATAAAAATGAGGTTCCAGAGAGTTTACATGATTTAAACTCACAATAAAAGTGAGTGGGAATAAACATTTGCTGAAGCTCATAGCATAACTACACATTACTTTTCTATTTAATCTTTTTGAATCTTATATTGCAAAATGGTATTTTATTTATTCATAATTTCACCAAACTGGAAATAACTCAAATGTTGCTCAACTGGGGAATAATAGATAAGCAAACTGTGGTAAATCCATACCATGGAATAGGACTCAGAAATAAAAACCAACAAATTTATCGATACATCAAACAGCATGTTTGAATCTCAAATGTATTATGCTAAGTAGAGATACCAGATTCATATTGTGCTACATACTGTATGATTCCATATATATGACTTTCTAGAAAAGGCAAACCTATAGGCATGAAGAATAGATAGTCGCTGCCAGAGGTTAAGAGTGGTGAGCGACTTTGACTTCAAAAGGGTAACATGAAGGAATTTTTTGGGCAGTGATGAAACAGTTCTGTATTTTGACTGTGGTGGTGGTTACACAGGTCTATGCGTTTGTCACAACTCATAAAATTGCACCAAATAGAGTGAACTTTTGTGTATATAAATTCAAAAAATTTACATCTCAATAAATGATATCATACATGTTTTTACTTAAACATTTACATTTCTTCAATTTTCAAAATGGACTTTTTCACACATGTATTTATTTGCATTTTCTTTTTTATTATATTACTGCTCAGTTCTGTAGTCCATTTAAATTTTTTCTTCCTATTGATTTAAAGATCTCCTTATTAATACATCTTTTCTTTCAAATAGTAAAAACAATTTATCGGCTTATTTGTTTGTAACTTTTTTTAAACTACAACTGAGTTGTTTGTTATTTTCTATAATAAAATGTATCAGATATTAAATTTATGGTTTCTATGTTTGGTGTCACAACTTTCCATCTAAGTTTATTTTTTTTTACTAATGTAGTGGTTTACTTTAAACATTTCAAGTCTTGAATCCATGTGAAGTCTATCATTTGTGATCTATGGTCTAAGCTTTATTCCAAATTGTTGCGAATGACTTGCTCTTTGGAATACTCCATTCATGCCTTCATTCTTTTGAAATGCTACATTTATTATACTACATTTAAAAAATATTCTTAATTATGGCCGTTGTGTTTCCATAAAGCAGATGCCAAACTATTATAAATAATAGAGCAATATTATACATATTGATATTTTTTAGGCATTTTTTCTCTTTTTTGAAATGCTTTCTAGCTGTTAATTTAGATTTTTATTTATTCCAGGATACTTGAGAATGCTTTTGTAAAGTGCACAATATGTATGTCGAAGAGAAAAAATATATATACAAAAATTAGTTGGGATTCTTATTGGAATCTTGTCAAAGAGTAGTGCATCTTTCTATTTACGAAAGGGTATATCTCCATTTATTCACGTAATTTTAATGTCACAAAGGAAAGAATATGTTTACGTAAACGAATGACGATATTTTCTTTCGGCTTGTGTCTCTTTTCTGATTTATCTATAATTTTCGTTTATTGCTTTCATGACTTTCATAAACTAGCTTTCTTATCTCCCCCCACCCCCGGGCTTCTTTTTCCTGAGATAATTGCTGATGGTGTCAGATATTATTTTTTTATTGTATTGATGGGCTCTATTTCCTAGTATTTAAAAAAGTGAAAGTGATACGCAGGTTCCTTCACAGCTCTGCGTCTAAACGGTACACTGGCTGCACAGACAACTCAGTTGGAATCCGTAACTTTCGGGGAACCCCAAACGGGCTCTGGGCTCCTTGGAGAACTATCTCAGACGCCCCAACTTCCCACGTGCTAGATAAGGCTGCGGTGTTATCCAATCCCGAGCCGCTGGTCGCGGAGACTCGAGGAAAAAGTAGCTCTAACGTTTAGCGCTGACTGTCCGGCGCTGCGCTCGGGTTTCTGCGCATGTCTAGTTCCGCCTTCGGCGTCCGTGCACTTCCGCCTTTTCCTTCTGTTTTCCTCAGGCCTCGCGTGGGAGGCGGTCCCGCGCCGCCGACTCCGGCCACTCTTCTGGGGCGAGTGCTACGCGACAAGGTAGCCGCGCGTGAGCCTGGGAGGGTTGGACGAGGGCAGAGGGAGGCCCGCGCGGCTTGGGGGCGGTCGGTGCCGGCCGGCGGGGAGGAGCCCCGCGGAACCCCGGGGCGGCGGGGAGGGGGCGTCTCCCTCAGGACAAGGGGTCGAAACCCCCTCGTGACCAACCCCTGCGCTGTGAGGCCCGGTTCTGGAGGCCGCAGGAGGGCATGTGCGCATGCGTGCCCGGTGCACCGAGCCCGTGGGAAGGGGAGGCGCTGCGGGGACGACGTGTGCGCACGCGTGACGGGTGGTTATGCGGCGTGGTCTTGGCAGAAGGGCTCGCTCGCTAGGCTGATTGAGCCATTACCAGTCTGTAGACGGACCGCATTCCCTTGGTTTTCCGTTTATCCTTTCTGGATTGTGGGGTGCTCTTCAATCATGTCCATTACTGCATCTTGATAGGTGCTCTTACTCTGTCCTGACTTGCACTAGTGCCTAAGGATCTTCAAGAATTATCTATTTTTGTTTCACTTGACAGAAAAAAATTATTTTTGCTCCTGAAGCTTAGTGACTTGTTCATGTTTACGGTTTGTTAGTGGCCAAGACCGAAAGTCGTGTCTCCCTGTTCCTAAGACTGTACTGTCTACTTTTTCATACAAGTAAAAGTTTCTTAGAGATCTTTTTGAGAAACAGCAACAAAGGTAAAGAAATTAAAACATAGACCTTTTCTTGAAGCACTGCTTTTTTATACCTTTCTGTGGAGTCACTAACCAAAGGTTTGGTAACATTAGTAGGAAAATTGGTAATCAGCCTAGTCCTGAGTTTTCTTTTTAAACAATAGTTTTGGTGAAGAGTTAATTTTTATTAGGTGTAGTGTTATTTTTTTTAACCAATTTTGTCATGTAAAATATTTTGTGAACACCAAGGGAGGTTTAAAATGTTAAATCCTTAGGAAGTAAAAATTTACATTTGCCCAGTGAAAAATTTTACGCCCAAGAGCTGCATGATTGTATTGGAGTCATGCTAGATAGGTGGTCTTTGAGCATCCCTCTGTTCCTTCTGAAGGTCACGGGGCATTGCTGTTCTCCCTATCTAGTGCGTGTGTCTATCTTTAGAGGGCAGGAGAATTCAGAATTGCCAGGCAGGCCAGATTTTTCATGACTCCATTCCTTTTCTTCTAACCCAGCACCTTCAGAGTTGTCTACATTTTTGCAAGAGCAGCCGAAAATGAACAAATCCCAGGTAAGTTGTTTGTTCATTCCCCACTTTGTTTTATAATGGACTTTGTGAGATTTGTAACAGTGCGTATGTTAAGGTGGGAAATTAGTGATAGATGAAAATCAGACTTCGCAGAAAATAGAAATTAGCAAGCAGATCAATAGGGCTAAGTTGGCTTGTAGATGTAGGTTGGTCATTACATATCTTAGTGTTTCTAAGTGACCTGCAAATAATCTCTGATGTTTCCGATAACCATGGCAGAAAGGGAGACACTGTATTTTGGATCCAAACAGACTGATTGCTTTCAAGACGTAGAGACTTCCTGGAAGATGTCTTTTTTGGTCTTAACATACGGTCACATAGTGAATAACTCCAGTGACAGCCCCGAAATGAGTGCCTAAAACTGCTCCTCACTGAGAGTAAAGGAGTCCAAGATATGGTTCAAGGACAGTTGTCCCTTGGTGTCCGCGGGGATTGGTTCCAGACCGCCCCCGGGGCAGATACCAAAATCCGAGGATGCTCAAGTCCCTTAGTCGGCCCTCCATGTCCGTGGTTCTACATCCGCAGATACGGAGGGCTGACTAGTCAATTTTGTGATAGTCTTGTTTGATCCTGGTATAAAACCGGGTAGGTTTAGAGGAATGAATGGCCTGCGTGCCTGTTCCAGAAACTCTCCATAGCTATTTTATCTCAGCCAGGCTGTGCATACAAGTTGTGCAGCAGGTGGTTCAAAGTTAAATTCTCTGGTAAATGTTTCTGAGCTTCTCAGTCAGATTTTACCCCATAGCATTCTGTCTTGGTTTTTCCCCTCTGCTTTTCAGAATCTATCCAGGTAAAGGTCACCAGTGACTTGACTGTAGTTGCCTTCCTTGAACAACTGCTCCGTCACTCTACTGACTGCTCTTTCTGAGACAGCTTCCTTTGTTGGCTTCTGATACCACTCTTCTGACGGCTCCCTCTTGGGATCTTCCTTATTGTTCCCCCTAGTTTAGTTCCAAGTTTTCATCCTTTGTCTACTAGTCTTCTCATTTTATCTCTATATGTATATTGAAAAAAATGTAGATAATTGAACAATACTGTTTATTGTTTTAGGTGCTTTTAAAAAATATGTAAATTATCTTAATGTATATATATGATAACATTCTCCCCCAATCCCCCAATAATTTGAGATCTATCCATATGTAGTTTATTCCTTTTAATGTTATATTTTCCATTGTATGGCTAGACTGTATTCTAAATACTGTATTTTACTGGCAGACATTTAGGTAATTTCCATTTTTCAGTAATAATGGTGTGAATATCCTTGTCATTCTCTCTGCACAAATGCAAGTGTATCTGCCGACTCCAGCGCAGTGCTTCTTAAAGTGAGGTTCGTTGACCGGAAGTGGCAGCATCACCTGGAAACTAGTTTGAAATGCAGATTCTCATGCTCCATCCCAAACCTACTGGAAGAGAAATTCTGGGGGCGAGGCCCCGGCAATCTGTGTATTAAGAAGGTGTCCATGTGATGCTGATACCCACTGAGTTTAAGAATCCCTGCTCTGGGGTCCTATGATTAAGATTTTTGAGTTATGGGATATGAGGATTTCTAATTTTTCTGGGTATATTGTTATTCATTAGAAAACTACTTTTCTTCCCTCCTCTCCAGATATGTAAATTATTTCTATGCTAATGGGTGAAAAACTTTTCTGTTCAATTTTCATGCATCTGGTTATTGAGATTGTTCAGGTTTCATAAATTTATGGCTCTTCAGGTTTTCTTCTGCTGAGTTTTGTAAGAATTCCATCTGTATTTTAAATGGTAATCTTGTTATAGTTGTTACTAATTATCTTCTCTCAGTAGGTAGGCTTTTTGTCTTTTAACTTAATGGTGTCCTTTCTGAAACTTTTATATTGTGATAGAACTCTTTTGTGTCTTGTATTTTTTATTCTTATTTTCCTTACCCCAGGGACCTAATGAAATTTTGTTACATTTTGTCTAAGAATATCAAATTTGAAATTTTTTTTTAATATTTAGGACATTAATCAGTCCAGAGGTTTTTTTTTAGTATAATCTGATGAAAGGATCTAATTTTATATTTGTCCTTCGGTAAAAAATAAGCAGCACAATAAAAGGATATACTTCTTGACAAAGGACTAGCAGAGTAGGTCTGAGTGGGATGCCTGCCATGTTTTTTCATTATGCATGCAGCCGGCATTGGTGTAAGGTAGATTTTGTCATGTTCACAAAGTATCCTTTGAGTCTTACTTTATTAAAAATGAGAATTTAATTTTTCCAAATGTCTACTTAATATTTTATGGGTATGATGATAGCATTTTTTTTTTTGGATCTATTGAATTATATTTCCACATTTCTTAATAACTAATGTTTGTGTTCTGAAACAAGCCCCACTTGGTCAAAAAGTATTACTCTTTCTTTTTTTTTTGCTGAGGAAGATTAGCCCTGAGCTAACGTCTGTTGCCAGTCTTCCTCTTTTTGCTTGAGAAAGATTGTTGCTGAGCTAACATCGGTGCCAGTCTTCCTCTGTTTTGTATGTGGGATGCCACCATAGCATGGCTTGATGAGCAGTGTGTAGGTCTGTGTCTAGGATCCGAACCTGCAAACCCCAGGCTGCTGGAGCATGTGAACCTAACCACTACACCAACGCACCAACGAGCTGGCCCCCAAAGCTTTTTGATAGATGCATTTAAGGATATAATTTCCCTGTGTGCCACTTTAGCTGAAAAATCCAAGTATCAATATGTAGTGTGTGTGTTTTTTTCCTACACAGGTTTCAGTTTGCTTTCTTTTCCTTCTTTGGTCAGTAAATTAAAATGTACATTAATTTTTAATAAATATTTTTTCTATATATATAGCAGATATAAAAATGTTCACAAATCTTAAGTATAGAGCTCAATGAATTATTCTAAATCCAGTGCCCATATAACTAATACAGAGGTCAAAACAAACACTACTAGCACTCTGGAAGCTTCCCTGGTACTCCTCTCATAATCCCTAATACCTTCTAGTGGATTCATTTGCATATAATCTGTGGCTTCCGTGGTAGAATTGAGTAGTAAAGTCACAGACCACCTGGCCCTCAAAGCCTAAGTACAGTCTGGCTCTTCACAAGGAAAAGTTTGCAAATCTCTAGATTAGTTTATGAAATTTGTTAGTGTTGGTGTTATTTGTGTCCTGTTTAAAATTAATTTTCCTTACTGCAAGCTCATAAAGGTAATCTCCTGTGTTATTTTTTAAATATTTATTGTTTTTGGCTTTCACATTTATTTTAATGGAACTGATGTTCACTTTTGTATGAGTAGGCATCAGGTTACTGTTTTCCTATAAAATTTATCTAGAATCAGTTTTGAAGAATGACTTTCCTAACTGTTTTGCAGTGTCACATATGTTATAATAATGTGTACATCTATGTCTGGGTCTTTTTTGGACTCTATTCTGTTCCATTAGTTTGTTTTGTCTCTTATGCTAGTATCACATTTGATAAAAAGTGTTTATGTTTAATGGTGTATGTCCTTTCACATTTTTTCCTCTTTAGCAGAATCCTGGCTTTTCTTGGCCCTTTGCATTCTCATATAAATGTTGTTAGTATTCACAAAATAACCTGCTGGGACTGGGACTTTCTTTGGGGTTGGATTGAATCTGTAAATAAGTTTGGGGAAAATTGCTAATTTTTTGATGTTGAATCTTCTAATCTGTGAACATGGTATATTTCCTACATTTGTGTAAGTCTTTTTTTTTTTTTTTTGAGGAACATCAGCCCAGAGCTAACATCTGCTGCCAATCCTCCTCTTTTTGCTGAGGAAGACTGGCCCTGAGCTAACATCCATGCCCATCTTCCTCTACTTTATATGTGGGATGCCTACCACAGCATGGCTTGCCGAACGGTGCCATATCAGCACCCGGGATCTGAACCAGCGGGCCCCGAGCTGCCGAAGCAAAACGTGCGCACTTAACCACTGCGCCACCAGGCCGGCCCCAGTGTGTAGGTCTTAAGTAGTTTTAAAAGTGTTTTGTGGGGGCTGGGCCCCATGCCCAAGTGGTTAAGTTCTCAGGCTCCACTTTGGCAGCCCAGGGTTTTGCTGATTTGGATCCTGGGCGCGGACATAGCACTGCTCATCAGGCCATGCTGAGGCAGCATCCCACATGCCACAACTAGAAGGACTGACAACTATAATATACAACTATGTACTGAGGGGATTGGGGAGAAAAAGAAAAATAAGTGTTTTATGTAGAGTTTTTGCATACCTATTGTTATTTCTATGTATTTAGTATTTTTATTAATATACATATATTTTTAGTTGCACTTTCTAATTATTTTTTCCAATTTTTAAATCTTTTTTTCTTTATTGTACTGCTAGTTCCTCTAATATATAATACTGAGTAGAAACAAGAGTAGGCTTCCTTGTCTTAATTCTGTTCTCAAAGGGAAAGCTTTCCTTTCAATTCATGATTTTTGTTGTATTTTTTGTATTTCTTATCACATCAAAGATGTCCCATTCTATTTCTAGTTATCTAAAGCATTGTTTTTTTTTTATGAGTCCCTTTTAGATTTTATCAGATGGTTTTTGATTTCTATAGAAATCATCATATGATTTGTCTCTTTTATTTTCTTAATTGGTGAGTTACGTTAATTTTCAAATGTAAAACTAATTAGATATTCCTGAAATAAACCTAAATGGGTAATGTTATACGTTCTGTATGTTATTGGCTTTAGTTTGTTAATATTTTGTTTGGGATTTTTGCATCTGTGTCCATGAAAGAGATTGACCTGTAAGTTTTTTGGGGGATGTAGTCTTGTTAGATTTGTTGTCAAGATTATGTTGAATTCATAAAATAAATTCTTGTGTATTTCCCTTTGCTGTCTCCATAAGAGTTTGTTTTATTTTTGTTGCTATTTCTTCCTTAGGTATTCCTTACACTGTGAGGCCAGCTGTGCCTGGAGTTTCCTCCATGGGAATATTTTAAATTATAGAGTCAATTTCCTTAATAAATATGGGACATTATATTTAAAAAAAAATAAATTTGGATAAGTGGTTTTTTCTACGAATTTGACCTTTTTTCCTAAATTTTCAAATTTATTGATTCAAATTACTTCATTATATTTTCATACACTATACGACCTGTGTAGGGATGTTCTTTCTTCATGTCAGATATTGGTGAGTAGGCTTTATATCGTCATCAGTCTTGCCATGGCATTGTGAGGTCTTTTTCAAAGAACAGATTTGCCTTTGTTTTTTCTCTCTTTATTGTATGTATATGTTTTTTAATTCATATATTTCTGACTGTAATATGTCCTTCCATGTCCTTACGTTGGGTGTATTTGCTCTTTTTCTAAAGAAGATGGATACTTAACTGATTTTCTTTTTACTTTTCTAGTATGTGCTATTAATACATTTTTTTCTAAACATGACTTTTGAGCCATCTTTCTCAGGTTTTGATACATTGTATTTTTGATAAGTCATTTAAAAGTATTCTCAAATCTCCACTTAGAAATGTATCTCTTAATTTGTAAACACTGGGAAATTTTCTAGTTGTTGTTTTCATTAATGATTGCTATCTTAAACACTGTGCAAAAAGAACATTCTCTGTGTGATATCAAATCTTTGAAGTTTGTTGAAATCTGCTCTATGGTCCAGAATGTGGTCAATTTTGGTACAGAAGGTCCGTGTGAATCTGAGAAGTATATATATTCTGTAACTTGGGGGTGCATTTTCTCCTTTGAAGGTAATGTTTCCTTTATCTCTGGCTGTTTTCAAGGTTTTCCTTTTATCTTCAGTCTTTCTCATAGTATTCAGTTTTCTTGTTGAAATTCTCCATCTTGCCATCTTTTTTCCTTCATTATTTCAATGACAGTTGTTAAATCTGGGTGAGATAATTCCAGTATCTCGAGCTCCCATGCGTCTAAGCTTGAATTTCGGGAAAAAATGTACTAGGTCATTCATTCTGCAAATACTTTTTGAACACCCGTTATGTGTTTTAAGTGTTTGGAGTACATACTGTGAACAAAATAATCTGCTTTTCTGGAACCTGTTTGGAACCTGAAATATTCTAGTTGGACATGCTGAATTACTCTTTGAATAGACCATTGTGAGTTGTTTGCCAGTGTTTTATTTAGAATATGTGTATCAAAATTAAATATGAACTCTTCTTGAAAAATATTTTGTTTTGATATTAAGTTTATGATAGTTAACAGGTATTTTCCTATGGTCTGGGGTGTTTAATTACATGGATTATCATTTTATTATGGTGGCTAGACTTTTAATTCTAAAAACATCTGGCACTGGTGATTTTTCCGTGGTAGATCTTCAAGATCTTCAATTGATTATTAAATCATATTTCTGATTGTTAGTCTTTAGACCAGTTTTCTGTTTCTTTCTGAGTCAATTTTGGTAGTTTAAGTTTCTAAAGAAAACATCTATTTCCTCTGAAATTTAGTATAATATTCTCTTTTGTTTTCCTATCTCCTCTATTTTCATGGATATGTGAGTGTGTCTTCATTAAAGTGTCCTCGTACTTACAGTAGTTTTTTTTGTATGTGATGGGCTTTTATGGTATTTGGTACCAAAAAAGATAAGTGAATTATTTCTCTTCCTGGAGAATCCTCTTTGCTCATTTAATTATTTTGGCTCTCAGTGTTACCTTATCTGATGTAAATATAGCCAAACCTACTTTTATTTTGCTTATATTTTATGTGGCTTATTTGGTATTTGCTTGTCATTTTATTTTAAAATTTCTTGATCTTTTCTTGCAAATAACCTCTGACAGATTTTCTTTTCAAATCAGGTATGTCTGTCATTGGTAAAAAATTTAGCACGTTCACATGACATCTTATAGCTTAGTTGTTTTTTTTTTGCAATTTAGTTTACTGTGTTATCTTAGCATAATAACATCATTGATATTTTGTATGTTCTACTTTATATTATAGTTTTTCTCATACCTTCTGTTTCTTTACTTTTTGCACTGCTGGTCAAATTTTTTTTTTTTTCTAATTTGGTAGATTGCTGCTTTTCTGATTAACAGCACATTAACAACTTATAACTGAGTCTGTATTTCTTTATTAACGTATCTATGTTAGAATGTTTTCTTGTCAACATCTTTTGATTGTCCATTTCTCCTCTTTCGTCCAAGGTGGAAAAGAACTTCAGAAAGATTTTTGTATTTCCATGTCACTCCGTAACAAGCTCCTTGGTTTTGTTGTGGTGTTTCGGAATCTTTTTTTCAATCTGTAGTTTCACGAATAGTATGTCAATTCTATTTCAGGAACTTAGTCATTTTATACTATAAATTTCAAAAAATATTTGTATTTTTTCCTCAGTTTATTCAAGAAAAATACACATAAGTCAAATGTCAAGCTTGATGAATTTTTATGTATGTATATACCTAAGTAGTTACCACCCAGTGTCCATAAGGTCCGCTGGTACTCCAAGATCATTATTCTAACTTCTGTTATTATTGATTAGTTTTGCTTGTATGTCCGGCTTTCACTCACTGTAGTAACTGAGAGATTCATCTGTTTTGCTGGGTGTATCAGTTTTTTTTAATGGCTGTATAGTGTTCCTCTATATGACTATACAACAGTTTATTTCTCTATCATATTGATGGACATTTGGACTGTCTCCAGATTTTGGCCATTGTAAACAAAACTGCTGTGAACATATATACAGGCTTTTTGGTTGACAAGAATAGTCATCGATGTTGAGTATATAACTAGGAGAGGTTACTCCATACAGTCAGGCATCACTTAACAGCGGGGATAGATTCTGAGAAGTATGTCGTTAGGCGATTTTGTCGTGCGAACATTGTAGAGTGTGCTTACACAAACCTAGATGGTATAGCCTACTACACACCTAGGCTATATGGTACTAGTCTTATGGGACATGTGCAAAACGTTATGTGGCTTTAGTAGAAAGTCCCAAATATTTTTCCAGAGTGTATGTATTTACTTATAGTTCCACTGGCAAGGTGTGAAGGTTTCTGTTGCTTCATATACTTTCCAGTATCTCCAATTGGTATTTTCTGACTTTTTCACTTTAGATATTTCAGTGAGTATAGTGGTGTGTCATTGTGGTTATCCTGTGAGAATAGAATAGGAGCTAGGTACTAGATAGGGGCACAAGGGAGCTTTTGGTCTCAGGTAATGTTTTGTTTCTTGATCTGGATGCTGGTTATATGGGTGTGTTTACTGTGTGAAAATTGAGCCATTTGTGAACTTCAGTACAGTGTGCATTGTTTTTATATATATTCAATAAAAATTACAAAAATCACAAAGGAAGAGGTGGTGATAAATTGTTTATCTAAAGAAGTCTCAAGACTATCATTAAGCTAAAACCATGAGTCACAATCTGATTACTTATTTCACACATGGAGATGAGAATTCTTCTGCATGTTTCCTTCCTTAATTTTCTTATATCTGATGCTCTTTTGAAACTTAAAGAAATTGATTGATCTTAATTATTTTTTAACTTTATTGAAAATAATTAAGAAATATAATTGTATATATTTAAAGTGTACAATGTGATAATACAATACTACATTGTGGAATGATTACCAAGATCAAGATAATTGACAAATCCAACAGCTTACATAGTTAACTTTTTTTTTTCTGTAATGGTGAGAATGCTTAAGATATACTATCAGTATCTTTCGAGTATACAATATTGTAGTATTAGCTGTAGTCACTATACTGTGCATTAGGTCCTCCAAAGTACTTATAACTAAAAATTTCTACCCTTTGACTTACATCACCGTATTCCCCCCTGCCAGCCCCTGGCAACCACCATTTTATTCTGTTTCTATGAAATTGGCTTTTTTTTTTTTAGATTCCACATAGAAGTTATACTTTACAGTATTTGTCTTTCTTTATCTAACTTATTTCATTTAGCATAATGCCCTCAAGGTCCATCCATATTGTCTCAAATGGCAGGATTTCCTTCATTTTTGTGGCTGAATAACATTCATGTGTGTGTGTGTGTGTGTCTGTATCCCCCGGATTTTCTTTATCCATTTATCTGTTGATGGCCACTTAGGCTGTTTCCAGGTTGTGGCTATCGTGAATATGCTACAGTGAACATGAGGGTGCAGATATCTTTTTGGGATAGTGATTTTGTTTCTTTTGCGTTTATATGCACAAGTGGAATTGCTGGATCATATAGTAGTTCTGTTTTTAATTTTTTGAGGAACCTCTATAGTGTTTTCCATAGTGGCTGCACCAGTTTACATTCCCACTAAGCAGTGCACAAGGGTCCCCTTTTCTCCATATCTTTGCCAACACTTGTTAACTATTGTCTTTTTGATAATATCCATTCTAACAGCTGTGAGGTGATACCTCATTGTGGTTTTGATTTGCATTTCCCTGATGATTAGTGATGTTGAGCATCTTTTCATATATCTATTGGCTGGCTGTCTTTGGAAAAATGTCTATTCAGATCATTTGCCCACTTTTTAATTGGATTATTTACTTTTTGCTTTTGAGTTATATGAGTTCTTTATATGTTTTGACTATTAACTCCTATCAGATATATGGTTTGTGAATATTTTCTCCCTTTCTGTAGGTTGCCTTTTCAATTTATTGATTGTTTCCTTTGCTGTGCAGAAGTTCTTAAGTGTGATGCAGTCCTACATGTTTATTTTAGCTTTTGTTGCCTGTGCTTTTGGTGTTTTAACCAAGAAATCATTGCTGAGAATGATGTCAAGGAGCTACTTGCCTACGTTTTCTTCTAGGAGTTTTATGGTATCAGGTCTTATGTTTAAGTCTTTGAGCCATTTTGAGTTAATTTTTGTGAGCAGTGTAAGATAGGAATACAGTTTCATTCTTTTGTGTGTGGGTATACAGTTTTCCCAGCACCATTTATTGAAAAGACTGTCCTTTCCCCATTGTGTGTTCCTGGTGTCTTGTCAAACATCAATTGAGCATATATGCATGCGTTTATGTCTGGCATCTCTGTTCTGTTTCACTTGACTGCAGCTGTTTCTATCACTGAAATCTCCCTTTCACTGCAGTTGGTTTTCCCTCTAATGTAACTTAATTAGTCCTTCATTAATTCATTCAGCAACCGTTTCTGAATATTTGTTATGTGTTGTCTTGTGTGCCAGATACTGAGGATTCTGAGAAGAATGAGACACAGCTCCTGATAAGGAGAAACTCTTAGAAGTGTGTAGGCATTCAAACAAACTCACATAATTTTGACATTATTATAAGTGAACAACACAGATAGAAACAAAATCCTGTTTTGTTTTCCTTATGATTTTTTCTGGTTTAAGAAAGGGCAGGATTTTCAAGCTTAAAATAATTGTTTTTTATGTTGAGTGATTTAACCTATTTTCATTTATTATTGTTTGGTTTTAGTCCCTGCATCCCACAGTGTATTTATTCACTATGCTTTTTCTTGTTGGTTCTTCATTCATAGTTTATTGATTTATTTTGTTTTGTTTTTTTGACACTGAATCAGTCAACTTAGAATGCAGTATTCTGTTGTAACATAAGATCCCTAAATTTCATTTTTGCTTATGTCCATGATCTTACTGGGTAAGCTGTGGCTTTCTGTTCCATGTACTCTTCATTCTGGGGTCAAGGATGAAGGTTGATGGCTCTGAAAACTTCTACCTGAAGTGACACACTTTACCACTTTTCATCGGCCAAAGCAAGTTATGTGGCCCAGCTTGCTGTCAGTGGGTAGGAATTATAATTCTGTAGGGACTGGCTGGTGGGATGGGGCTTAATTGAGAGGTGAAGCAAATATTTTGTCACTGATACCATTACCAAGTGACTTTTGATGATTTACTTTTTATATTTACTCCCTCTAGTGGTTCAGTTTTCTATTTTTATTCTAACATCATTTAAGTTTTTTTTTTTTTCTTTTGAGGAAGATTGGCCCTGAGCTAACATCCGTGCCCATCTTCCTCTATTTTATATGTGGGACCCTGGCCACAGCATGGCTTGATAAGTGGTGCATAGGTCCGTACCTGGGATCTGAACTGGTGAACCCCAGGCCACTGAAGCAGAGTGTGCAAACTTAATCGCCATGCCACCTGGCTGGGCCCTATTATCATTTAAGTTTAAACTCAGGTTTAAGCTTATAATTTCCTATCAAAATATAAAAGGGTTATTATTGTTAGTTTATATCTTCTTCACATTTACTTCGATTGTCTTCCACTATCCTGTTTTGTGGGAGTCATCTGAACTATTTTGTTTTCTTTAATGAGGACTATTTTTAATATTCTTTTTAAGACAGTTGATTAGAAATCAGAGCTACGATGGTTGAATATATCTTTTTGAGTGGTGAGTTCTAACTTTGAGCCTGGGTACTGTGTTCAATACATTTTCTGGATTAGCTAATGCAACCCTACAATAGCTTAATGTTGGAGGTACTCTTACTATACAACATAGTGAGGGTTTATATTCAGGATCTATATGGAATAGTTCACTTGAAGAATATGCAGTTTGATGGTTGACAGATTTGAGATATCTTGAGTCTGAGCCTACTGGAAGTTGCTTATTCTTCTGAATGAGGTAGAATCTGCCAAGTTGGTACTTGAAATGTCAGAACTGCCTGCTAGAAATGATACTGCAAGTTTTCTCAGTTGGTCATTAGGCACCTGCTGATTTTGAAAATTACTCAAAAAGAACTTTGTGTTCTATCGCCAGTTTTATCATATTGCTTTACCTAATGTCTTCATAAACTCGTGTTACTTTACTTCTCAATCAGTGTACTCTCTCATTTGAGATATTTAAGGAACCTCAGCATCAACAGATAGATTTTATTTACATGTTCTTTATTATTAGCAACTTAAGAAAATGTCACAATTGCAACCTCTTTCCTTTCAGAAGTGATGAATTATTCTGTTGTGAACCATATAGCTGCTGGCTGTGGATTTACCAGCAGCTAGTTATTGCTGGTTTCATATGTTCATTCACTATTTCATGTATGCCATTTTCCTCCTTATCTGGATTCTGGTTGTTGGTCTTTTAAAAAATCTGCTATTGACCTTACATAGAGTAAAGTGTGTAAGTCGCATTCATCATAACTGTATCTTTTTTTTTATTGAGTTAATGATAGGTTACTATCTTGTGAAATTTCAGTTGTACATTAATGTTTGTCATTCGTGTTGTAGGTGCACCACTTCACCCTTTGTGCCCACCCCCCACCCCACCTTTCCCCTGGTATCCACTAAACTGTTCTTAGTCCACATTTTTAAATTCCCTATATGAGTGGAGTCATACACAGATTATCCTTCTCTAGCTGGCTTATTTCACTTAACATAATTCCCTCAAGGTCCATCCATGTTATTGGAAATGGAATGATTTTGTTCTCTTCTGCAGCTGAGTAGTATTCCATTGTATATATGTACCACATCTTCTTTATCCATTCGTCTGTTGATGGGCACTTAGGTTGCTTCCATGTCTTGGCTATTGTAAATAATGCTGCAATGAACATTGGGGTGCATAGGACTTTTGGGATTGCTGACTTCAAGCTCTTTGGATAAATACCCAGTAGTGGGATGGCTGGATGGTATGGTAGTTCTATTTTTAATTTTTTGAGGAATCTCCATACTGTTTTCCATAGTGGCTACACCAGTTTGCATTCCCACCAGCAGTGTATGACGGTTGCTTTTTCTCCACAACCTCTCCAACATTTGCTACTGTTAGTTTTAGATATTTTTGTCATTCTAATGGGTGTAAGGTGATATGTTAGTGTAGTTTTGATTTGCATTTCCCTGATGATCAGTAGTGATGAACATCTTTTTATGTGCCTATTGGCCATCCGTGTATCTTCTTTGGAGAAATGTCTGTTCGTGTCTGCAGCCCATTTTTTGATTGGGTTGTTTGATTTTTTGTTGTTGAGTTGTGAGAGTTCTTTATGTATTATGGATATTAAGCCTTTGTCAGATATATGACTTGCAAATATTTTTTCCCAGTTAGTGGATTGTTTTTTTGTTTCAATCCTGTTTTCCTTTGCCTTGAAGAAGCTCTTTAGTCTGATGAAGTCCCATTTGTTTATTCTTTCTATTGTTTCCCTTCTCTGAGAAGACATGGTGTCCAAAAAGATCTTTTTAATACTGGTGTCAAAGAGTGTACTGCCTACGTTTTCTTCTGGAAGCCTTATGGTTTCAGGTCTCAGCTTTAGGTCTTTGATCCATTTTGAGTTTATTTTGGTGAATGGTGAAAAAGAATGGTCAATTTTCATTCTTTTACATGTGGCTTTCCAGTTTCCCCAGCACCATTTGTTGAAAAGACTTTCTTTTCTCCATTGTATGCCCTCAGCTCCTTTGTTGAAGATAAGCTGTCCATAGATGTGTGGTTTTATTTTTGGGCTTTCAATTCTGTTCCATTGATCTGTGCACCTGTTTTTGTACCATTACCATGCTGTTTTGATTACTGTAGCTTTGTAGTATGTTTTGAAGTCAGGGATTGTGATGCCTCCCGTTTTGTTCTTTTTTCTCAGGATTGCTTTAGCAATTCGGGGTCTTTTGTTGCCCCATATGAATTTTAGGATTCTTTGTTCTAATTCTGTAAAGAATGTCATTGGGATTCTGATTGGGATGGCATTGAATCTGTAGATTGCTTTAGGTAGAACAGACATTTTAACTATGTTTATTCTTCCAATCCATGTGCATGGAATGTCTTTCCATCTCCTTATGTCGTCATCCAATTCTCTCAGAAAGGCCTTGTAATTTTCATTATATAGGTCCTTCACTTCCTTAGTTAAATTTACCCCAAGGTATTTTATTCTTTTTGTTGCGATTGTGAATGGTATTGAGTTCTTGAGTTCTTTTTTCTGTTAGTTCGTTATTGGAGTGTAGAAATGCTACTGATTTATGCAATTTGATTTTGTACCCTGCAACTTTGCTGTAGTTGTTGATTACTTCTAAGAGTTTTCCAATGGATTCTTTGGGGTTTTCTATATATAAAATCATGTCGTTTACAAACAGTGAGAGTTTCACTTCTTCCCTCCCTATTTGGAGTTCCTTTTATTCCTTTTTCTTGCCTGATTGCTCTGGCCAGGACCTCCAGTACTATGTTAAATAAGAGTGGTGATAGAGGGCATCCTTGTCTCGTTCCTGTTTTCAGGGGGATGGCATTCAGTTTTTGCCCATTGAGTATGATGTTGGCTATGGGTTTGTCATATATGGCCTTTATTATGTTGAGGTAGTTTCCTTCTATGCCCATTTTGTTCAGAGTTTTTATCATAAATGTCTGTTGGATCTTGTCAAATGCCTTCTCTGCCTCTATGGAGATGATCATGTGGTTTTTATTCCTCAGTTTGTTGATGTGGTGTATCACGTTGATTGATTTGCGGATGTTGAACCATCCCTGTGTCCATGGTATGAATCCCACCTGATCATGATGTATGATCCTTTTGATGAATTGCTGAAATCTGGTTGCCAAAATTTTGTTTAGAATTTTTGCATCTATGTTCATCAGTGATATTGGCCTATAGTTCTCTCTTTTCATGGTGTCCTTGTCAGGTTTTGGTATCAGCATGATGTTGGCCTCATAGAATGTGTTAGGAGGTGTTCCATCTGCCCTAATTTTTTGGAATAGCTTGAAAAGGATAGGTATTAAATCCTCTCTGAAAGTTTGGTAGAATTCCCCAGGAAAGCCATCTTGTCCTGGGGTTTTATTCTTTGGGATGTTTTTGATTGCTGTTTCAATCTTTCCTTGTGATTGCTGTATTCAAATTGTCTGCCTCTTCTTGAGTGAGCTTTGGGAGGTTGTAGGAGTCCAAGAATTTATACATTTCCTCTAGGTTATCCATTATGTTGGCATATAGTTTTTTGTAGTATTCTCTTATAATCCGTTGTATTTCCACAGAGTCTCTCATTATTTCTCCTCTCATTTCTGATTTTGTTTATTTGAGCTTTCTCCCTTTTTTCCTTTGTAAGTCTGGCTAGGGGATTGTCAATTTTATTTAAATTCTCAAAAAACCAGCTCTTTGTTTCATTGATCCTTTCTACTGCCTTTTTCGTTTCAATAGTATTTATTTCTGCTCTGATTTTTATTATTTCTCTCCTGCTGACTTTGGGCTTTATTTTTTCTTTTTTCTCTAGTTCAGTTAGGTGTAGTTTAGGATTGCTTATTTGGGATTTTTCTTGTTTGTTAAGATGTGTCTGTATTGCGATGAATTTTCCTCTTAATACAGCTTTTGCTGTATCCCATATGAGTTGGTATGGCATGTTATCATTTTCATTTGTTTCCAGGTATTTTTTGATTTCTTCTTTAATTTCTTCAGTGATCCATTGCTTGTTCAGTAGTGTGTTGTTTAGTCTCCACATCTTTGTGCCTTTCTCAGCTTTTTTCTTGTAATTAATTTCTAGCCTTATAGCATTATGATCGGAGAGGATGCTTGCTATTATTTCAATTTTTTTAAATTTGTAGAGGCTTGCTTTGTTTCCCAACATATGGTCTATCCTTGAGAATGTTCCATGTGCACTTGAGAAGAATGTGTATTCAGCTCTTTTAGGGTGAAGTGATCTATATATGTCTGTTAAGTCCAATTGTTTTAGTTTTTCATTTAGCTCCACTATTTCCTTGTTGATTTTCTGTCTGGATGATCTGTCCATTGATGTGAGTGGGGTGTTGAGGTCCCCTACTGTTATTGTGTTGATTTTAACATCTTCCCTTAGGTCTGTTAATAGTTGCTTTATGAATCTTGGTGCTCCTGTGTTGGGTGCATAGATATTTATAAGCATTATTTCTTCTTGATGAATTGACCCTTTGATCATTATATATTGTCCGTCTGTGTCTTTCTTTACCTGTCTTATTTTGAAATCCACTTTGTCTGATATAAGAATTGCAACGCCTGCCTTTTTTTCCTTGCTATTAGCTTGAATTAGTGTCCTCTACCCCTTCACCCTGAGCCTGTGTTTGTCCTTGGGGCTGAGGTGTGTTTCTTGGAGGCAACGAATTGTTGGATCTTGTTGTTTAATCCATTTCGCCACTCTGTGTCTTTTTTTGGAGAGTTCAATCCGTTTACATTGAAAGTGATTATTGATGCATGTGGACTTAATGCTGTCAATCTGTCGCGCATTATCTTGTTTTCCTGTGTTTCTTTTCCTGTGTGCTTTAGCCTGCCCATTTAATACTGCAACTTCTTATGCTGCGTTTCTTAGATTTTTCCTTATTTATGATTTGTGACTCTGTTCTGTATTTTATTTTAGTGTCTACCCTGAAGTTTGTATTTAGAATCTCGTGTATAATATAGTCTATTCTCTGGTGGTCTCTTACTTACTTGGCCAATACTGATTTAGACCCTTTGCTCTTCCTCTCCTAAATAATTATTTTCATTTCTTATTCCAACTCGTGTTATGAATTTGTAGTTAGAGTGATAAGATCGTCCTTGCTTTGGTAGTTTCCTTACCTTTACCCTAATGCTATAGTTGAATATTTGCTACCCTGTTCTGGTTCTATCCATCGGTCTCCCTAGTCTGTGGATTGTGACCCCTTTCTCCCTTTTTTCTTTTTTTAGGTATGAGAGCCTTCTTGAGGATTTCTTGTAGGGGAGGGTTTTTAGTTACAAATTCCCTTAACTTTTGTTTGTCTGGAAAAGATTTAATTTCTCTCTCATAGCTGAAGGAAATTCTTGCTGGATAGAGTATTCTTGGCTGAAGATTTTTATCTTTTAAAGCTTTGAATATGTCACTCCATTCTCTCCTAGCTTGTAAGGTTTCTGTAGAGAAATCCACTGGAAGTCTGATATGGGCTCCTTTATAGGTTATTCTCTGCTTTTTTCTTACTTCCCTGAGTATTCTTTCTTTATTTTTCCATCTTGCCAATTGTACTATGTGCCTTGCAGTAGTTCTTTTTACATTGACAAATCTAGGAGATCTGAAAGCTTCCTCTACACACATTTCTCCGTCAATCCCTAGATTTGGGAAGTTCTCTTCAATAATTTCGTTAAGCACACTTTGTGCTCCATTTTCATTTTCCACGTTCTCGGGAATTCCTATGATCCTTAAGTTCTTACTCCTCATTGAATCCACTATCTCTCAGAGATTTTCCTCGTTTTTTTAAATTCTTAGTTCTCTTTCTTCCTCTGTCTGGAGCCATTCAGCCTGTCTATCTTCAATTATGTTAATTTGCTCTCCTATGGTGCCTACACGGGCATTCAGGGAATCTGTATTCTGTTTTATCTGGTCCATTGTGTTTTTCATCTCTAGTAATTCTGTCTGATTCTTCTTTATGATTTCAATCTCTTTTGTGAAGTAACTCCAGAACTCATTGGCTTGTTTCTTTTTCTCTCTACCTCATTTAGTTTTTTGATTATAGCTGCTCTGAAATCATTATCACTTAGTTTACCTAATTCGAAGTTCTCAGCACTTAATTCTATGTTTTTATTGTTTTCCTTCTGGTCTGGGGCTTTCATAAATTGCTGGATGGTAGAGGAGCGGTTTTTTCGCATGGTGGTGGAATTCGGTTGCAGTTACAGCCTGTCGCCACTAGATGGGGGTCAAGAGCTGCGTGTTCTGAGCTCTCCACCTTTGGGCAAGATGGCGGCGCCCAGTGCACTTTGCCGGGAGGGAGGGGCTGCTATTCTTGTACACTGATCTGGATTCGGATCAGTTCTGTTCTCTGATCTCCTGAGGCCCTGGGTTTATGGGGTCCCTGCACACGGAAGCTTTCCCCCGTCAGTGGGTTTCCACTGAAGCAGCGGCAGGAGTCCTGGATTATCCCCTGGTCGCCCGGCCCCTGCCCCACTCCTTCCTGGACCCACACAGCAGGGATTGGAGACTCTAGGGGCGGAGCAACGTTCTCTCCTATCCATTCCAGTGCCTCCGAGGCCTTCAGCAAGGTTTATGATCTCCGCCTTCTTGGTATTGTAGGTTTCTAACGTGTTGGCATTAGATATATTCTCTGAAATTCAGTTTTTCCAATTCTTTGTTGTATTTTGGAGGGGAGAGAATCCTGGGTTAGCTCACCCCGCCGTTTTGCTCCGCCCCTTCTGGCCATCATAACTGTGTCTTGCTCTTTCTTTTCTTTTTTTGCAAGAGAAAATTAAAGCTTTATGAGGAACCATGGCCCAGGATCTTTCTTCCCAAAGGAAGAAAGGGCGCTGAAGAAGTGCGGTGCACATAGTGGTTATATACCCCCAAACGGTGTTTCACATGTGATTGAAATGTCCCTCCCACAGTAGTCACAAGATTTCCCTGTCAGCACAGTGCTTGATGGACACAGCAGGTAGTGGTCTGCTATCTCGGTGGGCGTAGTAGGAGGCAAGTTGATTGGAGCTGGGCGGTCACAGGTGAGCGCAGCAATCAGTTCCTAGCCTAAGGAAAGATGCTTAATCCTTAAGAAATGCCAATGTTGGGAGGGGGAGGGAAGTCAGTTACAGGAGGTTACCAGACTAGCACAATAAAATGCAGATTTAAGTTCTTGCCTTTGGTATTGATTAAGTTTCTAGAGGGAAGGTCATCTCCTTTCTTCTTCCTGGTACAGAGAGGGAGGCACCTTTTACAGATAGAGATTTACCTTACAAATGTCAACGTGTCCTAACAAAGGGCAAGTTACATTCCTCAGATCCTCCTTCCCTGTCCCAGTTTATCAAAAGCAATCAGCCTCAAATAATTCTGATGCCAAAGAGACATATCTTGGGGTGGCCAATTTCAGGTCCTTATAGTCCCGCGTTTCAAACTAAAAGTTTCACAGTCCAGAAGCTGAGTGGTAGATTGTTTCATCTCACTGAACACATTTCTTAGTCCTGGTAATAGGTCAGTCCAGTTAAAGTCATTTTAGAAGGTGGCGATGCAGGTGGGCTCCCAAAGTTAGGCCCATATTTTGGAAGCAAGCAATCAGGTATTTAATAAGTACTTCTATGGAAATAAAAGAAAAAACAAGGTTAATGGTTGGAGCAAATTATAAGCTAGTTCCTGAGTCCAGGAGGCAGCCAGTCAAGAAGACTTCTAGATGTCAGAGTCAAAGCATCTTTAGCAGCTTGAAACGTCTCTGATGATGTCATCAGGCATTCAGATATCTTTCTGAGTGGCTTACAGCTTACAAAGCAACAGACAGGAATCTCTCAAGTTTCAATCAAGTCGTTCAGCTTTAGTTGGTAAGGCTTCAGGAAAAAGAGCATGTTCAATTCTCAATGATTCCAAATGCAAATGAGGTAAAACATTGAAAACATTAGTTTGGAGATGTGTAACCAGGTATTTCAGCAGAAGAATTCAGGATCCAGTCCAGTTCACAGGTAGAAAAAAAACCTCAAAGACAATTAACAGAACTAAGATCTAATATCCACAAATGTGTATTATAATTTTTCACTGAAACACAATCCTTCTCTCTAAAATCACACTAATTTTTACCAAAGATAGCCAGATTAAGACTAATTGGTTTGCAAAATAAGTTTAGTTTCAAGAAACTTGGCCCAATTATTTACATAAGTGCAGCAAGAATAGCAGTTGATCAGATAGGCTCTTAAATCTGCTTTGCTGAAAGTTTTTTATGAGGAATCTCAGATTGAACCTTAAAGACTTCTCGAGGCCAGGAAAGCCAAGCCAAGGATTTGTCGTCAGATTTTGCCTGCAGTACCTACAGATTTGGGTGGATTCCTCTCTTCTCGAGGTCCCCCAAAATATTATGAGGTTCCTTGCACCTGCCAGATGAGCAAGCTTCCTTACTTACCAGGTAAGATTGCTGGAATCTCTCTCCGTAAAGCAAGGTACCAGGCCCATATTTCCACGTGGCTTATTTCAGGAAAGTCCAATCTTTGTTCCTGAAAAACTGTCTTGTCATATCCGAGCCTGTGTGTTTCAAATATGACATTCCAGTCAAAGCTTTGGCAAGATAACCAATGTGTCCTGTTATAAGGAGAACAGATTCTTATTGAACTTATGCAAATAGCTATATTGCCATGAAATAACCATACTCACTCACAAAGAGTTTCCAAACTCTGGAGGGATCAGGTAGGGAGAATAAGATAAATGCTTCAGTTTTGCTCATAAAGGTATAATTTCACTAATTGCTGTAAGTCATAGTTAGCATAAGAGAAAAGATTTCCTTAAATCTGAGAAAACAAAACAACACATCAAAAACAATATTTCAAACAAAAGTCGTAAAAAAAAATTATAATCATTCTCAGTTCATTCAGTCCTGTATAACCGGTTCTTGATCTTAATCTTCTGTTAGCAGTTTTATGAGGTCATCAGTTTCTCCATTAGATTTCTGTAATTTCTTACCCAGAGTTCAGTTCTATGATCTGAAAGTTTATCAGAAACCTGTATTCCAGAGTGTCAGAGTCCTTTCGATTAATCCCTCTGAAGATGAGACATATTTGCAAAAGCAAAAATCAGAGTAAAACAACTGACTGTAAACAACAAAAGACTTAAAAATGACAATTGACAGAGAAACTTGGTTATTTCTGTGATATACAAGACCTTATAATATTTAGAATTATGGCTGATAGCCAGGACAGATCAGAATTTTAGGAACGTTATATAATTTCAGAACATTTATATTTGTAACATTTACCCACATAATACCAACTAAGAAAGATTATCATCACTTATCTGACAATGCTTCCAATGTAATTTAACAGACCAAATAAGACTAATTAGTTTAGAATCTTCCACCTTATAGGAAGAGAGCAAATTTCTCTGTGAAGTCCCTGTGGCCCTCTGAAAATCCCCAGAGAAATCCTCTTCCTTCATCCAGGTCAAAAGAAAGCCTTTATTCAGGACTTGAATTTTTTTTTTTTTAAAGATTTTTATTTTTTCCTTTTTCTCCCCAAAGCCCCCCCGGTACATAGTTGTGTATTCTTCGTTGTGGGTTCCTCTAGTTGTGGCATGTGGGACGCCGCCTCAGCGTGGTCTGACGAGCAGTGCCATGTCCGCGCCCAGGATTCGAACCGACGAAACACTGGGCCGCCTGCAGCGGAGCGCGCGAACTTAACCACTCGGCCACGGGGCCAGCCCCAAGACTTGAATATTTTTGAGGAAGAAGCTTGTCAAAAATATCAAAAGGTTTTAAAACACTCATTTAAAGTAAACAAGATCAAGAGATTGCTGATCTTGTCATTGTAAAACAAGGGTCACTGAAACAGTGCTTCATAGTATTTAACCAAAGTGACAATAGCAAAAAAAAAAAACCTTAATAGACGTCTGTCTTTTGCACCTAGGAAATTATCTTGGAACTAAACGTAGATCTTCTGGAAACTTACTCAGAAGGAAAAACCTTTTATAATTTCTTTATCAAGAGCAGACTAAGAGTTTAAGAAAATTATCCTTTTAAGAGAGAAAGTCAAATTCTAATTTTTGTACCAGTTTACTTTTTCATATTGAAACCCATTTACTTAGATTCGTTTCAATCTTAACCAACTTGACCAGGTACAAAACTCTTTTCAGAATTTCTATAACTTTCTTTTGCATTCAGAATTTGTTCCATGCTTTCTTTCTTTTTTCCTTTCTAGTACATTAGGACAAATTTATCTTTCTTAACCAATCAAACAAATATTTCCATTCTTTATCCCCTCTTTGCTAAAAACACACATTTTACATTCCTTGAATTCAGAACTGTTTTTTTCTTATTAATTTCCAGTAGCTTTAATTACATGTTAATTAGAATTTTTAACCCTTACAGACCCTAATAAAAAACTAAAAACTAAGCAATTATGAACTATCTTTTATGTGAACATTCTAAACACTTTTCATAATTTCTAGAAACATGCCACTTTACAATAAAACACGAGGCATACTTTCCAATAGACCCAAACGCTTTTAGCCTCTTTGCAATAAGAAGCCAAAAGTAGACAAACTTACATTTAATAATTAATGTCTAGTATCTTATTTGGAAATGGTCTAGTTACTCAATGAATTTTATCATTCATTTAAATTAATCTAGCAAAACTTCAAAATGTCAAGTTACCAAAAAGACTTTGGAAATTATTTTAAATACACATACCATAAACTATAATTATTGCTAAAAAAAATTATCTATAAACTTATTTCATTTATATCTAAACCATTTGTTCCCAATAATGATGTTTAGATTACCCACAAAAACTTTGAGACATTAGACAAACAGCTATCATTTAAAGCTATTGTGCTGACAAATTTGTAACAGGGGTAGCATGAGCTTTTATTTTTCTTCTTTTTAAACTAGTAAACCCAGGCTGCATATTTGCATCATATGCAGTGCTAACTCTGGAGGATATATTCAAACATGTTAATCAAACCAACAAACTTAAACTTTCATTAACCAAAGATTAATCCATATCGTCTTAACTTAAAAGACATTGGGTTAATTTCTATTGCATTTAGAATTTATGTAAGCGCTTACTTTAAGCCAATTAAACAGAGCTCTTAGTTTTGGCCTTAGCATCTGGAAGTAAAGTCACACATATATAGACACACAGACGCAGAGTTTCCACAGCTATTGTTAAAAAAAATCACTCCATGAATCTGGTACAATAATATAAAGCTCCCTAGTTGTGAATCCGAATTTTGTTCTGAGCCTTTTACTAATATTTGTGGAGAAGACACTCAAGATGCTAGATTTTTTTTCTCGGCAAGGGCACGCTTATGACATTTCCCCTCTTTTTTTTCCCCCTTCAGTCTTAGGAATTAGTGATGGGCTAGATAGTAGTTCCTGGAGAGGGGAGATGATAATCCTTTTTGAGATAAAGGAACTGGGTGGAATCTGAACTGCCTCTGGAGCTGTATTTCCAGTCTTGCAAGGATTTTCCAAGGAGACATGGAAGTTACTGGGTTTAACTTAATGACATTCTAGATTGAACTACCTGTCCAACTACATCACAAAGGCACAGAGAAACTCCTCAAGTTTTCTCCAAGCTGGAGTTTCTGGGGCATAACCCGTCCAACTGAAAGCATTTCCAACTAGTTAAAATGCACCCAGGGGATGAGTCTCTGGGGATGCTTGAGACATTCCCCATGGCCGTAAAGCTGGTGTCCAACTGACAAGGCCAGAGAAAGGATGCAAAGGCGCCTGAGTGCAGGCATCAACATAGTTATAAGATCTAGTCAAGTTCCACTTAGCCCAGGGCACTTAGTCCCTGAGCCAGCACAAGGCGAACCAGACAGGGAAGCAGGAGGCAAAGGCCTGGAGCCAGCTGGAGGCTGGGGCTCCCAGCGCCAGGGTTGAGAGTTAACTCCCTGGCAAAAAGTTTTCAAGTTTTCGATTTTACAGAAGGTCCAGGTTCTGGTTAGGTCCACCCTGAACTTAACCTCGACTTGGTGACAAGAGAGAAGGTGACAAACAAAGGAAAAGAGATCAGGCCTCACCCTCATGGCCTTTTCCCCAAGGATTATTGAGATAGAGGTCACATAACAGTTCCCATGCCAGGGCACAAAACACCATCAGGACAGTTCACAGAATAAATCACAGGTCTCCTATCCTCATAACTGACTCAGTAGGCCACCTAAAATGCTTAACGAGTCAATCGCCAAGAGAGGGCTCCCCACTTGGTTGCCGGGGTGATCAGGCCCGGAAACCAGAGAGGGGGGGCTCCCAGAGGTGGAGGCTTTGACACTTTAGATTTCTTTCTTTCTCAATTGCAAAGCTTAAAAGGAGCCAAAAAAAATGACCACTGTCACTTTAAGAGAGAGGAAAGAAAAGGTTCCATTACCTTGAAAATCTCCTGAACCTAGGGCAGCATTCTACCCGTTCTGCCTGTGGGGTTCCTATAGCAAGGGGTGATGGGGGCATACCCCTGCATTGCATCTCTTGTATACCTTCCCTATTATGCCTGGCAGTCATAAGTGCCAGGTGAATTGTCCCAAAGATAAAAGAACAGAGAAAAACAGTGAAGAATTTTCCGCTGGTCTGGGGGACAGTCTACCCAATTGCATCCTGGAGCTGTTCTCCCAAGAAGGGGTTCCCATACTCAACCAAAGGTTAGAGTTTGGTACTTTCCTTGAACTGGAGTCCCGATTGGGAGTTTCCCGCAGTTCGAGTGAGCCATAAGGGAGGGATCCCAATCCAGCCTTAGGAAAAGAAACCTGTCATGGGAGTCTTGGAGATTGGCGGCCATCCTGATGACTTAAGTGGCCGACCTGTGCCCATGTAAAATTTGTATATTAGAGATAGAGTCAGGAAGGAATGGATTAATTCATTCTCCATCACCCTCAGGCTTAAGGTACTGATTCTCTTCAGGCTGAATGGCACACTTTGCCCCATAGAGTAGCCATGGGCAGCAAACATGGGTTCATACAGCTGTCCGAGAAGGTTCCTGATGGAGCAGTGAATTTAGATCCATCCTTGAAAAAGAGAAAGGCACAAGGAAAACTAGAACTTCAGCTCACAAGCTGGTGAAGCAAGCGGGCTCACCAAGACAAGGAGTCAAAAGAAAGACTTCCTGGACTCAAGGCCTGGAAATAGTGCTCCTCTATTCAGAGAACAGTGTGGGGAGAGGGCCCATGGGCAGTGAAGAGCTGCAGCATGGGGACAGGGCCCATGGCCAGGACTTGACACGTCTTAGTCTTATAATATTGCATAAGGAAGTATTCCCAGTCAGACATTTTAAAACATACTCAGGCAAAGTTGATATAACCTCTTTATAAAGAAAATCAGCTCAAGCATTCCAACCTTTATAATCTTATCAACACTTAGACCTTTATATTTCACCAATCCAATTATAACCTGAGTCAGGGTTTAAACCTAGTTATCATTTTCTGTGTTTCCTTTTTAATTTGGCTTTTTTCATAGATACCAATAAAAATTATGATGAGAGCGCTCACAACTTTTTCCCCCCAATTTAGAAGTTTTCCGAATTTAAATGATCCATCATCTTGCTGAATTGACGAGTAGGATCTTAACAGCGACTCAACCAAAGCTTAACCAAGGACACAAAGAGGCGTCCCCAAAAGAGATCCAGAAAGTTCACTCCCAAAAATAGCCTAAGAAAGTAAAGGCAAGCAACAAAGGTTGAGACGACAAAGGCCCCTTCTGAAAGCAACTGGGACCTCTTATGACAAACTCCCCCAAGAGCTGAAACAGCCGGACAAAGAGTGTGTCCCGGAACCCCAGTCTACTTGACTGGCCGCCAAGATGTGTGCCGGTACATGCATCCTCCAATGGCAGAGACCAGAAAGTTCACAAAACCAAGCTCTCAAGACATAGAATAAGACAAAAAGCCCAGACAACAGGCTTATAGAGATGCCTGTGTCTTATGACAAACAAAAAGACAGAGACAAGGAAAAGTACTATCTCTGGGAGGAAAAGGATCTACAACCAGTGAGTACTCAAATCCTAGAGTTGCTGAATCCAAGAAGCTAGCCTCACCAACATTTTCTCCTGCTAATCTAAATTTAGAAGAGCAAAAAAACTCACCACTCTTGCTTCCATTGGACTCTGCCGGCAGAGATCCGGGAGACTGACGTGGTAAAAACTCTTACCTTTTGCCAGCTCTCGTCGGGAGTCCGGGATCTCTGGGCTGCAGCAGTCCAGGAGCAAGCAGTGTCCAGCCAGTGAAATTTTATCCTGCCAGCTACACCAAAACTGTAGGGGAGGAAGACATTTTCTCTTCCCAAATGTGGGTTTGTCTGGCCGGAGAACGAATTAAATTCACATGAGACAGAATAGCAAGAGAAAATTAAACAAAGCTTTATGAGGAACCATGGCCCAGGGCCTTTCTGCCCAAAGGAAGAAAGGGCACCCTATCTTGCTCTTTTTTTTAAACATGTGTACATCCTAGTAACTTTCACCAGATGAAATGTGAGCCTTCTTCTTGGTGAGTTAAACAGGCTACACCAGAAGTAGTTGTCACACAAAGCATAAATTTTATTTACAGCATGCAGCAAATAAAATGGAGACCATAGGAGATATTTCACAAAGCTATGGCTCCCTGAGCATGGGTAGTGGGTGCCTTTTATTTGGGGAAGGGGATGAATATGAATAGAGAAAGCTTTATCTTGGGGTATGTGCAGAACTTCCTTCTTGTGTGTAGCACCTTCTGTACATGTGTCTTTCTGTGCGTGGCACCCCATCGCCCTCTTGGATCTTTCTGGTTTGGGCTGGTTCTCTGGTTTGGCCATCTGACAACATTCTGTCTCAGTGTGCTGTCTTAGTTCCTGTAAGTAAGCATAACTTCAAGACAAAGTGCTAGGTATGTAAAGTTGTTTTAAGGACTTCCCAGTTACTTTGAGGAGCTACTAACTGCTGATGAGACTTTTCTTTTTTAAGCAACTAAGCGACAAGCAACTCTTTAAGCCTAAGTCAGTCTTTAAGCAGCTCGGTGTAGGTAACTGGTGACATAACCACCAACTAGATCAAGATATTTAATGTTTTCACTGCCACTGAATGTTCCTTTATGACCTTTCCAATGTTTAACAACAACCTCCCTTTCCCTGAGGTGGGCACTGTTCTATTATTATTGGTTAATATTGGCTGTTGGTGAAACTCAGATGTATAGAATTGGTGCGTACACTTTTATATCAGGCTTCTTTTGTTCAATATGTGTTAGATGCGTCCATGTTGCTGTGTGTTCCAGTAGTTCATTCCTTTTGTTACTACAAGGTAGTCCACTGCATGAAAATACTATAATTTATCCATTCTCCTCTTGACAGGCATTTTATTATTTCTTTTATATCTGGTAGCTTTTTAGTTGTACCATTTTGTTTTTTTTTTTTAGTTTTTACTCTGGATGTTACAATATGCATTTGTGATATTGTGATATATAGTCAGGAATATGTATTTTGGTCTTTGTCCAGGGTTCTTGACACATAGCTCCTAAGACTCTTGTAATATCCTAAGTGATACGCACTTTAGGGACATCTTTTTTTATAGTATTTAGTTTTTGTTCCCAGTTCCTGAAATGATTCCATAGCAATTAAGGTGAAATTGGTGCCTTTTGTTACTCATAACAAACCCCTTTCAACCACACCTGAGTTTATGTTAATGAGGTGACTTTGGAATGCTCCTAAGGATGAGACACTGGTTGCCAGAATGACCATGGGATTAGAGGGTTGGAACTTTCACTCCCACCTCCCAACCTCTGAGGATGGTAAAGGGGTTGGAGGCTGAATTAATCACTAATGGCCAGTAATTTAATCAATCGTGCCATGTAAATGAAGCCCCCATAAAAATCCCTGAGCTGTGGGATTCAGAGAGCTTCCAGGGAGGTGCTTGGAGGGTGGTGCACCTTGAGAGGGCATGGAAGTTCTGTTCTCCTTTCCCTGTACACTGCCCTATGTGTCTCTTCCATCTGGCTGTTCCTGAGTTGTATCCCTTTATAATAAACCGTTAATTTAGTAACTAAATTGTTTTCCTGTGTTCTGTGAGTGAATCTAGCAAATTACTGAACCCAAGGAGGAGGCTGTGGGAACTCTGACTTATGTACAGTTGGTCAGATGCATAGGTGGCAATTTGGACTTGCAGTTGGCATCTGAAGTGGGAGTAGTCTCGTGGGACTGAGTCCTTAATCTGTGGGATCTGCTGCTGTAGTGTCAGAATTGAGGTATTGCTTGGTGTGGGAAAAACTTCCACACGTTTGGTGACCAGAGTAGCATATGAGTAGAGTAAAACAGAGGAATTAAGTTTTTCCTCTGCCGTATTCTGAATTTGTTTTTGTCTACCTTAAATTAGTGCTTTACTGCTTCATAGACAATGCAAGAATTTTAAAACTGTTTAACTTCATTTATCTTGTTGCTGGAGTTGTGATATATTTTACTTCTGTGCGTGTCATAGATTCCAAGACATTACTTGTTGCTCTAAATTCCATTTTCAGTTTTCTTCATTCCTTCTTGCAGTTTTGTGCTTCTATGAGGTATTATTTTCCATAACTATAGTATTTCTTGTTGTGTATGTGTCCTGTTGACAATTTTTTGACCTCTATGTGAAAAACATATTCATTTTATAAATATTTTTGCTAGGTTTAGAATTTCCTAGTGGTGGTTTTCTTAGCTCTTTAAAATGTCCTTCTATTTTGATTTTCTCATTTGCAAATTGCCTATTCAAATCTTTGCCCAGTGTCTTCTGACTTCCATAGTTTTTATGAAAATAGTTGCTGTCAGTTTTGTTCTTGAGATGGCCTCTCTTTTTTCTCATTAATTTATAAAATTTCTTTCTATATTAGAAATAGGATTTCTTTGTTAGATCTGTGTATTCTGAATGTCTTTTCCCATTCTGTATATTCCATTTTTATTCTCTTTTGATAAGGTTAGATTCTTAATATAGTATGATTAATATAATTTGTGTTGTGTTGAAATCTTCACCTATCCCTAGGTCATGAAAGTATTTCATGGTATTTTCTAAACTTTTTACTGGTTTACTTTTCAAATTTAGATCTATGAACTGTCTAAAATGGATTTCTGCTTACACTTCAGATCACAGTAAATACTCATTATAATTAAACTATTTATTGAAATAATTGTCCTTATGTTACCCTAGTCATAAGTCAAGTGACCATATATATGTGGGTCAATTTTTGGGCTCTCTTCCATTTTGTTGATACATTTAAAAATCCTTATGCCTGTGTCACAGTGTTTTAATTATGGCACATGGATAATTATACTTGATATATAGTATTTCTTCTGGCTTTATTTTCCTTCAAGATTGTCTTATCTATTCTTAGCCCTTTGCATTTTTGCATATTTTGGAATTAGCTTATCTAATATACAAGGAAGTATATGCTGGGATTTTGTTTGAGATTGCTGTGAATTTGTACATCAGCATGGAGAGAATTGATATTTTCATAATATTGAGGCTTCCTATCCAGAAATTTATTATATGCCTTCATTTATGTGGGTCTTTTTTATTTTCCTTCATTATATTTTGTAATTTTCTTTGTAGAAATTTTCATATTATTCATGCTATTGTTGATGGTACCTTAAAAATTTTATTTTCTGAAATTTGTTAAATTGAACTTGTATCCAATTTCTAAGACTTTAATTTTGGATACTTTTATTTGTTTTTTTCTGTGTATAGGATTGTTTTGCCATGTTACTCTTAAGAACTTTCAAAAAATGTTGACTAAAATTGGAGCTAGCAGGGTCCTTATTTTGGTCCTAGTTTTAAGTGGAACACTTTCCATATTTCACCATTAAGTGTGATATTTGCTGTGGATTTTATAAAAATCCTTTATCACACTGAGGAAATTCCTTTCTATTTCTAGTTTGCCAAGAAGTTTTTTTTTAAATCATGCTTTTTTGTATCTACTGGGATGATCATATCATTGTCTTTAAAACTGTTTGTTCTTATTTTTATTTCCACCTTTCAGAAAATTCCTGCATGGTCTTCATGGCCTGTTCTTTCTCTGTAAGCCAGTTAAAAAGTGATTTTCCCTCAACTTCCATTCTTGGTTATTTTCAGTCTCTTAGTTCTCTCAGAGTTTTCTTATTCATTCTTGATGACTTCAAACACCACCAAATTATTAATGTCTACAAAATTCTTATTTTCATTCTAGACTTCCAGTATTATGCTTTATTTTTATTATATATTAACCATATCTTTCTGAAATACAGTGCCCAATCTATTTTCTCTTTTCTGGCTAATTTTGTGACACTGTTATCTGTTCATCTGTTCATGCATATACCCTGAGGGAACATTTCCTTTCTGCCAATGAATTGGTGACTACATACTGTTGCTGTCTGTCTCCTTTATCAGTGCTCTATTTGCATCCCAGTTTCTAACAGTTTATGTAAGTCATGTTGTTTTGTCTTTTGGCTTCCCCTCCCATTTTTAAGAGAATTGGTTTTATAAATAAAAACTTAGTCACATAACTTTAATATATGCTCAAGTCAGTTGTTTGGCTCCCCTTTCTCCAGAACCATGATCCCTAAAGTAGAGGCATGCGTTCTAGATGATATCGAAGAGAATCCAGTTGGATATCTTCTTGTAAAAATGTTCTACAGACATTTTGAGTACAACAATTCCAAAATTGTTCCCTTTTCATTTGCTACACAACCTAATTATCTCTGAATTGAAAAGTTGGAACCTAGAATGTGTATTGTAGCGAAATAAAATATTAGGCTGTCTTTCTGCATTTTTAAGTCTAAATAAGAATGAAATTAAAATTGTAATATATCTATTTCTATAATTTATAAATAAAAACTTCTGTAGTGCTAAAAAATATTCTTTAAAGTGGAAAGTGATCACATACTATGGAGAGTATTGGTCTAAAATTGCTCTGTAATCCATTCCCTGAATACCTCCATGGCCGTTTGTCTTATCACAGCCGCAGGCTGTATTCTCAGCTCCTATGCTGAGTGCCCTTTTGCTCATTTCCTGAATGTGTTAGAGGCTGCCTGCGTTTGCATGTGCCATGGCTGTGTATTCATGAAGAACACAGTATTATTCTTCATCTAGCAGCTGTTCTTCCTCATTGAAGCTCAAAATAGAACTAATTTTGCTCCTCAGTTACGTTAGTCTCTCTTCTGTGTACTTTGACCATAGCGTTTGTGGCATATTACTGCATATGTTTTCTTACCAGATGAAAAGCTCCTTGAATGCAAGAAGATTTTTATTAATCGTAGTATTTCCGAGAACTAGAATAGTTCCAGATACATTGCGAGGACTTGATAATTTTTTTACATGAATAATACCTTAATGCAATGGCAGAATATTTCTATTATGATTTCTCTTCTTCCCCCAAAGTATAAAGCAAAACAGACATTCTGCAAACCATTTTGGTAATATGTAAACAGTAACCATGGTAAGGATTAGTTCTCATACAACTTTTTCCATGTCACCTAATTCTGAACATTTCAGATTGAACAGAAATTCCAGGGATCAGTGTCATTTAAGGATGTGACTGTAGGCTTCACCCAGGAAGAGTGGCAGCACCTGGACTCAACTCAGAGGTCCCTGTATAGAGATGTGATGCTGGAGAACTACAGCAACCTTGTCTCAGTGGGTAAGATTTGTTATGTAATTCTAAATAGCATCTTAAAATTCTTTTAATTATGAAGCAGATGGACACTCTCTAAGAGTTTAGACATGTTTAAGGTTGGAATTCAGGAATCAGTGTTGATTGATCATTTTTGGGCACTGTGAAGATATTTGTTTACCTCTCCAGTGAAATGTTCAATGATACCTTCACTGAGCAGCTCCAGAAGCTTCTTCCTCTTTCAGAGGCCCTCAAGTCTAGGCCACTTGGTCCAAGTCCTAAATTATTTCACTTTGACAGGGTATTGTGTTACCAAACCAGAAGTGATCTTCAGGCTCGAGCAAGGAGAGGAGCCATGGATATCGGAGGAAGAATTCCCAAGCCAGGTATTCCCAGGTGAGTTAATGTGTACTGCACAGATGAACTTCAGAGGATTTATTGTTTCCCTGTGGTTAATCTAGAGGTTGACAACTTTGAAATGTGTTTTTCAGGAATATCTCTTTAGAAGTCCTGATCCTTGGAACTGACTAAGAATACTCATTTTTGAGTCCAACCTCCAGATGCCACTCTCATAAAAAATGTTCTTTTTCATTCGCTTTTTGAAAATTTACCATTTTGACATATATCAACAGTCTAGTCTTTAGCAACCTCGTTTTACTATTTTCTTTCTTGGTTACTCTATGTTTCTCAAAGCAATTTCACTTGCCCACCTTAACTCCATTGCACTGCGTTTTTGCTGTGAGGCATTCTTTCATATATTCACTTTCTGATTCACATAATTTTTTAGTACCTGTATAATCTAAAAGTTGAGAATATAGTAGTGAAAAAAATATATGTCTTAATGAGTTTATATAAGTAGTGCTAATGGCCAACAGGTACATGAAAAGATACTCAGCATCACTAATCACCAGGGAAATGCAAATCAAAACCATAATGAGATATCATGTCACACCATTTACAACAGCTAGCATCAAGAAGATCAGAGATCAGGTATAGGTGAGGATGGGGAGAAAAGGGAACACTTGTGCACTGTTGGTGGTGATGTAAATTGTTTCAGCTACTATGGAAAACAATCTGGAGGTTCCTCAAAAATTTAAAAATAGAAGCACCATATGATCTGTCAATTCCACTTGTGGGTATATACCCAAAATGAAAACAGGATATTGAAGAGATAGATGCACTCCCATGTATATCACAGCATTATTCACACTACCCAAATATGGAAACAGCCTAAGAGCCCATCATTGGATGACTGGATAAAGAAGATGTGGTGTGTATATATTGATATATATGAGTATGTATACACAGACACACATACACACACACAAGGAGTATTATTTAGCCATGAGAATGGAGGACACCCTGCCATTTTTGCAACAACAGGGATGGACCTTAAGCACATGTGGAATGCTAAGTGAGATAGGTCAAAGACAAGTACTGTATAGTATCACATATATGTGAATCTAAAAAAAAGCCAAACTCAGAACCAGAGAGTAACATGATAGGTACCAGGGGCTGGGGGGTGGGGGAATAGGACAGGTATTGTCTAAGGGTATAAACTTGTAACAAGTAGTAAATATGTCCCAGAGATCTAATGCACAGTATAGTGAATATAGACAACGATATTGTATTATAATTATCAAACTTACTAAGAGACTAGAACTTAATTATTCCCATAGGAAATGATAATAAGTAACATGAAAGAGGTGTTAATTACCGCTGTAGCGATGGGAATCTTAGTACAGTATGTAAATATATCAAATTAACATGTCATACCCCTTAAATTTGAGTTATATGTCAAATATATTTTAATTTTAAAAAGTAGCTAAACACATAAACACATACATATGTGTATTAAATGCTCTGTGGTGGTAAAAACTATTAAAGAAATTAGAGCAGGGTTAAATTGATTGAGTGTGCTGTTACCATTAGAGCAGAATTTGAATGAAATGATTGTGTGAGCTGTGAGGATTCTGCCTCTTCTCAGCAAGGGTAATAGCAACTGCTAAGCCCATGGGTAGGAATGTGCTTGGCATTTTTGAGAAATAGTGAAAAAAGTCACAGTGGCCATGGGGGAGTGGTTAATGGGAAGAGGGGCAGGAGATGATGTCAGACAGCTGTAGTCCAAAAGATGAGAATATCATGAGTCTTATTAAAGATTTTAATTTTATTCCTAATTTATTAGTATATTTTGGCAAATGAGCAACAAATTAAGTTTGTATAAGATCTTTCTTATCTCTATGGAGAAAGTATTGGGAAGAGCAAAGCACTTAGAGAACTCATTAGGGGACTGTAGTTTTCCTTATGAGTTTCTTTATGAGTTTACGTACTTTTCTTTATGAGTGGTTGCTGTCTTTGTTATGGTCACTTAGACAAAGTTGGAAGGCATGGACGTAATGTGAAGAGGTTGGATTCTCTCTGTATTTGGAAAGTGAGGCAATAGCAAAAGAACTAACATTTCTATCATCAGAGTAACAAAAGGAGAGGTGAGTGGTACTTCAAGTATTTCAAGAAATAATGGTTGAAAACTTCTCCAATTTGGCAAAAGACCTGCTGTTTCTCCCGTATATCTGAACTTTTCCTGTTTCTTTTATATGTCTTGTAATTTTCTTGAAAAATGGATATTTTAGATAATATTTTGTACGTACTCTGATAACTGATTCCTTTTCTCTCTCCAGGGCTGCTTGTTATTTTGCTTGCTAATTTATTTGTTTAGTGACTTGGCTGGACTATTTGAGTGAAGTGTTTTCCTCCCAAGTATTCTGTCTCTTATCTTGCTTGTCAGGGAGCTCTGCCTTGGGCATGCACACTCTCCTTAGAATGACAATGGTGTTAACAGAGTGCTCTTTGAGTGTCTCTGTGATGGTTAATTTTGTCTGTCAGTTAACTGGCAGAAGGGATGGCCAGATAACTGGTAAAACTTTATTTCTGGGTGTCTCTGGGGGGTGTTTGGAAGTGATTAGCATTTGATTCAGTAGAATGAGTAAAGAGATCCACCCTCACCTATATGGGTGGGCATCATCCAATTCCTTGGGAGCCCAGATGGAACAGAAAAGTGAAGGAAGAGCAAATTCTCTCTCTATTCTTGAGCTGGGACCTTCTCCTGCCTTCAGACATCAAAGCTCCTGATTCTTGGGCCTTCAGACTTCAAGACTTACACTAGCAGCCCCCTACTTTTCAGGCCTTTGACCTTGACTGGGAGTTATATCATTGGCTCCTAGTTCTCAGGCCTTTGGAGTTGGACTGAATTATACTACTTGCTTTCCTGGTTCTCCAGCTTACAGATGGCAGATTGTGGGACTTCTTGGCCTCCGTAACTACATAAGCCAGTTTCCTTAATCTCTGTCTCTCTCTCTGTCTCTTTCTTGGATATATATGTTTATCATATATATCCTATTGGTTCTGTTTCTCTGGAGTACCTTGATTAATAGTCTGTTTCTCTGATCTCTATGTTAACTTGTCTGCTCTCTGTTGGTGTCTTACCCTGCTTTTTGTCTCTACTAATTGTTTGTTGTTTCCAACAATGTCCTGGTCATATATTGCTCTACAGATTGGTCCAATTTTTTTTTGCAGAGAAAGATTGCCCTGAGCTAACATCTGTTGCCAATCTTCCTCTTTTTTTTTCTTCTCCCTAAAACCCCAGTGTGTAGATATAAGTCCTTCTAGTTCATTTATATGAGCTGCCACTAAAGCATGGCAACTGACAGACAGGTGGTGTGGTTCCATGACCAGGAAATGAACTCTGGCTGCCCAGGTGGAGAGTGCAGAACTTTAACCACTAGACCATCAGGGCTGGCCCTTAGAAGGGACATTTCTTAACCTGAAAAAGGGCATCTGTAGGAAACCTCCAACTAGTATTGTGCTTAATGATAAAAAAAAAAAACCCAAAGATGAATAGTTTCTTTCCAATATCAGGAACAAGACAAGGATATCCACTTGTACTCAGTAATGTAATGTAATCTATCTAGTGTAATCACGGAAGAAGAAGAAATGGAGATCAGAGTGGAAAAGAAGTAGAACTGTCTTTAGTCATAAAAAATATGTTTATGTACAAAATTCAATGGAATCTACAGATAAATGACTAGAACTATTAAGTAAATATAGTTTGGAGGATACAAGTCAGTATACAAAAATCAATTTTATTTCCATATGCTTCCAATGATAAATTGGAAATTGAAATTTTAAAAAGCAGTGTTTGCGGGGGCTCTCCTGGTGGCATAGTGGTTAAGTTCGCACACTCAGCTTTGGCCACCCGGGGTTCTTAGGTTTGGATCCCAGGCGCGCACCTAGCACAACTTGTCAAGCCACGCTGTGGCAGTGTCCCACATAGAAAATGGAGGAAGATTGGCACAGATGTTAACTTCATGACAATCATCCTCAAGCAAAAAGAGGAGGATTGGGAACTGATGTTAGCTCAGGGCCCGTCCTCCTCACAAAAAATAAATAAAAAGCAGTATTTGCAATAGTGTGAAAAATATCTTTTGTAGGTATGTCTGGCAAAAGATGTGAAAGACCTCAGTGAAAACTATAAACCATTGCAGAGAGAAACTGAAGACCTAAATAAATGGAGAGAGAGAACTGTGTTTATGTATCAGAATGCTCAATATTGTTAATATGTTTTTCCCCTTAAAAGTCTTTTCTCTACATTCAGAATAATCCTAATCTAATTCCCAGCAGCCTTTCTTATAGCAATTAACTAGATCACTGTAAATTTTATATAGAAGTGCAAAAGAGCTAGAGTAATTACAACAACTTTGAAAACTGGAAGGTAAGTTGTAGGGCTAATGCTGTCTGATTTCAAGACTTATTATGAAGTTACTATAAATAAGACAGTGCAGTGTTGACATCAAGACAGACCTCATAGATGAAGTGGATCAGAATACAGAGCCCAGAAGTAAATCCATTCATATATATCATAATGTCAAAATTTATCAAATTATATGGTTTAAACATATTCAGTTGATTCATCAACAGCACCTCACTGAAGCTAGTTTGAAATTGCCAAGGAAGTTTCTAAATGGCTGCTCTCAATTTCTGTATTTATCTCATCACATTGTACTTGTTACATACATTATATTGACTTGCAGTGATACACAAACCCCACTTTTGAGTACCACTGCTTTAGGGACACTTTTCCAAATATTCACCAGGGATATATAGAGTTCACCTGTCTGTATTGTTCATAATGACAGAAAAACAAAATCAACCAGACTGTCAAATGGAGGAATCAGTATGTACATTACAGTATATTTTCAGTCGTATTTTATCTATATTTATGTGCAACAATGTGGATGAATTTTGGAAACTTAGAGTGAGAAAAGCAAGTACAGAAGTATACTTACAGTATAATATATTAATAATTATAGAACGTGGAAAATTTTCAAAGAAATAAATTTTGATTAAATCCAGTTTCATGATTTTGGAAGATTTTTCAGTGAAGGGAAAGGATTTGTATGGCTAAAAGGCACGTAGATATTTTCAAAGATACTGCTTTTCTTGAATGGACTGTATGGTGGATGATATAGTATCAGTGTACAGTTTTGAGTGAGATCCTGCCTTTATTCTTAGGTTTCTGGTGAGACCTCTCTCCTCAGCTTGCAGACACCGCCTGCTTGCTGTGTCCTCACATGGCCTTTTCTCTGCCCACAAGGAAAGCAAGAAAGCTCTGGTGTCTCTTCCTCTTCTAATAATGATACGATTCCTATCAGATTAGCCCTCTATCCTTATGACCTCATTTAAACTTAATTACCTCCTTAAAGGCCCTGTCTCTAAATATGGTCACACTGGGGATTAGAGCTTCAACATATGAATTTGAGAGGGGGACACAATTCACAATTCTGTCCATAACAGGCTGTTTGTAATTTAAGTCCTTTTCTAAGATCACTTTGTTGTTTTTACAATTTTATTCTTCACTTTGTTCAGCTCTTGCTTTGTTATTTCCTGTATGCTTCACAAATCCCTTCTTTTGGATTTCCCAGTAGTTTGAGCTCTCATCTATCAGAACTGAGGCATCATCTCAGTATTTTCCCACTCAGAGTGGGACTTCCCCTTTCTGGGAGTAATTTTATTCGTGTTTAATTATCTCTAAGTTCTTTGCCTCTTCTTTTACATGAGTTTGCCGCAGTCTCCAGCTCACTCTTTCCATAGATGTGAGTTCTATATCACTTTCTTCTATATTTGAATATTTATTTCCTTACTTAGTGGTGATTTGAAGTTAGTAGTATTCTGTGTTTCCTAATTATGCTGAAGTCATGAGTTGTTGTAGCTAATTTTATTTGGTTTCCTTATATTAATCCTTATAGTTTTTTGGAGGATGGATACATGGAGAGATTCAGATTTAAACAGTTACTATGATTCTTCAGACATTGGAAACCAAATGTACGTGTCCTAATAGCCAGTTTCCTCTCCCTTTTCCACTGTGCCAGGCTTTTTGTTTCTTATTTTTGTTTTTTCACTTCAAACCCAAGAAATAGAAAAAAGAGACGTTTGCAGTTATTTTCATCCATGGAGACCAGACAAGAAATCAAAGTCAGCTACAACAAAGGACATTTGTGTATAGGTCACATTCCATAAGAAATGTGTTTCTTTATATGATAAGATTAATTTTTCTTATTTCTAGAAGTCTGGAAATCTGATCACCTGAAAGAAAGGAGCCAAGAAAACCAGTCTAAACGTGTGTGGGAAGTTGTATTCATCAATAACAAAAAGCTGACTAAAGAACAAGGTAATGTGATAGGAAAACCATTTAAGTTGGACACAAATTCTTTTCCTTCCAGAAAAATACTCTGTCAGTGTGACTCATGTGGAGTGAGTTTCAACTGTATTTCGGAATTGGTTATCAATAAGAAAAACTGTTTAGGAAAAAAGACTGATGAATTTACTGCCTGTGGAAAATTGCTACTCAATATTAAACATGAGAAAACTCATCCTAGAGAGAAAAGTGAATTTTTTAAAAATGGAAAGACTTTCAGTCACAATGAGGACCCTGTTCAGCATGAGAAGATACAAACTTTAGAGCAAAATTTTGAATATAACATATATCGAGAAACCTTCCTTGGAAAGGCAGTATACAATACACAGAAGAGGGAGATCACAGAAGGGAATGACTGTGAATATAATGAATATGAGCAAATTTTCTGTGATAACTCATCCTTCTTCTTACATCAGATAACCCCCTCAAAGGAGAATCACTATAGATTTAGTGATTGTGGGAAATCCTTGTGTGTGAAGTCTACCCTTTTGAAACATCATGGGGCCCATATAAAATACTATGAATGTAATGAAAGTGGGAATAATTTCAAGGGGAAGTTATACCTCTCACAACTTCAGAAAACTCATAAAGGAGAGAAACACTTTGAATGTAATGAATGTGGGAAAGCTTTTTGGGAAAAGTCCCACCTCACTCGACATCGGAGGATACACACAGGAGAGAAGCGCTTTCAATGTAATGAATGTGGAAAAACTTTCTGGGAGAAGTCAAACCTCACTAAACATCAGAGATCACACACAGGGGAGAAACCATTTGAATGCAATGAGTGTGGGAAAGCCTTCAGCCACAAGTCAGCCCTCACATTACACCAGAGAACACATACAGGGGAGAAACCCTACCAATGTAATGCATGTGGGAAAACTTTTTACCAGAAGTCAGACCTCACTAAACATCAGAGAACACACACAGGGCTGAAACCCTATGAATGTTATGAATGTGGAAAATCCTTCTGTATGAATTCACACCTTACAGTACATCAGAGAACTCATACAGGTGAGAAACCCTTTGAATGTCCTGAATGTGGGAAATCTTTCTGTCAGAAGTCACATCTTACACAACATCAGAGAACTCATGTAGGGGATAAACCCTATGAATGTAATGCATGTGGGAAAACTTTCTACCATAAGTCAGTACTCACCAGGCATCAAATAATCCATACAGGGTTAAAACCTTATGAGTGTTATGAATGTGGGAAAACTTTCTGCTTGAAGTCTGATCTCACAGTACATCAGAGAACTCACACAGGGGAGAAACCCTTTGCATGTCCTGAGTGTGGGAAATTCTTCAGCCATAAGTCAACCCTCTCTCAACATTATAGAACACATACAGGGGAGAAACCCTATGAATGTCATGAATGTGGAAAAATCTTCTATAACAAATCATACCTAACTAAACATAATAGAACACATACAGGGGAGAAACCCTATGAATGCAATGAATGTGGGAAAACCTTCTGCCAGAAGTCACAGCTCACTCAGCACCAGAGAATTCACATAGGGGAGAAACCCTATGAATGTAATGAATGTGGAAAGGCTTTCTGCCATAAGTCAGCTCTAATTGTACACCAGAGAACTCATACAGAAGAAAAGCCCTATAAATGTAACGAATGTGGAAAATCTTTCTGTGTGAAGTCAGGACTTATTTTACATCAGAGAAAACACACAGGGGAGAAACCCTATGAATGTAATGAATGTGGGAAATCCTTCAGTCACAAATCATCCCTCACAGTGCATCACAGGGCTCACACAGGAGAGAAGTCTTGTCAATGTAATGAATGTGGGAAAATTTTTTACCGTAAATCAGACCTTGCTAAACATCAGAGATCTCACACAGGGGAGAAGCCCTATGAATGTAAAATGTGTGGAAAAACCTTCTCTCAGAAGTCAAACCTCATTGTACATCAGAGAACGCACACAGGAGAAAAATCTTGTGATTGAAGTGAATGTTAGAAATGTTGAGCCACAATTCAGCATCCACTATACTTCAGAGAATTCACGCTGTGGAGAAAGCTCTGTTGACATCCTGAATGTTCAGTAACATTCATCCACAGACTGGCCTTATTTTACTCCAAAGTAATGATAGGGAAAAATCTGTGCAACAAATATAGAAAGTCTTGTTAAGAATTAAAATTTCATTTGATGTCACGTAGCTAATACTGGTATAAAATCTTACAGATTTTTTGATTTTGTAAAAGTTTCTAGCAAAAAATACCAACTAGTTTATGTCAGAATTTATGTTGAGGAGAAATCTGTGAATTTGAGACATATAGCTTGAAAATTTTGTTTAGAAGTAATGTAACATTAGAAGTTGTGCTTTGGTTTTGATGCCTTGGTTGTCTTTAGGAAATATAACAAATTATAATTTATAGATGTATATTGTGCAATGTAAAGCTTTAAAAACTAAAAAAATAGTAAAATGAAAAAATAGACTCACAAGAAATTGCAACAATAGTACATAGAATTCTCATGTGCCCTTCACCAAGCTTCCTCTAATAATAATATTGTACATAACCATTTCTCAAGTATAGGAAATTGATAGTACCCTACTACTAAGTCAGATACAGACCTTATTTAGATTTCGTCTGTTTTTACATACATTCTGTGTGTTTATGTGTGTATTTCTATGAAACTTTATTGTTTGTAGGTTTTAGTAATCATGAACACAGGTTACAAAGTCAAAAAGGAATCTGGAATCTGTACGCGTGAAAGTTACAAAGGAATCAGGGTTTCACCACAAGACGTTCTCTTGTGTTAGTAATCATACGCTTTCTGCCACCGTAATCCTGGCAACCATTTGAATATGAAGATTTTTGAAAGAAGAGATAAATTTAATGATTAGGGCAACAACATTAAATGCATAAGTGAAATATCCCTTACGTTTGCTGGACTTATGTATGTACAAATGGTGTGGTATGTAAACTGTATGTGTTTCATATGCATAATGGAACTTGTTGTAATTGTGAGTAGGAAATAGATGCTCCTAGTTGAGCAGTTGTTACAATGTCAGGCACATCTCCCATGTTTGTAGGGCCTGGAGCAACAGTTTAACAGGATGCCCATGAAGCTCGTGTCTAACCATTTAAAACTTATAAATCAAAATAATAAAATGTTAAGTAAAATGTATTCTGTGCATGGGAATATCTAGGCCCTAGTCCCATTGCCCCCTTTCTCTTTTCACCCATGTTTCATCCCAAACCATGAGCTGCCTTGAGTGAACATATGTGAATACTGTAGCGCTCAGCCTAAATTTTGTCCAAACCCTCTGAAAGCAATTGCCCTCCAAGGCAGGGTCTGCAAAAGAAGTCTCAGTCACACTAGATGACACTCAGGGCTGTAAATTGGGCTGTAAACTCAGCGGTCCGATGTACCCAGAGAGGTCCTCAATGACTGCATCCTCAATGACTTTGACAACATGAGAAGGTGGGTTGAGGCTGGAACAGAGCCAGAGTAGAGCTAGAGTGGGGCTTTTATTGGCAGTGTAAAGGTAGTATACTAAATCACATGAGCAGATTATATAAATAATTAGGTTACACAAATAATCTAAGATTACACAATCTAATGATCTTAGATTAGACAAATAGTCTAAGCTTCCATCTTAGGAAACTAGAAAAAGAGCAAAGTAAATCCAAAGTAAGCAAAACAAAAATAATAGTAAGAATTGGAGTGACAAAAATAAGAAGAAGAATTGGAGTGGAAATCAATGAAGTTGAAAACAGGAAACCAATAGAGAAAGTCAGTAAAACCAAATGCTGGTTCTTTGAAGAGGTCAGTAAAATTAATGAACTTATGGACAGGTTAACTAAGAAAAAGAGAAGACTGCTAATTGCTAATATGAGAAATGGAAGAGAGCCATAACTACTGATCTCATGGACATCAGAAAAATTATAAAGGAATATTGTGGACAACTTTATACCCACAAATTTGATAACGTGGATAAAATGAACCAGTTCCCTGAAACACACAATCTGCCAAAGCCCATGGAAGGATAAATCTGAATAGGCATATATCTATTAAAGAAATTGAATCAATACTTAATTTTCCAAATCAGAATATACCAGGCCAGATGTGTTCACTGGTGAATTCTACCAAACATTTAGGGAAAGAAATGATACCATTCTCTACAATCTCCAAGAAAGTACAAGCAGAGGGAATACTTCCTAACTCATTCTGTGAGGCCAACATTACCCTAGTAGCAAAAGGAGGCAAAGACATTACAAGGAAGGAAAACTACAGACCCCTGTCTCTCATGAACATAGATGTAGAAATCCTCAACAAAATCTTAGCAAATTGAAGTCTACAGTATATCAAAAGAATTAGACGCTGTGACCAGGTGGGATTTATTCTAGATATACAAGGCTGATTCAACATCTAATAACCAGTTAATGTAACCTATCACATCAACAGGCTAAAGAGGAAATATCATGATCATATCAATAAATGCAGAAAAACATTTCACAATATCTTAACGCCCATTTGTGATAAAAAAAAAGAAGTTTCAGCAAACTAGGAATACAGGGAACTTCATTAACTTGGTAAGGAATATCTACAAAAAAACATACAGCTAAGCATCATACTTAATGATGAGAAACTAAATGCTTTCCCAGTAAGATAAGAAGGTCCTCTTTCACCACTTCTTTTCAACATCCTTCTGGAAGTCCTAGCTAATGCAGTAAGCCAAGTAAAGGAAATAAAAAGTACACAGATTTGGAAGGAAGAGAGAAAACTATGTTCACAGATAACATGATTGTCTATGTAGGAAATTCCAAAGAATCAACAAAAAAACCCTCCTGGCACTAATAAGCAATTATAGCAAGGTCACAGGATACGATGCTTCGCAGGTGATAAAAACAATTGAGCTGGGCCGGCCCGGTGGTGCAGCGGTTGGGTGTGCATGTTCCACTTCAGCGGCCTGGGGTTCACTGGTTCGGATCCTGGGGGCAGACAGGGCACCGGGTGGCAAACCATGCTGTGGTAGGCATCCCATGTATAAAGTGGAGGAAGATGGGCATGGATGTTGGCTTGGGGCCAGTCTTCCTCAGAGAAGAAAGGGGAGGATTGGCAAATGTTAGCTCAGGGCTAATCTTCGGGGGAAAAAAAAAAAGAATTGAGCTATCAAGTAACAAAAACCATGGAGGAACCTTAGATGCATGTTGCTAAATGAAAGAAGCCAGTCTGAAAAGGCTTTATACTGTATGATTCCAAGTATAATGTATTCTGATAAGGGCAAAACTTGGGAGACAGTAAAAAGATCAGTGGTTGCCAGGGGTTCAGGGTGAGGGAGGGAGAGAGGGATGAATAGGTGGATTACAGGATTTTTAGGGCAGTGAAACTATTCTGTAGGATACTGTAATGGTGAATATATGTCATTATTCATTTGTCAAAAACCACAAAATGTAAAACACAAAGGGTAAACCCTAATGTATCAGTATTGGCTCCTCAGCTGTAACAAGTGAACCACATTAATGGAAGATGTTAATCATAGCGGGAGCTATGGCGGAAGGTAGAGGTGAAGGGGTGCGTAGGAACTCTGTACTTTTTGCTCAGTTTTTTTGTAATGCTAAGACTACTCTGAAAAATAAAGTGTATTAAATCAATAAACAAAACTGCTTGCATATAGCAATATAGACGAGTATATGAGAATACTTTTTTATATATTTATAAAATTAAAAACTCACATCATTCAGTACCAATTTTCCCACGTTGGGGGTAAATGCAGTCTCAGAAATCATACTGAGAATCGCTAAAGCATATTTTCAATTACAGCTTTCTACTTTTCTAAGCCTTATTTCTTTTGGAATTATCTTAAATTCTTTGCCTCTCTTTATATCTTATTTCTGTACTGAAGTGTTTGTCAGTCATGTTTTTGCACTGCAACTACAGTCACCACTAATGAATATTTAAGTTGTTTTTCTAGTCTTAAAAATAAAGTATAGTAACTGTGGCCTGAAATTAAGCCCTGTGTAATAGACTCTCTTGACATCTGAAACCAGTGGGGCCTCTAATGGCCTAACTGCAAGTTTCCCTCCCCATTCTCCTCCCACAGATAAGATCCTGTAGTCAGACAATCTTCCTTCCTTATCAAGGGGATCAGGCATAGTTGTTGCTTATCTCTGAGTAGCAGGTTTCACCACCCTACCAGCCTGAAGAATTATTCAGACAAGCTATTCACATCCTTTCACAGGAAACCAGGGGATATTGCACTCTCTTGATACTACAGAGCCACTTCCCATAACCCCTAGTTGTTCCCTCTGTTCCCAAGTGCAGTACCTCTGTGGCCTTGCATGGCAAGTGGTGGCCTCCTCCCCTGGCCTCTCACTGCCTCTGACTAATAAACTTATGTAGATCGCATCAGTCCAGTGCCAGGTGTCATGTGTTCAACCATTCCATCACCTGAGGGCGGGAGTGAATGGTGGCAGTTAATACAATTGGCATGATGAACAAGATGGTCCATCCAAGACTGAGGGCACCTCATCAATGTTAATTCATTACTCTTAGCTAACTAACTGCTTCCATGATTTGGCAAAGGCTACATGGGACAGAACCACCAGTTGTTGGCAGGCTTGCACTTTGGCCTGTACTGCACTGCATTCTTTTTTGGGTGTCACTGTCTCTTCCCACCGTAAAAGGCTCTTGTCCCTAAAAGAATTGTTAATTGGCTTACTGTGTGATTTGCCATTGGGTTCAGTCTATTTGGCAGGTGGTCTCTGAGGCTCCTGCCTATAGACCAGTGACAACACGGCACCCCACTGGTCAGCATTGAGCCCCACCTGCCACGGGTCCAGCTAGAGCTCTCTGGTTACAGCATATAGCCTGGTGACCATCCCTGGCTGCTCAGGGTACCCATACATACCATTGTTATTGTGCATCACTGGGATGGGCATATGGATGGCCCTTTGTGCAAAGGTAGGAGACTACCACTCGAGGGAGAATTGAGCACGGTATCCCAGTTGCCTAGTGAGCTGTTATTGTTCAGGCAAGGGTAGCAGCCTTTCCTCTCTCTGCTGCTCTTTCCCTTGCTGCCATCACACACACTTGCCTGATGCCTAAGGATATCGAGATGCACATTCATGGTAGCCTGTGGCCCAGACACTGATGAGAAAAGAAAAGGAGACCAGTCCTTTTCAAATTACCAGAAGAGGAAACTCAGCTAGTCTTCAAATACAAAAGCCCTGGTCAATGTACCTGGGTTTTGCTTAGCCCTGCTGTTAAAAACACACCAAAGAACTAATCTTGCAGTCATGGGGCTGGATGGCTTTGACCCAGGCTGTAGACAAAATGACCTTATTGTTTGTGGACCCTGACTCCAGGGAGATCGACTGGCATTCTCTGGAAGAGGAGGCAGCTACCTATGAGCCTGGCTGGTGGGCTCTGCTCCTTTCCTTTGTAACCATCCAGAAGGTCCATATCATGAGTAACAGGATAGAGATAATAACTGAAAGCCAAGGCTTTACATGGCTAGAAATCCAAAATAAGCTGAGAGAATTTATACAGAGAGAAATGAGAGAGAGAAGGAAACCTGCATGGCAGGGAAAAAAGAGGCAGTCATAGCAGAGGATAACCTCTGGGTTATGGGCCCAGCATGCTTCTGCTGCACCACTCTGCTGCCTATTACTGTGTTGCAAAAAAAATCCTTATGCTCATAGTTAGAGGGGAAAACACCACCCTTTGGCACAGCAAAGGGGTTAATTCAAATGCAACTTAAGCCATATGAAGGAACCATTACCATGGCACAGGCCTCTAACCCTGACGATCCAACTGGAGGCCTTCTGGAGAAAGGAATTTGTAAATTTGATCTGAGTAAAAGGAAACGCCTTGAAGTAGATCCAGTGACCACAAAAAGAAAAGAAATAGAAAGAATGAAGGGAGGGAGGGAGAGACTTAGATACAGGGAGAGGAGACAATGGAATAACTGAAACAAAGGTCCACAGTTTGACCTAACTAGAAATCCAAAATTTACTAAAATAATGTATACAACCAAAGATAAAAGGGCACTGATTGGCTTTTGTATCTCTACTATGTAGTTTCTGAATTAACTTTAAGATCTCCTGAAATGTACCATTGACGAACTTGCATGGCCTTAATACAGGGCTCAAATTATACTTATACCTGGGCATCCCACTAAATTTAAACATGTTACCATCTAAAATCTTAGAGGAGTTATTGAATATAAAATAGGTGCTATAGACTGAGTGTGTGTGTTCTCCTAAAATGCATTATGTTGAATTCTAATCCCCAATGTGATAGTATTTGGAGTTGGGGCCTTTGGGAGGTGATTAGATTATGAGGACGGAGTCCTCATAAATGGTTGGTGCCATTAAAAAAGAGATTCCAGAGAACTCCCTTGACTCTTCTGCCATGTGGGGACGTAGGAAAAAGACAGCCATCTATGAACCAGGAAGCGGGTCCTCACTAGACGCTGAATCTTGATCTTGGACTTCCCAGCCTGCAGAACTGTGGGAAGTAAAATTATGTTGTTTATAAGCCACACAGTCTATGGTATTTTGTTCCAGCAGCCCAAACAGACTGAGACATTTAGGACAAATGGGTAAGTTTCACATTAACCAATAGAATTATTGCCTGAGTTCCCCATGGTCGTAGCATCCATTGACTTAATTTTAGCACAGTCCCATAGAAGGCATAGGTGCTCTGAGCCAATGAATAATACAATTAAATTTTTGGCACTTACAAATTGGGTTGACAAAATGGGACCCCACGTACTGTACACCCCAATTGAAAGCATCGTAAAGACCTATTTCGGGAAGAAGTGATTATCACCACTGCGTCTCTGTTTAATAGTCCAGTTTAGCCTATTCTTAAACCTGGAAGTAAAATTATGGTGCTTCACAGTGGATTACAACCTTAATGCTATGGTCCATCCTTTTAGGACCTAGTACCCAACGATGTTGAAATTAGTGCCTCCATCCAAATAGCACTAGTAAATATTTTTTATTACAGTTTCAGCTAATATGTTCTGTTCAGTACTCGTTTCAACAGCCTCTTGGCCACAGTTTGCCTTCACCTCCAATAGAGACCCAGTATACTTTTACCAGGCTACCCATGGGATACCTCACCAACTCTGCCATTGCACACAGTCTTTGCAGGCAATGCCTTTAACTGCATCCAGATTTCTCCAGGAGCACAGGTGTGATGTTACATTGATGACATTCTCCTCTGAGGAAATTAATTTCTCAGATTCGTTAGGGACATAGAAAAACACAAAAGAACTCATAAAAAGGGAATAAGTCATTTCCCCACAAATAACACAAAAATCTGCCACCTCAGTTAAGTTCCTGAAAAATTACTTGTAAACAGAGGGCTGCTCCATTCCTGACACTGTGAAGAAACAGCTATTGACTTTAAATTGTGCTTGTGGCACACACAGTGTTAATACAAATACATCTTTTAGTCCTTTTGGGGTTCTGCAGGCAGCATATTCCGCACTTAAAAATTTTACTTAATCTCACTGATGCTGTTACTTTCATATCGGCCCAACTTGTACAGGGCCCCCTCCAAAAACAGGCTCAAGAATAAATGCAAATTGGAATCAACTAGCACTCCCATTAGTGCCCCCAGAGACTCTCTCTGTAGAGGCTTTAGCAACTTCCTCTCACACCTTCTGGAGTCCAAGGCTATAAGTAGTACCATGGTGGTGGATGGGGCATTCTGCAAATTGGTTGTTAGTTTTGATAGATGCATTGCAGGCAGGAAAGGCAAATCCATGTACAGAAAAGATCTTTTCCAGTAGGTACAAAGTACTGTCCCATTCATGATGGAAATGGTCTAATGTAATCAACCTGATACCAGGTAGCCAGCTGATCCATCCAGGAAATGGTGCCAAGTTAGTTGTTAATTGTTGGTCTCTGCTGTTGGAAGATTAGGAACTTAACAATGACTTTTGCCAGATTGGCCTTGGTGAGTTGAAGTCCCTGTTGCTGAGCCCATGTCTGATTTTCACTGCTGCTGCAGCCACTTAGTTCACGAACCCACTTATGCAATGATAGTAGTGTCTGGGGAAAGGGGCTGGCTAGCGGAATGAGATTGACATCCACAGAACATGTCCTTTTATCCACCTGATTATTAAATCCTCTGGTGAGTCACCCTTTGGTGAGCGTTAACATGGGACACAAATACCTTCATACTCTGTGCCCATTTGGAAAGGTCTGTGCACATGCCTCTTTCCCAGAACTCCTTTTCAGAAATTTTCCAGTGTACTCCTTCCAAGTCTTTGATATTCAGCCAAACCATTAGCCACTGTGCATGAATCAGGGTAGACCCATAACTGGCTATCTCTCCTTCCAGGCAAAATAAATAACAGGGTGTACTGTTCAGATTTCTGCCCGCTTGGATGATTTCCTTTCACCACTGGCTTTCAGGACCATCTCAGGGTGGGGCCGTGGTGCTGAAAACCGTGGAGAATTATCTAACTCAGGCCTGAGTTTTTTTGTTTCTCAGTTAACTGGTCACAAGGAACTCCTCATGAGGCCATAGCTGTGAATTGAGAGGGGAATGGAATATAGCACTAGTGGAGGTTGTAGGCATACTTGTCCCTTCAGGACCTGCTGGAGCCTAATGTTGTATATATCATTTCCATTTAATGATGAAGTGCTGCTGTGAACACCCAGTTGTATGGCTTGATGGATCAGACAGCACTCAGTTTTTGATGGGCAGCTCAGGTCGCATGGTAACGTGGCAGCCCATGATTCAGTGTTCCGTCTCCACTAAGGCCCATGAGCAAGCAAGCCAAAAGCTGTTCCTCAAAAGGAGAACAGTTGTTGAGAGAGGATGGTGTGGCTTTGCTTGAAGAATCCTAAGGATATGCACTGAGATTCACATATTGGGGCCTGCCAAAGGCTCTAAACAGGATCCTCATCCACTATTGATACTTCAAGAAATGTTGGATCTGCCGGATAATATACCTCAAATGGTACAGCAGTTTGCTTGACAGGTTGGATTTGTTATAGAACATTCTCTTGTTCTGGACCCCACTCAAAATTGGTAGCTTTTCTGGTCAGTCAGTAAATGACTTGGAGTAGCAGTCCCAAATGTGGCAATATGCTGTCTCCAAAATCCAAGGAGGCCCAATAGTTGTGCCTATTTCCTAGTGGTAGGAGGGGCCAGATATAGCACCTTCTTCACCTTGGAAGGAATGTCTTGACAGACCCCACATCATTCGACCCTTAGAAATCTTACCAAGGTGGCAGACCCCTGAATTTGTGGGATTTACATCCCACTCTCAGACACACAAGTGTCTTACCAGTGTGTTTTGAGTAGTTGCTAATTCCTGCACAGTAGGTTCAATCAGCCTTGTATCATCAATGTAGTGGACCAGCAAGGTGTATGGTGAAAGGAAAAGACAATCTAGGTCTCTGTAGACTAGACTATGATGTGGAGTTGAAGAGTTGATATACCCTTGAGGCAGAACAGTGAAGGTGTATTGCTGGCCTTGCCAACAGAAAGCAAACTGTTTATGATGGTATTTACTAACAGGTATAGAGAAAAAAAGCATTTGCCACTGAATAGTTGAACACCAGGTGCCAAAGGAGGCGTTCGTTTTTTCCAGCAGCAAAACAACATCTGGAAATGCAGCTACAAATGGAGTCATTGCCTGATTAAATGTATGATAATCTACTGTCATTATCTAGGACCGATTTATCTTTTGCACAGGCCAAATAGGTAAGTTGAGTGGAGATGTGGTAGGAATCACCACCCGGATCTTTTCAGACCTTGATGGTGGCACCAATATCTGTAACTGCTCCAGGAATGCAGTATTACCTTTGGTTTATTATCTTCATAGGTGGAGGGAGTTCTAGTGACCTCCACGTGGCCTTTTCTACCGTAAGAGCTGTCACTTGACAGATCAAGGAACCAATGTGTGGACTTTGAACATTTCTGGTGTCTTTATTCCAATTATGACTTCCACAATTGGAGAAGAGAACTACACTATGGATTTGAGACCCCTGGGTCTACTGTGAGATAGACCTGAGCTGGAACTCCATTGACCACTTGACCTCCATGAGCCCTCACTCTGAATGGTGTACTATAGTGACTTTTGGGGTCAGTAGGAATTAGCATCAGTTCAGAGCCAGACTTCCCCCAAAAGTCTGATTATTTACCCCTAGCCCGATGCATAATCACACTGGTAAGTGGATGTGGGTTCCTTTGGGGAAAGCTGGGAGGAAGATTATCAGTATACATTTTTGACCATGTAATGGGTTCTTCCTCAAAAAGACCTGGATGCTACTCTGTTCAAGGGATGCTCTGGGTATGTAAACTGGCTCAAGGCTGGGAATTGATTGAGGGGGCATGACTCTCTGTTGGTGATTCAAGTCATACTTCTGTTCATTATACCTAGGCATTTTCCACTTAAATGAAGACTAACGGGCTTCCCATCTATTTTAGTTCTAGTTATAGCATGACCAACTAGTGAACACCAAATATCTCTGCAAGCCAAACTATTCTGATTTGCTGTGGCTCTACTGTCCATTACAGTAACCATATCCATGTTTTTAACAATTAAGTGCCACAATTTGCCCCTGCCACCTTGGGATCTCAGCATCCCCATTGGGTTTACATCCTCAATGGAAGGTAGCAGTTCTCCCTGTAATTTCTAATTTACACAGAAGAGCAACCAGAGAACTCTTCGAGGATTCTGGGGCTTGCCTGACAAAAGGCATGTCCTCTGGACCTTCTGAGGTTGGTGAGCAAGTTGTACATAAATACACTCTAACATTCCGATCTTCCTAAGCCTTTAGATACTTTCCTCTATAGTATACCAAGGAAGTTTTGGCATTTCAGCTTCTCTAGTGTAGGTCTGTATTTTGGTCAACCAAATCAAGCAAACAATTAGAGCCATTACTAGCCCCTCGAGCTAAAATATGCAATCCAAAATATCAGCTTAGTGGGCCCATGTCAATAAATTTAGCCTTAATCCAACTTTATATTCTTTCCACTCTGATCCCAAACTTATTTCCCAGGTTTATGTTAATATAAAGTTGTGAAATTAAACACTTCTTTTAGTGTGTATCACAACTCTTTGTGGGTCACAATTTGTACATTTTGCATCTATTGAGACTTATGTTTGGTTATAGGTATAGAAGCAAGGAGAGGTAATGGAGGGTAGGTCTTGAAGAGGATCAGAAGTTCTTTGCAAGACAACTATGACAGGGGAGGCCATAATAGGTTCTTAAGGGCAAGGGAGACTAAGGTATTTATAGGCATTGAAGATCCTCAGCTGTATTGAAATCTGCTCATATTTCCCCATCCCACTTTTCAGGATCCTATTCCTTCCCAATCAATGCCCTAACTTTAGTAAGAGACCCTGTAAGGTTGGGAATTCAATTTGCATTGTAATTAAACCTCCCAAAGGATTCATCGTTGGGTTTGGTTTTCATAAAGCTCAGCCCTGCAGCTTTAGTGGTAAGAGCTTCTTTCAGGGCAGACATGGAAGCTTTAAGGTCCCTTATGTGGATCTTGAGCTGAGAATTTCAATCCCTAAGCTTCTCACATTCTTTCCCCAAGTTTTCCAGCACATTCAGAAGTTAACAGCTTATCCCGTTGTACTCCTTAAATTCACTAAAATATCTAGAGGAGCAACTACTTGATCCTGCCAGAGCTTTGCTTTCTATAGGCACTTGATTACAGACATCTAACGGTAATAATTTGAGTAACTGTATTGCCACTGCCTACTATGGACTATCAGTGCCCTTTACCGCGGTAACAGGGTCATTGATGGTTTTAAATCTAAGTCTAATCAGATTACAGAATCTAATCCGGAAAATCCAGACCCAATTCAGAAAAACCAGACCCAATTTGGTACAAGTTGATGATTCAGGTAGGATTCAATTAGAGACACAGAACCATTAGGAGAGTGTGTATGTTTACAGGGATTTGTTACAGGGCTTTGGCCTTAGGCAATTGTGGGAACTGGTTAAACAGTCTCTTTAAGGTCATTCTCTTCATGTCTGATGAAAGCACTTCAAGTCCACAAGACATACAATAAGGAAAGGAAGATGGATGTGACTTGGAAGAGTGCAAAAACAAGCTAGAGCTCACAATCATGACTTGAGTCAGTTATTGCTTCTTATCTTCATGGTGTGGTGTCCTGCAGAACCTGGGGCCCTTAGTCACAGAGGTAATCACATATACACACAGTGGTTCAGGATTGGAAAAGCTGAAGGATCCAGCTGCAACAGGCACAGGCCTAGTGCTGTCTCATGCCAACAAGGTGGTCAGTAGATCAGCAACAGCATGTGTGAGATACAAAATGACTGCTACATCCCTTATGCCCACCAGATCTTGCATAGGAATCTCTTTTATGGTCCACCCCAATGGGATACATACAGGAAAAGGAACTCTGGGAAATGTATTCAGCCTAGCCAAAGTAACACATTACAAAGCAACCATATTGGCCTATTAAGGAACTGTGAAATCAATTCAATGAATCAGGGCTAATATTTTTAAAGAAATAGAATAAAATATATATCAGAATTTATTGCAGATCTAGGTAAATATTGTTTCATGAAAATTACTTATAATCAGTTGTATGTTGTCATGGACTGAATCGTTTTCCTCCCTAAATCCATATGTTGAAGCCCTAACCCCAATGGGATTGTATTTGGAGAAAGGATTTTTGAAGAGATAAAGTTAAATGAGGTCATAAGGATAGGGCTCTAATCCAGTATAACTGATGTCCTTATAAGAAAAGGAAAGGACACCAGAGATGTGCATGCACAGAGAAAAGGACATGTGAGGACACAGCAAGAAGGCAGCCATCTGCAAACAAAGGAGAGAGTCTCAGGAGAAAACAAACCTACCAACACCTTGATCTTGGACTTCCAGCCTCCCGAAGTGTGAGCAAATGAATTTCTGTTGTTGAAGTCATCCAATCTGTGGTATTTTGTTATGGCAGTTGCTATGCTCTGAATGTTTGTGTCCCCCCCCCCAAAATTCGTATGTTGAAATCTAATCCCCAGTGTGATGGTATTAGGTGAGCCCTTTGGGAGGTGATGAGGTCATGAGAGTGGAGCCCTCATGAATGGGATCCCACAGAACTCCCCAGCCCTTCCGCCAGGTGAGGACACAGTGAGAAGGTGCTGGCTATTAACCAGGAAGTGGGCTCTCACCAGAACTCAACCATGCTCGTGCATTGATCTTGGACTTCCTGACCTCCAGAACTGTGAAAAATAAATTTTTTTGTTTATAAGCTATCCAGTCTGTGGTATGTTGCTGTAGCAGCCTGAACAGAGTAAGACAGCAGCCTTAGCAGACTAATGCATATGTGTATTAAAGATTGAATCAGTATTCTGACTTTTTTAAAATTAAGATAATTTTTTTAGAGTAGTTTTAGGTTCATGGCAAAATTGAGAGGAAGGTACAGAGATTTCCCATATATCCCCTTCCCCAACACATACATAGCCACCCCCATTATTAACATTCCCCACCAGAGTGTTACATATGTTACAATTGATGAACCTACATTGACACATCATAGTCGCTTAAAGTCCATAGTTTACATTACAGTTCACTCTTGGGTTTGGACAAATGTATGATGACGTGTATCCACCAGTATGGTATCATCCAGAGTATTTTCACTGCCCTAAAATCCACTGTGCTCCACCTATTCATCCTTCCTTCTCCATCCCAACCCCTGATCTTTTTATTGTCTCCATAGTTTTGCCTTCTCTGGAAACTCTTTATCCCACTTTCCTACTTTAGTTTTTTGCCAAGGTATCATTTAGCATACAAAATATTTTACTTATTTTCTTTATTGTTTTATATTCCTTCACTAGAATATAAACTCCATCAGAACTGGGAGTTTTATCTTTTTTACTCACTACTATAAATTTAGTGCCTAGAAGTGGCATGTTGTAAACACCCAATGTAAATACTCAATGAGTGAATGTTTGTGTTTATATTGGATCATGAATTAAAATGTATTTCTTACTATAATTTGGGGTTAAAAATATTTGCAAACTTTGGCAGTTTCTTACAAAGCTAAGCAGTTTTATCATACAATTCAGCCATTGGACTCGTAGGTAATTACTCAACTTATTTGAAAATTTACATTCACATCAAAACCTTCATATGAATGTTTATAGCAGGTTTATTCCTAATCTCCAAATCTGAAAGCTGCCACCATATCCTTCCATAGGTGAAACGATAGACAAACTGTGGTGCATCCATACAAGGACTATCATTCAGTGATAAGAAGAAACTAAGTGTTAAGTCACTAAAAGTCATGAGAGAATCTTAAATGCATATTGCTTAGTAAAAGAAGCCAATCTGAAAGGGCTACACAATGTATGATACATATTATATGACATTGGAAGAGGAAAACTGTACAGACAGTAAAAGGATCAGTATTTGCAAAGACTTCAAGGGGAGATTGGGAGGGTTGAATAGGTGAAGCACAGATGATTTTTTTTCTGAATGGTGAAGCTATTATTCTGTATGATACCATAATGATGGATCCATGACATTATGCATTTGTCCAAACTCATAGAATTTTAAAGCACAAATAAGGAACATTAATGTAGGTAAATTAAAACAATCATTGAGGAGTTCCAGGGACACCAGGAAGGAATGCAGACTATGACAAAAGAATCTATGAAACAACCTCACTGAAGGAGGTGGGAGGAAAAGGTGCTGACTTAAGTAACTTTGGAAATGAGTGGAAACTATAAGGGTCATGACAGAAGGAACTGCACGTGTGCACTCTACTCCAGTTGATGAAGTTGTTTCACGTGGGGAACAGGGTAACAATTTTGGTACAGCTATACATTTATACTGGAATAGGACAGTTAAGTAAGTGGATGGCAGATGGATGAGCCAGGTTTAGCACTAGTGCATCGGATGCTAGAATGATCCATTTGGCATTGGATTAGAGTTGGAAACATCAGTTTGAACTCATTTATTTAACTTAATAGAGATACATATGGTTACATCTGGAAATTTTATAAATATGTTTATATACACATGTTAGTATACATGAAATATTTCCTTGCTCTGTCAGTGGAGAGAATATAAAAGCACTAAAACCCTAGTAGCAATATGTACACACAGTGCCCAGATCTTGGTTTCTAATACCATTTTCCAGTAGAAGGAACCAGGGCTTCTTGGAGAAATTGCTGATTCTAATACTGGGGCAGGTAATATATAGGAGGAGCCTGGAGCATCTTATAGTACAGAAAGTAAGGAAGTGTTAAAAAAAAAAAACCGTTTATGAGGATATGACAAATGGCCACAGGAGCCAACTGAAAAAGCTCCCAGTTGCTTAACATAGAGCACTTTGAGCAACAAAATATAAATAGTATTGTATTATTACCCTATTATAAAATAAACATGAGTCCATACTGATATTAACAGATTATCAAATAAGTAAACAAATGGAGGAGAAGAGACAGATCTCCTATGTAGAATTCCAAATAATTTATGTAGCTTGCTACCCTCAAGGAGGGAGAGCATAACTCCCCATTCCTTAAGTGTAGCTGTGTGCATGGTTACTTCCTTCCAAAGAGTATAGTATGGAAATAAGGAAGTAAAAATCTAACTTGACCATGGAGACCTGATAAACACTACCTTAGCCTGGTGATCAAGGTCAATATCAACAGGGATAAGTCATGTTGGTAGTATGTACCTTTGGTATGATATGATGAAAATGGCACTTTACCTCATGCTCTTCCTCCCCAAATCCCCAAACACAGTTTAATCTTGAGAAAAAGATCAAATTCCAGTTAAGAGGAATCCTGAAAAGTATCTGGCCAGTATTCTCAAAGCTGTCAAGGTCATACAAAACAAGGAAAGTCTGAAGAACTGTCATAGACAAGAAATGCTTAAGTCAACATGTCAACCAAATGTAATGTGATGTTCTGGATGGAGTCCTGGAACAGAAACAACATTAGGTAAAAACTAAGGACATCTGAATGAAGTGTAGATTTTAGTTAATAATAATGTTCAATACTGGTTCATTAATTGTAATAAGTGAACCCTACTGATATGAAATGTTAATAATATGGGGAACTGGATGATGTGGGTTAAATTGGAACTCCCTGTACTATCTAGTCAATTTTCTTATAAATCTAAAATTATTCTAAACTTAAAATCTGTTTCTAAAAATGTAATAGAATTAGAACATCACTATTTTGCAGACTCCAATGAATTAATAGTATCATCAGTTGCTACATCACAAAAAGAGAGAGGCTACCAGATAATTATGTGCCTCCTAATGAAAGAACACACACTACTATCTTGCTAACGTGATCACTCCCAGTGTGATTTGTCCTCTCAATCTAGCAGTGAGTATCCTCCTGAAATACAGAGGACAGAGGAACCTGGTGAACTGCACCATGAATATGTAATCAGCAAAATCCAGACTCCATCAAGTCAATGCTCCAGGGTTTTCAAAGCCAAATTTAAAAGAACAGAAAGATATAGAATGAAATTTTTAGGAAAAGAACTTGAAACCCATCATGAATTTTCACTTTTTTAAATGGGAAAGACTTAAATGTAGTTCTAGAGATGCACACTTAGACATACGCTAGTTATAAAGAAACGCAAAAACAATGACTCTGAAATTCAAGACGGTATTACTATGGGGAGAGGCAAGAGGCTGATTTTGGGATTGGGCATGGGGAAAGGCTTTTAGAGTGGCTGGTAAAGTTATATTTCTTGACCTAGTGGTGATTACTAGCATCTTTTCCTCATAACATTTATTTATGCTATATATTTGTATGGTTTTCTGTATATGTGTTTTTTTAATAATAAAAAAGATTTTAAAAAATTGAATGTGCAAGATGAATTGAACAGCATTTGAGGAAAGAAAACCACACAGGAATCCATTATAATAATTTAGGTGAGAAATGGTGAATGTCCAGCATGAGGAAATGGTTGTGATGAGGCTCTAAATAAGAGACAAAGGCAAGAGAGAGAATCAAGAGTAAATATACAACTGGGTGTTGGATGTGAGACGAGAGAGATCAGAGAGTGAATAAGCATCTTATAGCAAGAAAGCTTGAAATTATATCCTTTTGAAAGAGCAGGATATAGTAATAGTTTCCACAGGGCAGAGAGTGTATGTTGAGCTGTGTTTTATGCATCTTCCTTGAAGTTTCCTTCCAAATTTTCTTCTTATCAGTTGGACGCTTGGGAGCAAAAATCTTTTCTCATTTTCTTCCGTTTTGCCTCCCTCTACTGTCTAACTTCAATCCTTCAAGCTAAATTCAGAGTTTCTGCTGTCTATAGAATAGAAGCCAAGGAGACTGAGGTATCTTCGGTCCAGGAGGATTTTATAAGAAGACATATATGTAATTACATGTGTTCGTACATACATTTATTGAAAAGTTTATTGCCTATAAATAAAACCACAAAACTAGGGACAGCTAATCTTCAGCAAAGGAACCAAGAACATACAATGGAAAAGGAAAGTCTCTTCAATAAATGGTGTTGGGAAAACTGGATAGCCATGTGCAAAAGAATGAAAGTAAACTATTACTTACACCATACACAAAAATTAACTCAAAATGGATTAAAGACTTAAATGTAAGACCTGAAACCATAAAACTAGTTTAAAACTAAGACATAGAAGAAAATACAGGCAGTAGACTCTTTGACGTCAGTCTTAGCAGTATCTTTTTGAATACCATCTTTACTCAGGCAAGGGAAACAAAAGAAAAAATAAATGGGACTAATCAGACAAAAAAGCTTCTGCAAGGCAAAGGAAACTATGAATAAAACAAAGACAACACACCAACTAGGAAAACACATTTTCAGATCATATATCTGACAAGGAGTTAATTTCCAAAATACATAAAGAACTCATACAACAACAACAAGAAAACAAACAACCTGATAAAGAAAAATGGGCAGAGGATATGAACAGACATTTTTCCAAAGAAAATATACATGGCCAACAGGCATATGAAAAGATATTCAACATCACTAATCATTAGGGAAATGAAAATCAAAACTACAATGAGATATCACCTTACACCTGTCAGAATGGCTATCATTAACAAGACAAAAAATAACAAATGTTGGAGAGGATGTGGAGAAAAGGGAACCTTTATACACTGCAGGTGTGAATGCGAACTGGTGCAGCCACTACAGAAAACAGTATGGAGATTTCTCAAAAATTAAAAATAGAAATACCATATGACCCATCTATGCCACTATTGGGTGTTTATCCAAAGAACTTGAAATCAACAATTCAAAGAGATTTATGCACCCCTATGTTCATTGCAGCGCTATTCACCATAGCCAAGATGTGGAAGCAACCCACATGCCTATCAATTGATGAATGGGTAAAGAAAATGTGATATATATATATACACACACACACACACACACACACACAATGGCATACTACTCAGCCATAAAAAAAGACAAAATCATTCCACTTGCAACAACATGGATGGACCTTTAGGGTATTATGCTAAGTGAAATAGGCCAGATAGATAAAGACAAACGCCTTATGATTTCACTCATATGTGAAAATAAATACATGGACAAGGAGAACAGATTACTGGTTACCAGAGGGGAAGGGAGAAAGGGGGGCACGTATACATGGTGACGGATAAAAACTGGACTATTGGTGGTGAAGACAATGTAGTCTACACAGAAACTGATATATAATAATGTACACCTGAAATTACACAATGTTATAAGCCAATATGACCTTAATAAAACAATTTTTTAAAAAAGTTTCTTGGCTGTTATTGTTACTTTCTGCTAAAATCACCCTAACTGATATTGATACAGAATTTAAATAAATGACAGTATACATGCCTATACATGTAGACGAAAGTTGTTATCCCATTTTGAAAATATGCTTAAGTTAGTTATGCATAATTAAACTCCAGAGAAAGAAAGAGAGACATACTTTAAGGAACTGGCTCACAAGAAGTGAAGGCTTGGGGCCACCTGGTGGCTTAGTGGTCAAATTTCTGCGGTCTGCTTCAGTGGCCCGGGGTTGGTGGATTCAGGTCCCAGGTGCAGACCTGCACACCACTCGTCAAGCCACACTGTAGCTGCATCCCACATGCAAAATAGAGGAAGATTGGCAAGGATATTAGCTCACTGACAATCTTCCTCAAGCAAAAAGAGGAAGATTGGCAACAGATGTTAACTCAGAACCAATCTTCCTCACCCCCCCCCCCCCCCCCAAAAAAAAAGAGAAAAGAAGAAGTGGAGGCATGGCAATTCCAAAATCTGCAGAGTAGGCAGGCAGGCTGAAGACCCAAAGAAGAGTTACAGTTCTTATCAGTTAAAAATGGCAGAATTTCTTCTTCTCGGGAAAGTCACCTTTTCTATTAAGACCTTCAACTGATTGGATGAAGCACACTCACATTATGAAAGATAATCTGCTTTCAAAGTCTACTGTTTTAAATGCAAATATCATTTAAAAAATACCTTTAAGAAACATCCATAATAATGTGTGAGCAAATATCTGGGTTCTGTGGCCTAACCAAGTCGACACATAAAATCAATGATCACAAATCCGCTACTTGTCGACTTGGCACCCATACACATCTCCTTAAACCATACTTAATCCCCAAATAAAGATTCTAGCAAAACCATATTTTCACCTATCTTGATACAACTATCCTGAGAACAACTGAAAACACAGTAACCTTATCCCTAAAATGGATGCAAAGTCCTTGGGTGATGTTTACTCTTCTCCTTGATAACCCATAACTTAAATAGTATGACGCAAAGTTAACAATTCTTAAATACTATGATATAAAATCAGTACATCATTTGTTACAGACAAGGGAAGACAGAAGGAGGAAAACAAAGATATTTGCTTAATATATGTTAAATATATATATACATATATAAGTATATATGTAAGTACATATATATAAGTATTTTTATATATAAGCATATATATAAGTACATATATAAGTATGTATATGAATTTATTAAATATATATACTTAGTTAAGGATATTATTAACATATTATTAACAAAATAAGGAAGAAATACTCCTGATAATTACAGTCCTTATTTCTGTAGCTGGGTAACTGTTCACAGTTGACAGCTGGTATTTAAGATGACCTTCCTCCACTACCCATTCTGTATTCCCTTTGCCCTCAGCGAGCACCTCAGCTGATCGTGGTTCTTTACCTGGTGGGATGACCCAAACTTTCATTCCTGAAGAATCGGGGCCATTAGTAGTCCTGCCTGAATTGGGTTGCTGTAGCGTTCCTTTGACTTTAATCACAGGACATTGGGGTGCCCTATGTGATCTCCTGTATTCCAGTCATACTCCTCCTTATCTTCATTGTGTAGCAGCAGCCCAAGCAGCCCAATTTCTCCTTGGTCGTCAGAATCAATCACCCCGCCAGCGCAATATCTCCCTTCTTTGCCTATTGATTTGGAGGCAAGGGGAGCCCAAAGTGGCCAGGTGACAATCTTAACTTCCAGTTCAATGGAATCATGTCTCCTGATGGAAGTATCCCTCCTTTTGGAACTAATACCTCTAGGCCAGCAGAGCAGAAGTTTGTAGGGACAGGAAGCAAAAATTATGCTACTGGGTTACTAAAGGTTAATAGTGTGTGGTGCCAATCCACTTTCACTCCTTGATTCCTGGACCTCTGAATCCTGGCTATAAGGGAAATAGCACCATATATTGGATGCTGATTCAGAGCATATACAGCTCCCTGGAGACCCTTCCCCCAGTTGTGCAAGGTATTGCCTTCTAGTTGGCACTGTAACTGAACCTTCAAAAATCCAATCCACCAGTTGATCAAGACAGTTGCTTCAGGATGGTAGAGAAAATGGAAAGACTAGTGAATTCCATGAAAATGGGCCCATTACCTCACTTCATTTGTTGCAAAGTGAATTCTTTGATCAGAAGCAATGCTGTGTGGAATATGATGACAGTGGATAAGGCATTCTGTAAGTCTGTGGATGGTAGTTTGGCAGAAGCATTGCATGCAGAAAGTCAAGTCTGTATCCAGAGTAAATATCTATTCCAGGAAGGACAAAATGCTGACCCTTCCATGATGGAAGTTGTCTAATGTAATCAACCTGCTGCCAGGTAGCTGGCTGATCACCCCAGGAAATGGTGCCATATTGGGTACTTAGTGTTGGTCTCTGATACTGGCATATTGGGCACTCAGCAGCTGCTATAGCCAGGTTGGCCTTGGTAAGTGGGAGTCTATGTTGCTGAGCCCGTGCATAACTTCCATCCCTGCCACCATGACCACTTAGTTCATGAACCCCTTGGGCAATGACAGGGGTGGCTGGGGAAAGAGTTGGACTTGTATCCAGAGAACAGGTCATCTTATCCACTTGATTATTAAAATCTTTCTTTACTGAGGTTGCCCTTTGTTGAACGTGCACATGGGACACAAAAATCTTCACTTTTTTCCCCATTCATAGAAGTCTATCCGAACACGTTTTCCCTAGTCTTCTTTGTCACCTATTTTCCAGTCATATTCCTGCCGAGTCCCCCACCATCCAGCCAAACCATTGGCCACAGTCCGTGAATTGGTATAATTGCATGTCTTGTCATTTCTCCTTCCAGTCTCTGAGATAATAAAAATATATGTTGATCTTTGCCCCTGGTTCCTAGCACAGAGCTCCTGAAACCTTTGTAATTTCCTAAGTGATAAGGACACTAGTAGCGTCTCTTGTTCTACTATTTGTCTTTGACCTCATCCCTGACACAGGACTCCTAAAACCGTTGTAAATTCCTAAGTGACAAGAGCACTAGGAGCATCTTTTTTTCTATTGAGGCAATTCCTGGATGGCTCTTGGATGGGAACTGGTTACCAGAAAGACCAAGCCATAATTAGGAGCTTGGAATTTTCAACCCCACCCCCCCTCCTCCAGAGAGGGGAGAAGGGGTGGCGATGGAGTTAATGTTTGATCATGCCTCTATAAAGAAGTCTCCATAAAATCCCCAAAATGTGGGGTTTGGGGAGCTTTCAGTTGGGTGAACACATCTACACCAGAAGGGTGATGCACCCCAACACCCTGGGGACAGAAACTCCTGTGCTCTGGATGCTCCCAGACCTCGCCCTATGTATCACTTCATCTAGCTGTTTATCTGTATCCTTTAATAAACTTGTAAACATGAGAAAGTGTTTCCTTGAGTTCTGTAAGCCACTCTAGCAAGTTACTTGAACCTGAGGAGGAGGTCGTGGGAACCTCCGGTTTGTGGCCAAATTGGACAGAAGTTGTGGACAACCTGGGGAGGGGGGAGCAGTCTCGTGGGACTGAGCCCTTAACCTGTGGGATCTAATATTATCTCCTGGTAGAAAGTGTTAGAATTGAGTTAAATTGTAGGACACCCAACTGGTGTTGCAGAGAATTGCTTGGTGTTGGGAAAAACCACTACACATTTGGTGACCAGAAGTGTCCTGTATGAGTGTTGTATGTAAAAGTAAAGGAGACTCACAGGTGGAAAACTGAGTTTTTCCTTTACACAAGCAAAATGAACAACCAGGTGCACTGCTTGAAATCCATGACTGTTGTTCATAAATGCTCCAGAAAAGGACTGTAGTGACGCAGCTGTTCACTTTTGGGTGATGACTTCATATTGTGCAGAACCATCTGTAAACCAGGCTCCAGTTCTCTCTTCCTTTGTCAAGTGATCATATGGAACTTCCATGAGGACATAGGTGCAAGCTGGGAAGGAGAAGGTAGTGTAGCAGGAATGGGGACCATGGGCCTTTGGTCCACTTCTTCATGAAACTTACCTGTGCCTTCAGGCCTGCTTGAACCCAACCTCGCATATACCACTTCCATTTGATAATTGAGTGCTGCTGTGCATGCCCAAATTTATGGCTTGGTGGGTTTGGAAACACCCAGTTCATGCTGGGCAGCTCAGGTCACATATTAGGGTTCTCCAGAATAATAGAAACAACAGGATATGTGTACCAACAGGAGATATAGGGAATTGGCTATTGTGATTATGGAGGCTGAGAAGTCCCAAGAACTGTATTCAGAAAGCTGAAGACCAGAAGAGCCAATGGTGTAGTTCCAGTTGGATTCTGAAGGCCTGAGAACCAGAGAGTTGATGGAGTAAGTTCCAGTCCAAAAGTCAGCAGGCTCAAGATCTAAAAAGAGCCAATGTTTCAGTTTGAGTCCAAAGCCAGGAAAAAACTGATGTCCCAGCTCATTCAGTTAGGCAGGAAGAGTTCCCTCTTTCTGTCAAGAGGGTCAGTCTTTTTGCTTTATTCAGGCCTTAAACTGATTGGATGTGGGCCACCCACACTAGAGATAGCAATCTGCTTTACTCAGTTAACCAATTCAAGTGTTACTCTCATACCGAAACAGTCTCACAGACACACAGAATAATTTGACCAAATATCTGGCTACCCCATGGCTCAGTCAAGTTGATACATAAAATGAACCATCACAGGTTGTATGGTAACTTGGTGGCTCATGGTTAAATTTCAGTCTGCAGTCCAAAAGCTGTTTCTCAAAAGGAGAGTAGTTATCTGCTGATGATGGCAGGGCCTTGCTCCAAAATCCTAAAGGCCTGTGTTGTAATTCACCTATAGGGCCCTGCCAAAGGCTCCAAACAGCATCCCTATCTGCCATTGACACATTAAGCACATGTAGAAGGGATATTTTGACTGGACCCCCAGAAATTTCACTAAGGTGGAATGCCCCTGAATTTCTATTGGATTATTTCCCACCCTTTGTCATGCAATTGTATTTCAGCCCCCTTTCTCTTTCTCTTGGTCTTCTGGGACTCCCATAATGCATATATTGATTTATTTATGGTGTTCCATAAGTCCCATAGGCTTTCTTCATTCTTTTTTTTCTTTATGTTCCACTGGATAATTTCAAATGAACTGTCTTCGAATTCACTTATTTTTTCTTCTACTTGGTTGAGTCTGTTGTTGAAGCTTTCTATTGTAAATTTTCAGTTCAATCTTCATATTCGTTAGTGCCAGAATTTCTGTTTGGTTCTTTTTTATGGGTTCCATCTATCTATCTGTTGAAATTCTCATTTTGTTCATGTAGTTTTCAAAATTTTGCTTATTCTGTCTATCTATGTTCTCTTTTAGCTAACTGAGCTTCTTTAGGATGATTATTTTGAATTCTTTGTCAGGCAGTTCATAGATCTCCATTTCCTTGAGGTTGGTTACTGGAGCTTTACTTTGTTCCTGTGATGATGTTATGTTTCCCTAGTTCTTTGTGATCCTTATAGCCTGTGTTGGTGTCTGTGTGTTTGAAGATGTAATCACCTCTTCCAGTCTTTACAGACTAGCATAATCAGGGAAAGTCCTTCACCAATCAGTTTCACCAGAGATTCTGAGTGTACCAGTTGGCAGGGTCTGTGGCTGGGCCAGTGCTGAGGTCCAGAGTGAAGGTGGATGCTCACTGTCTCTCTTTCCTCCACAGGAGAACTCATGTGCTGTGGGGATCTCTTGGTGCTACACTCTGTGGGCTTGTGGGAGGGGTGATGTGGGTATAATGAGACTGTTCTTCTTGCTCTTTTCAATACATCTTTTTTTGTTTGTGCTCCATCAGTGTGCTGTAACCTCTCACCCCAATTCTGGAGCTCTCCGCAAGGTATTTTCATTCATAGATGCTTGTTAAATTGGTGTTTCTGTGGAGAGACAAGGGCCGGAACCTCATTTTCACCATCCTGATGTTATCACTCCTGACTTTCCATTTATTTAGATCTTTTAAAATCTTTCAATGAAGTTTTCATTACACAAGTCTTGCATTTTTCATTGTAGAAGTCTTACATTCCCTTTGTTAAATTCATTCCCAAGAATTTTTTTCTTTTTAAAGCTATTGCAAATATTGTCTTTGGAGTGATATTTATATATCAGTTGATATTTATATATTGATCTTGTATCCTGTAACTTTACTGAACTCATTTATTAGTTACAATATTTTTCAGTAGTTTCCTAAAAATTCCCTATATAGAAAGACATGCCATCTTCACGTAGAGATAGTTTTACCTCTTTATTTCCAATCTGGATGCCTATTATTCCATTGTCTTACCTAATTGCCCTGCCCAGGGCCTTCAGTACAATATTAACTAGAAGTGGTGAGAGTGGTGTAAGGGAAAATACAAATCAAAAATAAGAGGACTAATATTCTCTCTTAAAAATAAGGGAAGAGAAAAATATAAATCTTTTAAAAAGCCTCTTGGCAGTTTAAGCCATAGGCTGTCTTTTTCAAGGACCTCAGAGCCATCTCTTTGAAATATAAACTTCAAGAAAGATAGCACTCCTATCTCTTAGTTTCTGTGGGAAGGTAGGAGCCTAATTGCAGTGGGTGCCTTGCTCTGAGTTGCAAAACTTCCTCTTGTCATAAAGGTATGAGAAACTTGTTTTTCCTTTTTATAAGGACAATTAACTAACACAGATGGTCATCCCAATTACCAGGTGAATTTAGGGCAAACTATGTGCAATAAATGGTTCTGTGAGGTCCTCTTACTTGAGGACTAATTATTGTTTATCTTGAGAACATGTATCTAATGAGTTGTATCACCATGGATATATAAAATGGTAAAATTTCTTTCTGTATTTGCAATTTCTTAGTGGATTGTCTGTGATGCACATCACATTCTGGTTCATTGCTTATTCAATAATAAAATTGTTTTCTTCTACCTCTGTGGATAGGTTTTTTGGGTTGGGAGAAGATTTTATTTTTAATTATATTTCCCCAATGATTTTGGTGGTGAGGATGGGATGAATCTGGCAGTTCCTGACTTAAGCAGATCAGCTGAAGGTCTCTGGCCACACAATAGTCAGGTAAAAGCCCCTAAATTATCAAAAAAGTCTTCCTTCTAGCTCTCTGGTCTTTTGGGATACTAGCCAAACAAACCACCCTGTCCAAATTCAAGATTTTACTATTGAATAAGCATGGATAATAGTGGGCTGTAAAATCCTGTCAGAATCACCATATGGTTGGAAAATATAAGATGCCAGAAATGCTGCCTGAAGGTCTCTCTTTTAAACAGTTAGTGTCTCTCTGTCACATTTAGAATGGGCATCACCTGAGATTCCAGTCCTGCAGTGGCCAGAGGACAGTACTTTTGATTTGGATAAATTAACACATTTGCAGTGCTTCTTAGAAGGGCCTTATCCCAGTAAATGAGTTACTGGCAGTTATGGGACAAATCATTCTAAGAGGAAATTTTAAAACTATTTGTATAGCCAGAAGGAAATACTGAAAAAATAAACAGGAAAATGTGAGAATTAAAGGCATTTTCTCTTTCACAGAATCTTACTCCTTCTTACTATGCTGTTCCTACTCCTTCAACTTCCCCTGAGTGTCTTTACTCCTCCCTGCCTCAAACTGACTCACATGAATGGGGAGGGGATGATCTTTTTTATGGGTGGTTCCCATCAGGGCAAACCTCTTTAGCTGGTGGTAAATTACCTGCTCTGTTTGAGGACATGGGGTATGTACCTCATGGCCTAGGCTGAGTCCACTTCATGTCTTAGATTACACCTCCAGGAATACCTTATCATCTGCACACCACATAGCTAGAAAAGCAGAGCTGACAAAGAGACAAAATCATGGAATGATTAAGAGCTTGGATAAAAGAGTATGTCTTCATAACAAGGCAACAGGATGCAGAGTAGTCATACTAGCCACTTGGAAAAAGCCAAACAAACAAGGTGTTAAACTAATTAATGTGAACACAAGAAGAGAATCAAAGTGCCACATGATTTACATTTTTCTTGTCTCGGTGTGAAGAAAACCAGCCCACCCTATTTGGATCACCAGCAAAGCTGATGCTATTGAGAAGCTACCTAGGACTCCTGGGTAACTCACACGCCTTTCTCACCAGTTTGTGTCACTCATTTAAGGCCTTCTTTTCCCCACTCTCCAGAAATTTGCAGAAGTACTCCTTAGTGTGTTTTCAGTTTACAGCCCCATATGTGGAGATGTACACTGATTATTGCATAGAATTCAGTAACCAGCAGTTGCATGGAATTGTGCAACTAGCAGATTTTCTCCTTTGATAGAGCAATCACGTTTGAATCTGGAAGTTCACCACATCAAGGGGTATGGTGGCCAAGGAAAGCTGACTTTCTGATACTCCCCAATTATGGAAAAACTAAGAACATTAGGGATTCATTGAGAAGGGTTGCTAACAGCTGTGCTTGAAGTCTTCTCACTAAAGATGAGCTGGGAAACATTGCAACAGTGTAACCAGAAGGCAGATGAGTCCCCCACTGATTTCCATCAGCCTTTCTTTGTTGAGGCTTTCTCAAAAATCATTGGTGTGGACCTGGGGGCAGATCAAAAGATCCAAGTTGTGCTCTAGTTTTAGCAACCTTTGTCTTGGCTCTCTTGCTGACTATTCAAACACAAATTAAGCAAAAAATGGTAGGATGGCAAGGACAGAGTATTAGTCAAATCTGAGCAGCAGCTACTCGGTTTTGGTATAATCTGGAAGAGGACAAAGAAGAAAAGAAGAAATTAAAGGTTGCTGTGTTGGCTGCTCAGTTAGAACTCTTTACTAAAGTAAATAACCACTACTCTGGTCAATGTATGAAGGGATCAAAGGAAGAAGGGACTGTAGAAAGAGACTCTGAAAGATGCAGGAATTGCAGGGACAAGAGAATCAAAAGAACCCAGAAGGACAAAACCCTTAGCCAGGAAGTACTTTGCAAATGGCTCAAAATTGACAGATTGAGAAAATCTTGGAGGTGGGAACTGCTGAACTATATGTGTCAGTGACTTTTCCTCAGGCTAACCTATCTTTGCCTTTTGTGATAAACACTGGTGCTACTCATTCTGCAATTTCATCAGAAATTTCTTGCTTTTCATCTGGTGACAGATCATTATAGGTTGTTGGTATTTTGCACCAGTCTCCTATTTGTTACTTTTCTTCCACTATTCCCATACAGATAGGTCCTCTTACTGAGGAATGTATGTTTTTACTTTCTCCTGATTCTTCTATAAACCTATCAGGAAGAGACCTGTTATGCGACGAAAAGTCTACTGTGTTCTGTACTCTGAATGGAGTATCTCTAGAGCTCCTTGTGGAAAAGGCACCTGATTTGGTCATTATGTGCCTTCTGAAAGAAAAGGGGTATGACAGAGTGTGGCAGTCTCACATCATGCTGGACAAGCATAGCAAGCTGAAATAAATCAATTCATCACTTCAGGCCTAATGGATGATGCTTTCTTTCCCTTCTGGCTTTGTGTAGAGGTTTTCTAAATTGGAAGACTTTGTTTTGAATTATATTTCCCCAAAGTGGACATCCTGGTCTTGTTCATGATCTTAGGGGGAAAGCATTCAATCTTCCACCATTAAGTATGATGTTAGCTGTGAGTTTTTCATAAACGGCCTTTACTAGGTTGAGGTAGTTTCCTTTTATTCCTAGTTTGCTATATGTTGTATCATGAAAGGGTGCTAGATTTTGTCAAATGCCTGTCTGTATCTACTGAGATAATCGTATTATCTCAATATGTGATTATATGAGATAACAATATGAGTTTATTCTATTAGTATGATATATTCCTGTAATACTCATTCTGGATATTCTGTAATTGATGACTTACCATCTTGAAATCATGGGCTGAGCTAATGGCTAAAGTTGTTTACCTGTGTTTCCACAGGTGCATGGAAATCATATTACAAACCCTCCAACCACAAACCCCAACATCTATGCCCAATAGGGCACTTCCCCACCTAACAACTTCCTACCATTATGGTAATAAAGGATCTCATCCATGATTTTCCTTCATGTCTTCTATCTCTTGACTGACCTGCATGGTATGGTAAGTCCCCTCCTCTTGAAAACTGTAAGTAATAAAGTTTTCATTAAAAGGCACTTGTCTCCACATCTGTCACCTTATCACACCTGATTAAAACAAATCCTGGGTACATCTTAAAAAAATTGGCTTAGTGAGCAGAGTGGTTTAGTGACAGACAGGGATGACATGTCTCTAGACTGCTTTTGGCTTACTAACTGGACCCAAGAGACAGCAAATACTGCCTGGGAAGGCAGTGCTGGCTGTTGACACCCTTGTGCTTTAGCAGCCACTGCATTGTGTTGTGTCTGTTGGGTTTCTCTGGTTATCCAACTCAATTGTGTCAGAGCTCAAAAAGCTGAGTCCTCCCAAAGCAACTGCCTAGCTTAAGGTCCTGTCGTCTGGTCAAAGAGGTCCCTAGTTGGTCCCCATGTGTTTGTGATGCACCTAGTCTGGATGAGATCTCCAGGGGTGCTTTAGAGTAATTGGCTATCATGCTGAGCAAAGGTTCCCTAAAGAGATGGGAACAATTTCCCTCCCACTCTCACCTGATGGGTGAATCTGATCTGTCGACCTTCCAAGTCAGTGTAGATAGGGGCAGCTCCAATATTCCCCCTTGTTTTCCTTGTAGGCAAAACATGCACTAGCCATCTCATCAGGTAGCAGGAGACGGCCTGACTAGGCATCCTTACACTGAAAGGATCTACTGACTATTGGTTTGGGGGCATCTGTCCTACAGAGACCATGGCTCTCCACAAATATTATGTTGTTTCAAACTCTTCTGCTTTTGTCTGCCTTGGTGCTGTCACAGTTCAATTCCAGACCCAGCAGGATATAAGAGGGCTCATCCCCAGAGACCAATAGCTCAATGTTTAATGAGAAAAAGGAAAGGAAAGGAATATCTGGTTCTCACTTCCCCTCAAATCCCAAAGGATGTAGTCGATTATTATGAAATTGTAAAATACCTAATCCTTGTGCATGGGCTCTCTTAAGTGCTGCTGCTTAACAGTACACAAAAGGTCTTATACTCCAACAAAAAATCTGAAAGCTAAAGCTGATGCCACTATTGCTTTCTTGGATGTAAACTCCGGACCCTCTGAGGTCAAATGGGACACTCTAGAGACGGGGGATGCTGCTCACAGCAGATGTCGCTAGGGACCACCAGGAGTTTATCTGGTAACACTAAATGAAAAAACAACAACAACAAAAAAACAAGAAACAAATGATCAGGGACAGAGAGAAGACAAAAGAAAAAGAAAAAGATTACCCACTTGGAGATACAAGCCATTCTAAAAGATGTTTGAGTGAAAAAAAAAAAAAAAGGAGAAAGGGGCTGATTATACTGTGGATAGGGGCTGTCCCAGATAGAAGGTGCTGCCTAGAGGCACCTGGCTGCTCTCTCCTCCTCCTTTCTTTCTTAGTAGAGATAGAAACTGAAAACCCACGGCTTCAGGTGGCTAAAACCTAAAACAGAAAGGGAAAAAACCCTAGATACAGGGGGAAAAAAATAAAAGATAACTAAATAAATGATATGTATGATACTTTAGTATAAATATATAGTAAATAAATTATATATATGTATATATTATAATATACAATTATATTAAAAGTCCATAATTTGACCCAATTGGAAGTCTAAAATTTCTATACTAAAATAATTTATATGATAAAAAGGTAAAAAGAGTGCCAATTGTCTGTTGTGTCACTACAACATAGATTCTTAATTAACTTAATATTTGCTAAAATGCACTAATTGACAAAGCTTTGTGGACTTCACCGACACTGGGCCTCAAATTATAGTTATAACTGGGGATACCACTCACCTGAAACATTATACCTCTTATAATCTTAGGAGAGTAACTAAATATAAAATAGAGGGAAAACAGGTATGCCTCACTTTAACTGTAACCTTGCCTAAATTTTCCATAGTCATAGTACTCATTGTCCTAAAATATCCTGTATTGGGCATAGATGCTCTAACGATAAATAATACATTAAAATTAAAGTGAATCTTTGGCACTTATGAGTTGGCTTGATAAAATGGGAACCCATGGACCTCTAATTAAAATAGTTAATATGGCCCAATGTAAGTTAAAACAGGGCATTCAAGGATTAAAATTTATTATATAAAACCTAATTAATAAAGGAATGACTATCTCCATTACTTTTCTGTTTGACATCCTAATTTTGCCTGTTTTAAACATGGGAAAAATAATGGATGCCTCATGATGAATTACTACAACCTTAATCCTGTGGTCCCACCTTTAGGGCCCCTGTATTAGTTCAGTTTGGGTTGCCATAACAAAATACCACAGTTCGGGTGGCTAAACAACAGAAATTTATTTTCTCACAGTCTGGAGGCTGGAAAGTTCAAGATCAAGTTCTGGTAGGGTGCAGTTTCTGATGAGGACTCTCCTTTTGTCTTGCAGATGTCTCTACCTTTTCACTGTGTCCTCACATGGCCTTTCTGTGGTGTGTGCACATGAAGAGAGAGAGAGCTCTCTGCTCTCTCTTCTTATAAGGCCACTAATCCCATTAGATCAGGACTCCAAGCTTATGGTCTCATTTAACCTTAATTCCTTCTCCAAATACAGCCACACTGGAGGTTAGGTCTTCAATATATGAATTTTGTGGGACATGAACATTCAGTCCATAACAGTCTTTATACTTAATATGCACTATTATTAAAATTACTGACTCTATCCAATCAACAATGGTAAATACTTTGCTCTTATAGACTTGGCTAACAAGTTCTATTCAGTGCTTATTTCAATAGCCTCTTAGCTGCAGTTTGCCTCCACCTCTGAATGGACACAATGCACCTTTTCCAGACTACTCACAGTGTGCTTCAAAGGCTTTGCCATTGCATACAATCTTTGCAGACAAGATATTAACTGCAACCATTTTTATCCAGGTGGATGACATTATAGCTCTGATATGACATTACATTGATGACATCTTCCTATAAGGAGATTCTTTTGACACATTCATTACAGACACACAAATCTAACATCTTTTAGTCTTTTTTAGGTTCTGGTGGCAACATATTCCTCATTTATAAATTTCGTGAAATCTCACTGCTACTGCTTCTTACAAATCAACTTACCTCAAATGGGGCTCCTTCCAATAAAAAACTCAAAAATCTGTCCAAATTAAAATCAACAGGCACTCCTACTAATGCCTTCAGAGACTCTTTCACTAAAGAGACCTCAGTAATCTCTTCTCATGTCTCCTGGAGTCTCTGGACCACTTACGGTGGCCATAAATTACCCAAGAACTTCTGATGCAAGAGACTGCCCCTCTTGGCCTCATGCTATGTACCATTAAAACAACAAATGACTGGCTACATCCTGGGGTCTCCTGGAAATAGAGGCTCTCACAGGCCCTCAGCCTGTGGCCCTCCACACCCAGCTGCCCATTATACTTTGGGTCATGGGAACATACCACACAGCTTGGCACAGCTCCCAAGGCCTTTTTCATACAGGATGGAGCCAAACCTGGGCCCTCTGGCATAATCCAGCTGCAGGAATGGGTGGCATCCCCTATCCTCAGTCCATTGCCAGATGCCATGGTGCTGGAGGGGGCTGCCTCTTTCCCAGAACCCTAAGCTACATGGGTAGCCCCTTGGATTAACTGAGTAAATAGCAATAGGAATTTGTTGGCTATATGAATGGCACTGCAAAACATCATAAAAATGATAATGCTCAGTGGAATGATGCTGCTTTCCATTCCCTAGCCAGGATATCTTTGATAAAGGACAGGATCCAAAGGTCAACAAAATTAACCAAACTTCAGGTAGTCATCTTAGCACTGGATGCCCTCGCCAAAAATGGTCCCATCTTCACATTTATTAGAACTATTGGGACACTGCCTAAGAGTTGACCCCTTCAGGACAAAGAACTCTGGGAATCTCTTGCCTCATAGATACCCAAAATACAAATTTAAATTAAATATATATATCAAAATCACACGTCTCTACATACACTAAGGCCACAATGCAAGGTCTTGCCAGGACATTCCTTTTCCCCTTTCAAGTTATAGACATTACTAATAGTAACCAAGGCACACATTTTACTTCTCAATATACATAATTACGGGCTCTTGGAAAAGGCATTCAATAGAATGTTCATGTCCCTGATAGGTTCCAGATATTTGGCGTAACTGAGAGACAGATACTTGTCCCTTGGTATCCATGGGAGATTGGCTCCAGGACACCTGCGGATACCAAAATCCGAGGATGCTCAAGTCCCTTATATAAAATGGTGTACCGTGTGCACATAACCTCTACACATCCTCCTGTATACTTTAAATCTCTAGATTACTTATAATATCTAATACAATGTCAATGTTCTGTCAATATTTGTTATGCTGTATTATTTAGGGAATAATGACAAGAAAAAAAGTCTGTACATGTTCAGTACAGTTGTATCATAGGTCTTTTGATCTGTGGTTAGTTGAATCTGTGGATGCAGAACCCACAAATATGGAGGGTTGACTGTAATTGTCTTCTCAAACAACTCCTTTTCAAATTCTGGTCCAGCAAATGGACACCTAACTGGATCTCTAACTTACTCTTTGAGGAGCAATTGAGGTGGAAAACCAGTGGGGCATATAATTGAAGGGAAGCCTGGGGCAATGACGTTGTTAACTGAGATTGAATATATCAGCAGAGTAAACATTTAATGTGGGGTACAGGTGATTGGAGACCAAATGACAAGTCCAGCAATTTCCAATTCCCAATGTGTGGAGAGCCTTCTCAGCTAGGTCAGTTTAACCAGAACCCTCCATTCTTGATATCTGATCAATCTGGATATCTGATCAGTTCCTCATCCTCCACCATCCTCCAGGTGATGTCTGATCACCCTGGCCTGTCTTTAGCAAGAATCCTATTAAGTTGGTTTAGCCAGAGTTCCCCTTAACTTGTTGTTTCCTCTTAGTAATTTCTATCCACTGACACCGCCCTCCTCCCCCCCCCCGACGCCGACCCCCTGCTCATTGACTATAAATTTGTACTTACCCTGCTGTATTTGGAATTGAACTCAGTTCTCTACTGAGATCTCTTTTCCACTTTTGCAATTGTTCTGAATAAAATCTGTTTTTACAGCTTTAACTACTGTCCAGCTTTGGTTTTTCTTTGACAAACCAATGATTTAGCCTATTTCAGTGAGTTGTTCTGATGTCAGTGGTGTCAGGGGTCCCCAAGATCATCCTTGGGTTCAGTGATTTGCTGGGAGGTTTCACAGGATTCGGCATACAGTCATCCTCATGGCTAACATTTATTCCAGCAAAATCAGCAAGGGGAAAGACTCGTGAGGCATTGTCCAGAAGAAACCAGGCATAAGCTTCCAAGGGTCCTCCCCCAGTGGAGTCACACAGGATGTGCTTAATTCCTCCAGCAAGAAAGTGTGATAGCACATGTGGAATGTTGTCTACCTTGGAAGCTTGAGACTCAGTGCCCAGGGTTTTTATGGGCACCCTCTGCCTGGCACATACTAAAATTCCAGATTCTCAGAAGGAAAACAGGTATTCAGCAGAAACATGTTGTTTGCATAAAGAAGTTTAGGCACAGTGAGCCACTGATTATCAGTTAGAGCGGTAGGAATCCTTCAGAAATCCAAGTTCCCAAATCTTTTCAAAATCCAAGTTCCTGGATACCAACCTTACAAGCAGGCCTTCTAAGAAGAGCAGTCTCAGTCCACTTAAATCACAATAGTATTCAATTTATTTTTAGTTTCTTGTTCAGTTTGCAATCCCTGTTTGTGGCTAGTTATGATTCAGACTTGTGAGTGACAGACACACTAATGCAGTCATGAGATTATCAAATTCAGTCATTTCAATTTTTGCATTGGTTGCCATTATCTATTTTTACTTGTGTATATTTTAACCCCACAATGCCAAAATGCAAGTGCAAACTTTGTGATGAATTTTCTGAAAAGTGGACATTTATTAAACAAAGAAAAATTTCCTTTGAAGCTTCTTGTGCAGTATGCAAAAATGGTAGTAAGTCAGATATAAACCAGCATATACTAACAGCTAAGCATATGAGATGTATTATTTCCTCAACTAGTACTATAGAAAGGGATAAAATAAATTTTTGATTAAGAGGAATTCAGATTGGGATATAGTAATTGCAGCAGAAGTTGTATATACCCTCCACAATGTATATCGCCATCACTTTTGCAGCTCGAATGACTGTTTGAATGTACTGCTACCAGAAGTATTTTCTGATTCCAAAGTTGCAATCAAAATTTCAAGTGCCAGGATGAAATCTACTGCAACGACAACAAAAATAATAGCTCCACTTATGATCACAGAGATTTTCAATGATCTAAATGCTCCACCTTGTTTCAGCATAGCCATGGATGCCAGCAGAAATAAATATTTTCCCTGTGCTTCTACGCTACTTTTGGTGGAGGTAATACAAATACAAATTTTGGTGGATGTTTGCATAAAGTGCAGACATTTTTATTCCAAGTTGAAACAAGGCACGAATGATTCTGTGGAAGATGTTGGCTGTCCTGCCCTTATTCTTCTTAATGCTTGCTGTTCAAATAGCTTCCGATGTTCTTTCTATTGACAATGAAGTAATTGTCATGAAATTGTTCTCTTACTTCAGCATTTATACTGTTTGAATTGAGTGTTTAAAGGATTTTTGTTGACATTCAGTATTGTTCGTTTCTCTTGCATTCAGAAAGCCTTGGCTCTCTTTAATAAACAGTTGAGAGAGTACATCAGGGAAATCTAATGAAAGAAGTATGTAATCTAGTTACTTATATTTACTTAAGATAAACAACGAATAAAACTGTTGTATAAATATGTCTCATGCTTGTACTTTATTTGCTAAATCTATCAATTCGACCCAATATGCCAAAAATCTCAGACCCTTTTCTAAGCCAGGTCTCGCAAAGGCTTAAGGGAAAGATACTGTGCGTTTTCTGGCGCAGGACCCGGGAGCCGCTCCGGACCTTCTGCGCATGTGCACTGCCGCCCCTCCCGGTTTGTTCTCGTTCGTCGGCCGCGGCCTCGCGAGGAGACGGCTCCGGAGCCTCCCGCGCACGAGCACCAAGGCTCAGGAGAGGAAGCTGCGGGCCCCAGAGGGTTGGGCGTGCGTGGACCTGGGGGTTTCGCGCTGTAGTGGCGGGTGGAGGAGGAAGCGGCTTTGTCGCCTGACCTGGCGTGAATCCGGCTCTGATTTTATGCGCGTGATGAGAACCGGAACGTCCCAGCGCTTGTTACCCAGTGGAACTTAATTTTCTCATGTCGGTGGTGAAGGGTCGTCCGAGGCCTGGGTAAGACCGCGCGGAAACCGGCCTCCGGGCGCTCGGTAGGCGTGCGCTTCTCTCCTTGGGGGCTCACTTAATCCTCCCAACCACCTGTGGGCAGTGTCGCGTCCCTGTGTTAACAGTGAAACAGGCTAGGAGAGGGGGTAGAAGTCCCAGTGGCGAACGGAGCAGGGGCAGGAGCAGGGATAGATCCCATCCCTCGTTCTCCGCCCGGCGTAAGACCTGGGCATACGTCAGGCACAGCCTCTAGCAGCTTCACGTGCAGTGTGCAAAAATGGTAGTAAGTCGGATATAAACCAGCATGTACTAACAGCTAAACGTAAGAGATGTATTATTTCCTCACTAGTACTATAGAAAGTGATAAAATAAATTTTTGATTAAGAGGCCCTAACCCCTCAAGGAATAATTTCGAAGTGAATGTGGCGTTGGATTGGGGGAATTTTTTCCTGTTTCCAAAGAACCTGTGAGTCTGGCACATAAATGGAGGGGTCCAGGTCCCTCTGACACCCTCCAGCCTTGCCGCTACCCTCAGTAGCAACAGTTTGCATTTGCAGAAAGTCCAGATCCAAGAGCTTTAGATCTTGGATGAATATTCTAACTGACTTAGGTCCAGCTTTCTTGGAACGAAGCAGACTCTTGTGAGGTAAGAAGGGGGATCCCAGGAGCAGGAATCCCTCGTAGGACAGTCAGTCAGTTGGCCTGAAAGCTCAGTAGAGATCCAGATCGAGGTGGAAGGAGCAAAGACTCCCGCTCAGTCAGAAGCAATTCAGGTCCTCCTGCCAGAACCGCTGTCATATCCAGATTCTCTTACAGAATGGGTGATGGTGGAAGCTTTGGGCTAACTTTCAGGAGAGATGTAAGCGGAGGCTGGGATAGGAGGGCAGGGCAAAAGGAACAGAAAATCCTGCTGCTTGGGGAGTAATGAAGGCGTCATGTCGAAGGAAGAGCTTACCAGCCACAGGGGAGGAAAGTACCTCCTTCGTTCTTTACTCCACTCTTTCTCGATTTTGAGCTGCTCGCTGGCTACAGCTCAGCTAGAGATATGCTGATGCTCCCTCTGTCCTGAACTTACAGAATCAGAGATGGTACTGCAAGAAAGGTCTTTAACTCTTACCTGTTTCTGCTTTACTTAAAAGTTGGGGGTGGGATGAGGTGGGCAGGAAGTGGGTCTAAAATGTTAATAGCTGGTTACAGTCACACGTTTTGTTGTGGCAGAATCAAGAGCAGACATTGAGTCTTTTGATGGCCTAGGCAGGTCTTGTCTTTGACAACAGTCAAGTCAAAACCAGTTTTTTTAAAAATCAAAAGATGCTTTTGAGAACTTGAAACCAAGTTAGAGCAAACTTTTTTTTCTCCAAGAAAGAACAGCCCATAAAACACCCATCGTTTTTTTCAGAACCTTGTTGGGATTCTCTGGTTTATAATGAACATTACAACCGGGGTATTTTTGCTCAGCATCAGTTTTAATGAAAGCAATATGTTTCATTCCTTGGCTTTTCCTAATTTGCTTAGTTAGTTTAATGTGTTTACCTTTTTCTGTGTTAGAGCATACATTGTTAATAAATCAGTAGAAAACAAATGTTTTTATATTTGAAAACTGGCAAGCACTGTAATCCTGCTAGAGCCATGCGTGGCCGTGGGGTGGTCCCTCCTTCCCTGTTATCCTTTCTGCCCCCTCTCAAGGCGTCTCCCCTTCAGAGGTGCTTTGCTGGTGGCTCTGTGGAGCTTTTTGGGCAGGACATCTCTCATGAGCTTTCCTTCTTTCTCAGCTGTACTCTCACAATTCTCTACACTGTTCCAGGACCAGAAGAAAATGATCACATCCCAGGTGAGTTGTTCATTTATTCACAGTTTTGTTTTTTAACAGTGATTTTGTGAGGTTTGTAAAATGTCTATACACTCATGGAATAGTAGAAATAAATATGTTAACATGGAAAATATAGAGCAGAAGTCAGCAAATTACAGTGCATGGTTCAAATGCAGCTTACTGCCTACTTTTTTATTGCCCACAATCTCAAGAATTTTTAGGTGGTTGAGAAACAAATCAAGAGTAATATTGTGTGATGTGAAAATTGTATGAAATTAAAATTTCAGTGTCTATAAAATTTTATTGGGACACAGCTGTGCTTATTCATTTATGGCTATGGCTGCTTCACATTACAAGGGCAGAGTTGAGTGGTTATGACAGAGATTATGGCTCACAAGGCTAAAATATTTACTATGTGACCATTTGCCAAAAATGTTTGCTGACCTCCAATACAGAGTAGCAGATCAATAGTAGGGCAAAGATGCCATGTAGGTAGATGCAGATCTTGTGATCTTACTGAGTTGTGAAACTGAAACATAAAAATGTTTTTTGAGGGGCGGGCCTGGTGGCGCAGCAGTTAAGTTCGCAATTCTGCTTCAGTGTCCCAGGGTTCGCAGGTTTGGATTGCGCATCACTTGGCAAGCCATGCCGTGGTTGGCATCCCACATATAAAGTAGAGGAAAATGGGCACGGATGTTAACTCAGGGCCAGTCTTCCTCAGCAAAAAGAGGAGGCCTGGCGGCAGATGTTAGCTCAGGGCTAATCTTCCTCCAAAAGAAAAGTTTTTTGATAGTTCATTAGGTGACATTGTGAATCTCCCAATGACAATCCTACAATTACAATTACATAAAGAACTGGTAGGAATAAAGTGAATAATTCTTATCTAATCCAGGAGAAAAGTTAAGATGTCAAAAAAAAGTATGTGATTAATTCAAATGAATTGAGCCAGCATTAGGACTCAAGGTTGTTCAAAGGGACAAGTCTGGGTAAACCACGGGGATGTAGAGTGGTTGGCAGGATGAGGCAGGCTTTCCCAGCCCTGGAGACTGGGCAGAATCTAAATCTTTGCAGAGTCTCTCGAGGGATTCCACTCTTCTTTAATTGTGGTAAAATACACATAACATGAAATTCACATTCTAACCATTTTAAAGTGTAGAATTCAGTGGCATTTAGTACAGTCACAGTGTTCTAAGTTCACAATACCACCATCTATTTCCACAATATTTTCATCACACTAAGAGGAAACCCCATACCCTTAATAAGCAGTAGCATAACTTTATAAGCAGTTACTCCCCATTGCCCTCAGCCCCTACCAATGACTAATCTGTTTTCCATTTATGGATTTTCCTCATATAAGTGGAATCATACAATATGTAGCCTTTTGTGTGTGGCTTTTTTCTCTTAGCACGATGTTTTCAAGATCATCCATGTTGTAGCATGTATCACTACTTCATCCCTTTTTATGACTGAATAATATTGCGTTGTAGGTATATACCACCTTTTATTTATCCATCAATTGATGGGAATTAGGAGTGATTCTGTGTTTGGCTATTGAGAATAGTGCTGCTAAAGCATGAATGGGCCATGCTTTCCCTTTTGTATGCCTTGTGGTTTTTTGGTTGAACACTGGACATTTGAATCTAATAATGTAGTAACTCTAGAAATCAGATTCTCCCCCTTCTGTAGGGTTTGCTCTATTTTCTTACTGTTTTTGTTGATTGTTTTTGTTTTTTGGTTGTTGTAGGCTGTCTCTGCCAAGGATTAACCTGATGCATAAACTAAATGTCTTCTTAGGTCTTTTCTGAGCCCTTCCTTGGATGTGCACTGTCACTTTCTAATATTCCCAGCATATGCAATTGTTTTTGCATGTCCTAATGTTCAACGTTTGGTTCCAGAAAGGGGAACAGCAAAAACTGAAGGGGGAAGAGCAAAAAATGAAGGGGCTTGCAACAAAGGGGAGCAGTGCAAAAACAATGGCTAGCTGCCTCTTTGCCCCTCTGTGGTCAGAAGCATCAATCAGCAGTCAGAGCACAGATTCCCAATATTTGGAGGACATAGTCCTTTCTCCCACCAGAGCTCCCACAAGTTGTGTGCAGTAGCTGCTAATATGGTATGAGCTGAAATTGACAAAAGTATACCATCCAAGCCTTCCCCTGGAAGTTGCAAGCCTTCAACAGACTCCAGAGTTCCAAAGTCTTACATCAGACAGATTCTGCCAGTGCAGTTGTTGTCTTTGTGGGGAGACATGTCTGTGGGGAGATGTTTGGGTTGTTTCCACCTTTTGGCTATTTTGAATAGTGCTGCTATGAACGTGTGTGCATGTACTTCTTGTTTTCAGTTCCTTTGGATATATATATAGGAGTGGAATTGCTGGCTCATATGGCAATTCTACATTTAACTTTTTGAGGAGCAGCCAAACTGTTTTCCACAGCAGCTTGAACCATTTTTCATTTCCACCAGAAATGTATGATGGTTCTGGATTCTCTAATTCTGACCAAAACTTGTTTAGTATTTCTTGATTATTGCCGTGCTAGTGTTTGTGAAGTGGTACCTCGTTATGATTTTGATATGCATTTCCCTAATGACTAATAATGTTGAGCATCTTTTTGCATTGGCCATTTTTTTAATCTTTGGAGAAATGTCTATTCAAGTTCTTTGCCCATATTTTAATTGGGCTATTTGTCTTTTTTGTTGAGTTGTAAAAGTTCTATATATATTCTGGATATCACACCTTTGTCAGATTTGTGATTTGCAAATATTTTCACCCATTATGGAGATAGTCTTTTTCTTGATAAGGTCCTTTGATGTACAGAAGTTTTAAATTTTGATGAAGTCCAATTTATCTATTTTTACTTTTATTGCTTATACTTTTGGTATCATATCTAAGAATACATTACCAAATCCAAGATTACGAAGATTTACTTCTATGTTTTCTTCTAAGAGTTTTATGGTTTTAGCTCTTATATTTAGATCAATTTTGAGTTAATTTTTGAATATGGTGTTGAGCTAGTTAGTTGTCCAATATCATTCTTTCTCTGGGATATCCAGTTGTCCCAGGACTGGACTATTCTTTCCCCATTGAATGGTTTTGGCCCTCTTGTTGAAAACCAGTTGACCATAGATGTGTAGGTTTATTTCTGGACTCTGTACTATTCCATTGGTCTTCGTGTTTGTTCTTAAGGCAGTACCACACTGTTTTGATTACTGTAGCTTTGTGGTAAGTTTTGAAATCAGGGAAGTGTGACTCCTCCTAATTTGTACTTTTCGTTTGTTTAAGATTGTTTGGACTATTCAAGACTGCTTGTAATTGTGTAATTTTGGGCATCAGCTTTCCCATTTCTGCAAAAAAGGCTGTTGGAATTTTAATAGGGATTGTAATCTACAGATCACTTTGGATAGTGCTGCTGTTTGAATAGTATCAGATCTTTCCATCCGTGGGCACAGAATGTCTTTCTATTTATTAGGTCTTTAATTTCTTTTAGCAATGTTTTGTAGTTTTGTATATCCTTGATTAAATTTATTACTATCTATTTTATTCTACGTGTTATAAATAGAATTGTTTTCTTAATTTCCTTTTCAGTTTGTTCATTGCTGGCATAGAAGAAACCTGATTATTGTGTTGATTTTGTATTCTGCAATTTTGGTGAATTCATTTATTAGCTCTTCTAGCTTTTTTGTGTATTCTTTGGGATTTTCTATATATAGGATAATGTTATATGCAAATAGAGATAGCTTTGCTCCTGTTTTCCAAATTTGGGTTTATTTTATTTCTTTTTCTTGCCTAACTGCTCTGGCTAGAACTTTTAGTACAGTGTTGAATAGCAGTGGTGAAAGTGGGCATCCTTGTCCTCTTCCTGATCTTAGTGAGGGAGCTTTCAGTCTTTCACTGTTGGGTATATTAGCTGTTGGTTTTTCATATATGCCTTTTATCATGTTGAGAAAGTTTGCCTCTGTTCTTTATTTTCATAGTGTTTTTATCATCAAGTGGTGTTGGATTTTGTTATTTTTTTTCCTGCATCAATTGAGAAGATCATTTAGTGTTTTTTGTTTGTTTTACTGGAGTGGTGCATTACACAGATTGATTTTCTTACGTTGAACCACTGTTGTATTCCTGGGATACATCCTGCTTGGTCATGGTATATAATCCTTTTTTTTTTTCTTTCTGCTTTTTCTCGCCAAATCCCCCCCTGTATATAGTTGTATATTTTAGTTGTGGGTCCTTCTAGCTGTGGCATGTGGGACGCCACCTCAACATGGCTTGATGAGTGGTGCCATGTCCATGCCCAGGATCTGAACCAGAGAAGCCCTGGGCTGCCGTAGTGGAGCGCACAAACTTAACCACTCAGCCACATGGCCGGCCCCCTATAATCCTTTCAATATACAACTTAATTTGGTTTGCTACTATTTTATTGAGGATTTTTGCATCTATATTCCTAAGGGATATTGATTTATAATTTTCTTGTGAAGTCTTTAATCTAATTTTGGTGTCAAGATAATGCTGTCTTCATAGAATGAGTTAGGAAGCATTTCCTCCTCTTCTATTTTTTGGGAGAGTTTGAGAAGAGTTGGTGTTAATTCTTCCTTAATTGTTTGGTAGAATTCACCAGTGAAGGCATCTTTTCCTGGGCTTTTCTTCATTGGGCAGTTCTTCATTACTGATCTCTCTTTACTTGTTATATGTCTGTTGAGATTTTGTATTTTTTCATAAGTCAGTTTTGGTAATTTGCCTTTTTCTAGGAACTTGTCCATTTCATCTAGTTATCTAAGTTATTGGTTTACAGTTGTTTATAGTATTTTATAATTTTCTCCCTCTAATGTTCCCACCTTCATTTCTGGTTTTAGTTCCTTGTGTCCTCTCTCTTTTTCTTAGTCTGTATGGCCAAAATCTTATTAATTTTGTGTTTCTATTCAACGAATCAACTTTGGGATTTACTTTGTCTATGGTTTTCTATTCTCTGTTCATTTATCTTTGCTCTGATATTTATTTCCTTCTTTTTGCTAGTTTTGGGTTTCATTGCTCCTTTTTTCCTAGTTCCTGAGGCTGTAAAGTAATGCTGTTGTTTTGAGATCATCCTGCTTTGTTAATGTAGGCATTTACTGCTATAAATTTTCCCATGAGTATGCCTTTGGCTGTATCTGATAAGTTCTGATATGTTGTATTTTCTTTTGTGTGTATTTCCTAATTTTCCTTGTTATTTCTTCTTTGACCTATTGGTTGTTTAAGATTGTATTGTTTAACATTCACTTATTTTTTAATTTTCCAGTTTTCACTTTGTTACTGATTTCTAGCTTTATTTTTATTATGGTCAGACAAGGTACTTACGATGATTTCAGTCTTTATAAGTGTATTGAGACTTGTTTTGTGGTTGAACCTATGGTCTATCCTGTACAGTGTTTCATGTGCACTTGGGAAGAATGTATATTCTGCTTTAGTAGGTGGAATGTCATACATACTTTTCTTATGTCTAGATGCTTTATGGTGTTGTTCAAGTACTCTATTTTATTGTTCATCTTTTATCTAGGTGTTTGATTCATTAATTGAAGTGGGGTAGTGAAATCTCCACCTATTATTGGTAGAACTCTGTATTTCTCCTTTCTAATCTGTCAACATTTGCCCCATATATTTTGATTCTCTCTTCTTTGGTACATATATGATTTTGATTGATCTATTTTCTTCATGAATTAACCATTTTCTAAATATGTAATGTCCTTTGTCTCTTTTAACAGTTTTTGACTTATAGTATATTTTTTCTGATATTAGTTTAGCTATCCAGCACTCTTTTGGTTGCTACTTGCATGGGTATTTTTTTCCACCCTTTTACTTTCAACTCACTATGCCTTTGGATCGAAAATGATTTCTTTTGTAGACAGCATATTGCTGGATCATGGTTTTTTTTTTAATTTTTAATTTTTAAATTTTTTTTTTAAAGATTGGCACCTGAGCTAACAACTGTTGCCAATCTTCATTTTTTTTCCCCTGCTTTTTCTCCCCAAATCACCCTAGTACGTAGTTGTATATATATATATTTTTAGTTATGGCTCCTTCAAGTTCTAGCATGTGGGACGCTGCCTCAGCGTGGCCTGATAAGCGGTGCGATGTCCATGCCCAGGATCTGAACCAGTGAAACCCTGGGCCGCCGAAGCAGAGCTTGTGAACTTAACCACTCAGCCAGGGGGCCGGCCCATGTTTTTTTTAATCCTGTCTGCCAGTCTCTGCCTTTTCATTGGTGAGTTTAATCCATCTACCTTTAGTGTAATTATTCATGAGGGAAGACTTCTGCAGCTGTGTTCTTTCTTTTCTGTGTGTCTTATACCATTTTTGTCCCTAATTTTCTCCGTTACTGCTTTCTTTTCTTTTTAGTTGATTTGATTGTAGTATACTGATTTGATTCCCTTCTCATTTTCTTTTGGGTATATAATTTAGATATTTTCTTAGTGGCTGCCATGGGGATTAATATTAACATTGAAATTTATAACAGTCTAGTTTGAATTGATACCAATGTAGCATCAATAGCCTGTAAAAACTGTTCTCCTATACTGCCGTGTTTCTCTACTCCATGGTGTTACTTTCTCAAATTGCACCTTTATAAATTTTGTGTCCAATAACATAGACTTATAATTATTTCTTATGCATTTGTCTTTTAAATTGTGTAGGAAAAACAAAAGTCAAGTTACATACCAAAAATACAATAATACTGGCTTTTTTTTTTTTAAGATTTTATTTTTCCCTTTTCTTCCCCAAAGCCCCCCCAGTACATAGTTGCATATTTTTAGTTGTGAGTCCTTCTAGTTATGGCATGTGGGATGCCGCCTCAGCGTGGCTTGATGAGTGGTGCCATGTCCACACCCAGGATCCGAACTGGCGAAACCCTGGGCTGCCGAAGCAGAGCATGTGAACTTAACCACTTGGCCACGGGGCTGGCCCTAAATACTGGCTTTTATATTTGACTATATAGTTACCTTTATTACCTTTACTGGAGATCTTTATTTCTTTTTTGGCTTTGACTGACTGCCTCATATCAACTCAAGGACATCTCTTTAGCATTTCTTATAGGACAGGTCTGCTGGTAACAAACTTCCTAGGATTTGTTTATCTGGGGATGTCTTAATTTCTCCATTTTTGAAGGATAGTTTGCTGGAAATAGAGTTTTTGGTTGATGGTTTTCTCTTTAACAGTTTAAAGATATCATACCACTGCTTTCTGGCCTCCATGGTTTCTAATGAAAAACAGGCTTTTAATCTTATGGAGAATTCCTTGTATGTGATGAGTCACATTTCGACCTGAAGGACGTCCTTTAGCATTTCTTACAGGGTAATCTAGTGGTGACGAACTCCCTTGATTTATGTTTATCTGAAAATGTCCTCATTTTAGAAAGCCGTTTTTCATGAGTATAGAATTCTCAATTGACAGGTTTTTTTCCCCAGCACTTTGAATATATCAACCCAGTGCCTTTGGTCTTCAAGGTTTCTGCTGAGAAGCTGCTGCTAATCTTACTGAGGATCTTTGTGTTTGATGAGTTGCTTTTCTCTTGCTACTTTCAAGATTCTCTTTGTCTTTTTCTTTCTACAATTTGATTATGTCTCAGTGGATGTATTTGAGATTATCCTACTTGGTGTTCATTGAGTTTCTTAGATGTGTAGATTCATGTCTTTCATCAAATTTGGGAAGTTTTGGGCCATTATTTCTGTAAAGATTCTTTCTATCCACCTCTCTCTCTCATTCTCTACAACTCCCATAATATTTATGTTGGTCTGTTTGATGGTGTCCTGTAGGTCCCTTTGGTTCTGTTTACTTTTCTTCATTTTTTTGTTTGCTTCTCAGACTTTATGATTTCAATTGCCCTTTTTTTAAAGTTAGCTGATTCTTTTCTGTGTGCTCAAATCTGCTGCTAAACACTTCTAGTGAATTTTTCGTTTCAGTTATGATACTTTTCAGTTCCAGAATTTCTATTTGTTTCTTTTTTATAGTTTTCTCTGTTTATTTATGTTCTTTGGTTCATAAATTATTTTCCTGTTTTCATTTACTTTTTTGCCTTATGGTTTAGCTTTTTAAGCATATTTGATACAGTTGATTTAAAGTCTTTGTTTAGAAAGTTCAATGTTTGGCCTTCCCCAGGGACATTTCTGTCAATTTATAGTTTTCCTTAGATTGGGCCGTACTTTCCTGTTTCTTTGTATGTTTTGTGATTTTTGTTGTTCTTGTTGTTGAAACTAAACCTTTGTATATTATAATGTTATAACTTTAGAGATCACTTTCTTGCCCTTCTCCAGGCATTGCTGTTCTTGATTTTTTTTTTAAAGCTTCAGTGCATGGTTGTGTATCCTAGTTGTTAGTTTTTAGTGAGCCACCCCCACAGTATGACAACTGACAGACAGGTGGTGTGGTTCCATGACTGGGAAATGAACTTGGGCTGTGGTGGTGAGAGCACCGAATCTTAACCACCAGGGCTGGCTTGAGTTCTTGATTGTTGAAGGCTGTAGTTATCCATTTCTTTTTTTTTTATGACTTTTCCAAACTGTTTGTTTGGAAAGCTGTGTTTCTTGTCATGTGTGCTCACTGGATTCTCTGTGACCTTATAGCTTGTGTTCAGTTAGGGTTTTGACAGTCTTTTTATTGAAGGTTAGAATAAAACAAACAAGCAAAAAACTCCAAACTCCCACTTTCCCAGTCTTTGTAAATTGGCTTTGTGCTGGAGTGCTTCTTTAGGACTTAGTGTGTGCATGTGCAGCTCGGTCTAAGCTTTCACATCCTGCTTGCACGGAGTGTTAAGATCAGCCAAAGGTGAAAGCTTAGGATCTTGTGAGGTCTTTTCCAGGCATGCTCTTGTCCTGGGTATGTGTCTTGTATGGCTTTCTAAATTCCCCAAGGTACACAGGTACTTTTGATTACTCTAATTTCCCAAAGAAACTCACAAGTTTTTTCCCCAGGCTTTAGGCAGTCTATTGTATGTCTCTACTGTAATCTTTTGCCCCAGGTAGCTATGGGTTTTTCTTGTCTTACAGTGTTTTTTAGCAATGTCCACTCCTTTTCTGCCTTGAGTGAGTTCTGATTTATATGAAGCAGAGATATGTGCTTTGCATTAGTCCTCAACTCCAGACAGATTAGAACAAACACAATAATTTGTGAATAAGATCTGCTCTGCAGCCTTGGAACTAGGGGCTAGGGTCCCACATGGGAATATGGGCTGCCATCTTTAAGACTGCCACCAGGCCAGGGAGGGAGTGGCACAAGGGCAAATAGACCTACCACAAAACTGTCCTACTGTTTTTAAGTTGCGTTTTTGTTGATTTGGTGTTTGCTTGGTTGCTATAAACCTTTGACTGTTTTCCAGAGTGTGACAAAGTTGGTTCTGACTGTTTCTGCTCTTTTTTTGATATTTCTATGGAAGGATGAGCATTTGGTGCTGCCTACTGTACCATTTTGCTGGTGTCACTTCAGTACTTATTTGGTTTCATTGTTGTTGCTTAATTTTTTCTTTTATGACTTTTCCTGGATTGATGACTTTTCTTTTGTTTTTCTGGTAGTTTGAAAGTTTGTTATTCTCTAGTTGATTATCTTGACACAATTTTAAATGTATATATTTCTGTATTAGCATCAAATTTTTATTGTCTCTAGTAGCATTTAAACAAGATGTGATTGTTTTTTTATTGAGCTATAATTGACATAAAACATTACATTAGTTTCAGGTGTACAACATAATGATTTCATATTTGTATATATTGCGAAATGATAAACAAGATCTGATTTTTTTGGTAAGTTTTTATTTCTCTCTCCCATATTCTATGTTTTATAGAGATCATCTTAGTAGTTTTTTTACATGTTGAATGTTAATTTTTTTTATTCTTAATAATTGAAGTGCTAATGAGTTAGACTTGATTTTGTTGTCCCAGTGTGAAAGGTAGTTTGTGGAAACAGTTGTTCTTGAGCTCTAGAAGAGCTGTAATTTAAGAATGGCTGTGTGTGAGGCCCTTTAAGTGTCATCCCTTTATCAGCTCATGTAATTCCAACAGTTTTCAGAGTTAGCTTACACTTTTATGTAATTTCAGAGCTGATGAATGCCAGTGAATAAAGGTTTATATGTGGAAGGCAGATAGGATAATTTACCCATGAGAAAATTGTGAATAGTTAGGACATTTTATCTGATTTTGAGGCCAGTGCACGCTGCCTGTGCCTCCTTTAAGTCATCTGCTCTTGTTTCAAGAAGATTAGGAAATACCAGAACTGTTTGCAGAAAGTGAGTTTGAAGTTCCCTTTGCTGTGTGTTGCAGACTGCTGAAAAAGATGATCTGGATATTCTTTGTCTTTTATTGCAGATTTTATCATCTCATTTTCGGTTGCATACTTGAGAAGTTGACTTTACAGCTACAGATGCTTAATTGATTAGTGGAGCCCTGGCACTTCCCTTATTTCAGGACATCTCAGTTTCTGAGTCCTCAGCATGTGGCAGTATCCATGGTCACAGTGGAGGGAGGCTTAAGATACATGTACTCTCTCAGGAAGTTAACAGTCTTATGCCACCTGTTCACTAAATCACCGAACTGCTTCCCTTCCATTTATAACCCTAGTAGCTGTCTTCTCTGGCTTTACCAGAAACTGGTTAATGTTGGTCTCTTACATTCCCAGTTATTTCTTATATGTCACGTACAGTAGTCTTCCCTTATCTGTGGTTTTGCTTTCCACAGTTTCAGTTATCTGTGGTCAACTGTGGTCCAAAAATATTAAATGGAAAATTCCAGAAATAAACAATTCATAGGTTTTAAATTGTGTACCATTCTAAGTAGCATGATGAAATCTCACACCATCCTGCTTTGTCCCACCAGGGATGTGAATCATCTCATTGTCCAGCATATCCATGCTGTATATGCTACCTGCCTGTTAGTCATTTAGTAGCTGTCGCAGATCAGCTATCAGATCAACTGTCACAGTATTGCAGTGCTTGTATTCAACCAACCTTTATTTTATCTCATAATGGCCCCAAAACACAAGAGTAGGGATGCTGGCAGTTTGGATATGCCAAGGAGAAGCTATAAAATGCTTCTTTTAAGTGAGAGGGTGAAAGTTCTCAACTTAATAAGGAAAGAAAAAAAAATCATATGCTGAGGTTGTTAAGATCTGTGGTAACTTTTTTTGTAGTATATTGTAATTGTTCTATTTTATTATTAGTTATTGTTAATCTCTTACTGTGCCTAGTTTGTAAGTTAAACTTTATCATAGGTATGTATATATAGGAAAAAACATAGTATATGTAGGGTTTAGTATTATCTGTGGTTTCACGCATCCACTGGGGGTCTTGAAACATACTCCCTGTGTCTAAGGGGGGGAGCTGCTGTACTCCTTGTCCTTGGCTTCTGCTCTTTTGACAGAGTGCATTCTGGAATATTTTGCAAAATGTGTTCAGGGATTTATAGTTTTTTAATTTTTATATATTTATTTTTCTTTGTTGTATAAATGTATTTACCTGGTTATGTAATTCTGGGGGAAAAAGAGCTACTGCCCTCAGAAAATTGTGGGCATCTCTCTCTCTCTCCATTTTCTTCTGTTATTTATTTTTGCTGAGGATAAATCAAGCGTCAGTTTGATTCTTATTTCTTTGTCGCTGTGATATTGCGATTTATAAGGGAAATATATATTTGGTCATTTAGATAACCAAAATATATTTCTCATATGTATTTGGTCTTTGTCTATGGTTCTTGGCTCACAGTTCCCCAAATCCCTGGAATTTCCTAAGTGTTGAGGGTGATAAATGTGTCTCGTGTTGTAAAGGTGTCTCTGTTTTAAAGTATATAAATTAAATATAAGTTAATAAGGTGACTTTTAGAAAGCACCTAAGGATGGAAAGGGGAGAGGGGCTAGAGATTGAATCAATCACCACTGGCCAGTGATTTAATCAATCGTGCCTATGTAATGAAGCTCCATAAAACCCCCAAAGGACAGGGTTCCTAGAGCTTCGAGGTTAGTGAACATGTGGAGCTTCTGGGAGAGCTCTGCGTCTGTAAGAGGCATGGAAGCTCCACACCCTTTCCCCGTATATTGTCCTACACATTTCTTTCCTCTGGATGTTCATCTGTCTCCTTTATCATATCCTTTTATAATAAATTGGTAATCCAGTAAGTAAACTGTTTCTTTCAGTTCTGTGAGCCAGTCTAGCAAATTGATTGAACCCAAGGAAGGAGGGGGTCATGGGAACCTCTGCTTTATAGCCACTTGGTCAGAAGCACAGGTAACAGCCTGGACTTGTGACTGGTGTCTAAAGTGGTGGTGAGGGACAGGCTTGTAGGACTGAACACTTAAACTGTGGATTCTGACGCTGTCTCCAGGGAGACAGCGTCAGAATTGAGTTGAATTCTTGGACACCCTGCTGGTGAATTATTTGTTCGTGTCGGAGAAAACCTCCTCCATACTGGAAACGGAGTCTCAGAATACCCAATTTAGTAGCCAATCATTGCTTGTTTGCTTTCACAGAAGTTTGAGGATTTCTAATTGGATTTCAGAAATTTCATTAGGTTGAGCTACACGTTTTTACTTTTTTTCGAGAAATCCTCCTTGGCATTAATTGTGTCCTTAAGATTTGAAGATTTCATGTATCTCTTCAGGGACATCTTCTGTTATTTCTTTTTTTTCTTCTCTTCTATCCTATGTGATGTATCCTGGAATTTCTTCTAGAATGGCTTTTATCTCCTGATTTATCCATATTTTATAAACTCTTCTTCATTATTTCTCTGATTTTTATTTTGTTATGAGAGATTTGTACAATTTTGTATTCTATATCCAATTTGTTTTCTAGTAGCATTTTGAGGGCATTTCTTTTGTGTTCTCACAATTAAGCAAATGTGAAAATTTATTTTGAGTACTCTCTCTTTTCTCTCTGATGGATTCTTTTAGCCAACTATTCTCACTTTATATGGAAGCAGTATTCTCTTGAACATCTTTGAGGATTCTATTTAGAATATTTTGAAACTTTCCCCTATTTCTTGTACTCTTTTCCCCTTACTGTTCAATCATTCTGTTCATTCTGATTGCTTACTTTTCATATTTTGGTTTTCCCCACCTGTTTGGTAAAGTCTTCATTTTCCTTTCATGTTTCCCCATGAAGGTCTAGTTTGAGAAGCACAGGTAACTGTGGCAAATTGACTTCGTAGATATGGATATAGATATGAATGTATCTGACATCTCACCAGAGGGTTCTGTAGGTGAATGGGTGGGGCATGGACATGGGAGGACCCTGCTTCAGGCCAGGCAGAAAGGAAACAGGCAAGCAAGCAGAAGGTCCCCCTTCAGCTGCTGAAATGGAGAATGCTGTATCCTGAGGTTAGAGTACTAAGGTCCGTTTCATTAAGTGGTTTTTCTTTTAAAGAAAATACGTGCTGTTATGGACAATTGAAGTTTTGGGAATTGCATTTCTTAGTTGGCTTTACTTTGGATAGAACTCTCCATTTATATATAGAACTGGTTTTTAAAAAAGCCCCTGGCTTTATATAGAATGGCTACTCATCAGCTTCAGTCTTCATTGACTGCTGGATGTCTGCAGATAGGGGGCAAGGGTGCCCTGAAAGTCAGTTATTTTGCCAGTAAGCTACTTTGTCACCTATGCTGACCCCTTACCCTGGTTGGAAGGCTCAGAGCTTGGAGGTCTCTGGCTGTAGCTGGAAGCCTCCTCTTCTGCCCACTTCTGTACTTGTATAAGTTGCAGGTACCATGATTCTAGTTTCTCTTGTCTGATATCGTCTACTGATACCTTCTGAAAGTTACATAAAATTGTCTTTTTTGGTGTATTCTACTGTTATTTGCACATTTCTTTTTTGTTTTTTGTTTCTTCTACTCATATTGTTGGAGGCATCAGAAGTAGATGTTTAAGTCCACCATCTTTAATTGGAAGGGACAGTTATTTGTGAAACTATCTCCTTTACTGTTTCCACTATTCTCTTGTCATCTGGTTCTGTTCTCACATTTCAAAAAAGTCTCTTCTCAGGGCTGGCCCCATGGCCTAGTGGTTAAGTTCAGTGCACTCTGCTTTGGTGGCCCAGGTTCAGTTCCTGGGTGTGGACCTATGCCACTTGTCAGTGGCCGTGTTGTGGCAGTGACCCACATACCAAAAAAAAAAAAAAAATAGAGGACGATTGGCAACAGATGTTAGCTCAGGGTGAATCTTCCTCAGGGGGGATAAATCCTTTCTCAGCCTTCATAGCCTAGTCTATTTTCTTTTTCTGCCAGCCACTTGAATATTGGTGTTCCCTCAAATTCTGTGCTGGTGTTTTTCTTTCCTCAATCTTTGTCTCCTCTGAGCATCTGATTCACTCTGGTGACCCCAGTGACACAGAGTTGTCATTTTCACCCAAATCCTTATTTTCATACTAGACCTCTCTCCTGAACTCCAGAATCATTTATCCAACTTTCAAGTGGGTATTTCCATTTCCGTGTTCTGAGGACATTTAGAGTGCTATATGTCTAGCATCCATTTCATTGCTACTCTGCATCTACCCTGCTCTTCCTTCTTTTCCCTGAACTTGACAGGTTCCCAGAACCTCCAAGTCTGCTCATGCAGACCCTCTGGGAATAACTCTTCCTCTCTTCCTTTGCTTAATGAGTTCCCTGTTTTGTATATCCACCATTGCCCCTTTAATATACATGATGTAGCTCCAACACTGCTCTCCAGCACAGTCTCCACCCTGCTTTGGGAGCATTGCTTCCTTAGTGACAGATTGTGTAACTGGGACTGGAGGGTCTATTTCCATTTTACCATTGGCTTCCTGTTACAGCCACGCATTACTTGATGACAGGATACATTCTGAGAAATGCGTCCTTAGGAGGTGTCATCTTTGTGCGAACATTGTAGAATGTGCTTTCACCAACCTAGGTAGTATAGCCTGCTACACAGCTAGGCCATATGGTACTAATCTTATGGGCCCGCTGTCGTGTATGCAGTCCGTTGTTCACCGAAAGATTGTTGTGTGGTGGATGACCGTATTCACAGCAAGGACTTGGGGCAGGTGGAGGCTGGTGGGAGGGAGGCTATGTCCCAAGGGAGTGTGCAAGATAGTTTTGTATATATCAAATTTTGTCAATGTTTTAGGGCATGAGAAGAAAATACTAGCTTGTCTATTTACATTTTTATCTGAAGAATAACAAAATTAAGCTCTCCTCGTATGTGAATTGATGGTATTTTATTTAATTTATAGATAAATATAAATAAAACTGGTGGTGACTCAAGAATTTTACTCATTAGTTGAGTGATTAAATATTTGAAGATCACTAACAGGATTAAAGCCAAGTATATTTCCTAGTTTCCTCCCCTAACCCCTCCCTCCACCTCTGCAGCCTTTATCGCATCACAGGTTCAGATCTGCTCTCTTGCCCTATCGTGCAGTTCCATTGACTTGCCACATGTTTTTTCAGATCTTTCTTAACTTTTCTTGCAGTTTTGCCATATATTTGCAAAGAAACTACTATTCATATTTAAGCACTGAAAGTATTATCTGCTCAGTGAAATCCAAGGTGCTAATACTCTCACATGAACTTGCACAGAATCTGTTTATGACCCCTGTCTGTGTTGCACATGTTTATAGTATGGGTCCTTTAAGTCCTATGGTAGGCATGTCTTTGTGTGTTTCCTTATGAGGGTCAGTTCTTTGAGACCAAGAAGAGTATTTTGTTCAAGCTGAGATTCTCATAAACTTGGACAGTGTCAGGCACATGTAGGCACTCAGATATTTTTGCATTAAGTAATAGATTAATTCACCAATGATATTTCTACTACGATTTCTTTTTTCTTACAAAATGTAACACAACAAGCTATATAGTAGAGGTCCTTTGTAACATTTTCCGGTCAATTTTCAACAATAAAAATGGTGAGGATTCGTCTTTAAACACCTTTTTTTTCACATCACCTGATTCTGACCACTTCAGATTGAGCAGAAATGTGCTTTTCCAGGGATCGTTGTCATTCAGGGATGTGACTGTGGGCTTCACCCAGGAGGAGTGGCAGCACCTGGACCCTGCTCAGAGGACCTTGTACAGGGACGTGATGCTGGAGAACTACAGCCACCTCATCTCGGTGGGTAGGTAGCAGTTGTTTCCTATGCAGAGCCCCAGTATGCATGTCCTTTTTTATTTACAGAAACTTGTGGAAATTTTGTAGAATATAGTAATATTTAAATTTGGGATTTAGAAGTCAAGGACAGTTTATCCCTTTTGGGTACCAGAAAGGATGTGTTTTCCTCTGCCCCATAACAGGATTAAATGAGCTTTTTTTATTGTACACTCTTTGAGTTATACTGTCCTCCTCCTTCAGAGGCCCTGAAACTCACCGTTTGTCCCAAGTCATACAGTTCTCATCCACAGGATATTGCACTCCTAAACCAGAAGTCATCCTCAAATTGGAGCAAGGAGAGGAGCCATGGATATTAGAGGAGGAGTTCCCAAGCCAGAGTGACCCAGGTGAGTTAGTGAGTATGAGCCGGATGGAGGAAATCAGATCACAAAGGGTTAGTTCAGCGATTGAGACCATAGAAGTGGCCTTCAGGAATCACTTTTTAGAGGCTCCAAACCTTTGGAAGTAGTGTGTTGACATGACTCAAATATCCAGTGTCACTGAATCACCCAGTATCTCCCAGTGTCATTCTCATACACAAGTGGTATCCCTTTTTTTTAGGTATAAATTATATAGAGTTAAGCATGCAGATCTTAAGTGTATAACTAAATGAAATTTTCTATGTGTATACACCCATGTACCGATCATCAGGATGAACATATAGAGCATTTTTCAGCAGCCCAGAAGGCTTCCTAGTGTCCTCTTCCCAGTAAATGATATCCCACACTTCTATTACCATAGATCAGGTTTGCCTGTTTTTAACTTCAGATAAATGTGGTGATATGGTATGTACTATATATATATATACACACACACACTATATGTATGTAAGGGTATACTATATAGATGATATATAGAGATTGTATCTGGCTTCTTTGGTTCAGCATTATGCATGTGAGATACATCTATGTTGTGTATATCAGTAGTTTATTGCTTTATATTGCTGTGTAGCGTTCCATTGTGACTATCCCAGAGTTTTCTGTTCATTCTATTATTGAAACATATTTGGGCTACATATTTGAAACATATGTGTTTTGAAATATCTTTGTTTTGAGTTTGGAGTATTTGAAAAACGTTATAAATATTCTTGTGTGTGTCTTTTGGAGGACGTAAACTCCATATTTTGTTAGATGTATAACCAGGAACGGACTTTCTGGGTGTAGAGTAGTCACATATTTAGCTTTAGTAATATTTGGTTTAAACAGTTTTCCTGAGTGAGTGTACTAAATTGTATTGCCACCGGCAATGTATGAGTTCCAATTGCAGTACATCCTTGTGAGCACTTGGTATTGTCAGTCTAGTTAATTTTAGCTATTCTAGTCATTGTGTTGTGGTATCTCAGTAGGTTTTAATTTCCATTTCTCTTATGACTGATGATGTTGAGCATCTTTCATATGTTTGTTGGCTATTTGGATATCTCCTTTAGTGTAGTGACTACTCAGGTCTTTTACCTATATTATTATATTGAATTATTGGTCTTTTCTTATTGAGCTATAGAAATTTTAAAATATATTATGGATATAAATCTTTGTCAGATATATGTCTCTTTCCAGTTATATCTTATCATTCTCTTAATGATATCTTCTGATGAACAAAGCTTATTAAAAAGACCATCCTTTCTCCTGCTGAATTGTGGTTTTATCTTTGTCATTTATCAGGTGAGCCTATATGTGTGGTTATGTTTCTGAGCTTTCTGTTCTGTTCCACTGGCTAATCTATCCATCTTTATGACAATATCACTGTCTTTTATTATTATAACTTAATTATAAGTCTTGACGTCTGGCAGTGTTAGCTTTCTAGCTTTGCCGTTTTCTTCAAGACTGCTTGGTTGTTCTATGGCATGGATACAGAATGTTGCCAAGAGCATCTTTAATCTACAAAATATATTAAAATAATATCTGTGTTTCCATACGTTATGGACAATGCTATAGTGCTGTAAGTCTTTTGCATTTTCATATAAATTTTGAAATCAGCTAATCAGTTTCCACAAATACACAGACATACCTACTAGGACTTTTATTGGGATTGCACTGATAATTTTGGGGAAAATTGACATCTTAATGATACTGAGTTTTCCAGTCTATGGCCATAGTATAATTCTACTTAGCTCTTCTTTAATTTCTCCCTGGTTCTCTAGTTTTCTGTTTAGCCCATTTTTTCATTAAATATATTCCTAAGTATTTTATGTTTCTTTTATACTATTTTCATTTTTACTTTATACTATTTATAGTATTTTATTCTCCAATTGTTTAATGCTATTATATAGAAAAACAGTTGATTTTTGCACATTGGCCTTGTATCCTGCAACATTGTAAATTCACTTATTCTGGTAGTTGTTTTATAGATTTCCTAAAATTTTTCTATGTAAACAATTGTGTCATCTATGAATAAAGTCAAGTTTACTTCTCCTTCCTGATCTTTATACCTTTTTCTTTTTCTTGCCTATTGTACTTGGCTAAGAATGCCAGTGAAATGTTGTACAGAAGTGGTGAGAGTGGATGTCCTTGTCTTGTTCCTGACCTCAGGGAGAAACTGTTCAGTATGTTGCCATTAATTTTGATGTTAATCAAAGAATTTCTGTAAATGCTGTTTATCATTTTGAGCAAGTTCTTTTCTATTCCTAGTTTGCTAGGAGGTTATTTTTTGTGTGTGTCATGAATGAGTATTGAGGTTTTTCAAAGGCTTTTTTTGCATGTATTGAGATAATCATATGATTTTTCTTAGTCTGTTAATATGGTGAGTAATCTTGTTTGATTTTGAAATGTTAACCCAACTTGACATTTCTGAAATACATCCTCCTTGATCATATGTATTTTGCTCTTTTTATAATCACTGAATTTGGTTTTTTACTCTTTGTAGAATTTTTCTGTGTGTGTTCTTGAAAGAAATTCTCCTTTCATTGTCTTTTCTTGTAATCTTTTCAGACTTGGGGTTGAAGGCTGTACTACTTTCGTAAGATGAGTTGGGCAGAGTTTCATGTTTTCTATTCTATGGATGATTTTATGTAAGACTGTTATTTCTTCTTTAATGTTTGGAAGATTTCACCAGTGAAGTGATTTGGGTCTGAAGTTAGAGCTTTGTGGAGATTTTAAATTTCAAACTGTTAAATTTTTAATATTTATCTTTGTTAATATTACCATAAATACCACACATGAGGTTTCTGGAACAGAACAGATGGATTATTATTTATTTTAACTCAAGTAACGACTGTGTGATCCCGAGGTACTCAGTTTCCTACTCTGGGGCATTGAGACAGAAGCCAGGTGTCCCATACAAGCATTCGGAGTTGGTATTGTGGCGGAAGAACACTGATAACGTTAATGTGGGTGTGTTTCTGTAGAAGAGAGAGGTAGCTGTCCCCTCTCCTTTTAAAAGGAGAGAGAAAACCTTTGCTCCCTTGGGAAGGGTCCTGAGTTCTCACTCTAACCCTTTGGACTGTAAATAAATTTCTTCAAGAGAAAAAGAAGCCCATTGTCTCCAGCTTTACACCCAAGGATTTATACCACCAGGGGTCCCAGGTTTCAGTGCCCCTACTCAAGTGTAAACCTCCCTGGCCTCCCTGGCGTTCCGTTGCTATCTAATCGGTCAGAAATTACTTTCCAAGTCTCATTCTTTTACCTTAGCTTCCAAGTTTCATTAAGATTCACTCAAAAAGTCCTAACTGTGCAGAAATATAAAATTTTTTTCTCTACAGTCCTACAATGTCACTCATCTTTTTTCTGCTTCGGTGCTTCTGGCCAGTTTTTCTATATATGTGCCGTTCTTCATTCATTTCGTTTTAGTCTTTAACCATAAAGGTCTATCTTAGGGAGGCAGATCGTTTCCTCGTCAAGTTTTTTCATTAACCTTTTACCTGGTCCAAGACATTAATCCAGATCTGACAGGACATAGTAGTATTTTACCCAGACTTTGCCTTGGCCTGCAAGGAAGAAGTCTGTGGCACGTTGTCTCATCCACACAACTCTGGCCAGTCAGTTGAAGCTGACTTGAATGCCTTCCAGCTGAGGCAGGGTCATGGATCACTTCAGCTAAAGGCAAGAACAAGTTCCACACCTCCTTCCAACAGAGTAACTGCACTGTAGGTAGAACTGCTCACAGAGCACATGTCTGAGGTCTGTCACACTGCCAGATGTTTCCTCAGATGCTTGAATATTTCTGATAACTACCATAGGTGCAAATCTTACTTAAATTGTAAGTTAATGCCTGACTTTCACACACACAAGAAGCACAATCCCACAGGGTACACCTGGAAATAGAGATTTTGCAGTTCTTAGGAGCTCCCCGAGAAGGCCTCTCACTGGCTGATAGACTTTAGACCCCCCATTTCAGGCCAGATACTCAGTTTTGTCCTTGTTTCAGAGGGCCTCCTGAAGGCAGTCAGTTCCAAACAGTCCTGCTTGTCCATGACACCATTTCCTCTGCCTCTCCCTTTCCCTCCCCGCAGTCTGGAAGTGTTCCACAGGAAAATGTGGGTTCTGTGGTTTGCTGGTCAGAGCATCAGGCAGGGCTGGTGGAAGCAGCTGCCAGTTTGAATGGCAGCGATTCCCTGCAGTTTGCACTTGGGATGAGCAGCATGGATGGCAGTTAGGGAGAGAAGCAAAGGCATTTCTCTTCTGGAAGGAGTTCTCCGGGAGCAGTTCTGCAGGACAAAGATGAGCAACGACCTACCTTGTCCCTGGTGCCCTTATAAAGGTTCATGTTCCCAGGTGCCAGAGGTTTTGCTTTCCCTCCATTGTTATAAAATCCCTGTGTCTCATTGGTAACTGAAACTTCACATTTTCTCCAGTGGTCCTCTACTCTCACCTGGATCTTTCATCTGGAAGGTCTGGGTGCAAGAGAGACCAAGCCTTTAACAGAAAAACATGTTCACACAATTTAAACAGAATTAATTCTGAATCCTCTTTTGGCCAGTCTCTGACCTGGAGTTGCTACTGTTAAGAGAAAGAGACATGTCATGCTCAGGGGAATGATCAGGGTGAGATCTTGAATTTTTAAAATTTTCAAACTTTGTCTATATACTACGCTTCCACACGCCTCTTTTGTTCTTATCATACCTGGTAAGCAGCCTAGGGACTGTCCCTTTCTGAGGACAGCTGCATTTAATAATCAGAGTCTCTTGCTGAGGTGTGTGTACTAAGAAAGAGGTCAGAGAAATAGAATCAGACTCATTCCTGCTCATTGTTGAAAAGGTAGCAGTGGTGAAGTATCCTCTAGAGGGGGTTAAAATTCAGATTTGATTCATTCTCTAGGAATGGGTGGCCCTCCCCACCATCTTGTGCCTTCCATAGGAATCACAAGCTAAGGATGCAGTTAGCTTCTGTGATCTGGGTTGTGCAGTCTCTTCCATCAGAACAAGCCCTTCCTATGTTAATAAGTGACCCAGACAGTTCTGCCAGGATCCGTGATGTTTCCACAGCTCCCTGTGCCACAGGGGTGTCAGAGTTCTGCCACTGAGCAGGATGGCCATACCTGCTTATAGCTTGGCAGAGCTGAAGGCCACAGCAGAGCAGGCCATTAGGGAAAACCTCTGTGACTCCAGGTGTTGGATGGATAGCTAGCAAGGCCTTTCCTGTAGGGTTTTCTTTTTAAAAGTGTTTTTCACCTTGTCGATTGTAGATTCCAAGTTGTTCCACCCAAAAGTGGGTGCAACAGGCTGTTGACTTATTATCAGCCTCTGATGAGTCAGGCATCGGATTTTAACAAGAGCGCATTAGCAAGCTCAACATTGCTTTTCCAAAAGGCAGCTCCCAAAGTGTATCTCCATCTGGAGGCTGCCTCCCTGGTCATGCTGTCTCCTTTGCCTGCTCTTAGGCAAAAATATTTTGTAAGCCTCTTTTAGGCCACTATAGGCAAAAAGCGTCAATCATGGAGGCTTGTTCTGTCTCTAGTACTATAAAATTCTTGGCATGGGTACTGAATCCTCATCCATCAATACTTATTTTCCAGATTGGGATGGCCATCTCTAGGACTTATGTCAAATTAATTTATGCCACATATTCAGATGTAGTAACCACAAAACAATACAAAGATGTTTTAAAAAATTCCCCCTTTTTTTTCTTAGTGCAAATTTTGCACAAACTCCAGCAGCTAAAATCAGCATTGACAGGGTTACAATCTCAGCTGTCCAGATCCTGGGTGGGGCAGAGCTGGGGCTGCAAGGCTGCCATGGAGGGTTTTTTGAAAAAAGTCCCCCCTTTTACAATTCCTTCTTTGACCCATGGGTTGTTTAGAAGTGAGTTGCTTCTTAAATTGTTCTTTTCTACTTATCCTTTAGTTCTCAAGTTTTAGTTTAATACAGAGAGGATTCTTTGTATGATTTCAGTTGTTTGAACTTTGTTGACATTGTCTATTTTCTTAAATGTTCCATGTGCGCTTGAGGAGAATGTATATTCTGTCATTGTTTTGTATAGTGTTCTATAATAATATTGTTCAGGTCTTCTGTATCCTGAATTTTCGTCTTTTGTCTGCTGTTCTATCCATTACTGAGAAAGGTGTTGTGGAGTCTCCAACTATGATAATTCTTGAGGCTATATTAATTAGGCAAAGAGAAATTTCGGATTGTCACATCTCACTTTTGAATGGCCTCTAGTCATTATGAAATGCCTGTCTTGATATGTGTAGTGGCACTTTTGCCTTTAGATCTACTTCTGATATTAACATAGCGACACCAGTTTTCTTTTATCTAGAGTTTACATGATATATCCTTTTACATCCTTTACTTTACCATGTCCATATATTTAAAGTGTCTCTTATAAGCTGATTATAGTCGTTGTTTTTTAAATCTCTTCTGTGACTTTTTAAATCTTTTATTTAGATTCATTAGTCCATTTGTGTTTGCTGGTATAATTAGGTTTAAGCCTACATCTTGCTGTTTCTTTTCTTTTTGTACCACTTCTTTATTCTCCTATTCCTTCTTTCATGTCTCTTTTTAGATTTTTTTATTATTATATTTTTTTGCCTCTATTAGCTTTTAATGAGTTATGTATTTATAAAAATTACTTTATTTAGAGGTTACACTACTTATGACAATATGCATTCCATTAGGGCAGAACTAAAGAGATAAGTGTGGATGCCAGCAGTGTGAAGATGTTCGAAGTTGTGAGAACTACATGAGAACTTCTTGTACATGAGTATAAATAAATGAGAGATGTGATCTTGTGGCTGAATCCTGCGGCACTACAAGGTTTAAAAGTGATGAGGAGGAGAAGGATTGAACAGTGGGGACTGTAGGAAGAGTCTGAGGATGCAGTAAAACTGAGAGTATGTGATGTTCTGGAGGCCAAATGAAGAGTGTATTTCAAGGAGAAGTAAATGGACCTCATATTTGAAGATGGAAATGTAAAGTTGGTATTTTAACCTTGACTATTTTGAAACAAGAATACAACAAGCGGTAAGAGATACAAACAAATCAAACCCCACTTTTGAAAGAACTATCAGAGAGTTTAGCTCCGAATCTCAAAATAAGTGAAAGGGTTGCCAGTAGCAGTGGAAAGTGAAGTAGAGGTGTTTGCAGCACTGCAGAGTGCGGAGGTGTCGTGTTCAGATAGAACTCGAATTGTTCAACCCAGTCTTTTAGAACATCAGGAAGGACTTTTAGGATAGTGGTAGCTCTCTGTAATGGGTTTCTTCCTGAGAAGCAGAGGGCTGGGGTTACATGAGGACTCAGACACACAAAGTATATTAGAAAGATGCAGTCTATCTCTGAGGTAGTAGAAAATGAAAAAGACTTGATACTTGAAAAAAACAAAGACTTTTCTTATTTTGTTGGAGAGTAGTAAAGACTGTGCCCTTGTCATAAGAAATATTCCTGCCAGGTTGGAATATAGCCCTCAGTTCAACTCATGGGAAAGTCTTGCAAATAGCTGGATCAGGAAAAACTCACCTCCTTCAATACTGAGTAGTTAAAAAAACTAACACAAGATGCATTCAAAGTTATTACAAGAAACAGGAGGAGACAGGAAAAGCAAGTGGCAAGTGAAAAATAATTCACCTGAGAAGTGTTGCCATGGAATACCTGAATATTGTTACTAATTTTTAATATAAATTAACTCAATGAAATAATGGCTTCTAGTGTACAAGAACATAAAATAGGAACATAAGAAATTCTGAAAGAGATAATAAGACCACAAGAAGATGCATTATGAGCTGTGTTATATCACAGGAAATAATTGGAAAAAAAGAATAAAATCACTGCAGTAATCAAAGTACAATCTGAAGACACAGAAGTAGAAAAGACTTTACTGGAAACTCACTAGGGAATTGGAGGTTAGAAATGAGAAACCTAAGCAGAAAGCAAAGAATTTGGAAATGGTGCCTTACAGAGTAATGGCTTCTTGTTTTTATTACGTACATTTTATAATTTTTAGCCCAAATTTTCTTTGTCAAGAAAAACTCATTAAATGCTTCAGCTCATTTCTCCTTCCATATCTGTTCATCAAGAAATTCATTCCTGGTCATATAATTAGAGTACATGATAGTTTACTGAGACTTCTCAAAGAGAAAGATCTTGGTTTCACTCTCTCATAACCTAGTATTACATATTATTTATGATTTTGCTTAACCATGGAGCCAGACGTAGAGAGTTCTTTCATAATAATTCAGAAAGCATTACCACAAATTATTTCTTAGTATACATGCTGGATTATCAAGCAGTAGATTCTGATTTGTCAAGTATGCATTGACATAGACACTGAAAAATCTTGTCTGTGTCTTAACAGAAGTCACACATGCCCGTTTTAAAAGTTAATCATGGGATGTGAAAGCCAGTCTCATGTCATCCCCATCAGACACACACATCAAGCCCTAAGATAAACGGGACATTTATGATGGGGTGTACATAGATTTGTTAGTAACATTTAAACATTTATCTCATAATAAACTAATACTATTAATATCACTAAGTTTTAAATATGTTATTCTATATATGCTTTTTTTGAATTGTTCATTCATTAGCATTTTTACCACATTTGCTGTTTTATACAGAAGTATTTAAAAAAATACATTTAGTGGTTCACTAAATCTTTTAAGTATGAAACCTAAAAATTTGTGTTGCGTAAAGCTCTCCAGGTAATTCAGATAAACATTGTTTGTTAAATACCATTGATTTAATATCCATTCTGAGTGCTGAAAGAAAATCATAGAGTTATAGCTGCCAGGAACATAGTTGATGAGTGAAAATCACAGCTGCTTGAAATATTTTAATATCTGGTGTTTCTCAAAGACTATTAATGTTACAGCAATGCAGCTCACCTCATATTTGTGTTAAAATAAATTATATGAAACAGTCCTTTCAATTTTTTTAGTAAATGAAGCTGAAAGTGGTGAGGAGATTTGGGAAGGCAGCTTTTAAAAAACGTTGTTGGACTCTAAGCCAACAGAATGAAAAACCGTGAGTTTAAGATTGTAGGTGAGAATGAGCAGTTTATGAGGGACAAACAACTGGGCTTACCCAGAGCAAAACACATTAATTTTAGATTTTTTAAATGATGGCTTGATTCTAATCTGAATCCAGATGTAATGATATGTTTGCTTCAATGATAGCTTTCTAAAAAATATTGTCAGTTCTTAGGACATTAGACTCAGGGAAATACAGTATTGTAGATAGCAGAGGAGTAAAAACCAGGCATGTGTAACCAAACAACCTTAAAGGTAAATGAAAGTTCTAGGACCAGGTTTAGAATTGTATTCCTTAAGGTTTTCATGGTGTACAGAGATGTAGAAACATATATATAAAAGCAGGATTGAAGACTAATATTAGGATGAGATTTGTCTGCAGGAAACCAGAAAGCATTGGAACAGGGTTTGATGGTCAGGAGAGGTCCACAATTGAACAACTCTGATGACATAAAGGGAAAATACCATAACCAGAATAAAGCTGTAAATCTGATCCTGTGGCAAGGATGGTTTGACTCTTCATTGATTTTGCTCTTTTGTTGCATATTTTTGTTCCTAGTGAATCAAAGCTAGATAGGGAATTAGAGTTTGGGTTATAGTACTGTTCTTTATGAATTAGAGCTCTCAGAAGTTTGATCTGTTGTTGCTCTGTAGAATGGAAAAGAGAGATGAGATTGGAAGTGTGTACATTGTTGTCATAATCTAGGCATGAAGAGATAATGCTCTGAATTGATCCACTCCCATAAATCTAATGCTAACTCTTGTTTCTCCTAAATATTCTTGTCAACTAATCTTTGTTGTCACTATTTATATTTCAGAATTAATTAATAGCAGTAGAAACTATTCAAGAAAGAAGTTCAGTGTGTTTAACAAAGGTAGAAAATGGCCCCATGATGATAAGCATGAAAGAATTCATTCTGAAGAGAAACCTTATGAATATAATAAAAATGGGAATGGCCTCTGTCTCAATGAAGACTTTGTTCAGCATCAGAATATTCAAGTTTTGGAGCAACCTTTTGAATACAGTGAATGTGAGGAAGTTTTCCATGAGAATTCACTCTTTGTTGTACATAAGAAAGCTTACACAGGACAGAACACTTGTGAATACACTGAATATGGGAAAACTTTCTGTGATTTGTCATCTCTCATTGCCCATCAGAGAACATATCCAAGAGAGAATCACTGTGAATTTAATGAATGTGAAGAAAATTTCTTTGAGGAATCCATTCTCTTTGAACATCGGAGTGTTCACCCTTTCAGCGAGAAGTCAAACCTCATTCCAGTTCAGAGAACCCACTCAGTTGACAATATAATTGACTATAATGAATGTGGAACCTTTTTTGGTGAAAAGTTAGTCTTTGGTGTACAGCAGAGAACACCCACAGGAGAAAAGCCCTATGAATGTCATGAATGTGGAAAAACCTTCAACCAGAAGTCAGCCCACACAAGACATCAGAAAACACACACAGGGGAAAAGTCCTGTGAATGTCGTGAATGTGGAAAAACTTTCTACAAGAATTCGGACCTCATTAAACATCAGAGAATTCATACAGGGGAGAAACCTTATGAATGTCAGGAATGTGGGAAATCCTTCAGTGAAAAGTCAACCCTCACTCAACATCAGAGAACACACACAGGGGAGAAACCATATGAATGTCATGAATGTGGAAAAGCTTTCTCATTTAAGTCAGTCCTTACTGTACATCAGAAAACACACACAGGGGAGAAGCCCTATGAATGCTATGAATGTGGGAAAGCCTTTCTCAGAAAATCAGACCTTATTAAACATCAAAGAACTCACACAGGGGAAAAACCTTATGAATGTACTGAATGTGGAAAATCCTTCTCTGAGAAGTCAACCCTCACTAAACATCTGAGAACTCATACAGGTGAGAAACCCTATGAATGTATTGAATGTGGAAAATTTTTCTGCTATTACTCGGGTTTCATAGAACATCAGAGAAGGCACACAGGGGAGAAACCTTTTGGATGTAAAGAATGTGGGAAAAACTTCCGTCAGAAGTCAGCCCTAATTGTTCATCAGAGAACTCACATAAGACATAAACCCTATGAATGTAATGAATGTGGAAAATCATTCTGTGTGAAGTCAAAACTCATTGCACATCATAGAACACACACAGGGGAGAAACCCTATGAATGTAATGTTTGTGGAAAATCATTCTATGTGAAGTCAAAACTCACTGTTCATCAGAGAACACATTTGGAGAGAAACTCTGTAAATGTAATAAATGAAGGAAATCATTCTGGGTGAAGTCAAGAGTTTATAGAACGAAAAACACAAAAGGGGAGAAACATCTGTTCATATAATAATTTTGAGAGTACTTTTGGTCTAAAGTCAGTTCTCACAGTATAGCAGATATCTTTCAGAGGGGAGAAAATAATATGGAGATATTGAATATAGGAAAATTTTCTACTGGAATTTAAACCATATAGTATATCGGAAAACTCAGAGTGGAGGAAACTTGTTAGCAATTGAATATAGGGAACTTTTTGCTCAAAGCCACGCATCACTAAACATCAGCGAAATCACACAGGGTAGAAACCTCTGTCAGGAACGTGACAGGGTAGGGTAGAGAAGACTTCATCCAAAGGCCAGAGAAAATGCACAGACTATAGGAAACTATAGGAAAGCATTTACTATTGAGGTGATATTTTACTGGACTTATGTGAAATGCTTGAAGTAGCATCTCAGTAGACATCAGATAGTAGTTATTGGAGAAAATACTTTTAACTTTTTAAAAAGTGTGGAAGCTTTAAGTTAAAATGTCAGATTTTGAATTGAAGGGTATCTAGCAATTTAGGAAATGTGGAGAATGTTTTTCATTTATAAATAGCATTTTACTTTGTTAAAACACAATATGGCTCCCTGCTGGGTCTGCTGTTCCTGTCTAAGATATTAGGTGTGAAAACACACCACACTGGAACCAGTGGTTGCAAGCAGTTCAAAGATTTATTATCAGGCATATGCAAAAGAAGAGAAGACATTTAGCAAGAGAACCTGCCAACAGGAAAACTTTATGATATCCAGATGGAAAGAGAGATATCCTGGTCTGGTGACATACATAGGACAGGAGCCTGCCAGCAGGACTTTTGAATAATTCTGGAGCAGACTAATTTTGAGGGGCCTGTCATGGAATGGTATATCAAAGGGGCAAGGTGGGTTGCCTTGTGTGCAACTTATTGGGTGTAGTAGAAGTGAGTGAGTATGTAACATAGGTGGTTTCCACCCTGGCAGATGTTTAACAGTTTGGCCTGGTGTTATCCTGTTCTCAGTGACTTATTGCACCCAACTCTGTTTCTCTGCATACTTAACACAGGTTTCATATGTGGTATAATTTTAGAAAAACAAGACATTCATATACAGACAAATACAGTGTTAAATATGGAGCTCTGAAAGAGCATGAATAGATTCTCCTACTGGGTACGATACAGTAGCTTGCAGTAGATCAGTGCACTCACTGAAAATAGCTAGAAAAGCAAATCACAAAAAGCATCTATTTAAATGCAACCTATTGCCGCAGAAGCAAAGACGAGAGTGGTAAAATTCAGGAGAGGAGTGAAAGACAGAGAGTACCTGGGCAATATGCAGCTGTTTTACCTGGGAGCACTTGCCAGTTCTGGCTACAGGGAGGAACCTGAGTATTGAGCTTGGCTCAGGCAGAGAGCTATAGCTTGTTGGGGGGCGTGGTAGGGGGAAGAACAAAAGCCAGAAAAAAACAGAACTATGGCAGTCAAGCTGGAGTGAAAATTTTTGGAACATTAGAGGCTTCAAACACATAGCCAGTTTCCCAAGAAATTTTCAGGAGACTGACTCAGCATGGGGCAGGAGCCCAGAAAACTAAACTGAAGAACGTAAGTAGATTTTTTTCAGTACTGAGAAATAAATAATTAGTATTCAAGAACTGCCAGTAGGATGGGTACTTGGTGAACACACCATGTTATCAATAAAAGCACAAGGTCATACCAGAGGTAGATTGTACCTTATCAAAACTGCAAACAGTACCTGAGTGGTATTTTAAAAACCTGTCCAGAAAGAAAATTCTAAGAACAGATGGCTTTGCTGCAGTTATTCCAAATATTTTTGAAAGAAATAATACTAACCTTTTATAAACTTTTCCAGAGGAAGGAAGATGGAACTTTTCCAATTTATTTTTTGAGTAAAGTGTAACCTTGATACAAAAACCTGTAAAAGACATTTCAGGAAAGTAAAGTTACAGACCAATATCCTATGAATTTAGATGCAAAATTCTAAAATTAAAAAACCCAGCTATATCCATGGGCAATATATCATTACCAAGTAATGTTTATTAGAAGAATCAAAGGATGATTTATTATTTAAAATTCAATCAATTTGGCCTCCTATTCCTCTTCCTTTCACATTCCCCTTTCCCTGTTGCTCTGTCTGTGTTTCACTCCTGCCTTCTCTTCCCAGAGTGGATAAGTCAGAACAGGCCTGCCATGGGGGATGAGAGACGTGTGATGATGTGCCCACTTGCATCCAGAGTGCTGAGGGCAGATGGGAGAGCTGGTCAGTATGGCTGAGATATTGGTAACATTGAGCAAATAAGAAAATGTGTTGAGGATGGTGAGAGCCAGGTTTCTCACTTTTGGAGAAGGAATTTATAAATATGGAAAGGGGGAAAGTTAGAAAACCCTGGAGTGTTGCATTGGAATGTAACTCATGTCTTTTAAATACACAGAAATGGTTAGTTATAGTAATGACACTGTGTGTGTGTGTGTGTGTGTGTGTGTGTGTGTGTGTGTGTGTATTTTATGGATCTGTCTACTGAGAGGGCTTAATACAATGACACCCCAGTAGTGGTCTATACACCAAGTGCCATGTTATTAATTTCTAAATACTATCCTCCACCAAAAAAAGGGACCAGGTCTCTGGAGTGATGGCTGATTCCAGGTCAGAGATGGGGAGAAATAGAAGATGAACCTGAATCATCTTATCTACCAGACAGTAAGAAAATATTCAAAGAAACATGGAGACATTCAAAAGGACAAAAGAACCATCTTGGTTCCACTAGCCAAATTTGAGACAGTTTGAGCATCAAACTAAATAATGATAACATCAGAATACAAAAGACTTAATAAAATGGGAATCTAATAATTTATACTGAAGTAAATAAATGCACAAATCCATGGAGGAGAAGGGAAAGCTTTTCTTTACAGTAGAATGCCAACTATAAATGTAGGAAGAATAATGGGAAAAGGAAAATGTTCTTTGGCCCCATCAGAGTGGTAGTTGATTTGAGAGGTAGTTGCCAGCATAGGCTAAAGTTTGTGGGTAGAGGTTTGATGAAGAACAGGTTATTGACATAATCTCCAACTATCTCCCCACAAAATACTAATCAAGTACAAAGGCAAAAGTGGTGATTTTATGATAAACCTGGCAAACATCAACATGATCAGGTGATCAAAGTTCACCTCACCAATGGTAGGGAACATACACCTGATGAGATGCACCGAGAAGAGCCAGCATCATTTATGTGGTGGTCTTGCCAAGAAAGTGTGACCAGAGCTTGCTTATGAGGAAACATCAGATGAACCCATTGGAAAGCTTATTTTACAGAATGTAAAGCCTGTATTCTTTAGAACTATCAAGAACATAAAAGGAAGAGACTCAGAGACTGCTCCTGTTTGAAGGAGACTGAAGATATTTAAAAAGGAAAAACAGACATTTTTAGAACAGTTTGCAAAATTCAGAGTATCGATTTTATGGTAGTGTTTATCAATGTTTATTTCCTGACTTGGATGATGGTTGGTTCTGTAGGTTAGTGCCCTTGTTTGGGGAAAATATACACTGGAGTATGTGGGCATAAGGGAGTCTCATGTCTGCAGCTTATTTTCAAATCCTTTAGAAAAAGGCTAATAATAAGTGTGTGTGTGTATAGAGATTGCAAGCAAGTGTGCGAGGGACAGATGGAGGAAATGCAGTGCCCCGTTGGGAAAATCTGAGTGAGAGAGCTATGTGAGTTCTTTGGCACTATAGTTGTAACATTTTTAGAAGTTTGAAATCATTTCAGAACAAATATTTAAAAGTTTAAGTAAATTGACATAATGTACCGTGTTAGAAAAAATAAGTGAAGCTATATGATTATCACAATAGATGCAGAAAGCATATTTGATAAAACTCTGGGTCCATTCATGACTGAAAAACAGAACAAAGCTAAATGAGAGTAGAATGAAACATCAAAAATAAAACCAACATACAACAAACATAATACTAAGTAGATAAATATCAAAATATCTTTTCCTGATATTAATAATGAAATGAATGCTTGTTACTACCACTTATACTTAACATTGAACTGAAGGCTCTGGCTAGGTCAGTAAGGCAAAAAAAAAAAAAAAAAGCATAAAAACTGGGAACATTGAAGTACAACTTCTTATTTGCAGGTGATATCATTGTATACATAGAAAAGTCAAAGAAAACCTATGGAGTAGTTATTAGAAATAAGTGAGTTTAACAAACTGACTGTAGAAAAATTGTATTTTTATGTATAAACAGCAAATATGAAAATTAAGTGATACGAGGACAGTTGTATCCACCTAGGATAGAGTAGCAGAGACCAGATTTACCCTCCTGCCTGAAAAAACCAGGAAAAAAGAAAACTGACAAAATAGAGGAAGTAATTGTTTTCAAGTCAGTAGACATCAGGCAATAAAGGGCAGTGATCCCTGCAAGTGATGGCTAGGTTCACCATCTTTATTGCAGTGATGGTTATGCACATTTATCAATTTTACCAAGATGTTCACTTTAAATACTGTGTTAAATTCCTGTTAAATTTACAGTAGCACTAAAACAGTAAGTTCTAGAAGTCCAAAAACTACATCACAAAATTCAGAGACATTAAAAACCAAAATAAAGGAAAAGTATCCTTACTGTTTTGATGACTTTGAAGCCTCATTTCTCCCCAAATTGAATGGTAGATTCAGTGCAACCCTAATTGCTATCCACCGGCAAGTTTTGTTCTTGGAAATTAACAAGTCTGACTTTAAAATGTCTATGCAGATGCAATGACCATAGCTAAGGTGATCTGAAAATAGAAAAATAAAGCTGCAAGATTTAGATAGCCAGATATGAGGACTGTGGTATAAGTACAAGGATGCACAATGTCTAGAAACAGGCCCAAACATATTGATATGTGGCAAAGGTGACACTGTAATATTGTGGTGAGAAGATGGTGTTCTTGGTAAATGATGTTGGGTTAATTGGCCCTCAATATTCACAAGAGCAATGTATTTTGACTATAACCATCACCATACACAAAAATCAATTTCATGTGGATTATGCATCTAAATGTGAAAGGTAATACAATAATGATTTTGGAAGAAAATATAGGTGAACATCATGACCTTAGCTAAGTCACCTTAAACAAGAAACAAAAACAGAGAATTTGACCACATTAGAATTAAGAACTGCTATTTGTTCAAAAAACAAAAAAACACAAGAGTTAAAAGTCAGCCATAGACTGGGGGAAGGCAATTGCAATGTATGTATTTAACCAAGGACTCTTATACTGCATTTATAAAGAACTACAATAAAAAGTCAGAGGGGCCAGCCCCGTGGCCGAGTGGTTAAGTTTGCACGCTCCACTTCGGTGGTCCAGGGTTTCGCCAGTTTGGATCCTGGGCACGGATGTCTCACTGCTTATCGAGCCGTGCTGGGGTGGTGTCCCACATGGCACATCCAGTGGCACTCACAACTAGAATATATAACTATGTACTGGGGTGCTTTGGGGAGAAGAGGAAGAAGGAAAAAAAAAAGCAGAAAATTTGAACATAATTCACAAAGGTATATTTAAATGGTGAGTAAATGTATGAAAAGTTGTTCAGCTTCATTTGTCATCAAGAAAAGGCAAATTAGAACAAAAATTTAATACCACTACACACCAGAATGGTTAAAATGATTAAAATACCAACTGATGATGAAGATATGAACCAACTGGGACTCAATACAAGTTTGGTGGGAGTGTAAATTGTGTGCTTTCGAAAATAAACTCTGCTAAAGCTGAACATACTGTAAATTTTGACTGTGTAATTCTAGGTATCTGTCCAACAAATATAAATATATGTTGACTGAAAGAATATTCATAATAGTACTAATCTCAATAGCCCAGAAGTAGAAACAGCGCAAATATCCACCGACACTAGAATGAATACATAAATTATACTCTGTTCATTCAGTGGTATACTTTACAGCATTGGGAATGAATGAACTACAATTGCATGCATGCAAAAGAAACACAAAAGAGTACATGCTATATGCTTTTATTTAAAAAGCAGATAAATATAAGGGATTAGAAGTTGGGATGGCGGTTGCCTGGATGGTGGCAGATTGCAGGGATTGACTTGAGGTGGCTCCTCTGGTGCTAATAGTGTTCTGTTTCTTGATCTGGATATTGATTGTAGGTGTCTTCGCTTTGCAAAAGTTATTACTTGTGAATTTTTATTTATACATATTCATGTTTTAGTATAAAAGTTCCTTAATAAAAATCAGAAAGTCGGAATGTGCTGGCTCTCTGCTTAGATCCCTCCAATAACTTCTCATCTTAAAAACTTAACACAAATAAGATGAGTAATTAGGACAACAGCAGTAAACGTGTGTGAAGAACCCCTTGTGATAAGTGCTTATATATGTGAGTATTCTACATAATGTATTTTGTTCTCTTAGCTATGTGGCAAATAACAAAGATTTTCCATGTTAAATGCTAACCAGTTTTGCTAAATTGTTCAATATGCATTTTAAGTGAAATAATGTTTCACAATTTTACCATACCTCATACATATTCTCTCACAGTTTCCTAGCATATATAAGTGGATATAACCAGCGTTTTGTATGAAATTTTCAATAAAGAATTCAAACGTTGTGTTTATGAAGTTCTCACCTGCCTCAGGATCTACCAGTGAGTATAATGAAACTACTAGTTACACAAAATAAGCAATATCACATTAATTAAAGAAAGCAGATGTGAACAGTAGTACTTGAATTCAACACAGTATTGCTTTCCATCATGTGAAAAAATATCCTGCTGAAATGTTCAGATGAGAAACCTACTCAGGTATGCGTTGCATAACCCAAGCATAACAAATGATCTACATTTGTATTGTGGAGATGTTTATATTTTGTCCTATCCCTTTCTTCTTAGTAATAGGGGAGGCTGTTGAATCAGATATCATATTGCCTGGGTTCATATGCTGTCTGGCTCTGTCACTTAATAGGTTTGTGACAGATTACTGTTTGTACTCAGACCCTCATCTGTAAAATAGGGACATGAATAGTGCCTACTGCATAGGGGAATTCATAATAATTTGTGAACTACATAATATGGGCTATGTGTCTGTTAGCTATTATTTCTTGAACTACCTTTCAAACGATAGGTTCTTACAGACTATACCTAATGCTCATTTTTCCTTCATGGCAGAGCTTTAATTATTTAATTATATTTGTATTTTTTACCTTAGTGTTGGAAAGTTCAAAGGTAAAGCTTGATTAGGTTAAGCCAGTCATGGAAGACATTCACCTCAGGGATTTGTTTGAGATTGGCACATGTCCTAGTTCTGGCCAGAGTTATTTGCAGAAGTGTTCTGAAAACTTCTGGGAAAAGTTTCTTTCTTATGCAGCTGCAATGTTTCATGCCTGGACTTGACACTTAGTTGTATCTTACAACTCTGAGGGATAGGTGGTGCTGAAGATGGTAGAACAGAGAGTGAAACAGATTTGGGTTTATGAGGATGTCATTGAGCTGCGCACTCTTTAACTGGTCTGAAGTGAGGATAGTTGGAGGTTGTATTCTGCAGTGGCAGAGCTATGGAGTAGCTTACGTGCTCAGGCAGGGCCATAGAACAGGACCCAAGGCTGGCAAAACTCTTGTTTGGGGAGCTAATCAGGCAGAACTGTGCCCCAAGTTCCCTTGCCACAAGGGGCCAGTGTCCTGGCTCTGCAGATCTGCTCCACTCAAGTGCTTTTGGGTTAAATAGCTTCTCAGATGCTCAGGTCAGGCTTCCTGGTTGGGTGGGGCCAGCAGCTACACTCACCAGTGGATTGGGCTATGTGTTAGCTCGCTTACCTGGATGGAGCAGGTGAACTAGCTCCAAGCCCTGCAAGGGTCTTTTTTGCGATTTTAACTCAAGGCTGTTCTGTGGTCCCACCTGGGCAGAGAAGCTACTCTGTAGCTCTGCCCACTGCTGAATACAACCGCCAATCCTGCCAACCAGGGAACCTAACTAGAACTCCTGGGAATCTTGGTAACCACCCCTGCAGCCCTGATTACAGCAGCACTTGAGTGGAGAGCCCAGCCAGCAGCTCTGCATCTGCAGAACCAACACCATGTGTCCAGGGAGTTTAGTGCACAGTTCTGTCTGACTCAGTCCCCAAACAAAGAGCCTTGCCAGCCACAGGGCCTGTTCTGCAGCCCCAACTGGGCAGGAAAGCTAATTTATAGTCCAGCCAAGACTGAATACAGCCTTCAGTCTGGCCTGACCAGAAAACTGAGTCAAAGCTCCTAGGAATCTGTGTAGCCCATCCTGCAACTCTGATTACAGCAGCACTTTAGTAGAGAGCCTTGCTGGTGGCCCTGCCCATCTGCAGAGCCAGAATAGCTGCCCATCAGACCAGAGAACTTGGTGCATAGTTCTACCTAATTTGATCCCCAAGCAAGAGCTTCCTCAGCCTTGGGACATGCACAGTGACCCTTCTTGGGCAGGGAAGCTAATTTGCAGTCCCTCCCATTGCTGAATTCAGCATTCAGCCTACCTGACTAGGGAATCTAACCAGAGCACAAGAGGAGCTGCATAGCCCATCCAGCAGCCATGCTTACAGTGGCACTTGAACAGAGAGCACAGTGCGTGGCTTTCCACATCTTCAGAGCAAAACTGATGGCCCTGTCTAGCCAGGGAATTCAGTGTACAGTCTTGCCTTATTTGGGTCCCCAGACTATGAGCTGTGCAGGCCTTGGGACCTGTTCTGCCCCACCAGAGAAGAGAAGCTAACTCATCCCCACCTATGCTGAGTATAATATTCAGTCCTGACCATCTAGGAAGCCTGACAAGACAACCCAGGCAACAGCAGAGCCCATCCTACAGCCTCGCTTGGGCAGGGAACTGAGCCAGCAATTCCTATCCAAATATTCTCAGCTAGAAGCACTCCGTCCCTGACCTCAGAGCTTGGGCGGTGGCCTTGCCTCAAAATAGACCCTGGTAGCAAGCCCAAGCTGCCAGAGGATGCTACCAGCTGACATATCCAAAAACCCAAACTGAGCTGACTGGTGAGAACTGTCTCTGTCAAAGCAAATCTGTAAAGTCTGGAAGAGGAGACTGCTTACTCAGATGTGCAGATATCAACGTAAGGAATTAAGGATCATGAAAAATCAAGTAAGCATGACACCACCAAAGGAAATTGCTAAAGCTCCAATACCTCACCCTAAAGAAATGGAGATCTGTGAGCTGTCAGGCAAGGAATTCAGAAATCCTCTTAAGTTTAATGAATTACAAGAACACATCTAAATGAAATTAGGGAAAAATGCATGAACAAAATGAGAATTTCAACAAAGAAATAGAAATCATCAAAGAAACCCCCAGACATCTGAGAGCTGAAAAATATGACTGCACTGAAGAATTCAGTGGAGAGCTTCAAAAGCAGACTCAACCATGTAGAAGAAAGAATCAGTGACCTAGAAGACAGGACTATTGAAATTATTCAGGCAGAGGAACAAAAAGAATAAAGAATGAAAAAGAATAAGAAAGCCTATGAGACTTGGACAACAGAAACAATATCCATGTTATGGGAATTCCAAAAGGAGAAGAGACAGGGACAGAAAGTATATTTAAAACAATAATGGCTGAAAACTTCCTAAACCTTGGGAGAGAAATGGACATCCAGCTCTGTGAGGCCTAAAGGACCCCGAGTAGGTTAAACATTATAATTAAATTGTCAACAAAGTCAAAGAGAGGATGTTCAAAGCAGCAAGTGGATGGAGAAAAGTTATATAGAGGGGAACCCCCATAAGACTATGGGTGGATTTCTCAACAGAAACTTTTCAGGCCAGGAGAGAAAGGGATGATACATTCAAAATATTGAAAGAAAAAATACTGTCAACCAAGAGTTCCACACCCAGCAAAGCTGTCTTTTAGAAATGAGGGAGAGATGAAGGCTTTTCCAAACAAACAAAAGGTGAGGGAATTTGTCACCACTAGACCTGCCTTGCAAGACATGCTAAAGGGAGTTCCTTGAGTGGACTAAAAGTGGAAGTAAAAGGATGCTAATTAACATCATAAAAACATCAGGAGGTAGGATAAAACTCACTGATAATGGTAAATATATAGTCAAAATTAGGTTCTGTAATATGGTAATGGTGGCGCATAATTCCCTAACAACTCTAGTTTGTTAAAAAACAAACTTAGTAAAAATAACCATAACTACAATAATCTGTTGTTGGATACACAATATAAAAAAATGTGTAAACTGTAACATCAAAACCAAAAATGTGGAGAGAAGTAAAAGTGTAAGCTTAGGAATGCTCTTGAATTTAAATTATCAGTTTAAAATAAAGTGTTATAATTTTAAGATATTTTATGTAAGCCTCATGGTAACCACAGAGAAGAACCTGTAGTATTTATGCAAAAGAACATGATAAAGAAGTCATAGAAAACTCATTACAAAAGACATCAAAACACACACAGGGGCCATCCCCATGGCCTAGTGGTTAAGTTTGGTGTGCTCTGCTTCAGTGGCCTGGGTTCACAGGTTTGGATCCCAGATGCAGACCTACACAACTCATCAGCCATGCTGTAGTGGTGACCCACATACAAAATAGAGGAAGACTGGCACAGATATTAGCTCAGGTCAAATCTTCCTCAAGCAAAAAGAGGAAGATTGGCAACAGATGTCAGCTCAGGGTGAATCTTCCTCAATGACAACAACAACAACAACAACAGCAACAAAACAAACCCACAAACACAGAAGGCTAAGAAGCAAGGAATAATGGATCTACAAAACAGCCAGAAAACAGTTAACAAATTGACTTAATAAGTCCTTATCTATCAATAATTACTTTAAGCATAAATGGATTAAATTCTATAATCAACAGGAATTGCTGAATGGATAAAACAAGATCCAATGAAATGCTGCCTACAGGAGACTCACGTTAGCCTTAACACACAAAGACTGAGAGTGAGAGAGTGAAAAAAGATATTTCATGTGAATGGTAACCAAAAATAGCAGAAGTAGTTATATCAGACAAAATAGACTTTAAAACTGGTACAAAGAGAAAAGTTCATTATATAATGGTAAAGGGGTCAGTCCATCAAGAAGACACAACATTTTTATATATTTATATACTCAATATTGAAGTAACTATAAATATAAAGTAAAATTTAACAGAACTCAAAGGAGAAATAAAGAGCAATACAATAGTAGTTGGAGACTTTAATACCCCCTCTCAAAAAGGACAGATCATCCAGAGAGAGAATTAATAAGGAAACAGCAGGTTTGAACAACGCTATAGGCCAAATGGACCTAATGGACATATACAGAACATTCTATTCAAGTACAGCAGAATACATGTTCTTTTCAAGTGCACATGGAACATTTTCTAGGATGTGCTCTATGTTAGGGCACAAAACAAGTCTTAACAAACTTAAGAAGATTGAAATCATACCAAATATCCTCTCTGACTACAATAATATGAAACTAAAAATAACAGGAGGATAACCAGAAAACTCATGAATACATAGAAATTAAATAACACTCTCTGTACAACCAATGTAACAAAGAAGAAATTAAAGGGAGAGTAAAATACTATCTGGAGACTCACACAAATGGACATACAAAGTACCAAAACTTAGGGGATACAGCAAAAACAGTTCTAAGAGGAAAGTTCATGGTAATAAATGCCTATATTAAGAGACAAGAAAGATCTCAAATAAACAACCTGACTATGCCTCAAGGAAGTAGAAAAAGAACAAACTGAGTCCAAAGTTAGCAGAAGGAAGGAAATAAAGATTACAGCAGAATTAAATTGAATAGAGAACAGGAAAACAATAGAAAAGACTAACAAAACTAAGAGTTGGTTCTTTGAAAAGATAAACAAAATTGATAAAACTTTAGGAAGAGTAACCAAAGAAAAAAGAGAGGGGACCCAAATCGACAACATTATAAATGAAATGGGAGACATTACAGTTGATACCACAGAAATAAAAAGGATTGTAAGAAGCTATATGAAAATGTATATGCCACAAACTGGACAACTAGAAGAAATGGAAAAAGTCTTACAAATGTGCAGTTTACCAAGACTGAATCAGGAAGAAATAGAAATTCTGAACAGACCAATTACTAGTAAGGAGATTGAGTCAGTAATCAAAAGTCTCCCAATGAAGGAAAGTCCAGGGCCAGATGGTTTCACTGGTGAATTTTATCAAACACTTGAAGAAGAATTAATGCCAATCCTTCTCAAACTATTCTGAAGATTGAAGAGGAGGGAACACTCCAAAACTCATTTTATGAGGCCAGCATTATCCTGATGCCAAAGCCAGGAAAGAACACTAAGAAAAGAAAACTATAGACCAATATCCTTGATGACTATAGATGCAAAATTCTCAATAAAACACTAGCAAACTGAATTCAGCAGCACATGAAAAGGATCATTCACTGTGATCAAGTGGGATTTATCCCTGGAATGCAAGGATGGTTCAAGATATGCAAATCAATAAATGTGATACATTAATGAAATAAAAGGAAACAATCATTTATCATCACAATAGATGCAGAAAAAGCATTTGACAGAATTCAACATCCAGTCATGATAAAAACTCATAAATTAGGTACAGAAGGAATGTACCTCAACATAATAAAGGCTGTATATGACAAGCCTGCAGCTGACATCATACTCAATGAAAGGTTGGAAGCTTTCCCACTAAGATCAGAAACAAGATAATGGTGCCCACTCCCATCACTACTATTCAACATAGTACTGGAAGTCCTAGCCAGGGCATTCAGGCGAGAAAAAAGAAAAGTATCAGAATTGGAAAGGAAGAAGTAAAATTGTCTTTATTTAAAGATGATATGATTTTATATATAGAAAATCCTAAAGATTTCACCAAAAAACTGTTAGGTCTAAGCAATGATTTCAGGAAGGTTGCAAAATATAAAATTAACATGGAAAAATCAGTAGCATTTCTATAACAATGAATTTTTGAAAAAGAAAACTGTCCCATTCACAGTAGCATCAAAAACAGTAAAATACCTAGGTTAAATTTAGCCAAGGAGGTGAAAGATCTCTACATTGAAAACTAGAACATATTATGAAAGAAATCTAAGAAAACAGAAATAAATGGGAAGATATTTCATGTTCATAGATTGGAAAAATTAATATTGTTAAAATGTGTCCATAAAAACCAAAGCCATCAATAGATTCAGTGCAATCTCTATCAAGATTCCAATGGCATTTTTTACAGAAGTAGAAGAAAATCATCCTAAAATTTATGTGGAACAACCAAAGACCCTGAATAGCCAAAGCAATCCTGAGGGAGAACAACAAAGTCATACTTCCTGATTTCAAGCTATGTTATAAAGCTAAAGTAATCAAAACAGTATGATGTTGGCATAAAACAGATGCACAGACTAATATAAAAGAATTGAGAGCCTAGAATTAAGCCTGTGTATATGTGGTCAACTAATATTTGACAAGGGAACCAAGAATACTCAATGGAGAAAAGACAGTCTCTTCAATAAATAGTGCTAGCAAAGTTAGCTATTCACATGTGAAGGAATGAAACTAGACCCCTGTATTTCACCACTCACAAATATTAACTTGAAATGGATTAAAGACTTAAATGTAAGACTGGAAACCAGAAAACTCCTAGAAGGAAAAATAGGGAAAAAGCTCCTTGACATGAGTCTTGTAGTGATTTTTTGAATATAACACATAAAGCACAAGCAACAAAACAAAAAATAAACAAGCGGGACCATCTCAAACTAAAAACTCTGCAGAAAAAAAGAGACAGTCAACAAAATGAACAGACAACCTACAGAATGGGAAAAATATTTGTAAACCATGCATTTGATAAAGAGTTAATATCCAAAAGATATAAAGAACTGATACAACTCAGTGGCAAAAAAAAAAAAGATCCAATTAAAAAATGGGCAAAGGATAGGAATAGACATTTGTCCAAAGATGATATTAAAATGGCCATGAGGTATGTGAAAAGGTGTTCAACATCACCAATCATTAGAAAAGTGCAAATCAAAATCACAAGATGTCTCTCACCTGTTAGAATGGCTGTCATGAAAAATATACACGCTAAATGCTGGTAAGGATGTGAAGAAGAGAGACCATTGTGCACTGTTGGTGGGATTGTAACTTGGTACAGCCACTATGGAAAATAGTATGGAGTTTCCTCAAAAATGAAAATAGAACTGCCATCTGATCTGGTAATTCCACTTCTGGGACTATATCGGAAGGAAATGAAAATACTATGTTGAAGAGATATATGCACCCCCATGTTCATAGTAGCATTATCTACAATAGGTAAGACATGGAAATGACTGAAGTGTCCATCCAGATGAATGGAAAAAGAAGTTGTGGTGTTTACACATACAATGGAATATTCAGCCATAATTAGACGGAAATCTTGCCATTTGCAACAGCATGGATGGAACTTGAGGGCTTTTTGCTAAGTGAAATAATTCAGACAGAGAAAGACAAATACTGCATGATCTTACTTATATGTGGAATCTAAAACAAAACAAACTCAAACAAACAAAAACAAAAATCAAAAAACCCCCAAACTCATAGAAAAAAGAGTTCAGATTTGTGGTCACCAGAGGTTATAGGTGGGGGGTGGTGGGGGAGCTGGATGAAGGTGGTCAAAATATAAAACTTGCAGTTATAAAAGAAATAAGTACTGAGTATGTAATGTACATCATGGTGACTGTAATTAGCTCTGCTGTGTGATCTATTCAAAAGTTGTTAAGAGAGTAGATCCTAGGAGTTCTCATCACAAGGAAAATGTTTTTCTTTTTTCGTATGTATGAGATGATGTACTGCAATCATTTGTTTTGATCATGTTACTTTGAGAAGACATTTCATGGAATGGATGTGATAGCCTTTCAGTAATGCATTTAGACAAATAATTAAAAACACATGGAATACCGATGGTTATAAGAGTGAAATCCACTTGCTACATAAAGAACAGTGTTATGTAAGGGAGTGGTTGTGATATCCGTTCTGTAATAGATTTAGAGCAGTGTTTAAAAACACGTGATAAAGGTGGTTATTAGACTGCTACATACCAGCTTTTTTTTTTTTTACAAGAGTGTTATTTCAGAGAATGCATATGCTAGACATCCTATAATGCATGTAAAGAAATGTTTAAAAACACATGTAGTAATGATGCTTATAACAGGGCTATATCAATGCTACCTAGAGAAGAGTGTAATTTTGGGGAATGGATGTAATAGACATTTCGTAATGCATTTAGAGACTTGTTATGTGCAAGCTACTTTGACAACTTTATTATTTCAGGGAATGGATGTGATAGCTCTTCTGTGATGCATTTAGAGAAGTATTTAAAAACACATATAATAAAAATCTTTAAAAGAGTTGCAAGGGAATGGATGTGATATTCATTCTGCAGTGCATTAGAGAAGTTTTTAAAAGCACATGTAATAATGATGGTTATAACAGTAATGCTTGCTTGCTATGTAGCAAAGAGAGTTGTTCAAGGGAATGAATATGATAGACATTCTATAATGAATTTAGAGGAGTATCTCAAAATACAAGTAATAAGATGGTTATGAGTGCTACTGCAAGGTACTTTAACAAGAGTGTTAATTAAGGAAATGGATGTGATAGACATTCTACAGGGCATTTAGAGAAGTGTTTGGAAACATGGAATAAAGATGGTTACAATCATGCAACTTGTTTTGTACATAGGATAGAATGTTATTTAAGGGAATGGTTGTGATAGCCATTCTGTAATACATTTAGAGAAGTGCTTAAACCACATGTAATAAAATGATTATAGAAGTCCTATGGGCAAGTTACTTTGCCAACAGTGTTATTTCAGGGAATGAACGTGGTAGCTATTCTGTAAGACATTTATAGAAGTATTTAAAAACATGTAATAAAAATGGTTATGAGTATGCTACTTAATGTGACTTTGATTACAATGTTATATTAGGAAATTGACATTTTAGTCATTCTGTAAATTATATAGAGACGTGTTTAAAAAGACATGTAGTAAAGATGATTATTAGGGTGGTATGGGAATCCTGCCTTGAGAAGATTGTTATTTCAGTGGTTGGATGTAATATCCATTCTGTAAGGCATTTAGAGGAGTTTAAAACCAAATGTAATAAAGGTGGCTCTAAGAGTGCTACTTGCTTTCTACCTGGAGAAGAGTGATTTTAGAAAATGGATGTGATGTCCATTCTGTAATGAATTTAGAGAAGTGTTTAAAATCATATGTAATAAAGATGGGCATAAGAGTTCTTGTAGTGTAAGCCCTGACAGTTGGGTTTTCTCTTTTTTGTAATGCAAGTGCCTGACTTAAGCTTTGATTGCCAAGTCATCCACTTCAAAGAGGGCTATCTCAGATAAACACATTGCCAGTCACACAACTATACAGAGAGCCACTCCACACCCTGCAAGTTTCCTCTGTTTTAGAAATCTTGGTTCGTTTCCATAACTGACCATTTGGGTCACTTGTTTTTTCTCTTCCTACACTTTAAATTTCCACCCTTATGTCTTAAATTCACTAATAAAAAACAAGCCCATGAAACCTTAGGCTCCCATCCTCAACCCCAATAAAAGTGGAACCCCAGGCCCAAGCTCTCTTTCTACCTATGACCTTGCTTTGTGGCCTTAGGTGTGCCCTATAATTTCCAGGGCCTGTAAGTAATAAACCCTTTTTCCCCCACAGTTTCCTGATAATTATTGCTGTGGGTGTCTTGCAGTGTTATTAAGAACCACAAGAGCTGGTCCAGCCACAACATTGGTTATTGATAGGCTGAGACCGGCACACAAAACAGTGCTACTTGCAAGCTACCTTGATGAGAGTGTTATTACAGGGAATGTCTATCATAAACATTCTGTAAGACATTTAGAAAAGAGTTTTAAAACATGCAATAAAGATGGTTATATGAATATTATGTGGAAGCTACTTTGACAAGAGGGTTATTTCAGGGAATTGATGTGATTGCTCTTCTGTAATGCATTTAAAGAGGTGTTTAAAAACATTAGATGATGATTATATGAGTGCTATGAACAAGCTACCTTGACAATAGTATTATTTAAGAGAATGGCTTGGTAGACATTCTGTAATGCATTTAGACAAGTATTTAAGAACACATGGAAGAAAGATGTTTATAAGAGTGCAACCCACTTTCAACATAGAGGCAAACGTTATTTGCTGAATGATAAGATCAACACCGTGTAATGCATTTAGAGAAGTGTTTAAAAACGTGTGTAAGGATGGTGTTTATAAGTAGGCTACCTGCTTGCTATGGAGAGAACAGTGTTGTATAAGTTAATGGATGTGATACCATTATGTAATGTGTTTAGAGAAGCATTTAAAAACATTTATATTTACATTTGTCATATGAGTGTTCTGTACAGGCTACTTTGACATGGGTGTTATTTCAGGGAGTGGATGTGATAGCGTCTGTAATGCTTCAGAGAAGTGTATAAAATGTGTAATAGAGATGATTATAAGTGTGCTACATGCATGCTATCTTGTCGAATTATTTCAGGAATGGATGTGATAGCAATTCTGTAATGCATTTAGAAAAGTTTTTTAAAACTTTGTAATAATGATGATTTATAGTAGTGCTATCTGGCTGCTATGAAGAGAACTTTATTATTAAGTGAATGGACCTTATTGTCCTTCTGAACTGCATTTAGAGAAGTATTTAAAAACATGTAAGAAAATGGTTATATGAGTGCAATGTAGAAGCTTCTTTAACAGTAGTGTCATTTTAGGGAATATATGTGATAGTTCTTTTTTCCCCAGTTTTATTGAGATATAATTGACCTATAACGTTGTATAAGTTTTAGGTGCACAATGTAATGATTTTATATATGTATATATTGAAAAATGACTGCCACATAAGATTAGTTAACCTCCATCAATGCACATTGTTAAAATTATTTTCCTTGTGATGAAATAGAAATCTACTCTGAGCAACTTTCAAATATACCAGTATTGTTAATTACAGTTATAATTTTTTACATGACATCTCTAGAACTCATTTATCTTATAACTGGATGTTTGTAGCTTTTGACCACCTTCAGCTAATTTCCTCACCTTCCTCTTGCCTCTGGTAACCACAAATATGATCTCTTTTTCTATGAGTTAGGTTATTTTAGATTCCACATATACGTGAGATCATACAGTATTTGTCTTCCTCTGTCTGACTTACTTCACTTAGCATAGTGCCCTCCATGTTGTCACAAATGGCAGGATTTCCTTTTTTTAAATGACTGAATGGTATTCCATTGTATCTATGTACCCCAATTTCTTTAATCATTCATCTCTTGATTGACATTATGAAGTTTCCGTATCTTAGCTGTTGTAAATAATGCTATAGTGAACTTGGGGGTGCAGATATTTTTTCAGAACAATGATTTCATTTCTTTCAGACATATATCGAGATTTTAAATTTCAGGATCATATGGTAGTTCTATTTTTGATTTTTGGAGGAATCTCCATTCTTTTTTCCTTAGTGGCTGTATCCCCACCAACAGTGCACATGGGTTCCCTTTTCTCCACATCCTTGCCAGCATGTGTTATCCCTTGTCTTTTTGATGATAGCCATTCTGACAGGTTTGAGGTAATAACTTATTGTGGTTTTGATTTGCATTTCCCTAATAATTAGTGAGGTTGAGCAGCTTTTTTATACCTATTGGCCATTTGAACGTCTTTTTTTTCTTTTTGTAAAAATGTCTGCTCAGGTTCTTTGTCAATTTTTAAATTGGATTATTTAGTTTTTTTGCTATCGAGTTGTATGTGTTCCTTACATATTTTAGATATTAATCCCTCATCAGATATGTGGTTTTCAAATATTTTCTCCCATTCTGTAGGTTTCCATTCCATTTTGTTGATCATTTCTTTGGCTGTGTAGAAGCTTTTTAGTTTGTTGTGGTTCTGCTTGTTTATTTTTGATTTTGTTGCTTGTGATATAGGTATTGTATAAAAAATATCATTGCCAAGATGCATGGCAAGAAGTTTTTCCTTTATTTCTCCTAGGAGTTCATGGTTTCAAGCTTACATTTAATTTTTCTTTAATTCATTTCAAGTTAGTCTTTGTGAGTAGTTTAAGATAGGGATCTAGTTTTAATCTTTTGCATGTGAATGTCCAATTTTCCCAGCACCATTAAATGAAGAGACTGTCTTTTCTCCATTGAGTATTCTTGGTTCCCTTGTCAAATATTAGTTGACCACCTATATGGGGGTTTATTTCTAGGTGCTCTATTCTGTTCCATTGGTCTATATGTCTGTTTTTATGCCAGTGCCATAGTTTTTTGATTATTATAGCTTTGTAATATAGATTGATATGTTACACAGGAAGCATAATGCTTCCAGCTTTGTTTTTCTTTCTTAAGATTGTTTTGGCTATTGGGGTCTTTTGTGGTTCCATATGAATTCTGGGATTGCTTTTTCTGTATCTGTAAAAAATGCCATTGGACTCTTGATAGGGATTACATTGAATCTGTAGATGGCTTTAGGTAGTATGGACATTTTAAACAGTATTAATTATTCCAATTCATAAACATGGAATATATTTCCATTTATTTATGTCTTCTTAAATTTCTTTTATCAATGTCTTGAGTTTTCTATGTAGAGATCTTTCATCTCCTTGGTTAAATTTATTCCTAAGTATTTTATTGTTTTTGATGCTGTTGTAAATAGTTATCTTTATTTCTCTCTCAGAAAATTCATTGTTAGTGGATAGAAATGCTACTGATTTTTGTATGTTGATTTCGTATCCTGCAACTTGCCTGAGTTTATTTGTTAGATTTAACCATTTCTTGGTGGGATCTTTGGGATTTTACATTCAAAATCATGTCATTTGAGAAGAGTGAGTCTCTTGTAGACAACATATCATTGGATCTTGTTTTTTTTTTATTTTTTTAAATTATTTTATTTTATTTTAAAAAGATTAGCCCTGTGCTAACATCTGCTGCCAGTCCTCTTTTTTGCTGAGGAAGACTGGCCTTGAGCTAACATCCATGGCCATCTTCCTCTACTTTATATGTGGGAGGCCTACCACAGCATGGCTTGCCAAGCAGGTAGTGCCATGTCCACACCTGGGATCTGAACTGGCAAACCCTGGACTGCCTAAGTGAAACATGTGTACTTAACCACTGCACCACTGGCTGGCCCCTGGATGTTGTTTTTTTATCCATTCATTCTCTGTATTTTTATTGGGGAACTTAATCCATTTATGTTTAGATTACTTACTGATAGGTAAGGACTTACTTTTGTCATTTTGTTAATTGTTTCTTGACTGTACTGTAGATCCATTGTTTCCTGCTTCTTATTTTGCAGTCTTCTCTTTGATTTGATGATTTTTTTGTAGTGGTATGCTTTGACTTTTCATCATAACCTTTTGTCTAGCTACTACAGGTTTTTCTTTGTTGTTCCTATGAGGCGTACATAAAATAGCTCATGTATAAAGTGCTCTATTTTTTACTGATAACAATTTAATGTTGATGGCATTCCTAAACTTTCCACTTTTACTCCCCCTGCCTCCATTTTAGGTTTATTGATGTTACAGGTGACATACATTTTATATTGTGTATCAATAACAAATTATTGCAGCTATGTTTATTTTTAATACATTTGTTTTCAACTTTTAAACTAGAGTTATAAGTGAATTATGCATCATGATTACAACATTGGAGAATATGAATTTAATTACATATTTACTCTTTAACAGTGAATTTTTTCATTTTTGTGAGGAGTTTGTCCCTGTGTTAACATCTGTTGCCAATATTCCTCTTTTTGCTTGAGGGGAGTTGTTGCTGAGCTAAAATCTGTGCCAATCTTCCTCTATTTTATATGGGACACTGCCTCAGCATGGCTTGAGGAGCAGTGCTAGGTCTGCACCCAGGACTGAAACCTGTGAACCCCAGACTGCCAAAGCAGAGCATGTGAACTTAACAACTACACCACCAGGCTGGCCCCTTAACAGTGAATTTTACACCTACATTCATTTGTTTTTACAATGTTAATTTGCATCCTTTTATTTCCACTTGAAGAACTCCTTTCATCTTTGACTGTAAGGCAGGTGTAATGGCAAATGAACTCCTTCAGCTTTTGTTTGTTTGGGAAAGCCTTTATCTCTTTTATTTTTGATGGACAGCTTTGCCAGGTATAGAATTCTTGGTTGACAGTTTTTTTTCTTAAATATTTTGAATGTATCATCCCATTCTCTCCTGTCCTGAAAAAAAATCTTTAGAGATATCCACCAATTATCTTATGAGAGTATCCCTTGTATGTGATGTGTTGCTTTTTCCGTGCTGCTTTCAAAATTCTCTTTGTCTATAACGTTTTGTTTTTGAGGAAGATTAGCCCTGAGCTAACATCTGCTGCTAATCCTCCTCTTTTTGCTGAGAAAGACTGGCTGTGAGCTAAGATTCCTCTACTTTATACTTGGGACTCCTGCCATAGCATGGCTTGCCAAGTGGTGCCATGTCTGTACCTGGGATCCAAACTGGCGCCGAAGCAGAATGTATGAACTTAACCGCTGCGCCACTGGGTTGCCCCTGTCTTTAAATTTTGACAAGTTAATTATATGTGTTGGTGTAGCCTTTTTCAGATTCAATCTGTTTGAGATTCTTTGGGCTCATGAATCTGGATGTTCATTTGTCTCCAAAGGCTTGGGAAGTTTTTGCTCATTATTGCTTCAAATATACTTTATTACTTTCTTTTTCTCTTCTTCTGGGATCTTATAGTGTGCGTATTATTTTCTTTTATAGAATCCCTTATGTTCTGTTGGTTTTCTTCATTACTTTTCCTTCCCTTTTTTTTTTTGCTCCTCTGATTGGATAACTTCAAATGACCTATCTTCTAGTTCACTGTTTCTTTCTGTTGCTTGATCAAGACTACTGTTGAAGCTCTCTATTGAATTCTTTAGTCCACTCATTGTATTCTTCAGCTCTAGGACTTTTTGATGGCTTCTATTTTTTTGTTGAACTTATTTTGTTCATGCATTGTTTTCTTAATTTCATTTAGTTGTCTGTCTGAGTGTTCTTGTACTTCACTAGACTTCCTTTAAAAGATTATTCTGAATTCTTTGTCAGATAGTTCATGAATCTTCATTTCTTTAGGGTCAGTTACTGGAGCTTTATTAGGTTCCCTTGGTGGTATCATGTTTCCCTGATTTTTTTGTGTTCCTTGATTCCTTATGTTGCTGTCTACATGTTTGGGTAAGTAGTCTCCTCCTCCACACTTCACATTTTCTTTGACAGAGATAGTTATTTACCAATCGACTTAGCTGGGGGTTTGCTGCAGGCTAGGAACAGTGGGACAGGAAAGCTGGCTTGGTTCCTTGCCCAAGCACATGTGTATAATGGGCTCAGCAGTTGCCTGGATTCTCTGGTCAGGCTTTCTTTTTCAGGTGAGACTGAGTACTATACTCAACAGTAGGTAGGGCTATGAATTAACTTCACTGCCTGGGCAAGGCAGCAGAATGGGTCCCAAGGCAGGCACAGCTTGTTGTTTGGGGATCTGAATCTGGAAAACTGCTCACTGAGTTCCCTCACCAGTCATGGTCACTGGCTTTGCTCTGCAGACAGGCAGAGATGGTGCCTGCCCTCTGCTCACATACCACTGTAAGCAGCGCTATGCATGGGCTACACAATTTCCTGAGTGCTCTTGTTAGGTTTTCTGATCTGGCATGGCTGAAGGCTGTATTCAGCAGTGGGTAGAGCTATGAGTTAGCTTCCTCTCCTGGAAGAGGTGGCAGAACCAGCTCCAAGGCAACAAGGCTTGTTATTTGGGCTCCTGAGTCAGGCAGAATTGTGCACCATGCCCCCTGGCCAGATAGTGCCACCAGCTTGGCTTGGAAGAATGGCAATGTGGTCAGCCAGGTTCTCTGCTCAAGTCTTGCAGGTTTGTGCAGCTTCCTGGGTGTTCTGGCTAGAGTTCCTGAGTTCCGGTTGGGAAGATCTAGGGGCAATGCTCACCAGTAGGCAGGGCTATGAATTAGCTTCCCTATCTGGCTGAGCTGGCATTACAGTCTCTATGGCTGGCAAAGCTTATTTTTGGACGGTCCCGAATTAGACAGAACTGTGCAACAAGCTCCCTGTCCAGATGGGGCCACTGGCTTGGATCTGCAGAGGAGCAGAGCCAGGGGCCAGGCTCTCTGCTCCAGTACTGCTGGGCCACACAGATTCCCAGGCGCTCTGGTCATATTTGCTTCTTGGGCAGGGCTGAGGGCTGCACTAAAGAGTTGGTGGTGCTATGAGTTAACTTTCTGCCTGGGTGAGGCAGCAGAACTCAGTGTCCAAGCTTAGCAAAGCTTGTTTTTTGGGGTCTTGAATCAGGTAGTACTACACACTGAGTTACCTGCCCATCTGGGGCCACATCCCTTGTTCTTCCTCCGTGCAGAGCTGCTGGCCAGGTTCCTTGCTTAAGTGCAGCTGAACTATGCAGGTCTCCAGGTGTTTCAGCCAGGCTTACTGGTTGGGTGGTGCCGTGGGATACACTCAGTGGTAGGTGGGCTATGATAGCTTCCTTGCCCTGGAGAGGCAGCAGAACACTCTTCAAGGCCACCAGAGTATGTAGTTTGGGATCTCGAATCAGGCACAATTGCACACCACATTCCCTGGTCAGATGGGGCCGCCATCATGGCTCTTCTTATGGGCAGAACCACTGGCTGAGCTATTTGCTCAAGTGCTGTTGGGCTATGTGGTTTTCTACATACTCTGGCTAGGATTCCTGCTTGGTTCAACAAGATATCAAACAGCTTACTGCCTATGTTTTTGTCTAGGAGGTTTATGGTTTCAGGTTTTACATTCAAGTCTTTAATCCCTTTTGAGTTAATTTTTGTGTATGGTGTAAGATAGTGGTCCAGATTCATTCTTTTGCACATGGTTGTCCAGTTTTCTCAACACTATTTATTGAGGGGACTGTCCCTTCCCCATTGTTTATTATGAGTCTGGCTGCTTTATAGCAGTATTTGAGAAATAGTGTTGAGAAAGTATTTTCCACATCAAACTTCTATAAGACATTTAAATTTCTTGATCCTGCATTGAAAATATAGCATAATAAACTATTTATTATTTATCCATGTTTATTTTTAATTTAATGAAATGGGATCAATTTTTAAAAAAATAAATGACAGGGGCTGGCTCCGTGGCCGAGTGGTTAAGTTCGCGCGCTCCGCTGCAGGCGGCCCAGTGTTTCGTTGGTTCGAATCCTGGGAGCGGACATGACACTGCTCATCAAACCACGCTGAGGCGGCGTCCCACATACCACAACTAGAAGGACCCACAACCAAGAATATACAACTATGTACCGGGGGGGCTTTGGGGAGAAAAAGGAAAAAATAAAATCTTTAAAAAAAAAAATAAATAAATAAATGACAGGATTTCTTGTCCACATGATAATTTCATGACTATAGATTCTGTCTTTGTAAGATTTTTTTTGTAATAACTGTTTGTACCCACTCAACTTCCCTGACTAAAATAATACATATCAAAATTTTTCAAAATTACCTTGTCCTTCCATCAGTTTTCAGTCAATAACATTTTACCACAGGCAGTTTTATTTGGTGTGGATTATTTTTATTAGGAATATTCACGGTGATGGTCGCAGTGTCCTTAAGGTCAAAATGCTGCTGTCCACTCAGCCCACTTCTTTGATTGACAAGAGTCAGTTTTTATCCCTCTCTGCGAACACGCTGCTTGCCCACAAGGCTCCACCACCCTCCACTTCTTCCCACCTCATTAGGAAACAGAAGAGGATTTCTTAGAGCTACTTGCAAGGTTCAGGCAGATAAAGCTACACAGTGGTTCCAGTCACCTCTTCAGGAATTGAAAGAACCTTTCCTGCTCAAACATTCTGGTTAGGAACCCAGGTTCTAACTTCTCTGGGAATGAAGAAACACCAAGGAAAGAGAGTGTGTGGTCGGTAGAGGAACGTCCAGTTCACCTGAAAATTACTCCATCTCCTCCTCTTCATTCTGGTGTCTAGTGCAGGGAAAGAGCACTGGTCCCCACCATGGTTTTCATTCTTTTTTCCTTAAGAAGAGAAACTGAGTTTTATTGAGGACAGCAATGTACCACATAAATGCTCTAATTCCTAACCTCTCCTGTAGCCAAGAGTGGTCGGATAAACTTTGGGCTAATGATTGTGAGCAGAAGGATTGTGTGGAGCTTTGGAGAGGCTGCTTGGAGGAGCAGACACAGTTGTGCGGGCCCTTTGGCTCTTCAGCTTTCCTCCTTCCTGCCTCAGAATGAAGACATGGTGGCTGGTCCAGGCTTGTGCTCCAGCAGCCATCTTGGGTCAAGAGACTACCTTAAGGATGAACACCAGCTACTAAGATGCTGGGGCAGAATGAGAGATGATGGCTGACTACTGTGGGGTGCAGTTGAGGCTCAGCATGGACTGTCCATGTCCATAGTTCTTTTACACGAAAAAGGAAAAAAGCTCTCTCTTGTCTGTGCCTATATTGTTCCAGGTTTTCTGCTTTATTAGGGAAATCTAATCTTAAAGGAAATACTAGCTTTGCATTGAATCACTATGTGAACTGTGACAAGACACTTCCAATGTCAGGGAGACATCCTGTATGTACCATGGCAGACGCAGGGGTGAAGTTCATCCATATATTCCGAAGAGCCCAATCAATGGCTGCTCTGCATCCGTGTCATCTTCTAGGAGATACAGTGCTTCAGTTTTTCTTTGGGGAACTACCACTCCTCCCTCAGTCCACAGGTTAAGTGAGGCTGAAAAGGCCTCCTGGCTGCAGGTCAGAGGGGTCCGCAGAGCCATTGGGGTGCCTCCAACCTGTGAGGGAGTCTACACCCAACCAAGGGAGGTGGGAGGTGGGACCCTGCAACTCTGCCAGGCTGGGTGTAGGCTTATGCACTTCCTTGTTCAACCCATCATTGTCCAGTTGGGAAACTGAGGCTCACAAGGGGCAGGGACAGGCCCAGGGCACTGGGGGGAACCATCCAGAGGTGAAGGGAGAGTTTGGGCCTCTCATGGGGTTTGATCCCTCCCATGGGGTTTGCTTTGGGAATAAGAGCTCCCAGGACCCTGGCCCACCCCACCCATGTAGAATTGCTTTCTCTGGGTATCCACACAGGTACATACAGACAGAAACCCTGACATCAGAGGAGGGGACCATAGCGCACGGACTCAGAGGAGGAGTGGACCTTGGGGAGGTGACAAAGGGAAAAGGAGAAGGAGATAGGACACTGGATCACTCAACCTTGGACCTGGGCAGAGATCTCCTTGTCAGAGCCTCAGGGTCTTCATTTGGAATTGGGGCCAGAATCCTGGCACTGGCTGTTGTCAGGAGTTCTTGTGAGGGAACTAGACACCCCAGGGCCAATGCAGACAGGAGGTGCACGGGGGAAGCTTCTTTCAAGGACCCAGGATCCTACAGATCCTGTTCCATTGCCCCGCCCGCGGCCGCCCTCCCAGCCCTGGAGCCCAGGAGAGTTAATGCCTTGAAGTCTCTCTAACAAAGGTGTAAGGGTTTTCCTGATTGGGGTGCTGTACTAGAGATTACCACCAGGGGGTGTCATGTGTCCAATGTGTTCTCCTGGAACAATTGGAGCCTGGAAGGTGTCACCTGGACTCATTCTGCACATTCCCTGCCCGCGAACTGACCTGCACCTCCCGTTGTGAGCATCCATCTCTAATATCCGAGCTTGTCAGTGGCGGGAGGAATCCTCCTATCCATTCATTCAGCATCTGTGCCCTAAGCACACAAATTGTTGCAGCACCTAAAATAGCCCACAGGGGTCCTGCCCTCTAGCAGCTCACAGTCTGGAGGGAAAATGGACAAAATCGTGAACACAAAAACAAATGAAAGAAAAGAGCAAGTGCTGTATCAGAAAACAGCAAGATGCCACAAGGGAGTGCTGGGCTCCACTAGGTGAGGGGTCAGAGAAGGCTGTGCCGAGGTGGCATTTATATTTCCAGCAGGATGACGAGAAGGAGCCAGCCCTGCACAGGTCTTGGGATGTTTAGCCAAGAAGAAGACACAACTGTGCAGAGAGAGAGAACAAGGGTGAGGGCAAGCAGGAGATCAGGCACTGACTGTTTAAAACCAAATTGGAGGTGACATTGCATCACTTTGCCACCTTCTATGGGATAGAGGGAGTCACCAAGTCCAGTCCACAGTCAAGGGGAGAGGATGACACAAGGACATGTCCCCCAGGAGGTGGGGTTCATGGGGAGCCACTGAGGGGAGATGGGAAGGCCGGAGAAGTTGAGTGCCTGGCTCAGAAGTACAGACACATAATAGGCAGAGGCAGGTATAAACTCAGCTCTGTGTCCTCAGAGTTGGGGTCCTGGCTGCACAAGGCTTTCTCAGGGGCTCTGGAACAGTCTGTGCTGGTGTAACTGGTACAGACTTGGGGGTGGCATGTGGGTGACAGTGAGGACTAGGCAGCCTTGATGGGCGAATGGCAAGATCTTGTCTGAGGAGGAGCCCAGGTCAGGGGAACCCCTTGGGTTCACCCCTGTCCACACCCCACCCAGGGTGGAGGGACCCAGTGCCACATCCATGCTGAACTCACCCTTATGCAGCTCTGGCTCCATCTCTCATTGGACAATTGGGAAACTGAGGCCCATAAACAGGTGGGGACTACCACATAGCACACAGCAGGCAGAGTCCAGAGTGAGGATCTGTTTTGACCTTCCATGCCAAGGCTTGAAACCCTCTCTTAGGGTTTCTTTGGAAATTAGAAACCCTAAGATCTTAGGAAGTTCTTGCCCCTCCCTGCCTGTTGGAGGGCTGTTTTATTCTGGGCATCCAGAACATGAGCACTGACACACGCGTGCGCCCACTCACATACACGTGTGCGTATGTGCACGCACACAAACACACACTGAAATTAGATAAGGAGTATGGGGTGATGTCAGAAGAGGATCAGACACAGGATAGGGACCAGAGGGAGAAAAGAGTTGGAGGCACTACCCACATGTGACACCACCTGTCCAATTTTATAGGTATTATCCCACATATGCCTGAGGACATATGTAGAAGTCCATGCTAGAATAATCCCCATTGTCAACGTGGGGAGACAGCCCCTGAGAGACACAGTGACTTATCCAGGATCAAGAACAGGTAAGAATGAGGAGTTGAGTCTGAACTCAGGTCTGTCTCCTTAAAGCTGGGACCCTGGCTGCACCCAGACCTTCCCAGGGCCCCGTGGAGAGGGTGTATTGGTGTAACTGTGCACAGCTAGGGTGTTGCATGGAGATGGGGGGTAAGCAGTAGCAGCCCAGAGGGCTGTTTGGATAGGTGTTGTCTGAGAAGGGGACTCAGGAAGAGAACCCCAAAGTGAAGTCACTTCCTTGGCAATAGACCCCCACAGAACTTGGAACCCCTGTAACCAGGCGCCCACATTCCAGTGACAGCCCCATACTCAGCCCGCTTGGCCAGAGACACTTCAGTTAGAAATGTGTTCTCCTGCTGTGTCCCCTCTTAACGGGGCTCTTGTTTCCGGAAAGCCTGGAGTGAGAGCCTTTTCGGAAGCTGCAGACATTTGTTCAACCCTTGCTCGACCCAGACACCTCTGGCCATTTGCCAGAGGTCCCCGAAGGTAACACAAGGCAGCCTAGGGCAGGCCAATCTAGGCCAGGCCACCTCTGTGAGACCTCCCTGGGAGGCCCCACATCCCCTCCTCTTCAGTGTCGGGGGAAGAGGGACATGAGGGGAGGGCACGCCCAGGGCAGTGATACCCTGGTAGTCCTAAGTCGTCACACCGCTGGACTGGACTGGCAGGGTGGCAAGGGGATTGCTGAGGTGCCTCTTATCTGTGCCTGTGTGAATCCAAGGCCCTCAGGCTGTCATCTTTTCTGTCTCCTTGGGGGAGGTCTGTGCAGACAGTGGTGTGCATGTGTCTGGAGTGGAGAAGTCTTTTGGGTCTGA